>NW_027362770.1:144556620-145156620 GCF_046119375.1 Phyllobates terribilis
ATGCCCTGCACATTAGGAAAGAGACATAGCAAATCAGAAGAACTATACTACATTTCTATTTGGAAGAATTTGCATATATTATTACTACATATTAGGATAGGATCTTGGAGATGGGAATACCCCTTTAATAAAATCACTGAAATCTGAAGATTTATTCCGATTGGCCGTTTGCATCATTGAATGAGTCTGGTGGCTATGTACGTTCTGTGGTCGTTTACCCTCTTTCCCTAAGGACTTTATAGTAATCCCCCTCATTGGACAGACGACCCTGGAACACTAGCCGCTGCTTTACTACACTTGGGTATCTACTCATTTATCCTCTTTACGAGCATTATAAAAAATGACTCGGGTGGGGGGGAATGTGGCAATGCCAAGAAGTGGAGACCTGGTAAATATACAGCCATACAGCTGCTTTCGGCTTTTGTTTAAGGGCTCATTCAGACGTCAGTTCTCGCGTACGAGCTCTGTGTTTTTCATGAACCTATGAATGTCTACGGGCAGTTCACATGTCTAATTTTTTTTTCGGTATTAAATGTTGTGTTGGATCAAACTCGCCAATGCAAGTCTATGGGTCTGTGAAACCAGTAAGACAGGGCATGGGGATGCCTCCCATGTGCTCTCCATTTTTCAAGAACTGTTTGATAAGAGAAGATTGAGGAACCTACATCATTTTTTTTTTCTTTTTATCATCCGAAAAAAAATTATAAAACTCTGACCAAACGCTGATGAAACTTGGACCGTTTTGTACAAAAAAAAGCCCCAAAAAAACACTGGCGTCTGAATGAGCCCTAACAGGTCAGTTTTCAGGTGTCATTTTTCGGTACATAAAGAAATTAGCATTTAACTGACTTTGAGAAAAAATGTAGATTAATCCAAAAAAGGGGGAAAGTTGGCGCGCTTTCATTGCAGTATGCCCGCACAATGCCAAGCTATAATCACTGTGATTCCCACTGCCATTGCCATTTGTGCAGCACACGTACGGTACTCACTGTATCTGAACCCCCCGGCACTTTCTGAAGACACCCCAACGTATTTGTCCTTGTTCTTCTTGGCTTTCTTCCTCTCCTCTCGGAGGCGGTCGTCGTCCTGGACAAACTCCACCATTTCTTTTACCTTTTGCCTGATGTTGATCCCCTGGTCTTTTCCGTTTTCATCTAGGGTGTGAATAATAAACACATTAGGGATGTCTATTGAGGAGCTGCGAACACTTGGGAGTTTCTCTCTTCTGGCTTCACTAGATTATTTACGAGGACGTTATGTGTTTGGTGGTGTGGACCCCCGCAAGGTCTGTATGCCCGGTATCAGGATCCGTGACCTCCTTACAGTCCAACGACAAGACCACTGATGTTGCCAGTCAACGTGTAATACTTAATTTCCCCTGAGGTGGCGCTGCACATTACAGCTGATCCCAACGGGCCTCAGCATTATCAATATTTCACCATTCAGAATTGGTAATCCAAGCCCTAGATGGGAACATCCCTTAAAATTACTATTAGTCATCAAACTTTCTGTATTAAAGGGGTTGGTCCAGGACTACGGTATTCATGACCTACCCATAGATTCAGCCATCAGTATCAGTTTGCTACTCTGCATCCCATGTAGTAGCCATTCTCGGTCTTATTAAGCAAATGTGGAGCTGCAGTACCCGAGAAGGCCACTACATAATATATGGCGCTGTGCCTATTTGTACTCCATAGGGCCATGTGACCTGATGATCACAACTGATCGGTGGAGTGTTATTCCCCATCAATTTGATTGTGATTACTAAATTGTACCCTTAGACAAAGCCTTTACATAGGCTTTGCATAGTGTTATACCAAAGCTCTTAAAGAGTTAAAACTGCTGCCAGGAAAAAAAAAAAAAAAAAAAAAAAGGAAAAAATACATATATATTAAATATTTCACAACTTCCTCATTACTACAACTTTGCTCCTGTCCGCATTAAAGAGCACCCACAAAGAGCCAATTTCGAGCAAATTAACACGTTTTACTGGGCAGACAACACACGGCGTGCGTCAGCTTCCCCTAATTGCAGATAACCTGGCTGTGAAAGAGCCAGCGTTGAATAATACACTGTCTGCCGCTAGATCCCCCCACCCCTTATTATTAGTTTATTTATTTTTTTTTTTAATGCATTCAAAACACACCCTGGCTTTTCCTTTGCACTGTAAATATTATTTGGCGCAGGCTAGAGGGATGGCGGGCTCAAATAAACCCATCTTCAAACAGCCGCGCTCGTGTTGGTGGAGGGCCGACCTTTTTCCCGCTGTATAATTAAAGCGCTCCCTTTTCTTCCTGCCGCCACAGGGGACCAGCCTCTGGTGCATATTTTAATATAAACCCGGGCCGCTCGTGTTGTGCTGCTTGTGTTATTAGGTTTCTCCTCTCGGCGAAAAAGTTCTTCTCCTCGCTAATTAATACTCTAGGGCCCGGTGTCTTGGAATGTGTTCTTCACACAGCCTGCAGCCGCTCGGGCCCAATTAGGCCTCTGCAGCCTGTGAAGACGTTCGGGTGAGTGACAAGTCCGACAACTGCTTTAATTTGCTTTTTTTTTCCCCTCCTCTTCTTGGCTAATACTCACCTACAAAGTGGTAATTTTCTAAGGATCGCAAGTCATAAATGTGCTCCCTGGCGCTGGTGACGACCCGCTCCGATCCGTTCCGTATGAGGTACGCCAGCAGCAGCAGGGACTGGAGAGAGGGGAGAGAGAGAAAGGTGGAAAGTAGTCATTTCTGAAGCTGCCACCGCTGGATGCATTAGTGATCTGTAACCCCGTGTGCGCCAAGGGTAGAAATGAGATGATATATACATGATTATATCTGGCTCTGGATACATGACGACACTTTACAGATCTGAATAGGCCTCTGCTTGGGCCATTGAGCCCCATCCATCTGTACACAGGAGCTGCACTAATTCCTTCATTAATGCACTATGGTATAAATGGTGGAAAATGATGATATAATGCAGATTGTGCCAAATGACAGCTGATCTCTACTACTGCAATAGACCATAGCCTAGAAACAGTGACACCGGCAGTTCTAATGGATGTACTACAATGAATTAGGATTTACTGGTGTGCACGTAGTATACAGATTGCTCCCTCTACTGGTGGGGACAGCAGGGTCCCCCCCCCCCCCCATATTTTTTAAGTAAGGAAGTCTGTGGGTGAGAAGTGTCGTACTGATATAGAAAATAGAAATGCATCTCTACTGCCCACCTTCGATAAAAAAAAAAAATAAATATATATATTTTTTTTTTTTTACTTAAATGACTGCATTTGGGACTAAAAATAAAAATATTTGTACTTGGGTGTCATTAAAAATGTTACACCATTCAGCTACTATAGCCTCTAACAGTGACACGCTATCCATTCCTGGATGCGGAACGAGTTAATTAAGAATCTGTCAGTAAGCTCATTCAGGTTGAAAGAGACTGGAACTCTTTATCTGTCTTTTTCTGGACTCCTCTCAACTGATTTATGACCACATGAAAGTTCAATGTTCAGGGAAACACAGCCTGTAAAAGCAAAATTTACAATATAATGTAACTCAAATAGCAAAGATTATTTTTAGCACCAAAAACAAGCAGTAAAGTGAAATATAAAAAAAAATAATTCTAAATATATCTATATTTTTATATGTATGTATATATATATATATATATATATATATATATATATATATATATATATATATATATATATATATATATATATATATATATATATATGATATAATATAATTGTAATAGCTATATTAAAAAAATATATTTTGCCTGTATATTTAATCTAACTATATATAAAAAAAATATATACATTTATTTCAATATATATTTATCTAAAAAATATATATTATACACACATATACATATATATACAGTGCTGTGCAAATTAATTGGGACAAAGCAAAAAAAACACATTTTTGAATATTTAATAATAAAATGTTATAATGCACTGCTACATACTAATTTTAGTAAGAAATATGTCCTCCTTTAGCAGAGATGAGATTTTCAGTGCGTTTTGGCATTGATTCTACCAAGTTTTTGTATAAATTCTTCATCATGGAACCACACTTGTATGGCACGGTTTATCATGCGTTCTTTGGTTGTACAGTCCATTTTGCCAAGACGTCTCTTCACAATGCTCCACAAATTTTCTATAGGATTTAAGTCTGGTGAATTGCCAGGCCAGTCCAGCACTTTTACTTTATTTTCTTCCAGGAATTTCTTCACACACTTGGAATTGTGGCATGGAGCCAAATCTTGTTGGAATGTCCCTTCAAATTTACACATGAATGGCACAATAAAACGTTTTAAAACGACTATGTATTTGGACGAATTCATCATACCATCAACATTAAATACTAGATGGTGGCCCAATTCTAACGCATCGGGTATTCTAGAATATGTATGCGGCCGACCGGGCGCAATCAGCAGAGCGCTGTTTAAATTTGCCGCCAAAATCGCTGATTGGTTGCGGTTGCTGGCCACGACCAATCAGCAAAACGGTGTTTAAATTTTGCGGCGATGTCGGTGATTGGTCACGGGTGGCGGCCGCGACCAATCAGCGAACCGTGTTAGTGAGGACTGGAGAGCGTGTTTAAATTTGGCGATAAAATCGCTGATTAGTCGCGACCGCTCAGCAAAATGGTGTTTAAATTTGGCGCCAATATCGCTGATTGGTCGCAGCTGGCGGGTGCGACCAATCAGCAGAGCGGTGTTTCAATTTTGTCCCAATAATGCTGATTGGTTGCGGCCGGCGACCGCGACCAATCAGCAGGGCGTTGTTTAAATTTGGCGCCAATCTCGCTGATTGGTTGCGGTCGGCTGGCAGCCGGCGACCAATCAGCAGAGCGGGGTTTAAATTTGGCCCCAATAATGCTGATTGGTTGCGGCCGGCCACCGCGACCAATCAGCAGAGCGGCGTTTAAATTTTCCGCCCATATCGCTGATTGGTCGCGGGCGTCGACCGCAACCAATCAGCGTTGTATTCGTGAGGACCGGGGAGCGGCGCTGCTTGTGCGGCTACTTCCGCTGCGAGAAGCCGGGAGATGAGCGGCTACTCGCAGCAGAAGCATCCCGACCGGCGGCGCTCATCTCCCCGCTGCATCGAAGCTGACCTCCGTCCCGCAGATGAGCCGCTAACGGCCGCCATCTTTTTCTGAAATCCCACGTCGTTAATTGGCCGCGGCCGGACCAATCAGCAACACGGGATTTCCTGGACAGACAGACAGGATAAGACAATTATATATATAAAAGCTCCCTGTACCATCAGCTGTAAAAAAAAACCACAGTTTGTTGAATATGATCAGCTCGTAATGGTTCATTTTTGCTTCTTCTAACAACACTTGCTCTGTACCCTTGAACAAAAAGATGGGTTTCATCACTGAAAATTACCTTTTTCCACTGGCTAGTTGTCCAAGATTTATATTTTTTTGCCCATGCGAGTTGGTTTGCCTTCATTGGAGATGTCAGAAGTTGTTTATTTACTGGCTTTGTTGCCCTCCGACCAACTTCCAGAAGTACAGTCTAATTGCTAATATCAATACCTGCAGCGAACAAAGTCTCTTTGGAGGTCTTTACTTGTTTTTCTTGCATTATTTTTACTATTTCTGATAAGTGTTTTATCAGTTCTTGGTGTCATTTTCCTTTTTCTTCCACATTTCCCTTTTCGTTATGGAGAAAACGATCCTGTTTCATTGTGTCTGCGAATTATTCTTGAAACGGTAGATTTTCCAATACCAACGGTGGAAGAGATTTCTCTTACAGTCAGACTTGTATGTTCATTAAGAGTAATAATTCTAGACCTCTTCCGTGGAGTAACATCCATTTTTACAGGCACGAATCACACAGAGAAAAAAGTACACTAAACTACTCCTCACAGAAACAAGCTCTCAACTGAAGCTGAGGGGGCGGCTAGCTGCTATTTTCTGACTAAAACCAATCAAACCACATTTAGTTACTCACGGTTGTACACTCACACCTGTTCAAAGCAGTTAAAAATGGTTTAATCACTGACTGGTAACCAACTTACGATTTTACTTAAAAAATGCTTTGTCCCAATTAACTTGCACAGCACTCTACATACATATATACACATACATTTTTGTCACATTAAATATATATTTAAAAAAATGATATAATATAAATTGATGGCAACAGCAGACTATCCTATTAAGAAAATCAGGAAACATAGCCAAAATTTAGCAAAAAGTACACATTTGGACTCATCTGTCCATGAATGCTAAATAAAAACTTTATGAAGCGAGTTCACTCTACACTTCAGTGTATTCTATTGCTCTCTGATGTCAGTCACTCCAAACTTGGGGTCTTCCCCTGTGTGACACTTCTCCGTTTCTATGCATGATATTAGGAGCTCCTATAATCTACACTTATATGTGATGGGCTTAGATCTGATGCCCTTCTTGGCGACATAACTGGTATCACCAGGGGCTGTGTCGCCAGGTCCGGGGTCAGACAGGCATCTATGGATATGTTATCTCTCTCATACAGGCAGGGGTTACATGGTCATTTGGCTGCTTGCTGCCATGTCATTTAGTAGGGGGTTATTACTAGGGGCCTACGGGCCCTTGCTCTTGACATTCACATGACCTGGTAGTGCAGGCAGACCACCATAACTCCAGGACTAACCTCCATGTCACCGCTATGCCTTCTGTTCTCCAGACTAATGTTTGCAGAAGTGACGGAGAATGAAGGGCCCGAGTTATAATGAAGCAGTGAAGTGCGTCCGACACCTACACATTCACAAAGTGAACCCTGAAATTGGACCAAACACCAAACCATTCACTTGGGACCACAGATAGAGAAAAAATTACCATCAACCAGCTATTCATTAGGTAAAAGAGAATCTGGAGCTACGAATCATAACGGGAACAGTAAAAGTTAGGTGGAATATTAGGCAACGCTTCTCAATATTACAACAGAAAGAAGAAGTTGTCACTTTTTTTTACTTCCACCATTAATTCCCCCATATGAGATGGGAGAACGTCAGATAAAGGCTTCAAGGGTTGGCACTAACAGCTTCCACTTTGGAGCTCCCAGATGAGAGCTTTATGGACAGTTTTCTATGCCTGGCATCCAGCTGAAAAGGACATAGGGGAGGGGCAATGAAGGTGATAACGCGCCAACTGAAATCAGACAACTCCTCTCAGCCAATCAGAATCACTGAGAAATGTTCTTTGCAACGCTGATTGTGTGCAGAATGATGTCAACAATCTTCCCAAATATCCTTTTCACCAAGGTGCTAGTATTATACAAACCCCCTAAGTTATGGGAGCTAAAGGGAACGTGTCAGGAGAAAACAACATATTTAAGTCAGGCGTTTATGTTTAAATTTTCCATATTACTATCAATAAAAAATATATCTGAAGCCTTGCACTTTCCAATACACCTTATATCGTCTCACACTTTGAGCTCAGTACAGAAGACTTTTCAGCATTCTCATGACAGACAGGATCACAAAGCTGGATAACACCTCTATATACAGTAGATAACTCAGGATCCATTATTCACAATAGGTGATGTCACAGCTCACCTCCTCCTCCTGTACAATGACTGATAACACCTCTATATACAGTAGATAACTCAGGATCCACCATTCACAATAGGTGATGTCACAGCTTACCTCCTCCTCTTGTACAACGACTGATAACACCACTATATACAGTAGATGACACAGGATCCACCATTCACAATAGGAGATGTCCCAGCTCACCACCTCCTCCTGTACAATGACTGATAATACCTCTATATACAGTATATAACACAGGATCCACCATTCACAATAGGGGATGTCACAGCTCACCTCCTCCTCCTCCTGTACAATGCCTGATAACACCTCTATATACAGTAGATGACAGGATCCACCATTCACAATAGGTGATGTCACAGCTCACCTCCTCCTCCTCCTGTACAATGCCTGATAACACCTCTATATACAGTAGATGACAGGATCCACCATTCACAATAGGTGATGTCACAGCTCACCTCCTCCTCCTCCTGTACAATGCCTGATAACACCTCTATATACAGTAGATGACAGGATCCACCATTCACAATAGGTGATGTCACAGCTCACCTCCTCCTCTTGTACAACGACTGATAACTCCGCTATATACAGTAGATAGCACAGGATCCACCATTCACAATAGGTGATATCACAGCTCACCTCCTCCTCATCCTGTACAATGACTGATAACACCACTATATACAGTAGATGACACAGGATCCACCATTCACAATAGGTGATGTCACAGCTCACCTCCTCCTCTTGTACAACGACTGATAACTCCGCTATATACAGTAGATAGCACAGGATCCACCATTCACAATAGGTGATATCACAGCTCACCTCCTCCTCATCCTGTACAATGACTGATAACACTACTATATACAGTAGATGACACAGGATCCACCATTCACAATAGGTGATGTCACAGCTCACCTCCTCCTCTTGTACAACGACTGATAACTCCGCTATATACAGTAGATAGCACAGGATCCACCATTCACAATAGGTGATATCACAGCTCACCTCCTCCTCATCCTGTACAATGACTGATAACACCACTATATACAGTAGATAGCACAGGATCCACCATTCACAATAGGTGATGTCACAGCTCACCTCCTCCTCATCCTGTACAATGACTGATAACTCCGCTATATACAGTAGATAGCACAGGATCCACCATTCACAATAGGTGATGTCACAGCTCACCTCCTCCTCATCCTGTACAATGACTGATAACACCACTATATACAGTAGATGACACAGGATCCACCATTCACAATAGGTGATGTTACAGCTCACCTCCACCTTCTGATATGCATGCTGGGTCCTACCTTTTGCACCCCCCCCCCCCCCCCCCGATATTGAGAATGAAGGGGCCACAACGTTGATTCAGCCCTATAGCTTTTTTACAGTCTTTCCCAGCACAGATATGGAGGAGAGGGGTGGCAGCACATCTCCAGGAGAGCAGCTGCAGCTCCCTGCACAGCAGTATGGTTGGAAGGGCCATGTGGGGAGAACCAACCATGCGTCCCCTGGATTCTCAGGACTGACTGGTGTCGCTACCAATTTAAAGTGATGGCATATCCTAGCAAAATTCCATCAAAAAAGGGGTCTGTGCCATACACACCATCGTTTGCGGGGTGTACGCTTTTAAAAAAAAAAAAAAAGAAAGGAAAGAAAAAAAAGGTGTCCAGTCCTAGAAAAAAAAACAACTTTCTTTTGTCCACCACTCATGTATGGGATGTGCCCGGTATTTCAGTTCAGTCTCTTTTAAACAAGGATGAACTGCAATACCAGAGATCACCAATGGGCAAGGGTGGCGCTGTTCTTTCAACTTTAACATGACATGGATATAATAAATTCTCCTCACTCCTGGTCTGTTATCACCATGTACGCTCATCCTCAGACAGTGGTTCTGTACTTAAGGCGCTAATGAAAACACTCTACTACTTACAAGAATTTATTTTACTTGTCCAGAAAAAAAATAAATAAAAGCAGAGGCGTAATTGCACATTCGGCTGGATTTGTCGGGAGTTAAGCATATGGGACGAAGACACAAAAGCTATTAAATGTGAATTATGGAGCGGGTCGTGCTTCCAATTGACTCTCTTACCAAATGGAAGTGCACATGACTGGAGAGGAGTGCGGGGGATCGACGTCGGAGCATGTGCTCAATTGTGCTTAATAATCAACGTACAGATGGGATGAAAAATGGCTGGGTACTCCCAGATGGCAAAA
Source organism: Phyllobates terribilis (assembly GCF_046119375.1). Classification (NCBI taxonomy): domain Eukaryota; kingdom Metazoa; phylum Chordata; class Amphibia; order Anura; family Dendrobatidae; genus Phyllobates; species Phyllobates terribilis. The sequence continues at coordinate 144,566,389 of NW_027362770.1, forward strand.
AAAAGTATTTAAGTCCTCTCACGGCGCGGGCGAGACATCTACGCAGAGGTCACTGCAAGGAATGTCACCGAGATAGAAAGTCATTTTTAATATCCTTTCCCCATATGCAAGTCATTTACAAGCTCCTCTGCGTAACTGATCCCCCCCCTGCCGTTATAAGGAGGGCTGCGTTGTATCAGGACTGAAACGTGCGAGTATGTGGCAACTACAAGAACCAAGTCATTTCTGCTAAAAATATAATAGAATATATACACATACATACATATATATATATATATACTAGATGGTGGCCCGATTCTAACGCATCAGGTATTCTAGAATAGGTATGCGGCCGACCGGGGCGCAATTAGCAGAGCGGCGTTTAAATTTGGCGCCCAAATCGCTGATTGGTCGCGGTTGCCTAACGCGACCAATCAGTAAAGCGGTGTTTAAATTTGGCGGCAATATCGGCGATTGGTCGCGGGCGGCGGCCGCGACCAATCTGCGAACCGTGTTAGTGAGGACTGGAGAGCGTGTTAAAACTTGGCACCAAAATCGCTGATTGGTCGCGTTAGGCAACCGCGACCAATCAGCAGAGCGGTGTTTAAATTTGGCGCCAATACTGCTGATTGGTCGCGGTCGGCGGCCGCGGACAATCAGCAGAGCGATACAGAGCGGGGTTTAAATTTGGCACCAAAATCGCTGATTGGTCGCCGGCCGCGACCAATCAGCAGAGCGGTGTTTAAATTTGGCGCCAAAATCGCTGATTGGTTGAGGCCGCCGGCTGCCCGCGACCAATCACCAATTTGGGCTACAAATTTAAATATCGGACGCGACCAATCACCGATCTTGGCTCCAGATTTAAACACCGCTGTGCTGATTGGTCGCGGCCGATATTTAAATTTGGCGCCCAAATTGGTGATTGGTCGCGGGCAACGCCAGCGACCAATCAGCGATTTTTAACACAAATGTCCGGACCTTTGTAACACCATGCGGATACTGTGGGGACATCAGCGGCTAGGGTGTCAAGGACCGGGGAGCGGCGCTGCGGGTCCGGATACTTCTGCTGCGAGCAGTCGCTCATGTCCCGGGTTCTCGCAGTGGAAGTATCCGCACAGGCAGCGGCGCTCCCCGGTCCTCACTAATACGATTCCGCTCCCCACCAATACGATTCGCTGATTGGTCGCGCTCTCCGCACACGACCAATCAGTGATCTTGGCGCTAAAGTTAAACACCACTCTGCTGATTGGTCGCGGCCGCTGCCCGCGACCAATCACTGATTTGGGAGCAACATTTAAATAACGGCCGCGACCAATCAGTACAGCGGTGTTTAAATGTGGAGCCAAGATCGGTGATTGGTCGCGGCCGATATTTAAATTTGGCGCCCAAATCGGTGATTGGTCGCGGGCATCGCCAGCGACCAATCAGCGATTTTTAACACAAATGTCCGGATCTTTGTAACACCATGCGGATACTGTGGGGACATCAGCGGCTAGGGTGTGAAGGGAGGACCGGGGAGCGGAGCTGACATCCAATTGGTCGCGGCCACTATTTAAATGTGCCGCACAAATCGTTGATTGGTCGCGGTCTTGGCCTGCGACCAATCACTGATCTTGCGGCTAAAGTTAACCACTACTGCGCTGATTGGTCGCGGCCGATATTTAAATTTGGCGCCCAAATCGGTGATTGGTCGCGGGCAGCGTCCGCGACCAATCAGCACAGCGGTATTTAACTTTTGCGCTAAGATCAGTGATTGGTCGGGTCCGAAGACCCTGTGCGGCTACTTCCGCTGCGAGAACCCGGGACATGAGCGGGCGCTCGCAGCAGAAGTATCCCGACCCGCAGCGCCGCTCCCCGGTCCTCCCTTCCGCATGGATGTCAGCGACGCCGGCGGTCCTTCCGCTGCTACCGGCCGGGACATGAGCACCTTGCGCCGCTCATCTCCCGGCTGCATCTCTGTCCCGCAAATGGGTCCGGCGGTCGGGGTCCTTCTGCTGGTACCGGCTGCAACGCCGCTGAGCTCCGTCCCGCAGATGAGCCGCTAACGGCCGCCATCTTTTTTCTGAAATCCCGGGGCGCTGATTGGCCGCTGCCGGACCAATGAGCGACGCGGGATTTCCTGGACAGATAGACACACAGACAGACAGGATAAGACAATTATATATATATATAGATACACATACATACATACATATATATATATATATATATAATAGTGGCACATACATGCCAATGGCATAAGCGATTGCCCATTGACTCGAGCTGCAGTACCAGGTATGGCCACTACCGATACTACAGTTCTCGAGCCACTTCCTTTAATCAGGTGATTGGTGGCAGTACTGATAGTCACAATTAAGGATGGGCCAACAATTTAGCAGTCCTGAAAAACCCCTTGTCACACCCGGACGTAGTAGCAAGCATCAAGGGCTTTGATGTTGTACTAGGTCAAGTGATTGCGTAGGTGGCACTGCCACCTGATGTAACTAGCAGGAGGCATCTGATTGCCACGATTAAGCCTCCTTACCACTACCTAAACAGGCCTAGAGCCCTGGTCCTCTGACAGCTGGCATCCTTGGCCCCGGCGATGACTTGGCACGACGCATTTCATGTCATCACGTAAAAAATGGCTGCCGTGGAGGACCGAACATTGAATATGAATATTATATACTTAAAGCAGAGTAAAAAAAAATATTTCACAAGACACAGGAGCTGGACCAGAGCCTGGCGAATCTGCTCCTTACCGCCGTCATCTTTCCTAGGCAACGATGACTATTTTATATACCGATATACCGGATTTTGCAGACTATAAGACGCACCCCCAAATTTTGGGGTGAAAAATTATTATATTTTTAAAAAAATAAAATGGTAGCACGTCTTTTAGTAAGTTTTAATAGTAGCTTATGAGGGGGGGGGGGCAGTGGTGGAGCCGGGTCACAGGAGGCAGGGGAGCTGCTTCAGGGTGGCGGCAGGAATAGGGAGATGCAGCAGGCCCTGGGCTATCATAAAAGGTCAGCACCAGTGAGCGGAGATGCCTTTCCCAATGATTTCCCGGAGGCGGCACGTGCGCAGATTGAGATCTCAGGAGAAGAGATCTGCCTCCCGGAGGAGAAGCATGTGCAGATTGGGATCCCAGGAGACGAGATCTGCCTCCCGGAGGCGAAGCATGTACAGATTGGGATCCCAGGAGACGAGATCTGCCTCCCGAAGGCGGCAAGTGCGCAGCCTGGGGTCCCAGGAGACGAGATCTGCCTCCCGGACGAGAGGCATGTGCAGATTGGGATCCCAGGAGACGAGATCTGCTTCCCGGAGGCAGCACGTGCGCAGACTGGGATTCCAGGAGACGAGATCTGCCTCCCGGAGGAGAAGCATGTGCAGATTGGGATCCCAGGAGACGAGATCTGCCTACCGGAGGCGGCGCATGCGCAGTTCGAGATCTGCCTCCCAGAGGCGGCACGTGCGCAGCCTGGGATCCCAAGAGACGAGATCTGCCTCTCGGAGGAGAAGCATGTGCAGATTGGGATCCCAGGAGACGAGATCTGCTTCCTGGAGGCGGCACGTGCGCAGACTGGGATTCCAAGAGACGAGATCTGCTTCCCGGAGGCGGCGCGTGCGCGGATTGAGATCTCAAGACACAAGATCTGCCTCCCGGAGGAGGCGGCAGCATGTGCGCAGATTAAGATCTCAGGAGACGAGATCTGCCTCCCGGAAGCGGCACGAGTGCAGACTGGGATCACAGGAGACGAGATCTGCCTACCGGACGAGAAGCATGTGCAGATTGGGATCCCAGGAGACGAGATCTGCCTCCTGGAGGCGGCGCATGCGCAGACTGGGATTCCAGGAGACTAGATCTGCTTCCTGGAGGCAGCACGTGCGCAGACTGGGATTCCAGGAGACGAGATCTGCTTCCCGGAGGCGGCGCGTGCGCGGATTGAGATTCGCCTCCCGGAGGCGGCGCCTGCGCAAATTGAGATCCGCTTCCCGGAGGCGGCGCCTGCGCAGATTGAGATCTCAAGACACAAGATCAGCCTCCCGGAGGAGGCGGCAGCATGTGCGCAGATTAAGATCTCAGGAGACGAGATCTGCCTCCCGGAGACGGCACGTGCGCAGCCTGGGATCCCAGGAGACGAGATCTGCCTCTCGGAGGAGAAGCATGTGCAGATTGGGATCCCAGGAGACGAGATCTGCTTCCCGGAGGCGGCGCATGCGCAGTTCGAGATCTGCCTCCCGGAGGCGGCACGTGCGCAGACTGGGATTCCAAGAGACGAGATCTGCTTCCCGGAGGCGGCGCGTGCGCGGATTGAGATCTCAAGACACAAGATCTGCCTCCTGGAGGAGGCGGCAGCATGTGCGCAGATTAAGATCTCAGGAGACGAGATCTGCCTCCCGGAGGCGGCACGTGTGCAGACTGGGATCACAGGAGACGAGATCTGCCTACTGGAGGCGGCACGTGTGCAGACTGGGATCACAGGAGAAGAGATCTGCCTCCCGGAGGCGGAGCATGCGCAGTTTGAGATCTGCCTCCCGGAGGCGAAGCTTGTACAGATTGGGATCCCAGGAGACGAGATCTGCCTCCCGGAGGCAGCACATATGCAGACTGGGATCCCAGCAGACGAGATCTGCCTCCCGAAGGCGGCGCGTACGCAGATTGAGATCTGCCTCCCGGAGGCGGCGCGTGCGCAGATTGAGATCTCAGGAGACACGACCCTACCTCCTGTAAACCCGCTCAACCGCAGCCGACCCCACTCCCCCATTAAGCTCACTTCGGATTATAAGACGCACCCCCATTTTCCTCAAATTTGGGAGGAAAAAAGTGTGTCTTATAATCCGAAATATACATATATCTTACTTGTAAGCAGCTCCGTAGGCACGTTGCAGTCACAGAGTCATAGACACGAACAGTAGCAGAATCTGATTTGTAGCCGGCTGACAGCAGTTTTCTTACCTTTATTTTTACTCTGTGATCCATACATTCGATGTGACGGCTTATTAAATAAGACAAATATCCCTTCTCTAAAAAGATCCCGGCGCTTGCGGAGGGTGCAGAACTGACGCACAATGACTGCGGCAAGCTAAGTCAGTTCTCCATTCTGATTATTAAGAAGATTTAGTCGCATAAGGGAAAAAAAACAAAACAGTGGGGAACGTTAGTAATAAAAGGAGAGAGCCTGGACGAGCCCGGCAGCTAATCCTCAGAAGAGAGGCTGGATGTATAACTAGTGCGTATGTGGAGGCATTAAATATTAACGGCTACAGCTCTCCGGGGAGCACGGGGGAGAGCGCACCGTGCACCCTGCAGGCTGCCATCCCCAACCTCCTGCTTCCCGTCACCCCGAGCACCGCATCATCTGTGCAGAACATACATCAAACAGCAGAGCATGTGTGGGTATAAGCTACCGACCCGCAGAATTATGTAATATGTATATAGAAGATGGAAAATATTCCACTGTATCAACTGTAATGTTCTCACGATGCAGAGCGGCTTTCCATCCAAAGCATCAATTATGCTACGAGGGTTGTGCACCTGTAACTATAGAGTGGTGAGGCCATCGCCGTGATCAATAAGGGGTTGTGGGATTAGAGAGCAATCACCAACGCGGAAGATTAAAGGAGAAAATACAATGTGTATATGGATTTACAGAGGCCAGGAGAACAGCAGTACTGATGAGAATTGCTCCAGGTGGAGAAGGTTTTTCTTCTTTTCTAGAAGCGACTTCCCGTCACTATCATCTTTGGAGGTGACTGATAATGGTGGTCCTAATGGACACTATATTATTAACAAAATCCAATGGGGTGGGTAGGGAATATGGCACCACATAGCCCCAATATTCAGCGGTGGCCTAAGTCTTGGCCCCCAACCCCCCTGATTACCCGTAGTGCCAGGTACCCTTACCAGGGGCTCCTCCATATCTTCTGTCTCATTCATTCAGAAACTGGCGCTACAAAATGTACGGTCTTGTAAATAATGATGTGACGCCCCTTCAACGGGACCGATTTGACTCTAAGGCGCATGCATCAATCTCGAGACGGTGGTCCCCTTAGCGCACCAGTGAGGTGGTCTCGCATACACTTTTCTACATTCATTTGCATGGGAGCTCTAAAATAAAATGGCCATACAAATGAATATACGGCGGTGTGTGACAGAGCCCAAGTTCTCCTGCATCAGTAGCGGGTTTCTTTTTAAATAGATAGAAATCATCACTTCTGACACGTGCCGATGTGAAACACTTTCCCTCCTTACCTTGTAAACTCTGCGCCAGTTCTTCTTATTATCCTTGAGCATTCTCGTCCACAACATGTTCATTAGCTCTGGGAATTGCTCGTACATGAATGTGGCCCTAAAAAACACACACAAGGTTGATTAAAAAAATATATCCCCTTTCATAACCTTATTACACTTTCTGTCCACCTACTTTTGGACCACCCTGTATATATTAAATAAAATTAATATTTTAAATATAAAAAAATATATATATTTTATTTTAAATATAAAAAAATATATATATTTTATTTTAAATATAAAAAAATATATATATTTTATTTTAAATATAAAAAAATGTGTATAATTTAAAATAAAATATATATTTTTTTATATTTAAAATAAAATATATATATTTTATTTTAAATATAAAAAAATATATATTTTATTTTAAATTATACACATTATATATATATATATATATATATATATATATATATATATATATATATATATATATATATATATATATATATATATATATATATATATATACACACACACACATATACACACACTTAAACAACAGAATATAACTCCAAGTAAATCAAACTTCTATAAAATCAAACTGTCCACTTAGGAAGCAACACTGATTGACAACCAGGACACAGGCCAGTGCACCAGGAGACGTGGAGTGGGCCGTAGGAGGGCAACAACCCAGCAGCAGGACCACTACCTCTGCCTTTGTGCAAGGAGGAACAGGAGGAGCACTGCCAGAGCCCTGCAAAATGACCTCCAGCAGCCACAAATGTGCATGTATCTGCACAAACGGTTAGAAACCGACTCCATGAGGGTGGTATGAGGGCCTGACGTCCACAGATGGGGGTTGTGCTCACAGCCCAACACCGTGCAGGACGCTTGGCGTTTGCCACAGAAACGCCAGGATTGGCAAAGTCGCCACTGGCGCCCTGTGCTCTTCACAGATGAAAGCAGGTTCACACTGAGCACATGTGACAGACGTGACAGAGTCTGGAGACGCCGTGGAGAGTGATCTGCTGCCTGCAACATCCTTAAGCATCACCGGTCTGGCAGTGGGTCAGTAATGGTGTGGGGTGGCATTTCTTTGGAGGGCCGCACAGCCCTCCATGTGCTCGCCAGAGGTAGCCTGACTGCCATTAGGTAGAGATGAGATCCTCAGACCCCTTATGAGACCATATGCTGGTGCGGTTGGCCCTGGGTTCCTCCTAATGCTGGACAATGCCAGACCTCATGTGGCTGGAGTGTGTCAGAAGTTCCTGCAAGATGAAGGCATTGAAGCTTTGGACTGGCCCGCTCGTTCCCCAGACCTGAATCCGATTGAGCACATCTGGGACATCATGTCTCGCCCCATACACCAACGTCACGTTGCACCACAGACTGTCCAGGAGTTGGCGGATGCTTTAGTCCAGGTCTGGGAGGAGATCCCACAGGAGACCATCCGCAACCTCATCAGGAGCATGCCCAGGCGTTGTAGGGAGGTCATACAGGCACGTGGAGGCCACACACAATACTGAGCCTCATTTTGACTTGTTTTTAGGACATTACATCAAAGTTGGATCAGCCTGTAGTGTGTTTTTCCACTTTAATTTTGGGGGTGACTCCAAATCCAGGCCTCCATTGGTTAATACATTTGATCTCCATTGATGATTTGTGTGTGATTTTGTTGTCAGCACATTCAACTTTGTACAGAACAAAGTATTCAATGAGGATATTTCATTCATTCAGATCTAGGATGTGTTATTTGAGTGTTGCTTTTATTTTTTTGAGCAGTGTATAATAAGTGTATATAAAAAATGTTCACCCACTAGATGGCAGAAGTGAGCTAAAATATGCAGCGAGCTGTGCAGCGCTCCTGGGAAACACAAAACACGTTATACATTTCTGATCCTCTGACATCCCACCCTGCACTGGGAGCTATGAATTATCAGCCGAATATCAGCCTCATGCAGCACTTACTAACACGTGGCTACAAGCGCACCCATAATAACATGTGTTGGGCTTCCTGCTTACTGTCCATGATGGATTTTATCAGAATATACAGTTATATGAAAAAGTTTGGGCACCCCTATTAATCTTAAGCTTAATGTTTTATAAAAATTGGTGTTTTTGCAACAGCTATTTCAGTTTGATATATGTAATAACTGTTGGACACAGTAATGTTTCTGCCTTGAAATGAGGTTTATTGTGCTAACAGAAAATGTGCAATCTGCATTCAAACAAAATTTTACAAGTGCATAAGTATGGGCACCCTTATCATTTTCTTGTTTTAAATACTCCTACCTACTTTTTACTGACTTACTAAAGCACTTTTTTTGGTTTTGTAACCTCATTGAGCTTTGAACTTCATAGCCAGGTGTATGCAATCATGAGAAAAGCTACTTAAAGTGGCCACTTGCAAGTTGTTCTCCTGTTTGAATCTCCTCTGAAGAGTGGCATCATGGGCTCCTCAAAACAACTGTCAAATGATCTGAAAACAAAGATTATTCAACATAGTTTTTCAGGGGAAGGATACAAAAAGCTGTCTCAGAGATTTAACCTGTGAGTTTCCACTGTGAGGAACATAGTAAGGAAATGGAAGAACACAGGGACAGTTCTTGTTAAGGCCAGAAGTGGCAGGCCAAGAAAAACATCAGAAAGGCAGAGAAGAAGAATAATGGTGAGATCAGTCAAGGACCATCCTCAGACCACCTCCAGAGAGCTGCAGCATCAACTTGCTGCAGATGGTGTCACTGTGCATCGGTCAACTATACAACGCACTTTGCACAAGGAGAAGCTGTATGGGAGAGTGATGCGAAAGACGGATTTTGGTAAGACCTTACCTGTAAAATCCTTTTCAGCGAGGGAAGGAAGGGAGACACAGTCATTACTAGTGGGTAGGCGGAGCCCACATAGGATAGAACACCTCAGATTAAAAAAGAGTGTTGTCCGGCCCCTCCAGCTTGGGCTCCTCCTACTCCAGCTCTCCAGTCCGTACACAAGCTAAGGAAGAGCAAATATCACCAGCGGAGCAACATAACCCCTTCTGAAGAACTTCAGAGAAAAAACAAGAGACAGGTTATGCATATAACAGAAAAAACCACACAGTCCCAGGTACTACTCACTGGACCTGACCACTGCGATGAGCTGGCAATGCTGGAACAGAGCCTTAGCGCGCCGACCTCAGCCCAGATAATCGCTATCAGAGAAGGGTCACGCTGCATCTGAAAACGCAACAACACACTTCTGCCATGGGAGGGAGCTGTGTCTCCCTTCCTTCCCTCGCTGAAAAGGATTTTACAGGTAAGGTCTTACCAAAATCCGTCTTTCAGCAGCAGATGGAAGGAAGGGAGACACAGTCATTACTAGTGGGACGTCCCAAAGCAGTCCAAAAATTAAGGGTGGGAAAAAACCAACAAAGGCAGAATCCCAACAACCTAGAAAAAATGCGCAACTAGCGCTAAATACAAGTTAACGATAACTTAAACTACAGCCGCCTGCAGGACCCTACGTCCTAAGGCTGCATCAGCGGAAGCACTGACGTCCACCTTATAAAACTTTGTAAAAGTGTGGACGGAGCGCCAGGTAGCCGCCCGGCAGAGTTGAGCTGCCGAGGCCCCTTGATGAAAAGCCCACGATGAACCCACAGCTCTCGTGGAGTGAGCTCGAATCTTAATTGGACAAGATTCGCCCTTGAGTCGGTAAGCCTCTAAAATGGCCGACCGAATCCATCGAGCTATAGTGTCCTTGGAAGCTCGTTGACCACGCCGACGACCTGCTGGAATCACAAACAGAGAGTCCGATTTCCGAAAACCTTGAGTAATAGACAAATAGAACTTCAAAGCCCGCACTAAATCCAATGCGTGCAAGGCCCGTTCCTTCGCATTCCTCGGTTCCGGACAGAGCGAGGGCAACACAATATCCTGGTTAACATGAAATTGTGACACCACCTTAGGTAGAAAGTCGCCCCGTGTGCGAAGCACCACGCGATCCGGGAGAAACTCCAGAAAAGGAGGCGAGCAAGAAAGAGCCGCCAGTTCAGAAACCCTTCTCAAAGAGGTGACTGCCACTAAAAAGGCAACCTTCCAAGAAAGCAAAGAAAGGCTAACAGAGTCCATAGGCTCAAAAGGCCCATGTTGAAGAGCCTCCAAGACCAGATTGAGCCGCCAAGGGGACACAAGCGCCTTCCGCGGCGGAAACTGACGGGTTACACCGCGAAAAAAGGAACGAACGTCCCTACGCGAGGCGATAGCCTTCCGAAACAGCAAGGACAAAGCAGAAACCTGACCCCTCAGAGTGCTAACTGCCAAACCCTTGTCCAGGCCATACTGCAAAAAGGCCAACAAATTGGGAATGGAAAAAATCCTCGGGTTCCTTGAAGAACCCGAACACCATGAAAAGAAGGCCTCCCAAGTCTTGTGATAGATACTAGTAGTGGCAGGACCCCTGGCAGCTCGCAGAGTGGCAATGACTTCGGCTGAAAAACCTTGACGAGTCAAGATTTCGGTCTCAAGAGCCACGCCGTCAAACGCAGAGACTTCAGGTCCGGATGACGAACGGGCCCTTGGGTTAACAGGTCCGGGCGAAGAGGGAGAGGAAGTGGAGGCGCAGCCAGAAGCGACACCAGCGTCGAGAACCACGTCCTCCTTGGCCAGTCTGGGGCTACTAACATAGCCGAGACTCTTTCCAGTCTGATCCGACGCAACACCAGAGGAAGTAAGGATATCGGCGGGAACACATAGATTAGCTCGAATTGGTCCCACGGAGCCACCAGAGCATCCACCGCCACAGCCTTCGGGTCCTTGTACCTGGACATGAACGTCGGTAACTTGGTGTTGAACCTTGATGCCATCAAATCCACTTGAGGAGTTCCCCAACGGGAGCACAGCTGTGCAAAAATTTCTGGGTGAAGACTCCATTCTCCGGGATCCACCTTCTCGCGACTGAGGAAGTCCGCCGTGATATTCTGAACTCCCGGAATGTGAATCGCAGAGATGGCTGGCACCTTGGCCTCGGCCCATACCAGGATCCGAGACACTTCCATCATGAGCCTGGAGCTCTTCGTTCCACCTTGATGATTGATATACGCGACCGCCGTCGCGTTGTCTGTCTGCACTCGGACTGGCAGACCGTTTAAAGGGACCGTCCAGTGTTGAAGGCAAAGGAAAATCGCCCTCAATTCCAGGATGTTGATCGGCAGGACAGACTCTTCCGACGACCATACTCCCTGAATCCAGAGATCGTTCCAGACACCCCCCCAGCCTGACAGGCTGGCATCGGTGGTTATAACCGACCACCTCGGAAGGAGGAAGGACTTCCCCAGGGATAACGCTTCCGGACGTAACCACCATTCTAGAGACTCTCGCACCCTGTGGGAGATGATGACACTGCGATCCAGCGAAGCCTGTGATCGATCCCAACGGTTCAGAATGAGCATTTGGAGAGTCCTGGAATGAAATTGGGCAAACGGAAGTGCCTCCATTGACGCCACCATCAAACCCAAAAGGCGCATACACCTTCGAAGGGACATTGCTGTCGAAGACTTCATAACCTGTACATGTCGAAGAAGACTTGCTTGCTTGTCTGGAGGCAGGGACACCACTGCTCGTACCGTGTCGAAATGCATCCCCAAAAACAGGATTGACTGCGACGGTTCCAGAGACGACTTCTTCCAATTGACTAGCCACCCGAAGTCCTCCAGGAGCTGAAGGGATAGATTGCGAGCCGTCACCGCCTCCTCCTTTGAGGACGCCACAATCAAAAGGTCGTCCAGGTAGGGAAGAACCGTAACCCCCTGTCTTCGAAGGATCGCCATGAGAGGTGCCAGAATTTTTGTAAAAACTCTGGGCGCCGAGGCCAACCCGAATGGTAGGGCCACAAACTGGAAATGGTCCTGACCTATGGCAAAACGAAGGAAGCGTTGGTGGGCCCTTCCGACAGGAACATGCAAATAAGCGTCGCGAATGTCGATTGACACCAAAAAGTCGTTCTGCGACAGGGCCGCCACAACAGAGCGAAGCGACTCCATGCGGAATTTCCGGGTGCGGACATGCCGATTCAATCTTTTGAGATCCAGAATGGGGCGAAATTTGTCCTCCTTTTTGGGGACCACAAAGAGGTTTGAATAAAACCCTCTTCCCCGGTCCTCCGGCGGAACCGGTACCACCACACCCTTCTGCAGAAGGGAATCGACCTCCTGCCGTAGAGCGGCAACTAGCTCGGTCTCTTTCGGAATGCGAGATCGACAAAACCTGTCCGGGGGTCGAGAAAGAAACTCTATGAAGTAGCCTGCTGACACAACCCGCGTCACCCAGGCGTCCGAAACGCGGGACGCCCAAGTCGATTCGAATTGGAGCAGGCGACCCCCCCACTCGAGAGCCCTCGAGAGAAAACCTGGCGTCAGTCCGCCTTAGCGGGCTTTTTGTCAGCTTCCCGCTTGTCTTGACGGAAGCTCTGTTTCCAGGGAGTGCGGGATTTCTGAGAAGCCTTTTTTCCTGAAAAAGAGGGACGACCCGATCCCCAAGAGGGCTGACCGGACAGTCCCCTGGACCGAAAGGGCCGCCGACTACTACCGGCACTAGGCCTGCCCGACGCAGAAGCCACAGTTCTTCGCTGTGGTAAGGCCGCTTCTTTTGCCTTTGCCTTGACAATCAGCTCCGTGAGGTCAGATCCAAATAACTGACCACCCTTGTAAGCTAAAGATAGCAAACCTTGCTTGGAAACCGCGTCCCCGGTCCACTGTCTGAGCCACAGTGCTCTTCTGACTGTGACCGCCGAGGATTGCGCCCTGGACAGCAGTGACGCGGTATCCAAACCTGCATCACTGCCATATCGGGCCGCATCCTCCAACAACTTGAAAAGCCCATCTACCTCGGATAGCGGGGATCCATCCTGCCACGCCGTCCGTAGACGGTCCAACCAGCTTAGGGAAGCTTTACAAGCACACATGGATCCTAGCACCGCTCTGAATCCATGACCCGCGGCCTCGTAGATGGATTTCGCCGCCATCTCCGTTTTTCTGTCCAGCGGATCCTGCAGACTCGCCTTCCCTTTAACAGGCAGTAATGAGGATTTGCTAAGTTGGGATAAAGGGACATCCACTTCAGGAGAAGGAATCCAATTATCAATCAACTCCGTGGAACACGGATACAGTGCCTCAAAAAACCGTGTCCCCTGAAAACGTTTATCTGGACACAGGCGTTCCTTCTCCACTGCCCCATTAAGCTCATCCAGAGATGGTAATGCCAAGCGCGACCTATGCGACTCCTGAAACATCCGGGCCGACTTACCAGGACGTCTAGTTACCTCCTCCGGAAACTGTAACGCCTCCCTCATGGCTCCAATAAAAGCCTCTGCACGGCCTAAAAAAGAGGCAGAGTGCCCCTGCCGATCCTCCTTATCCGAATCGGACATCTCCCCATCTGAGCTTGAAGGGGAACCCTCCATAACAGAGATCTCCGAGTCGCTGCGCGGGGAGGGCAGTACCGGCCTGTGGCGCTTCCTGCCATGAGAGGATCTAGCTGACACCCAATAACCTAGAAGGTCAGACAGGCCATCAATAGAACGAGTGAGGGCCTCCATTTTGACCACTGCCCCATCACCGAAACCCCCGACCGCTGCGCTTGACGCCGTCGAGGACTCCTGCGTGTCAGACACGCGAGACTGATCCTGTAGCGGACCTGGGAGACGGTCCACACCTCCTGGACCCTGATCTGACATGCCCTCACACAGTGTATGGCAGGATAAACCTGTCAGTAAGTAGGACAGTGTGGTTTCTTAAAAGAAAGCTGAAGGGTTAAAGCTCTTAAAAAGAGAGCTACCCCAGCTGACCCCCAATTAAGGGATAACCGCCTAATAAGGGGTTAATGTCGCAGACTCCCCACAACCTCTGGAAATGAAAAGGATGTGCGAGCCCCAGACAAAAAAAAGAGACCTCTATATGAGGTAATAGCTGCAGGACAGCACAGTCTGTCACCTTATTGTGCCTCAGAAAGGTGCCCTGCGCTGAGGGGGTGAGGGGTTAAGCTTCTGCCCTGACAGGCAGAAGCGACTCACCCAGCTGGCCGCGGTGCAGTGTTCCTTCGGTCTATCGGGAGGAGAGGAGAGTGAGGAGCCCGATGGAGGCCTCAGTAATGGCCGCCGCGCTGTGAGGAGAGAGAAACCGGAAGAGGAGGGGCAGGAGAAAGCGCGCGCTCAGAGAGCTTCCTGCCCGCGAAAGACCGGGAAGGCGCGAAGCCACGCCCCCCGCCGGCTTCAAAAAAAGCGCGCGCGACTCCTCCGCTCTCCGCTCCTGCCCCGCTTCCATGTCCTGCAGGCCTCCACCTGCGGACAAAAAAACACAAGTCACCACCTGAAAACATGTAGCAGCGGCTGCCGCAGCAGCCGCTGAAGCACTCAAAACACATTAACATGCTGAGTACTCACCCAGCTGAGCGCCACAGGGACCCCCAGGGATTTGTGGCGCTGTGCCCAAGCTTCCCCCCAGGGCGGAGAACGCAGTGACCCCAGATGCGCGGTTTGCGTCCCCGCCAGGGAAGCATCCCTCATCCCCCGGGGCCGGCAGGGTTCTGCAGGGACCTCTCTCAAAGGGTAATGCAGATCCGCCAAGGGAGGGGTGGGGGTCCAGCAGCGCTGAGACCCCTGAGACCTCAAGACCACGGGGGTCCAAGTCTCTGTCCGATAAAAATAAAAAAAAAAAAAAAAAAAATTTTCTGAGGAGCTGCTTCCAGCAGCGACCATCCTCTGTGACCTCAAATTTTAGACTGGAGAGCTGGAGTAGGAGGAGCCCAAGCTGGAGGGGCCGGACAACACTCTTTTTTAATCTGAGGTGTTCTATCCTATGTGGGCTCCGCCTACCCACTAGTAATGACTGTGTCTCCCTTCCTTCCATCTGCTGCTGAAAGAAGCCGTTTCTGCAAGCACGCCACAAACAGAGTCGGCTGAGGTATGCAAAAGCACATTTGGAGAAGCCAATTTATTTTTGGAAGAAGGTCCTGTGGACTGATGAAATCAAGATTGAGTTGTTTGGTCATACAAAAAGGCGTTATGCATGACGGCAAAAAAACACAGCATTCCAAGAAAAACACTTGCTACCCACAGTAAAATTTGGTGGAGGCTCCATCATGCTTTGGGGCTGTGTGGCCAATGTCGGCACCGGGAATCTTGTTAAAGTTGAGGGACGCATGGATTCCACTCAGTATCAGCAGATTCTTGACAATAATGTTCAAGAATCAGTGATAAAGTTGAAGTTACGCAGGGGATGGATCTTTCAGCAAGACAATGATCCAAAACACCGCTCCAAATCTACTCAGGCATTCATGCAGAGGAACAACTACAATGTTCTGGAATGGCCATCCCAGTCCCCAGACCTGAATATCATTGAACATCTGTGGGATCATTTGAAGAGGGCTGTCCATGCTCGGCGACCATCAAACTTAACTGAACTGGAATTGTTTTGTAAAGAGGAATGGTCAAAAATACCTTCATCCAGGATCCAGGAACTCATTAAAAGCTACAGGAAGCGACTAAAGGCTGTTATTTTTGCAAAAGGAGGATCTACTAAATATTAATGTCACTTTTCTGGTGAGGTGCCCATACTTATGCACCTGTCAAATTTTGTTTGAATGCAGATTGCACATTTTCTGTTAGTACAATAAACCTCATTTCAAGGCAGAAACATTACTGTGTCCAACAGTTATTACATATATCAAACTGAAATAGCTGTTGCAAAAACACCAATTTTTATAAACCATTAAGCTTAAGATTAATAGGGGTGCCCAAACTTTTTCATATAACTGTACGGCTTAGAATTTTCCTAATGTGCACCGTGGATCTCTCACTTAAAGGAGGTCCCCTACTGTAATCTGTAGGGAAACATGACAGCAATTGCTCACTTTCTCAGCAGCACTACACAGAGCCCGCTCACATTGCTAAGTTGTGTTTCCACCAAGTTTGTCCTCCACTCAGACCTTCATTAAATCAAAATATTAACCAGTTAGTGCAAAATTAAATACATGCACGTCAACAATAAAGAGTACACACACACACACACACACACACACACACACACACACACACATGTATATGGGATGAGCTGGGCCTGTGCAATTGCTATGAGAGATCGGCTGTAAATGAAAGATGGGTCTCGATGCAAAGGCATAATGTCCGCATAACGACTGCTATAACAAAAATGTGAAAAAAAAGAGTCAGAATTACTGTTTTTTGGCCTACTAAAATAATTTTTAAAAAGTCAGAATTACTGTTTTTGGCCCTCAACTTTTTTTTTTTTTTAATTTTAGAATTACTGTTTTGGTCCTCCAAAGAGTCCTAAAATAAAAAAATAAAGGAAAAAAAAAGTCAGTTTTTTTTTAGGACAAAAACAGTATAAGTTTTTTTTTAAAAAAAAGATAAAAAACACAAACTGTCCACATGGCATGAAATTTATGCAAAAAAGAAAAAAAAACACCAGTGATTCTGCCATTGTTTTTTTTTTGGCTAATTCCCTTCTGGAAAGAGTTAATAAAAGTTGGCCAATAAGCTACAAGTAGCCCAAAATGGTGCCAGCGAAAAATAAAAACTTGCTTGTCGTCAATCAATAGATGCAAATCAGTCTTTTCGCTTCCAGTGGATGAAGAGGTGTCCTGGTCGTGTGACGTACAGAGGTGCAGTAATCGGAGCCGTATAGTGTAATGATCCCTGCACTGATGTGACCAGGGCAACTTTTTATCCACTGGAATTATAAAAAAAAAAAAAAAAAAAAAGAAATTAAAATCTTAATGAATTACAGCAAGCAGATATATTGTAACGGCGAAGAATTGATACAGAAAGCAAATGCTGTATAACGTTTTATGACCTAATGAATAACCTATAGGCTGCATTCAACAGTCTCTTAGGCATGAGACTGTTCAGATTGGGATAACAGCGGACATTGCGGTCTTGACTCTGACTGTAAAAAGTCGGATGTGTGAAATTTGTGGTGAATTTGCAGTGATAAAACAAGTTGTGCAGATTTTCTAACCAGAGAAATAAGTTGCATGATACCTACCGATCATGCACTTGCCATGCTGCCACCGCCGCTCGCCTTCCGATGCAAAAGTGCTGCCGAACAATCCTTTTTTTTTACCTTTAATTACTGGACCACGCAAGTGCATAACATGAGGACATATAAGAAACGCTGGTGAAAGTCACTGGTCTGGATTATAAAGAACATGTACCCATCACATAATGACTGACTTCGTAAAAAAGTGCAGAATGTATCGGGTGAACGCACAGCAGACACGGTGGTGCGGGCACTCAATGGCAGGCAGGATCATCCCTAGCTGTCAAACTAAACAAGAATTGCATTTCTATTCTCTGTGCAGACCATGGGGGTGAGCAAAGTTTCCAGCTTCTGCCCTCCGTTCTCCAGAGAAGTTGTAGCTGGTAGAGAATCGCCTCACTCCTCCCGGGAAATCAGCCATTACTTACTTGGCTATCTCTCCCATGAGCTGCCCAGAAGGTCCCCAGGGGTCATCGTTGGTCGCCTCTCGAACCTTAGACTCTATCTCTGAATAATTCATCACCACATTGGTGCTGTGAAAAAAAAAGAGAAAACACAGGTGATTAGCATTAGTCCTGAGCCGCACACAGAGACTTAATAATGACACCGCTGGGCTCCTTAATGAGCTGCCTCGCCAGCACGGGGACGGGCCGCGCTTAGTACTGCCGATACCCTGAGGACACCTTACAATGCATTTAACTTAGCTTCTTTTTTCCCCCTCCTTTTCCATTAGGATCTTGAATACAAATGAGAGCAGGGATCACATCACCCTTGGAAATAAACCGGCATAAATGGCTTGTGGTCAAAATAAAACGATCATACTGAGAACGTGAAGATTTAGGGTAGCAGGATGCCCGCAGGGGAACGGTGCTCCGCTCTTACTGGCAAGGACTGCTATACAACAGGCAGACGAGTATCTGCACATATATTACAGGACATTAACCGTTCTCGTGGTAAATGGATCGTCCTGTCGCACCTTTACTAAACGAGGACCTGCTGCTGGCAGTGGGATAATTACCGCCGGCAGTTGTAACCTAACCGCAAGGTTTTTATACAGTAGCCACTGCAGGAAAAAATGTGGTACAACGTGGTGCCCACTCAAATAAATGGTTGATCATATATTCTAGAATTGCACAGCGCCCCACAAGCCCAGACCCACAGACCCAGCCCCACAAACTCACCCATTAAAAAAAAAAATCCAGCCTTTTACCATTTATTTCTTTTTTTAATGCAAGGTTCTTAGTAGAAAAAAACCCATCTCCGCCCCTATAACCATTTTCGCATTATGTCAGGTACTGATAAAAGGGGTTTGCATCATGGTCAGTCTTCAAGAGCACACTGCTCCCCGGCCTCCTGACTTGAGAGCAGCGCTTACAAACTAAAGAGCAAACAACTTGTAAGTGTGAGCTTGTTGCCTAGGAAACTGGCCACTACTGAAAAACTGCAGGAGGAGACAGGTATATTCTTGACAAAAGAGAATTTCTGACAAGAAATAAAACTGCAAAGTTGCAAAGAGGACGAGACCACTCTTAAGTTGCTGCAGGCATTAAATGGAAAGATTCCCTCTATCTTCCACTTCTGACATTTTGCGTATCGTCCCCCATCGCTTTGGGCAGAAGTCTCTGGTATTGAACAACAAAGAGACTTCATCTATTAGTGCTTTTCTGGAGGAAAAGTTTTTTCCTCTTCCGGGTTCACGCAACAATGTGGCTTGGGTTTCAGTATTCAGATGATTTTGGCAAATTTTTATCAATGCCGACTTTTAGAAGTGGTCACAAAGTGTTCGCACCAGGGCACTCTAGTATCCTAGTGGAGCACAAAATCTGAATAATTATTTTTTCACACAGTTAAAGACCAAACTACTAGAGATGAGTGAATCAGAACTTACAAGTACAGGACACTGAGTGTCCGGTGCAAAACTCCCATCACGGACTTCTACAAGTCTGTTTTAATGTTTGGAGTTCTGGAGAGCGCGCGCGAAAGAGACAGAGCGCGCGGGCGCGAAAGACAGAGCGCGCGGGCGCGAAAGACAGAGCGCGCGGGCGCGAAAGACAGAGCGCGCGGGCGCGAAAGACAGAGCGCGCGGGCGCGAAAGACAGAGCGCGCGGGCGCGAAAGACAGAGCGCGCGGGCGCGAAAGACAGAGCGCGCGGGCGCGAAAGACAGAGCGCGCGGGCGCGAAAGACAGAGCGCGCGGGCGCGAAAGACAGAGCGCGCGGGCGCGAAAGACAGAGCGCGCGGGCGCGAAAGACAGAGCGCGCGGGCGCGAAAGACAGAGCGCGCGGGCGCGAAAGACAGAGCGCGCGGGCGCGAAAGACAGAGCGCGCGGGCGCGAAAGAGAGCGCGCGGGCGCGAAAGAGAGCGCGCGGGCGCGAAAGACAGAGCGCGCGGGCGCGAAAGACAGAGCGCGCGGGCGCGAAAGACAGAGCGCGCGGGCGCGAAAGAGAGCGCGCGGGCGCGAAAGACAGAGCGCGCGGGCGCGAAAGACAGAGCGCGCGGGCGCGAAAGACAGAGCGCGCGGGCGCGAAAGACAGAGCGAGCAAAAGGCAGAGAGCGAGCAAAAGGCAGAGAGCGAGCAAAAGGCAGAGAGCGAGCAAAAGGCAGAGAGCGAGCAAAAGGCAGAGAGCGAGCAAAAGGCAGAGAGCGAGCAAAAGGCAGAGAGCGAGCAAAAGGCAGAGAGCGAGCAAAAGGCAGAGAGCGAGCGGCAGACTTAAAAATGACAGGACTGTGCAAGATTATATTCTTTAAAAAAAAAAAAAAAAAAACAAACCGAAAAATAGCAAAAACGGGCACATTCATTATTTTTTAGAGCGGTTCTGCTCCGAAATGTGCCTCAAAAGCGCTTGGAAAAAACTCTTCCAATTCATTTCTATAGCAAAATCGACTTTGCTGTACATGTGAGAAGTTCTTTCGAGTGTATTTTTTTAGTGGTTGGCCATTTTGCTGTGCAGGCAACAACGTGGTCCCTCCTACGGCTATTCTTGCCTTCACAGCGGATGACCGGGAGCGCCACCGTGAAGGCAATAATAAAAAGGGGCTTCAGCATAAAAGGTTTCATGGCGGCCATATTAGTCAGTACGCAGCCTTCCTTGGAACCGAATCTGGCAGAAAACCACCTTAATTTTCGCTTTTTTTTTTTTTTCTGCATTTAGGATCACCCGGCAGACATTGAGTTAACCCTACGTGGCTTTAATCCAAAGCAATTAAATCCGAAACACATCTTGTAAGGAGGGGACCCCGGGCTTTCTCTTCCTTTCCCATGTAAAGCTCAGACCTCATTCTGCGCCATACCCAGGGTCCCGGTGACCTCAGCGCAGGGAAGGAATTTACGTCCAGATGTGGAGGACTTGTTAGGAGGAGGCCGAGCTCCTCGTTAGCATAAAACCTTGTGTGATTGATATGGATGTGATATTGGAGGATACGCGGCGAAGTCGAAAGGAGGCGCTACCCGCGCGGGTTAAGAGGAAAATCACGAGACTTTTTTTTGGGGGGGGGGGGATTTAGGCTGTGGTGGCAGGTCCTTGGCACCCCTTCAACTTTACGTCTCAAGGAATTAGGTTTGCGTGACAGGAAATAAATCAAAAAGGGGGGCGAACGCGCGGCTCCTGAGCATATGGATTCTGACCCTGTTCTGGGAGAACAGTAAACCCTCCGCACTGTGGGAGACCCACAAAACTGACAGGGTTTGCAGTATGTAAGCACATTCGGCATATGAAACCTGCCTCGCGGGAAACCTCTTGACTGCAAGGAAGATAAATTATTAGCGATACACCAAGCTTCATTACACCGGGGCCATATCCGCTCCATATATTACTACATAACCCAAGCATGTCAGGAGCGTTACAGCATGTCCCAAGCCAGAACAGAGACCTCCACAGTCACAATCCATCTACCATTTTTAGGTTTTAGAAAACACAAAGCTATGGGGGGCACCCTGCCTGACATAAGGGTATAGGATCTAGCAACCAATCCCAGCGCAACTTTCATTCCCCCAGGGCGGTTTAAGAAATGAAAGCTGAGCTCTCATTGGTTGCTATGGGCAACTGAGTTCATCAGCTAAGGAAGGCCTAAAATGGCTGAATGAGGCCTATCCATCAATGCAAAAAAGAAAATGGTCTCAAAAATGAAAGTTGTGAAAAATTTTGATAAATAAAAAGGTCCATGATAATAAATACTCGCGTGTCTTAGGAGTTCATGCTCTTAAACGACAGGGCTAACCGGAAATTAAATGGGAACCCCCATTATAATATATTTGTTAAAGGGGTCCTTAAACTATAATAAAAACAGATCCCACCTGAAATCGCCATCTTTAAATCACATTTTGGTCAAAATCTACGAAAATTTTTAAAGAATGTCGCAAATCCCATATGAACCTCCATCTTTGGACAGATTAGAAAACCTAGATTTGTGAGGTAAATTTGAAAGAAGATCTCACGTGAGCCGCCATCTTTAGTCACATTTGGGCTAAAATCTACAGAAAACGTTAGATAAATATTGAAGAATATTGCAGATACCATCTTTAAAATTTACCTCACATTTTATTTAGTAGATTTTACCCAATATCTGATTAAAAATGGCGGTTCACGTGGGGTCTGAAATATTCTTCAAAACTTACCTCCCATTTTCATGTAGATTTTAACTCAAATCTGATTAAAGATGGAGACTCACATTAAATATTCAATATGGTGTCAAATTTACCTCACAAATCTATTTTATTTTGGATCAAAGATGGCTGTTGATATGCCGTCTGCGACATTCTTTACCTCACATTTTAAGTATATTTTAACTAAAATCTGATTAAAGATGGCGGTTCAAGTGGGATCTGCAATACACTTCAAAAGTTACCTCAAGTTTTCTGAAAATTTTAAACAAAATCTGTGAACCACCATCTTTAACCCCTTCAGGACCCAGCCTATTTTGACCCTAAAGACCTTGGCATTTTTGTCAATTCTGACCAGTGTCCCTTTACGAAGTAAAAACTCTGGAACACTTCAACGGATCCTAGCGATTCTGAGATTGTTTTTTCGTGACATATTGGGCTTCATGTTAGTATTAAATTTAGGTCGATAATATTTGCGTTTATTTGTGAAAAAATCAAAAATATGGGAAAAATTTTGAAAATTTTGCAATTTTCAAATTTTGAATTTTTATTCTGCTAAACTAGAGAGTAATGTGACACAAAATAGTTAATAAATAACATTTCCCACATGTCTACTTTACATCAGCACAATTTTTGAAAAAAAAAAAATTTTTGGTAGGAAGTTAGAAGGGTTCAAAGTTCATCAGCAAATTTTCTTTTTTCCAGCAAAATTTGCAAAGCCATTTTTTTTAGTGACCACATCACATTTGAAGTCCCTTTGAGGGGTGTACATGACAGAAAACACCCAAAAGTGACACCATTCCAAAAACTGCACCCCTCAAGCTACTCAAAACTACATTCAAGAAGATTATTAACCCTTCAGGTGCATCACAGGAACTAAAGCCACATGGAAGAAAAAAATGAACATTTTTATTTTTCTAACAAAAATTTTCTTTTAGCCTAAATTTTTTAATTTTCACATGGGTAACAGGGTAAAATGCATCCTAAAATTTGTTGGTCAATTTCTCCTTAGTACACTGATACCTCATATGTGGTCATAAACCACTGTTTGGGCACACGGCAGGGCTCAGAAGGGAAGGAGCGCCATTTTACTTTTTGAATGGAAAATTAGCTCCAAAAGTCAAATTGCGCTCCTTCTCTTCTGAGCCCTGTCATGTGCCCAAACAGTGGTTTACGACCACATATGAGGTATCAGTGTACTCAGGAGAAATTGACCAATACATTTTAGGATGCATTTTATCCTGTTACCCATGTGAAAATTAAAAAATTTAGGCTAAAAGAAAATTTTTGTGAAAAAAAAAGTACTTTTTTGTTTTCACAGATCATTTTGTGAAGCACCTGGGGGTTCCAAGTGCTCACTATGCATCTAGATAGGTGCCTTGGGGGGTCTAGTTTCCAAAGTGGGGTCACTTGTGGGGGAGCTCCACTGTTTAGGCACATTAGGGGCTCTCCAAACGCAACATGGTGTCCGCTAACAATTTGAGCCGATTTTCCATTCAATTTGTTAGCGGACACCATGTCGCGTTTGGAGAGCCGCTGTGTGGCCAAACATTGGAGCTCCCCCACAAGTGACCCCATTTTGGAAACTAGACCCCCCAAGGCACCTATCTAGATGCACAGTGAGCACTTGGAACCCCCAGGTCATTCACAAATTAATCCGTAAAAATAAAAAAGTGTTTTTTTTTCCACTTTTTCATTTTTATGAATCAATTTGTGAAGCACCTGGGGGTTCCAAGTGCTCACTATGCATCTAGATAGGTGCCTTGGGGGGTCTAGTTTCCAAAATGGGGTCACTTGTGGGGGAGCTCCAATGTTTGGGCACACAGCGGCTCTCCAAAAGCAACATGGTGTCCGCTAACAAATTGTCGGCTCAAATTGTTAGAAGACACCATGTTGCGTTTGGAGAGCCGCTGTGTGGCCAAACATTGGAGCTCCCCCACAAGTGACCCCATTTTGGAAACTAGACCCCCCAAGGCACCTATCTAGATGCATAGTGAGCACTTGGAACCCCCAGGTCCTTCACAAATTAATCCGTAAAAATAAAAAAGTGTTTTTTTTTCCACTTTTTCATTTTTATTAATCAATTTGTGAAGCACCTGGGGGTTTCAAGTGCTCACTATGCATCTAGATAGGTGCCTTGGGGGGTCTAGTTTCCAAAATGGGGTCACTTGTTGGGGAGCTCCAATGTTTGGGCACACAGGGACTCTCCAAACGCAACATGGTTCCAATTTGTTAGTGGACACCATTGTGTAGTGTATGTCAGGTTGGTGTGCGGTGTGGTATATTGTAGTGTATACACCACACACACACACACACACACTACAACACACACACCAACCTGACATAGCCTACTAAGCTGAGTACGCCCTAGACTGGGATGAGTGGGACGGGCGGGACATTTTGTGTGCTGTGTGCGTGTGTAAAAAAAAAAAAAAAAAAAAAAAAAAAAAAAAAAAAAAATCGAAACTTTATTATAGTGTGAGTGTACGTGTGTGGGTGTATGTGCTTGGTGTAACCTTCTGCAGTCACGTGTGGGGGCTGTCAGGCGTAGGGGGGCTGTCAGGCGTAGGGGGGCTGTCAGGCGTACGGGGGCTGTCAGGCGTACGGGGGCTGTCAGGCGTACGGGGGCTGTCAGGCGTACGGGGGCTGTCAGGCGTAGGGGGGGGGCTGAAGAGATGGAGGAGCCAGCAGCTGCAGCAAGGGGGGTGATCACTGGGGCAGGAGCCGGCAGTAGCAAGGGGGGTGATCACTGGGGCAGGAGCCGGCAGTAGCAAGGGGGGTGATCACTGGGGCAGGAGCCGGCAGCAGCAAGGGGGGTGATCACTGGGGCAGGAGCCGGCAGCAGCAAGGGGGGTGATCACTGGGTTTGCGGGGGGGGGGGATGATCACTGGGATGGGGGGGTGCACACTGGGGATGGGGAGTGAACACTGGAGACAGGGGGGGTGAACACTGGGGACAGGGGGGGTGAACACTGGGGGGGTGAACACTGGGGACAGGGGGGGTGAACACTGGGGACAGGGGGGGTGAACACTGGGGACAGGGGGGGTGAACACTGGGGACAGGGGGGGTGAACACTGGGGACAGGGGTGATTATTGGGAGGTGGGGGGTGATATCACTGGGACTGGGGGATGGTGGGTTTGATCACAGGAGCAGGGCATTTACACTGAGCCTGCTGCTGCTGTGATCACAGTCCACCGGCTGTCAGAAGGAGAGCAGCAGCCGGTGGATGAAGACGTGGGAGAGGGAGCAGAGGGAGCGGAGGTCGGGGTGCAGGTATGAAAGTGGAGGGGGGGTCGGGGCAGGGTGGAGTGGAGGGGGGGTCGGGGGGGAGCGGGGGCAATACTACCTGATGCAGATCAGCGGCGGCAGCAGGCGATCAGCGGCGGCAGCAGGCGATCCACGGGGGGGCAGCTGCAGAGGGTCCACGGGGGGGCAGCAGCAGAGGGTCCACAACGGCCGGCACCCGATCCATGGACGGGCAGTTGCGGCCATCATTAAAAACTCCCTCCACATCTGATTGGGGCTAGTATCCATGTGACGCTAGCCCCCCAATCAGATCTGGGGGGAGGGGGGGACAGAGGTGACACTCCCCCCAGCCAATGGCTGATGCTGTAAGCATCAGGCCATGCCCAGATTTAAATATTACACCAATTTTCATTGGTGAAATATTTAATTCATACCGATTGGCAGTTTCATTAAAAGTGAAAATGAAACAGCCAATCGGAGGGGTCCCAGGCACGGGGGGGTTAATCCACCCCCCGGGGGGTCGACTTCAGGATGTCCAGTTGCAGTAGCAACTGTGACACCTGAGCGACCCCGCTCGCAGGCGCTGCAGGGGGTCTTTCCCTCCATGTCACAGACGCTGTGACATGGGTCGGGAACGAACTGTTTTCCATGTCACAAACGGTGTGACACGGGTCGGGAAGGGGTTAATCATACATGGATTAATACCTACAGAGGTCGGTTTTTACAAAATATTGCTTTGCCAACATGGTACTGAATATAACCTAGCCTCTAGTCACCACCAAAGCTGCAGTCCACAGATTCACACAAGGCGTTTTGTCGCCATTTTTAGCAGCCAGGTGCAAGTCTTAAGTGTATAGTGAAATGTCAAGAGTAGGTAATACACACAGGGTTTCGTTAGGGCCATTTTTTGTGGATTTTTTTTTTGCTCTGGGTAAAGTGTTTTTTTTTTTTTCCAATATGACATGTAAAATGTCAGGGAAAAAATGTCTCATCGCTCTCAGAAGTTTTGTGATAAGTGTCTGGTGATCTCGGCAGGCGGATGGTAGTTTTGTGGTGCGTGGCGCGACTGGATATTCCTGGAAGGAGAGGATGCAATCGGCCAGGTTTCCAGGAACCATTTACGCTGCATCACTTTTCTCACAAGCCTCATTATTTATTTATAATGCTCCGGTCCGGGGCGCAGCTCTGGTATACATGCGGCAAACATTATAGACACACAGGAGCTGACACACGCTCAATGCCAGTCTGCTTTACGTAAAGGCCACCGAAAAATATAACTCCCTGTATTGTCCTCTTATTAAGCACACATTTTTATTACTTATCCCTATCATTATTTGCTAAAACGTTCTGAAAATTTAGACATTTTAGGTGCTGTCAATCAGAAAAAGAGGATCATAAATGAGAATAAAAACAAATATCTGGTGTAATACCAAACGCATACACAAGAGGGCGGCACTCGACAAGTTTCAATCACTGACTTTACGGTGCTAGTAGCCCCGTCAGAGAGGAAGAACGGGGTCTCTAGCGTCCCCTACTGGAAGTAACAATCTTCAAAGTTACTGTCAACCCTTTACAGAGCAGGCGATTTTACCTTTTATTTTTTGCACTTTATTTTTTTCTCCCCTTCTTCGATTTTTCGAAGCTTTTACGCCACTTTTGCGGCGTCATGGGGAGCAGATGGAAGCCGATGCTCGAATGCTCTGGCGATAGCTCCATGGAAATGACGCCGACAGTGATTGGCAGCGGTATCCATTCACATCTCCATCCGCTCCTGTATACGATGAAGTCTGGAATGTCAGCTGTCCGTACCAACGTCTGGCCGACGGTTATCTCGGCTGAATGTTGGCTTTAAAAAGGGGTATTCCCATTTCCAAGATCCTATCCCAATATGTTGTATATATTAATAATAATATTATTCGCAAATACCTCCAATTAGAACTGTAGTATAGTTTGCCATGTCACTTACCCCATGTGCAGGGCATTGCAGTTGCAGCTTAGGTATCCATGGTTATAACCACTAAGAGCTAATATAACTAACTGTCACTATAGGAGTGGTCATAACCATGGATACCTAAGCTGCAACTGCAATGCCCTGCACATGGGGTAAGTGACATAGCCAGTCTGAAGAACTTAGATGTTTTTCCCTACGATTAGTGTTTTTGGCCACCAAATGTGAGAGTCCTCCTCGGGAAAGAGCAGTCTGACCGGCAGGTTGGGGACATCTGACCCCGACAGCCATCGCTGATGGGGCCGGTCCTATAATTGCGATACATCCCTGCCACGGTTACACAGACGTTTCTTCAGCTGCGATGGGGAAATACATTTGCGTGTACATCCGTGCAGCACATGAAAAGTTGTGTCTCGTCTGCCAAATCTGTAATTACTGCTCTAATTGCGTAATAATTGTAGATCATTACTGCGGAGCTTGCGGTGTCAAACAGCCGAATACTTCAGGCAATAGAAAAGCAGCCATCGGGCCGGCAGCGTACACATCAAGCACTTCTTGTGACCCAAAACTTGGTTACTTGGCTCAGCGCAATCCAAATAAATGGTGCCCGTCGCCTGCAACGTCTATAATTAGCCAAGAAAACATTTACCTCCGCGGCTCCGGAGAGATCAGACGCTCGGCTTTAATGTTTTCTGCTGTGACGTCAGAGGTAAGAAGACAAGAATGACCCAGAAGGAAGGGTGGTGGCCAAGGGCGTAGGCCGATCACCCATAGGTAGAGCTGAAGACCTCTGTGAAGATGGAAGAGCACTCCTAGAAGAGGACCACCCAGAGGGACAGGCGAGCATTGGATAAATGGTCAAATTTAAGAAAATCATCTGAATCCAAATATCAGCAGATTCGCTCATCTCTACTCATTAGCCATCATTTATCTCAAAGTTCATCTTCTCGCACTTATCGATGGGAGCAGTGGACCTCGAACCGACCTCATTTTACTAATTACTTTAAATTCTGCGCCAATTCATCAACATATATACATTTACAGCAGTCAGAGCTCCTCTTTTCTGATACACCGCTCCAAATTCCCTTAGAAGAGGATATGCTGTTTAGGTACAGCCGCCACTAGAGGGAGTTAATGAGATTACTGCAGACAGATCAATGCATATTAGTATGAAAACTCCCTCTGGTGGTGGCTGCCGGTAGCCATCATATCTTAGTTGAATGCAGAGGGGAGCTCAAATCATTATAAAAACTTTCTGATCGCTGGGGGGCTGACTGCTGGGACCCTACAAATCCCAACAACCAGGGCGTGGTAAATAATACGCACTGGCGCTCCATTCGTTCTTAATGGGAGTGCAGCGATTGGAAGGTTATCCTCTATCCCATGGATTTACTTCAATACCCCTTTAAGATCAAGAGGGGACTGATTTCTGGGACCCTTAACTTGGCAGGAAACCATTGCTCAACTCCTCCATAAACAGAAAT
This sequence comes from Phyllobates terribilis, assembly GCF_046119375.1. Taxonomy (NCBI): domain Eukaryota; kingdom Metazoa; phylum Chordata; class Amphibia; order Anura; family Dendrobatidae; genus Phyllobates; species Phyllobates terribilis. Next base: position 144,594,896 of record NW_027362770.1, read on the forward strand.
GCTTGGCTTAGCTAAGGAAAAAGCCTCTGCCATACCCCTCTGGCGGTGGCTTATCTCCCTTAAAAATAATAGGAGTGCGTATTTAAATTCAAAAATCCTGATACTTCTCTTTTATGACATCATCTGTGAGTGACGAGAGACACACTGACATATTCGATCCACCTCGGGACTTGCAGCAATTTGTGTCCAGGGACAAGATGTAACTAGGTCATTGTTCACACCGGCACACCCCAGGGAGGGGACTGTGTGCTTACACCGGGCATTCACACCTGACCTAATGCAGACGTGCCCCGGCCTGACCCTCCCACCTAAACTTCTGAGCTAATCCCGTATTGGTAAAGGTTGTTTCACCTGGAAAAACAGGAAATGTGATATTACACAAAAATCTCTCCCGCCTACCCAGGGCCCCGATGACACAAAACAATGGCCGCCCCTGTTATACCACACTGTGAGATCACACGAGTGTCCAGCAATGCAAACAGCACAGTACAAGCGGATATGGCAGCACGGTGGCTCAGTGGTTAGCACTGCAGGCCTGGGGTCCTGGGTTCAAATCCCACCAAGGACAACATCTGCAAGGAGTTTGTATGTTCTCTCTGTGTTTGTGTGGGTTTCCTCCTGGTTCTCTGGTTTCCTCCCACACTGCAAAGACTTACTGATAGGGAATGTAGATTGTGAGCCCCAATGGGGACAGTGATGATAATGTATGTAAAGGGCTGTAAAATGTGCACTATAGAAGGGAGTAAAATAAATAAAAAATATGGAAAGTGCAGCTTATCAATACGGTGGAGGTGCAATACCACACATGGCCACATACAGTTCTGGCACTGTTGATGAATTAAAAAATAAATAAATAATGATTTAAAAATAGCTTTTTTTAACCTTCGCAGGACTCCCAGAATACTGATCTGGCCATTTGGGATTTGCTCATCTCTGATTGTTAACTTGTTCTTAAAAAGGTAAATAAATATATATTATTTTTTATATAGATCTATTTTTATACATAAAAATAGATCTATATAAAAAAATATAATATTATTCTATTTTTTTATATAAAAATCTAATATATATATATATATACATACATACACAAAGATATAATAATTTATATATATAAAAAAATTATTATTATTTTTTTTAAATATATATATATATATACACAGTACAGACCAAAAGTTTGGACACACCTTCTCATTTAAAGATTTTTCTGTATTTTCATGACTATGAAAATTGTACATTACACTGAAGGCATCAAAACTATGAATTAACACATGTGGAATTATATACTTAACAAAAAAGTGTGAAACTACTGAAAATATGTCTTATATTCTAGGCTCTTCAAAGTAGCCACCTTTTGCTTTGATGACTGCTTTGCACACTCTTGGCATTCTCTTGATGAGCTTCAAGAGGTAGTCACCGAAAATGGTTTTCACTTCACAGGTGTGCCCTGTCAGGTTTAATAAGTCGGATTTCTTGCCTTATAAATGGGGTTGGGACCATCAGTTGTGTTGTGCAGAAGTCAGGTGGATACACAGCTGATAGTCCTACTGAATAGACTGTTAAAATTTGTATTGTGGCAAGCAAAAAGCAGCTAAGTAAAGAAAAACGAGTGGCCATCATTACTTTAAGAAATGAAGGTCTGTCAGTCCGAAGAATTGGGAAAACTTTGAAAGTGTCCCCAAGTGCAGTTGCAAAAACCATCAAGCGCTACAAAGAAACTGGCTCACATGAGGACCGCCCCAGGAAAGGAAGACCAAGAGTCACCTCTGCTTCTGAGGATAAGTTTATCTGAGTCACCAGCCTCAGAAATCGCAGGTTAACAGCAGCTCAGATTAGAGACCAGGTCAATGCCACACAGAGTTCTAGCAGCAGACACATCTCTACAACAACTGTTAAGAGGAGACTTTGTGCAGCAGGCCTTCATGGTAAAATAGCTGCTAGGGAACCACTGTTAAGGACAGGCAACAAGCAGAAGAGACTTGTTTGGACTAAAGAACACAAGGAATGGATATTAGACCAGTGGAAATCTGTGCTTTGGTCTGATGAGTCCAAATTTGAGATCTTTGGTTCCAACCACCGTGTCTTTGTGCGACGCAGAAAAGGTGAACCAATGGACTCTACATGCCTGGTTCCCACCGTGAAGCATGGAGGAGGAGGTGTGATGGTGTGGGGGTGCTTTGCTGGTGACACTGTTGGGGATTTATTCAAAATTGAAGGCATACTGAACCAGCATGGCTACCACAGCATCTTGCAGCGGCATGCTATTCCATCCGGTTTGCGCTTAGTTGGACCATCATTTACTTTTCAACAGGACAATGACCCCAAACACACATCCAGGCTGTGTAAGGGCTATTTGACCAAGAAGGAGAGTGATGGGGTGCTACGCCAGATGACCTGGCCTCCACAGTCACCAGACCTGAACCCAATCTAGATGGTTATTGGTGAACTGGACCGCAGAGTGAAGGCAAAAGGGCCAACAAGTGCTAAGCATCTCTGGGAACTCCTTCAAGATTGTTGGAAGACCATTTCCGGTGACTACCTCTTGAAGCTCATCAAGAGAATGCCAAGAGTGTGCAAAGCAGTCATCAAAGCAAAAGGTGGCTACTTTGAAGAACCTAGAATATAAGACATATTTTCAGTTGTTTCACACTTTTTTGTTAAGTATATAATTCCACATGTGTTAATTCATAGTTTTGATGCCTTCACTGTGAATGTACAATTTTCATAGTCATGAAAATACAGAAAAATCTTTAAATGAGAAGGTGTGTCCAAACTTTTGGTCTGTACTGTATATATATATATATATATATATATATATATATATAATATATTCACCATTTTCACCCGCGCAGATAAACTCACCGGTGGGTGAGCTCAGATATGATGTATGCAGCAGGTGCTATTACATAAACCTGCTCAAATCCGATCATTCACCTAGATCAAATTTCACAGCCAGGTGGAAAGGGTCCAGCAGCGGAAAATGGTGACGGAGTTAACCCCCTACTGCCCATAAAACACTTCCCAGCCCCTCCAGGGCTGTATATGAAATCTTGGAATGTAAAGACTGACTCAGCGGCTCCATCTAGTGGTGAGGGTAGAACTTTTCCCACGCTTAAAGGGGTTGTCGGAGGGTCCGGCCTGCCGCTCCATTTTGTAATGGGGATTGAAAAAAAAAATCTCCGTTCTGCTGATCCTAGTGTTCGGACCCCTATCAACTATTCTGTGGACAGCCCCTTTAATCATGGGACTTCCATCCATAATCGCCAATAGCTGGGACCATACAAGTGACTGGGTGGGTCGGCTAGCTTGGTACATATAGGAAGATCCAGGCTATGTAAGCCCCCATATACCTAACCTGATCTGTATATATTGCACTAGTTTGTGACCTGGTCTACGCCTACGACGTCACTCGGGAAGCGTTGCGCCAGCCCCTGGACATGATATAAGTCAGCCATTTGTGAAGTTACTGAGCAGAAACCTGGAGGCGCAGCATTTACTGCGATTTCACCAATTCACGAGACGCGATGTAAAGAACTGGTCTATCAGCTTTACACCACAGCGTCCGGGCTGCTGCAGCATCTCTGTGAGGACATGGTCCATCTTTGTCTTATGGTTCCACAAAAGGTTATATATAGATATAAAAAGGTACTGAACCTTTTGGGGCTTGTTCACATGTTGCATTTTTGACACTTTTTTTTCCCTAGGGTAAAAAAAAAACGCATCAAAAACGTACCAAAATTTGCATCAGCATTTTTGATGGCAAAATAGAATGGGGCTCTTTTTTTCACAGAACTTTATGTACATGCATAAATAGAGAGACAAGAAGGACAGTGAAAAAAAAACGCAGAAAAGACGCATCAAAAACCACAGCAAACACCACAGTTTTTGACGCAGCTGATTCCCTGCCAGAAAATATGTTTTGCAGCAGATTTGTGATGCTGAAAAACCCAACATGTGTGAACGTAGCCTTACGCCGCTTATTTTTTCCTTGCGGATTTGAACCATCAACGTGTTTTGCAGCGGGTCAATTCTTTCATCATTTTTCGCCCTTTAAAATAAATGGGGGAAAAAAGTGCATGTAAAAATGCTGTGTTTTTCCAGCCTACACTCTGGTTTTTGGTGCAGAAAAATCTACTGCAAACAGTCTATATTATTTCCGGTACCGGTGCTAATCGTGTCCGTGTGTGTCATCCTTGTACACCATCAGTGTGACACGTACTGGAACATAATGCAGAATAGAAATGATAGATGTGCAAAGAAAGACAGAAAGATGTCCGTGAGATATATAATTAGTGCCATGCATGTATAGTTTACTGTACCTGTATTTAGCAAAAAATATAAAAAAAATAAAAAAAAATGACGTGGGGGGTCGTCCCTATGTTTAATAACCAGCTAAGGGAAAGCAGTCAGCTGTGAGCTGGTCTCATTATGCTAGGTAGGACCCAATAACCATGGAGCTTTCCAGCCTATTGTCAGCCTTCAGCTGTCTGATTTGCCTTTTTTGGTTCTTAAAAATGGGGGAGGACCCTAAAAAAAAAAAAAAAAAAAAAAAGATGGGGTCCCCCCCCCCCTATTTTAATAACCCACAAAGGGGGCTAATATTAATAGGCTGGGAAGGGCCATGGATATTGTCCCCTTTCCAGCCTATCAGGACCAGCCCTCAACCGCCCCTGGGCTTGATGTCAGCTAACATCAACCCCACAATTCCATTACCCTGATTGGCACCAAGCCAGGGCAATCGGGAAGAGCCGAGGCTAAGCACCAGAATTGGAGCGTCTAATGGATGCGCCATTTCTGGGGCGGCTGAGGGCTGGTCTTATTAGGCTGGGAAGGGGACAATATCCATGGACCTTCCCAGCCTACTATCAGTCCCGAGCGATCTGCTTTGCTGGTTATTAAGACTAGGGGGGACCCCACATCATTTCTAATAACCAGCAGACAGTTGTGAGCTGATAATAGTCTGGGAAGCTCCATGGTTATTGGACTCTACCCAGCATAATAAGACCAGCTCACAGCTGCTTTCCCTTAGCTGGTTATAAAAATAGGGGGGGCGCCATGCCATTTTTTTTTTTCATTTATTTATTTATTTGCTAAAGACATGTACAATAAACTACACACGGATGGCACTAATTATATATCTCATGGACATCTTTCTATCTCTCTCGATCTTTGCACATCTCACACCTAAAACATCTGTCATTTCTTTTCTGCATTTTATTCCGGGATGTCACAAGTTCGGCACACAGATGTCATACTTTATGTCATCCGTGAGCACATATGCGGGACTTATTGACGGACTGTAGGTCACATGATCCATGTGAACACACGGACACGTGCGCAGCCCTATAGATTATAATGGGTGTGCGTGTGTAAGGGTCACCACATATACTGGAAACACTGAGGTGTGAAGGGGGCGTCAGACTGGATTCACAAATCTGTCTGCCATGGTCTGAGCACGGACCGTGTTGCACGGAAGAGGCTGCAGAGTTTGGGTCAGGAGATCAGAGGCTAGTCCGTGCTCAGTGAAAAATCCTTGGTGTTTTCGCACTGAAGGATTTCAGCTTTAGAAGGGGTCCCTCATTTCACATATAGGAGTTACCATAAATGAGAAGGGCTACAAAAGGTTGTCCCCTTCTCTGGAGGACCCATCACGTCCATAGATTTCAATGAGCACAATGCAATGCTTCACTTCTCCTGCAGGGGCACTGCAGGGCAATTGAACACTTGCTGCAGGATTTCCACGTTGATCACAGTTGATCTCAATAGTAAGAAAAACACAACAACATATTTTTGGGGATCTGGCTAATAAAAAGGGATTATAAAAAGCAGACAACTCCTTTATGACCCCTGGCAATGGATGATATAACCCCGGGATGTTAGCGCTGTCATAGGACCATACAACGCACGTCAGGTCAATGTGACCCCCCATCGGAATAACGTGTGCCGAGGAATATTGAATTCTTACCAATTTTTATTTTGTTGCATAAATAGTTAATGGCTGTCGGGGGAGGTAGAAGCCATTTCCTCGGCCGCAGATAAGCCACATTACTGAAATATTATCACTAGCAGCAACCTCGGGTAAGTAAAGGGCAGTGCTGCTTACACCAGCCGGTAAGCCTTTAATCAGACTATGTGATCAGCTTCTTAAGTCTGGAGTTCACGCTGCCATCAGAATGTTTCCTGGCGTGCCACCTCTGTGAGACCGTGGTCCATCGTGTGATCTGGACACATGTGATGGTGACAGGTCTTATCAGTGGAAGCTAATCCCAGTGCAGGGAGGAAGGGGGAAGGCAAAAAAAACAAGTCCTGCAAGTATGTTTACTGCCAAGACTCAGGCCAGGAAGCAGAAATCGTCTGCATTGTAGCTTTTTTGTCTATGGTGAATGGTTTCTTTGTTTTAAGCCTTAAGGGTATGTTCACACAGGGTGTTTTTGGTGCGTTTTTTTCAGCATCAAAACTTGCTCTCTTGGCAGAAAAGACGACTCGCTAAAAATGCAGCTTTTGGTGCGTTTTACTGGATCCCAATGTTCAGCTTTGCTTCCACCACAGAAGCATGAACACAGGTCATCAATGTAAGACCATATGTAAAACCATATTGTGACGAAACAGCTTCTAATCTTAATGAGCCAGACGTCTAGATTAATGTGTGTGACGTCTTCACACATATTAATTAGACTTACAAATTTAACAGTGGGTGAGGTGAATTGGTCGGGAATAGTTTACCTAAGCCATTGGCAAAGCACTGAGTTTGTAAGACACTGTTTACTTTCACACTATGGTCAGCCATTGAGTTGCTCAGGGCATTGTTCAATTTCACACCTTGGTCAGCCACAGGTATTGTTCAATCTCACACCTTAGTTGGCCAATGTTTACGGTGTATGCATCACTAATTTAATTAAAACTGTAGTAATCCTAACTGCCATCTCGGGTGACCAAGACAAGATGGTTTAAACTTAAGAAAATCACAGGAATAGGGTTTCACATACTGCTGTACTTGCTTTTGTTCACTAAAAACACAGCAAAAACTGATACTTGTGTTTTTGCACCACTCATTGCTTTCAAAGGGTGAAAAACACTGAAAGAAGTGACATGCTCTATTGTGCAAAAAAACATGCAAAGTACAAAATACTGAGGACAAGAAAACCAAACGTGTGAAAGATTTCTGAAATCTCAGACTCAGCTGGTAGTGTAAAATGCAGCTGAAAATTTGCATAAAAAAACCACAAACGTTTTTGCATCTCCCGACCGCAGGCGACGCTGACCTCCATGCGGCTAGGGTGGCTAGGGAGCAGCGCTGCGGGGCAGGATACTTCTGCTGCAAACGCCCGCTCATGTCCCGGGTTCTCGCAGCGGAAGTAGCCGCACAGGCAGCGCCGCTCCCCGGTCCTCAGCAATACGATTCAATGATTGGTCGCGATCTCTCGCCGCGACCAATCACTGATCTTGGACCAAAAGTTAAACACCGCTGTGTTGATTGGTCGCGGCCTCTGCCCGCGACCAATCACCGATTTGGGCGCCACATTTAAACAGCGCCCGCGACCAATGACCGATCTTGCAGACACATTTAAACACCGCTGTGCTGATTGGTCGCGGACGCTATTTAAATGTGGTGCCAAATCGGTGACTGGTCGCGGACAGCGTCGGCGACCAATCAGCACAGCGGTGTTTAAATGTTTCTGCAAGATCGGTGATTGGTCGCGGCCGCTATTTAAATGTGGCGCACAAATTGGTGATTGGTCGCGATCTTCGGCCGCGACTAATCACTGATCTTGCCGCAAAAGTTAAACACCGCTGTGCTGATTGGTCGCGGACGCTATTTAAATGTTGCGCCCAAATCGGTGACTGGTCGCGGGCGATTTTGAACACAAATGTCAGGACCTTAGTAACACCATGCGGCTACTGTCGGGAGATCAGCGGCTAGGGTGTCAAGGGAGGACCGGGGAGCGGCGCTGCGCGTCGGGATACTTCTGCTGCGAGCAGTCGCTCATGTCCCGGCTTCTTGCAGCGAAAGTAGCGGTACAGGCAGCGGCGCTCCCCGGTCCTCACCAATACGATTCGCTGATTGGTCGGGTGCGGAGACCGCGACCAATCAGCGATTTTGGCGCCACATTTAAACACTGCTGTGCTGATTGGTCGCGTCTGGCGTCCGCGACCAATCAGCGAGTTTGGCGCCAAATTTAAACAGCGCTCTGCTGATTAACCGCGACCAATCAGCGAGATTGGCGCAAAATTTAAACAACGCTATGATCTCCCGACGGCAAGTGTGAACGGAGAACCGAGGAGCGGCGCCGCCGGTCGGGATGCTTCTGCTGCGAGCAGCCGCTCATCTCCCAGCTGCTCGCAGCGGAAGTACCCGCACAGGCAGCACCGCTCCCCGGTCCTCACTAATACGACACTGATCGGTTGCGGCCGCCGGCCGCGACCAATCATCGATATGGGCGGCAAATTTAAACCCTGCTCTGCTGATTGGTCGCAGCCGGCCACCGCGACCAATCAGCGATTTTGGTGCCAATTCGGAACACCGCTCTGCTGATTGGTCGCGGTCACCGGCCGCGACCAATGAGCATTATTGCCGCCAAATTTAAACCCCGCTCTGCTGATTAGTCGCGGTTGCCAGCTGCGACCAATCAGCAGAGCGCTGTTTAAATTTGGCGCCAATCTCGCTGATTAACCGCGACCAATCAGCAGAGCGCTGTTTAAATTTGGGGCCAAACTCGCTGATTGGTCGCGTCTGGCGTCCGCGACCAATCAGCGATTTTGGCGCCACATTTAAACACTGCTGTGCTGATTGGTCGCGGACGCCAGACGCGACCAATCAGCACAGCAGTGTTTAAATGTGGCGCCAAAATCGCTGATTGGGTCCGACCAATCAGCGATTTTGGCGCCACATTTAAACACTGCTGTGCTGATTGATTGGTCGCGGACGCCAGACGCGACCAATCAGCGAGTTTGGCGCCAAATTTAAACAGCGCTCTGCTGATTAGTCGCAGTTGCCGGCCGTGACCAATCTGCGATATAGGCGCCAAATTTTAACACCGCTTTGCTGATTGCGCCTGGTCAGCCGCATACCTATTCTAGAATACCCGATGCGTTAGAATCTGGCCACCATCTAGTAGCTTTATAGGGCTGATACAATTTGGATAAAGGGGATGATAATGAAAATATCCGTTTCCGTGAAAAAAAACGATTTGTTCAATATTGGCTGATGCAGTTTGGGCCGTCAACGAAGATCTAATGAATAACAAAACACTGACTGTCACTTCCAAACAGAAAACTGGTGTGTACAGGTGCTTACTAAGAGTAGTCATCTCTATACATAACGCACAAATAAGGTGTCACATGCCGTCCGCCTGTTGTCAAGTGCCATCCACCTCTGGCAGCAGAAACACAGATTACAGGACGTCGGGGTGAGTCTTTGACAGACATGAACGTCAAAGCATACAGAACAGAGAAGTGGACTTTCAGTTCGGGGCAGGTGAGCCATTGGACAATACATGGTGGAAATGAGACAAAGGAAGTTCCAGCACCTATAATGCTGTTAGAATACTAAGTAAAAAACACCCATAAACGAGTGGATAGCAAGTTGCAGGGACATAATAGACTTGTATGTGCATCAAAAGAAGTTTTACCTTGCTGTCGGGGGATGAAGGAATAAGGACCGAGCTTTTTTTCTGGATGAGTGCACTGATAATGTTATGACAAAATAAAAACAAATGAAGCTATACAACAGATCTAGACATATTCCATCCAGGCTAATTGTCACTATTGGTTTTTGTGTATCCATCACTACATCCAGCAGCTCAACAGCTGCAAAACTACAAGCACAAGCATGCATTTCGCAGCAGTTTTACATCACTGCAGTAAAGCATGTGTCATACTCTCTCCAGGAGCCAAACTAAAATGGTGTGGGACATTGCAGTGACCATGCACAATGACCTTGGCCAAGCACAACAGCTGATCATATTACCCCTGGCTGTTACAGGCCTGAGTACTCAGCGGCTCATACCAAGACGAGTGCACTATCTATACCCATTGCTTTCATGAATGTGCCAGTCCACAAAAACACAGTATAAAATGTCTAGATGTGCCCGTTACCCGGCTCCGAGAATTAGCCCTGCCCTTGTCCATAGAGACCTACAGCCTGCAGGACTATGTTATTACATCTCCTTGGCAGCAAAAAAGACTTGTACAAATAATAATGCCCATCATTGTCCGGAAGTTGGTAAAGAATAGCAGAGACCACGGAGGAGAGCATAAGAGCAACCACACATGCGTGTCCACCTGTCAGGAGCCTTCCACAGAGCAAACACTGCGTAATACTGGGATTTGCTAGAACCACAATCCTGGTAAACAGAGCGCACACTGCAGAGTTACCTCATATGAACTAAAGATTAGGTGATTGCCTAATTAGAAAGGATTTGTTTTGGGAAGTGCAATGTTCATAATTAAGACAAAAACAAAACGTGAAAAAGATTTCAAGTAGCTATTCTATTACACAAAGGCAAGCAATGCATTCTGGGAAGTGAGGGAAAGGAAGTTCTAGCACATATAGTCCTGGCAGAATGCAGAAGAGGAATAGAGTGGATGGCAAGTTATAGAGAAACTGAACAGTTTCTGGACAAAACGCAATCTGGCTCAGTCACCAGATTTCACAGTACAAACAGCAGACGTTATTAAAGGGACTGTCAGCACAGACTGACTGTTCAAACCAAGTGCAGGAGCTCGGTGCTTCAAGGCGGGGGCAAACATTTAAGTGCACTTTCCCACCTGCTGGTTCTCTCTTTATCTCACCCCTCCTCTTCTTCGATTGACAGGGAAGGGTGGAGATAGATGGAAACCAAGCAGTTGGGAAGGTGCACTTAAATGATTGGCTTGCGCCACGATGCTTGCACTTGGTTTGGACAGTCCCTTTGTGCTGACAGTCCCTTTGTGCTGACAGTCCCTTTGTGCTGACAGTCCCTTTGTGCTGACAGTCCCACAACTCCTGATGAGACCGGTGTACTTTTGAAAATCCATGACAAAGTGACTTCACGCAAATTAGTATAATTTTAAGAGTACAGATAGAGCTGGAGGTTGTACAGTCATTCTTATAAAGATTTTGTAAAGTACACCAGGCTATCCAGTCGAAGAGATCAGACCCGCTTTAAACAGGAAAATGAGACTGAAAATAATCCGTAAGTGACAGTTTCGAAAAGTAAATATTTCTTTGTAGTTCCTGTCTACAAGTCATAAAATAATATGTCAGGTGTTAAGACGTCACTTCAGTATATGACCGGGCGATTATGGGTGACAATTGTCTTGGGATCACTGAGACAATATAAGGTAATCATTTACCGCACAAAGGTATTAAGCATTAAATATTTCAACGCACAGCACGCATTAAAGCGTCCACACGCATCCAAGATTGGAGCAGGATCCGGCCAATCAACTAAAGTGTGCGAGGCTTTTTAAAAGGGGTTGTCCAGCAGATAGTCGATAAGTTGCTAATCGGTGGGAAAGGCACAGGAAACTTTTACCCTTGTGATAAAATAAAGCGGAAGGTCAGACGCCCGCTACATTCATTTTCCATGGAGCTGCCAGTAAAAGAGGAGAGCAGAGCTTGGCAGCCCTATAAGGAATGAATGGAGCAAGCGCACTGTCACTCCGTTCTAAAGGGGATATAAGTGCCGTATTTTGCCGATTGGTGGGGGTCTGAGCTGTAGACAACCCCTTTAGCTCTCACGTCATCAGCTTTTGAAGAGCCAGGTATCAGACATTTTAATAGGCCTGACTCTTCGTTCTCACATAGGTGCATCTGGCAGCAACTTACTCCCTTCTCCTCATGGAGAACACTCGGGGCGAGAGGGAATGCTATAGGCCGAACAGATGCCATCTTTATCAGATACAACTATACCCACCCTACAGTTCCTCTACTCCACATGTCAAACTCTGGCCCGCAGGGTGATTATATTTGGCCCGCGACGCCAGCACCTTCCGGTATCGCACTTTCAGCTGCAAGCAATGATGAAAGGAGCCATATACTCCTTCCCCCATCATTCTCCCTCTACATCTGATGTCTCAGCACAGTGGGTGCAATAACATCACAATGACCGCTGTGCTAAGCAATACGGAGAAGTGCAGAGCTTCAGAGCACTAGCTGCCAAGATCGGAGCAGCGGGGGAATGAAGATAGGTAGCTAATTATTTATTTATTTATTTTTATGTGGGGCCCGGCTTAGTCCGTGTGGAGGGCCGCGTGGAGGACCGTGTGGGGCCCATTATACTGTATAGAGGACCGTGTGGGGCCCATTATACTGTATAGAGGACCGTGTGGGGCCCATTATACTGTATAGAGGACCGTGTGGGGCCCATTATACTGTATGGTGGACCGTGTGGGGCCCATTATACTGTATGGTGGACTGTGTGGGGCCCATTATACTGTATGGTGGACTATGTGGGGCCCATTATTCTGTATGGTGGACTATGTGGGGCCCATTACTCTGTATGGTGGACTATGTGGGGCCCATTACTCTGTATGGAGGACTATGTGGGGCCCATTATTCTGTATGGAGGACTATGTGGGGCCCATTATTCTGTATGGAGGACTATGTGGGGCCCATTATTCTGTATGGAGGACTATGTGGGGTCCATTATTCTGTATGGAGGACTATGTGGGGTCCATTATTCTGTATGGAGGACTATGTGGGGCCCATTATTCTGTTTGGAGGATCATGTGGGGCTCATTATACTGTGTGGAGGACTATGTGGAGATCACAGCTGGGGTATCATACTGTGTTGGGGTCACCATACTACAGGGAGGGTTGAGTAGGGTCATTATACCGTGCGTGTGGAGAAATACACTATGGAAATATACTGTGTTTGTGGTCATTTTTGTTGGCATCATACTTTACCTGCATTTACTAAGTCAAGGTTTTTTATCCTTTGTTATTACATATTTAAGTTAGGTCATTGGGCCACATGCTTTTTACTGCTCTTACATAACATTATTCCAGTGTGCCCCATTTGTGATTATGTGCTAATTTTATTCTAAGATCTATTAATTAAAAATGTACTTCGTTCACGGGACAACCCCTTTAAGATTTTTTCCACACTAAAAGATAATCTTTATATTTGATTATAAGGAAAAACTTCAATTGTACACTTTTTTTTTAAATAAATATCAAGGTTAGCCTGCGATTTTGTCCCGATTTTTAATTTTTGCCCTCTTAGGCTAAGTGCCCACGATGCAGAAATGCTGCATTTATTAGGCTGTGTGCCCACTATGCATTTTTCAAGTGTTTTTGCTATGGAATTTCCGCAGCAAAAATGCTTAAAAACCGCTTGGTAATACGTGCCCCATGGTCCCCAATGATAATCCGTGCTGTGCACATGCTGCGGAAATTTCCGCTGCGGATTATCATTGCGGAAAAATACGCAGCATGTCCATTAATTTTGCGGACACGCAGCGTAATTGCCGCCATTGACTTACATTGAAACGCATATTATCCGTGTCAGCACATTTGTACACACAGATATTATGCGATTCTATATGCGGATGGTACCCGGGTCTTACCTTCCGATGGCCCCCCGGTCTCCATAGCGATGCGTCCGGTGTGTTGTACGGCTCGCGATGGTCTAAAAGAACCTTCCATGACGTCATTTAGTCATGTGACAGGTCACGCTGACATCCAAATGGTCGCGGCCGCTATTTAAATGTGCCGCACAAATCGGTGATTGGTCGCGGTCTTGGCCCGCGACCAATCACTGATCTTGCGGCTAAAGTTAACCACTACTGTGCTGATTGGTCGCGGAAGATATTTAAATTTGGTGCCCAAATCGGTGATTGGTCGCGGGCAGCGTCCGCGACCAATCAGCACAGCGGTATTTAACTTTTGCGCTAAGATCAGTGATTGGTCGGGTCCAAAGACCGCGACCAATCATCGAATCGTCTTGGTGAGGACTGGGGAGCGGCGCTGCCTGTGCGGCTATTTCCGCTGCGAGAACCCGGGACATGAGCGGGCGCTCGCAGCAGAAGTATCCCGACTCGCAGCGCCGCTCCCCGGTCCTCCCTTCCGCATGGATGTCAGAGACGCTGCCGGTCCTTCCGCTGCTACCGGCCGGGACATGAGCGCCTCGCGCCGCTCATTTCCCGGCTGCATCTCCGTCCCGCAGATGGGTCCGGCGGTCGGGGTCCTTCTGCTGGTACCGGCCGGGAGATGAGAGCCTCGAGGCGCTCATCTCCCGGCTGCAACGCCGCTGAGCTCCGTCCCGCAGATGAGCCGCTAACGGCCGCCATCTTTTTTCTGAAATCCCGCGGCGCTGATTGGCCGCTGCCAGACCAATGAGCGACGCGGGATTTCCTGGACAGACAGATAGACAGACGGGATAAGACAATTATATAGTAGATTTTTTACCATTCTTTTACGGTCACACTATATAAATCCATGCCGGTTGCATGGATTTATATAGTGTGACCAAGTTGTCAAGCACTTTCCAAGTGATGCTAAAATCGCTTGGAAAGCGCTTGTCAACCCGCATGCAGAAATGCAAGTGAAGAACGCTTGATAAACGCTTCTACCTGGCAGGAAAAACGCATGTAAAATCCGCATGCGTTTTTCCTGCCAGGGAGAAGCGGAAAAAATATGCAGCATTTCTGCATCGTGGGCACATAGCCTTAGTATTTGAGTTTGACATCCTGGCTCTAATCCAAATGGATCTTTTAACAATGACAGGTTCCTTTTAAATGAAGAAAAGGCCTAATAAACCGCTCAACCACTTAAGAGTGCAAACATAATAAACTGCAACCGAAATATAAAGCAATCCCGGCTGTAAAACATGACGGACGGTCGGAACCACACGGAAACTGCTTCTCGGAGAGGAAATAGCTGTTGTAAAATTTGAAAGCTCATTTAGGAATCATTACAAGACATGAAAACTTATATAAAATATACAAGAAAAAGCAGAGGTTATAACGTAATGTGTCCGCACGTGATGATGGCGCTGATCTCAATCGGCAACATATTACAAATTCGTTAAAATCGTCAGTGTGCGTATTTACCCAGAAGCCTTCTGTGGAGGCTGGGAAAAACAAACATGTAAAACCCCGAGAGGTGTTGAGAGGATTCAAGGGGTTGTCCATGTCCACAGGTCTCTTCTGGAGCAAAGAGATTTATATGTCAGGCAATGCACCCTGGGGAAAAAAAGCTATGCAAATTAGCTCTCCTCCTGTGGGAGGTGCCATTAGACTCTTCTCCAAAAAGGAGCATCATCCATTTGTACGTTGATTGGATAGAACATTTAGAGAATCATAGAATGTCCTCATAGAATGTCCTCAAAGAATGTCCGAGTTGGAAGGGACCTCCAGGGTCATAGTGTCCAACCCCCTGCTCGATGAAGGATTCACTAAACCATCTCGGACAGATGTCTGTCCAGCCTCTGTCTGAAGACTTCCAATTGAAGGAGAACTCACCACCTATTTACAACCACCCAAATATTTTTTAGGTCATCCTTGTAGCAAGAAAAAAAAACAAAAACAAGTCTGACCCATGGAGACATAAGCCAGAAGATCGGTGAAGGTGTCCTCTGATACCTGGCGCCAAGAAGCAGATCCCTACAATCCTACAAGGTGTGAGGTGCGGCCTCCGTGGAACAGACCGGTTTTTCAAGCACATTCCACAGATGCTCAATCAGATTAATATCTGGGGAATTTGGAGACGAGTCACACTTGGTCATGTTTCTCCAACCATTCCTGAACATTGGCATTAATTATCCTGCTGAAAGAGGCCTCAGTCATTAGGGATTACCGCTCTCATAAAAGGAGGGAACTAGGTCGGTACAAGGTTTAGGATAGGAAGGACTTGTCACTTCCGCAAGAACAAAACTGTCAGAAAAAGAAAATTCCAGTCTGATTGGATATGCAGCTGCAGGGAGAACATAAAGTTATATCCTCCCTGCAGCTGCTCACTTCCAACAGTTGGAAAGTAATCAGTAGTGAGCGCGCTGTAATAATGCCACCTGCACCCTGACGGACAGCCCGCTCTACAGCTAGGATCTCATTTATGGGGTAGAGAAGAGCTGAATGTTCACAGCTCCGATTGCAGGAAGCAAGCCTTCCAAGTCATGTGCAATGAAGCAGGGTGTAGACTCCCCGGCTTCGTTGGCACACTGCGCATGTACAAGGAAGATCCTGCTTTGCAGACAGCATCAGTACCGGTGTCCTCAATGCCTCCCTGGGCACGCAGTGTACCAATGAAGCCGGGGAGCTGGCTTTATTGTCCATAACCAGGAAGGCAAAATGTCGAAAGTTGATGACATTCGATTTGGATGTCAATCAAGAACCAAAGCAGGACTGGTGTGCTGTAATCAACACCCAGACCGGACAAGTCTTGGATAAATAGAAATTTGAGCAAGGCATAAAAGGACCCTCTTATAATCCAGGAATAGGTTATGGTGGCAGTTTAGGAGTGGCTGATAGATTCCTTTTAATACCTAATGATCCAATCAATGCCCCTAAATGGCGCCATCCAGTGCCCCTTACTTGCCCATGAAGTGCACTCCTGTGTGCATAAGCTTTTGTTTTTTCCTCCTGCATTTTTCCATGGTCGGATCCAAGATTCGGAGTCTGCCTGCAGCTAAACGTGGATAACACAAGGCATAATTCACAAAATACTATAATTACCTGGATTGCCCCGCAGCAAGATGAAGATTTACACATGGACTTTCTCTGGCTATATACGACCTGCTGAATGTACGCTCTATATATACGGCATACACAGCAGTCCCCCAATATACACTGTTAAGAAAGTGACTTGAATGGTCTCTGTAAGACGTATATCTCCTTATGTCATCCATAGGGCACGATCGTAAGAAAAAAAAAATACTGCATACCTTCTATGATGGTATAGTGATATATACACTCCGGTGGGTTCATCAGACCCTATGCGCATGCTTTGCAAAAGTTGCCTTAGAGGGGTTATCCCTAAAATGAGTACAATTTGCAAAGTACTTGTAAAAACAAGCAACTTTGCAATTCACCTCTTATTAAAATTCCTCTCTGCTCCCAAGAACGGACTTGTTACTTGGGTTACTGGCTACCTCTGCAGTCTATCAGAGGTGGCCAGTCTCTTTGCAAACGCTTCTCTGGATCCTACTTCAGCCCCCCTGCTCTCCTTCAATAATGTAGAGGCAAAGCTGTATCAGCTTGTAGCATGAGAGATGGTGCAAAGCTCAGGTCAACGGCTCAGCCATCCTGCTGGTCCGAACTGTCAATCATCGGGGAGCGCACCGTCACTCTCGTAAGCAGGGAGCCAGGAGGAGCAGTGCGCTCTTCAAAAATTAAGATGTGACAACCCCTTTTAAGTCAGCAGCCAATCTGGTGGACTTTAGCAGTATGAAGTCTCATAGATATAACGTTAGACACCAGGTATTTGCCACTAAGCTCACAATATGATTACAAATTAAAAAATAAATAAATAAATAAATAAAATAGAATAGTAGGAAAAAAATCCTATAAACCAGGATGGAGGACGCAGCAGGGGATAAAAGACGTGTCTGCGCCAAGTTGGCAAAGTTATTCTCATATGATGTGACTGGTATACATTAGGAGCCTGACTTTCTGCTGCGGTCCCTTTAAATGTATAATCCAGCAGGTTTATGATGAGACGTATAGCTGGCAACATCCCACCTGGAGGCAAATAACCAATGATGCATTTTCTGCATTGTCAAATGTAAGTATTAGTCATGAGATTATGAGCCCAGCGGCCTGCGGAGAGGCTCGCCCGGCGAGAGATGATCTGCGGGGCTGATAATCGCACAGGCACATCAGCGCGGCACAATGACAAAGTGTCATGAGATACTGTGTAATCAGATACAGCCACCGCTGAGCTCAGGAAACAGAAAAAGGGGACAGTCAGTGATTCATGAATTCTCCATGATGTCTGCTGTACGTCGTTTGTACCCATAGTGCACCAGTCACCGGCCCAGGGGGCAACATTTTACTGGGACATGACATAACATACCACCACCTTTACATTGTACCTTTTATTCCCGGTAACTTCACAATAAAGGTGTGTGTGTACATGAAGTATATGGTCACCACATTGTTCATGTTACATATATAGCGGAAGTCTGGAGGATAATATGCAGAGGCACTGAGCGGGGTAGCTGCGAATCCAGCACGGAGGAAATGAAATAAAACACTTTCTAGAAAGCTGTAACAAGGGTCAAAACCGCGGTGAGGAAGAGTCAGAATAGAGCACAAGCCATGCCTCCTCATGGTCCACTCTGCAAAAACTGATCAGAATAGGACATGCTCGGTGTCTCGCGGATCCCTTTTTAAAATGGATGTGTGTACGGACCAATGAAACACTTTCACAAATGGACAGCATACAGACGTAAAGAATGGAAGTGTCAATGTAGCTCAAAACAGTTGGTCCGGTCAAGGAAAATCTGCGGATATAAAAATAAAATAAAAGTAGCTATATATATTGTGTAATTCAAGAACAATAAATTACCCATAAAAAAATAAAAATAAGTTTTTGATCAAAACGTGATGTACAGGAACAAGGGGGAAAAACTCACAAAAACAAGATTTCTGCTGCGCCGACAACCAGCAGTGATCAGATATTTTATACTCTTTCGCTGACGAGGCCGTACGTCCCACCGTGTCCCCGGGATGTAGCTCTGAACCGGTTACTGTTTATTTCCTTTACTTCTGAAAGCAGCAGATGCCAGGCCAAGTTTCAGCATGTTCTCAGAAGTGATGCAACAGGTAGGGAGAGTCATCCAGAGGTACAGAAGTTACACAACTCACAATGGCGGCTTCACCAATAGCAGATTGTTTTCTTTCAGACCAGGGCACCTGTCAGGAGTAAACGCCCCTACAGCTGACACTCAGGGGGGAGCCCGGGGACACATACTGCAGCCAAAAAATATGATTTTTTTTGTTTGTTTTTTATAGCAAGCACAGGTGGAGCAGCACACACAGACAAAGGGGGCTCCTGCTCTCCTATTTCTATGTAACATATGTTCAGAAGCACTGAGCAGTGTAACTGTGAATCCAGCTCTGGAGTGGGTGAAATAAAACACTTACCTGAGAGGCCTCTTTATAATTTCTATCTCTCCCCTCTGCAACTTTAACAAGTAGCTATAAACTGATACCTCGCCGTGCTGGTAGGTCATTTTGTCCCACGCAAGGTGGACTAACTTTTTTTTCTAGAGTGGATGGAGAGGTCAGGTGGCAAGAGAAGAAAGAAGCAGATCTCTCTAGGATTGCACTGGGTGACAATTTGTGATCTCGGACCTACGTATGCAGTTGTCATTAGTAGATCACCGATACCATACAGGCATTCATATCAGCCAGCTTGCTCTTAAAACCAGAATACCCCTTTAAGGTATTTGGTCCAGTTCAAAAGCGGAGTCTAAATCAGGATCTGGCCATAGAAACAAAACACAATTCACAAGTAGAAGCCTTCTAATGCAGTCTAGAGACTCAGAGCTATTAGCATCTTAAGTGCCCGGAAAACAGCGAAAATACAAATTACAACTACAAAAGTGCAGTGAAATGACGCGGTGCTGTCACTCAGACCCCACAGATCTCATTACTGGTGCCTCAGTGGGTCAAATGCCAACAACTACTGTACATCATTATAAGAATCAAACTGAGCAAATCTATCGTTCTGCACAATATGAATCACCCATTTACAATCTGGGTACTTAAAGGGGTATTCTCACGTTAATAAACTGCATGAAAATAAGCAAGTTTGCAATTGACTTACTTTTTTTCATCTGCTGTCATCTTCTTGCAATGAGATCTGTTTTCTCACATAATGCACAGCTGGTTTCCATGGTGTTAGTTAAATTCTAGGAGAGGAGTTAACTCCTAAAATCCCAATCAGCTCTCCCCAGCCCACTGATTTTTATATAGCTCCCACTCAGCTCCTGATGAGCTGCTCTTATCAATCCTTTAGAATCACAATCCCCACAGCCATGTGCTTGTTTAAAGTGTCACATTATCTCTAAGTGTAAATATAGTGATACCAGTGTACACTCCAGAAGAAACCAGTGACAGATGAGTATTACAGCAGAACTTGTGCTACATTTTTATGCTCTAGTACTACAGTTCTGCTACTCACCAGAACTGTCAATGAACGAGGAACACTCCGCCCTTGTGTAAACCAGGAAGTGCAAGAAACTGGAAAGCCCAGAGCTACTCAAGAGGCAATTTGAGAATATCCCTTTAAATTAGTTTTCCACCAAAAGCACAGATTGCATACAGCCTAGTTTGACTTGCATTATAACAGGTGGGTTAGCTAAGACAGGAGAGAACCCCAACAGGTTATTGATTCAAGCCTCGACAAAACATTCGAAGATGGAAATTCCCCTCTAAGAGTCAAGATTCAGAGGATAGAGAGAATAGTGATCAGATAGCATCGTAAGTTTTGCATCCCAAACAGATGAGAAGCCAGAGAAGACATTTACAAAAACAGGGCACACGGAGTCATCTGGACTCCTTTCCAACCACCTACGCCTCATTTTAACATATGTAGAAATTTCCTAATAGGAACATCTATCATTAAAACTGATCCCTTAAAGGGATTGTCCATACAGGACTGTCTTTCTAAATGAAGCCACCAAGCTGATGCCATGATACACTGCACATCGTCCCTCGATGGCAAAGATCATCACATCATCTATAACCAAACTGAGAATAGGAGCCAAGCTGCAATTCTTGGCAGTGACCACTAAACAGTGTGTGGCGCTGTGCTGTTAAACTCTGTTCACCGTTTACATACAGTAGATTATTGGTGGTCCCGGAAGTCGGATCCCCCACAGATCAGATATTTAATCAATACACATCACATCTAAATTGGGCATAATCTGTCCAACACGTGAAATCTCAGGTGTCACGTTATCACGATGGAGAGGAATCTAATGGCTTTCAGGATATCGACCGGTCAGGGATTATGTAACGTTTCGCCATATGGGAGCCTGTAAAACGCGCCTGTGAAAAAAAAAAAAATCAATTAACCCTAGCCATCCATAATGACCAAGAAAAGCAACTAGTCTTAAAGGGCTTGTCCTGTTTCCACAAATAATGACTAGTCATTGGACATTTTGTATTGTACTCTCCGTATCTATTAAATACAATGAGGCGGCACATGGACAGTAACTCCCTCTGCCTTGGGGAGTAGTGACGGTCCCCAAAGGGAACCCTAACTGTAATGTCGGGAATCACTTATAACAACCATCTAGATGCTACTTCCTATGACTGTTCTTCCTATCAGGTCAGTCCACAAATGGACTTTCACGATGGATCCAATACACAAGTTTCAGCCTGTATTCTGCAGATGGGTCCTGCAGGAACAGCACAGAGAATATGCTCCTGGTCACAGATTACCCCTGCGTGAAAGTGAATCTTTCCCAAAAGTATCCTTATATTACTAAAAAATGAGTGATCGATGGTACAAATAGAAGGGGAGCGGTGAGGCATGTACCGTAGGTGGCGGGTCACCAGCACTTTGCACTGGGAATTACATCTATATACGACCAGTAATAGGAAACCCCAAGCTGCGTCTTGTAACTATTCCTCTTCCCATCCCAACCCTTAAAACCAAGGAGGAGCTTTCACTTTCAAAAGGAGAGTAATAATAACCTCAGGAACAGACGCATATCCCG
The DNA here is from genome assembly GCF_046119375.1 of Phyllobates terribilis. Lineage (NCBI taxonomy): Eukaryota > Metazoa > Chordata > Amphibia > Anura > Dendrobatidae > Phyllobates > Phyllobates terribilis. Next base: position 144,616,549 of record NW_027362770.1, read on the forward strand.
GATCACTCCCGAGTCAGGTGTCAATCAACACAGACATCATCGCCTGTCCGTGTGGAGGTGCCCTTGGTACAGAGAGGACTCACACTGAAGAATGTAGGAGCTGGGTCAGCTGGCCATACACACATTCAGATATAGTCACATGGAGGTAGAGTCTGTGCAAAGCCATTTGCAGGCCTTGGTCGTCTGCGGCCATTGGACGGGAGCCCCGAGAGCCGCCACCTACCTACCGGCATCTGCGGCCATTGGACGGGAGCCCCGAGAGCCGCCACCTACCTACCGGCATCTGCGGCCATTGGACGGGAGCCCCGAGAGCCGCCACCTACCTACCGGCATCTGCGGCCATTGGACGGGAGCCCCGAGAGCCGCCACCTACCTACCGGCATCTGCGGCCATTGGACGGGAGCCCCGAGAGCAGTCACCTACCTACCGGCATCTGCGGCCATTGGACGGGAGCCCCGAGAGCAGTCACCTACCTACCGGCATCTGCGGCCATTGGACGGGAGCCCCGAGAGCCGCCACCTACCTACCGGCATCTGCGGCCATTGGACGGGAGCCCCGAGAGCCGCCACCTACCTACCGGCATCTGCGGCCATTGGACGGGAGCCCCGAGAGCAGTCACCTACCTACCGGCATCTGCGGCCATTGGACGGGAGCCCCGAGAGCCGCCACCTACCTACCTACCGGCATCTGCGGCAATTGGACGGGAGCCCCGAGAGCCGCCACCTACCTACCTACCGGCATCTGCGGCAATTGGACGGGAGCCCCGAGAGCCGCCACCTATCTACCTACCGGCATCTGCGGCCATTAGACGGGAGCCCCGAGAGCCGCCACCTATCTACCTACCGGCATCTGCGGCCATTGGACGGGAGCCCCGAGAGCCGCCACCTACCTACCTACCGGCATCTGCGGCCATTTGACGGGAGGCCCGAGAGCCGCCACCTACCTACCGGCATCTGCGGCCATTGGACGGGAGGCCCGAGAGCCGCCACCTACCTACCGGCATCTGCGGCCATTGGATGGGAGGCCCGAGAGCCGCCACCTACCTACCGGCATCTGCGGCCATTGGACGGGAGGCCCGAGAGCCGCCACCTACCTACCGGCATCTGCGGCCATTGGACGGGAGGCCCGAGAGCCGCCACCTACCTACCGGCATCTGCGGCCATTGGACGGGAGGCCCGAGAGCCGCCACCTACCTACCGGCATCTGCGGCCATTGGACGGGAGGCCCGAGAGCCGCCACCTACCTACCGGCATCTGCAGCCATTGGACGGGAGCCCCGAGAGCCGCCACCTACCTACCGGCATCAGTGGCCATTGGACGGGAGCCCCGAGAGCCACCACCTACCTAGCGGCATCTGTGGCCATTGGACGGGAGCCCCGAGAGCCACCACCTACCTACCGGCATCAGTGGCCATTGGACGGGAGCCCCGAGAGCCACCACCTACCTACCGGCATCTGCGGCCATTGGACGGGAGCCCCGAGAGCCGCCACCTACCTAGCGGCATCTGTGGCCATTGGACGGGAGCCCCGAGAGCCACCACCTACCTACCGGCATCTGCAGCCATTGGACGGGAGCCCCGAGAGCCGCCACCTACCTGCTGGCATCTGTGGCTCGTTTTTTGATTACCCGGCCTGGGGCAACATCACAACTAGGACTCATCAAAAGAAGAACCTGGAGGTGGGTAGAAGTTTTCAGGGCTCCCGTCCATCGGCCACAGATTACCCATATGGCCGATAAAACCAGGTTCTGCACAACAATTTGCATCGACTCTATTACGAGTTTGACCACTACTGACTTATCCTTAGGTCTGACAGGTCAAGGTTTGACATCCGGCACCCTCACTGATCAGCAGGTGTCGGCCGGAACTGCATAGCGCAGTCTACTGTATAGTGGCCGCGGTTGGGTACTGATTTGAATAGGGATTAGATATGCAGTACCCACCAGCAGCCACTATAGAGTTGAGGGAGCTGTGCTGTGCAGCTCCACAACTGAGCAGTACCAGCCACCGCTGCCAACGGGAACAGCTGATCGGCAGGAGCGCCCCCACCGATCAGACATAAGGATAGGCCATCAATGTAAAAGTAGTGGACGACCTCTTTAAGTTGTAAAAAAATAAGTGTATTTGCAGTAAAATCAGCTGCAGAAATTGAAGAGCGGCGGATCAGCCCCATTTTAACAGCAAATTTCCCCTCAGAAATTATGAAAATTTCAGTGCACAACAGCTGAAATCTCACATTGTTCCGACCAGTCTGGATTCCATAAGAAATCCACAGCGGCTGGTTCCCAATCTGGAATTTCCCGCTCACTGTAAATTCGAGGTCAAGCCATACAAACAGGCTCTGCTAGAAAAGGCCACCCATGGCAGGCTACAATGAGACAGAAACCCCCTTATCAGGTCACATAATAGGGTTGGCACTGAGATGCAAAGTGATCTTATAATGAGGAGATAAAACTCTAGATGGGGGGGGTGCACAAACTTCTTTTGATCCATGGACCACATATTTAAAAGGGTTACTTTGGTTTCTTTTAAATACTGTTTTCTCCTTTTGTAGCCACCGTTTGATCCTGGTGGCCCCCACAAAGAAGAAGAGGCATAAACATTCAGAGCAAAGGAATATATGGACCCCCATCTCAGCTTCATTCATTCTTTATGGTAGATAGGTTCTAATTTATCACCTCTCCTTTAAAGGGGTGTTTCAAAAAGTTAATCCAAGAGCAGAGAATGTTATAAAACAGGGAAATATTTAATTCTGCTGGACATCCCCTTTTAAATCCGGAGCACTGTGAGAGGCTAAACCAGTAGTATTGGGATATAGTCACATAGCGTAACACTAGGACACTGGCCCAATTCCTTCATAGTCAGCGTATCTATAGGCCTCAGAGCTGCGTGCATAGTTCTGCTCCATACCAGAGCCGCACCGAGCCCCTTGACAGCACCGGATTATGCCTCATCTCCTACCCTGGGGACAATTCTGCTCAGACTGAATATGATGTCCATGCAGAGTCAAAGCGGAGCAGACAGAGGAAATCTCTGCACGGCTCCATATAGTCCTACAGTAACCCCCACTGGAGGTTTTCATCAAGCGCTGGGAGCAAAACCTCTTTGTAATGTAGTGTTTGTTTGTTTTTTGATAGATGCACAAAAGTTTTGCAACATTTTTTCTTTAGCCCCAGCCGGCTGTGTGTGCCATATTACAACTCGGTGGTTGCACAACCCGCCGCCGGCACCTGACTTCTTACCTCCTGTTTACACTCCTGTTAGTTTACTTATTTAAAAAAAATAATTCTACTGTTTTAGTAAAAAGAAGAGATCAAATTCCAGGGGGCGATTAGGAGTCAGATGACTACAAATAACAAATTCCAGAAGCTTTCAGGGTGAAGGGTGGGGACACATTAGTAGCAGGTAACCAGCATATTCCCGCCAAAAGACTGAAAGGGAAACTGTCAGTAGGATCAACAGTCCCAAGCCGTCTATATGATCATGTAGGTCATAGGAAGCTGAATAAAATGATACCTTGATTTCTGTGATCCGATATCTTATTTCAGAGAAATCCATGTTTTTCTTAATATGTAAATGAGCTGTTAATATATATGGGCCGGACATAGATCTCCCCGAAAATCTGCCTCCGGAGCTTATTATAAATGAAAGGGGAGTTACCGGGGTGTGACATGTAATGACTGACGGTCTGCTCTCCTGATCTACATGTCTCACACTGGTAATGCCTTTCATGTAAAATAAGCTCTGTAGGTGGATTCTCAGAGAGATCTATGTCCGGCCCATAGATCTTAACAACTCATTTACATATTAAGAAAAACATAGATTTCTCTGGAATAAGTCATCGGATCACAGATATAAAGGTGTCATTTTATTCAGCTTCCTATGACCTACATGCCCATATAGACGGCTCATGAGAATTGATCCTACTGACAGATTCCCTTTAAAGGGGTTATAAACTTTTTTTTACCAATGGGTTAGAAAAAATTAAAAAGGCGCAGTATTCTCATCACTGATGCCCCCGTTCCGCTGCTGTCCCTCTACGCCGTGGCGTAACTTGAAGCTCCTTGGCCCTAATGCAGAATCTCTTCTCAATAGTATTAGTCCTCTCATATGGGCCAGAGAGACCTTTTGTGTCCCCCCCTAGGGTCCGGATGTGACTATATCTACTAATGTTATGCCCCTGATCCTTTCCTGTCCCACCATACAGAAAATAGTAGGACATGCCAGTCATCCTATCACTGGCTTTCGTGGCGACAAGCCTCCACCAGTGATTGGCCAGGTGGTATTCCCTGTGTGTCAGGAAGTAAAGACTGGCGAGGGAACCTGGGAATTGTTTCTAATTTTTTTTTTAACCTATTCTACTGGCAAAAATGGACAATCCCTTTAACATCTGCTGTTTATTTGCAAAAAAAGGAGCAGTATTTTCCCAGCACCGGGAAATGTGGTATTACATGGGGGCCTTATGGAGCCCACCAGACCAGTCAGTCTGCACAGAGGAGCCACCGATTCAGGCTCTTAGATGACAGACTGGTGGGGATCGCTTAAAAAGGGTCGCCAGGTCAGAGGATATTGATGATCTACCCTCATATTGGTGACGGGGGTCGGACACCTCCACAATGACTGGAGCTGCGGCGTTCTCTCCATCCAGGAGGTAATAACTGATGTCGGGTGTCGGACCTCCACCAATCTGATACCGATGGCCCATGTTAAAGGTTATTTCCGGACCGGATAACCCTTTTTTGGTGCATCCACATAGGAAAGAAAACAAATCACACAGCAAAATCTGCAAATACACAGAAGCTGGGCACAAGATTGCAATACGCCAAATACTGGAGGGGTGCAAAATTTACGTACATGACGGGGGCAACAATGGCGGTCGCACCGGGTCACCACTAATCATCACTGGATTATAGGTCACATGACCAGAAGCACAACATTATTGTATCAGTACAATATACAGCATAAATAGTGACGTCAGACCAGGTCAGGGCCGGGGTGAGGACATCTGACAGGCCCAGCCCGGAGTCGGTGCTCTGTACCCAGCCCTGCCTAGCACATCATTGCAACTTACGCTTTATCCACCAACTCCCGGACTTTCCACATGTTGAGCATCTTCGCTCCCGATCTCTTCCTCCGCTCCGGACGACTCGCTCTCCCCCTCTTTCTCTCTCACTCACCCGGAGACCTGCCGATGTCACTTCGCGCAACCGCTCCAGAGTCCCTACACGCAACGACAGCTTGCGCCTGCGCGCTAGCAAGCTCCAGCCGGCTGCCAACCACTCTGCGCAAGCGCGGCTGTACCATGTGTCGCTCGCCAACCAGATGACGCATGCGCTTAGGTGGGCGGAAGTTCGAAACTCCAAAGGTCTTGCGCTTGCGTAGTTAGAATGTCTAGATTACGCATGCGCGCTAAGGGTTCAGTTCAACCTGTGGTTTCCGAGTCTCCACGCAGGCAAACGAGCTCCACCTTGGAAGTGACGTAAAAGGCAGGTAACTAATGAAGGCGCGTCATGGTAACAGAATAATGACTAGTGCGTCACTCAGTTGTGGGCGTGACCATCACCATAAAAGGCCAACGTCAGCACATGTGACTCATTATCCTCCTGACTTCACTACCTGAGCCAGGATTTTAACCCTTTATGGAAAAGCAGTTGATATTTTTCTATTGCCTTAAAGGAGACATCTTTATTTTTATTTTTTTATTTTTTTGCTTTTGCACAGTAAAAACACTTTCCTTTTTTTTTTACAGAATTTCCCTCTAAATTTCAGATTCTCTTGAGTCTGAATTTTTTAAAGGATTCGATTTTCAAGAATCTGGTAAAATGGCGACCGAATGGCTACTATTTTTACTTAGATCTGTTCAGAGGTGATCCCGTTGACATGTCCTAAGTGTCATCAGTGTTAAAGTCCTAGACAATCCCTTTAAGGGTTATAAATCCTCTAACATTTACATTGGGGGTCAAAAAAAAACTCCTGCCTTTCTTGGGATCTTCATCTGCATAGATCAAACATTTTTATCTGATCCCAGCAGGTCATTACATGGGCTAAGCATTTCCCCCCCCCTAAGGGTATGTTCACACTTTGCATAATTGCTTTAGATGTTTTTTTTCCAGAAAGTTCAGCAACTTCTCCAAGTCATCTAAATTATCCCGGGTGAACAGAAGTGATTTTCAAGTTGCTGAAATTTATGCAACAAAATCTGCAGAGTGCGAATTCAGCCTAAGGCCACGTTCACACGTTCAGTATTTGGTCAGTATTTTACATCATGTCAAGGATGACAGCCAAGGGAGTAACGCAGTTCCCACCGCTGCCACTAGTTTGTCAAGGGACAGAACTCCGCTGCCTCGAATCGTCAGGACAATTACACAATTGACAGCAGTAGCTTCACTACTAGGCCAGTTATTGGGGAACTAACAGTGAGCGTATGGTATATACACCTTCTATTCCAATGCATGGAATATACACTGCTCAAAAAAATAAAGGGAACACTTAAACAACAGAATATAACTCCAAGTAAATCAAACTTCTGTGAAATCAAATTGTCCACTTAGGAAGCAACACTGATTGACAATCAATTTCATATGCTGTTGTGCAAATGGAATAGACAATAGATGGAAATTTTTGGCAATTATCAATACACACTCAGTAAAGGAGTGGTTCTGCAGGTGGGGACCACAGACCACATCTCAGTACCAATGCTTTCTGGCTGATGTTTTGGTCACTTTTGAATGTTGGTTGTGCTTTCACACTCGTGGTAGCATGAGACAGACTCTACAACCCACAGAAGTTGCTCAGGTAGTGCAGCTCATCCAGGATGGCACATCAATGCGAGCTGTGGCAAGAAGGTTTGCTGTGTCTGTCAGCGTAGTGTCCAGAGGCTGGAGCCGCTACCAGGAGATAGGCCAGTACACCAGGAGACGTGGAGGGGGCCGCAGGAGGGCAACAACCCAGCAGCAGGACCGCTACCTCCGCCTTTGTGCAAGGAGGAACAGGAGGAGCACTGCCAGAGCCCTGCAAAATGACCTCCAGCAGGCCACAAATGTGCATGTGTCTGCACAAACGGTTAGAAACCAACTCCATGAGGGTGGTATGAGGGCCTGACGTCCACAGATGGGGGTTGTGCTCACAGCCCAACACCATGCAGGATGCTTGGCATTTGCCACAGAACACCAGGATTGGCAAAGTAGCCACTGGTGCCCTGTGCTCTTCACAGATGAAAGCAGGTTCACACTGAGCACATGACAGATGTGACAGAGTCTGGAGACGCCGTGGAGAGCGATCTGCTGCCTGCAGCATCCTTCAGCATCACCGGTCTGGCAGTGGGTCAGTAATGGTGTGGGGTGGCATTTCTTTGGAGGTCCGCACAGCCCTCCATGTGCTCGCCAGAGGTAGCCTGACTGCCATTAGGTACCGAGATAAGATCTTCAGACCCCTTGTGAGACCATATGCTGGTGCGGTTGGCCCTGGGTTCCTCCTAATGCAAGACAATGCCAGACCTCATGTGGCTGGAGTGTGTCAGCAGTTCCTGCAAGATGAAGGCATTGAAGCTATGGACTGGCCCGCTCGTTCCCCAGACCTGAATCCGATTGAGCACATCTGGAACATCATGTATCGCTCCATCCACCAACATTATGTTGCACCACAGACTGTCCAGGAGTTGGCGGATGCTTTAGTCCAGGTCTGGGAGGAGATCCCACAGGAGACCATCCGCAACCTCATCAGGAGCATGCCCAGGCGTTGTAGGGAGGTCATACAGGCACGTGGAGGCCACACACAATACTCAGCCTCATTTTGACTTGTTTTAAGGACATTACATCAAAGTTGGATCAGCCTGTAGTGAGTTTGTCCACTCCAAATCCAGGCCTCCATTGGTTAATTAATTTGATTTCCATTGATGATTTTTGTGTGATTTTGTTGTCAGCACATTCAACTTTGTACAGAACAAAGTATTCAATGAGAATATTTCATTCATTCAGATCTAGGATGTGTTATTTGAGTGTTCCCTTTATTTTTTTGAGCAGTGTATATACCCCGGTAGGGAAAGTAACTACTAGCTGCCACCACCAATCGTTTATACAAGCCGATTGGACACCCGTTACAGGTAGCATATGGCTTCAGGGGTGCGGTTTACAGAGCAAGAGGAACAGAGCTATTACATTTTATATATTTAATTTGGAAAGGTAGGCAGTGTTTATATAAAATATACAAAGATGGTACAAAATGGGAACAAAACAATACGGTATATACAATTACCGTACATGAAATAAAAGGGGTAACAAAAGAAAATTACTAAACCTGTTTCACGGAAATGGCTCAGAGCATAGCGGAGGGAGGTGCTCCTTTGGAAAACAGACAGAACCCACAGCAAGCTGCACCTTCCAGGACTGACAAATGACCAAACCCAAATTTACTTTTTATTAGATCATGGTAACTCCCATATAACTCCCCTTGGTGAGCTCCCAAGTGGGGGCTGGTTGTGGGATGTGCTGGGTCTTTCAGAATTTTATGAGATCTCCAAATTTCAGGATATTTTTGCCCCTGGAGGTCCCAGGTGGGAGATATTGTCGTAATGTTTGCTAATGCGATTTTACCTGTCTATAGAGATGAAACATGACCTGGATAGCATCATCCATCAGAACGTTATTAAGTTGGAGGGGTTGGAATGGCCTTAGGTGATGTGAGTGAATGCTTTATGTTCATCCCTTCACTACGATGACAAAAATATATCTCTCATAAATATCGGATTAATGCAAACCCCAATATTCATCAGTGACCACTGGTGGTGTCTTTTTTCCAAACCAAACCTTGTGATAATTACCTGGTCACTGCAGGGGGTCCTACTTCAATGGGGTTGGCGAGTCAGCTCTTTCTCACTTCCCCAGTTATAATTAGTTTCTGTCTTCCCCAGCTATAATTAATACCATATGTTCAATGTGAGGGTGATATGTACCCTCTCCAGAGGTGTCTTTATGGATCTTTAATTTTTCTCCACAACACATCAGTATTTGGAAACCAAAACCAGGAGTGGGTGATAAATACAGAAGTGGTGACGTGTTTCTATTATACTTTTCCTATGATTGTTCCACTCCTGGTTTTGGCTTACAAATACTGAACATGTGAACGTGGCCTTAGGGCTCATTCACACCTCACTTTTTTCTCACGTACGAAAAAAAACTGACTGATTTTCATAACTGATTTCGGTCAGAGTTTGGTCCCAGTTTTTCTCGTCCGCGAAAAAAGTGTCTCCACTCTCTCCTAACAGTCCGTGAAAATCCGATGCTATCCGAGTGCGGCCCAATTTTTTTTCATGGACCCGTACACTTGCATTGTCCATCTTGATCCGACATTCGAGTGGTCCTCGAAAAATCACTGATATGTGCCTGACCCCATTTACTATTATTATAGGTACAAGTGGTATCCGGGCAAAAGGTAAGGAATAAAGTGGGTTTCTCATCGGAATTAATATTTAGCAAAAATTTTAGATCTAGACTAGAGATGAGCAAATAAATTAGAGTGCAATTGAATTCTACAAAAATTCATATTCGCCAAAATGCGTATAGCCGCCATTTTTCTGAACCATAATGGGCCATTAAAAGGTTAAAAAAAATAAAAAATCCTTATGCTCACCTCTCTAGCCCCTTCGCTATTCACCGCCACCCGTCCGGTCCTCGCTGCATCTTCTGGTCCCCCGCCACCTGCAAAGGAATCCTCGTTTCTCACACTGCGCTGGATTTGATTGGCGTCCAGAATGGTCTTGTGCAAGCGTGCGGGAGGTCAACAGCGTCATGACTACCTCCTGCTCGCTTGCACAGAACCCTCCCAGGCGCCAAGACAGCTGGAATTCCGGAAGTGTGAGAGGCCCGAAGATTCCAACGTGAGTAGAGGGGGATCAGAAGATGCAGCGAGGTCCGGACAGGTGGCGGTGAGTAGCGGAGGGGCTGAAGAGGTGAACGGAGGGTGAGGATAATATTTTTTAATTTTTTTTTACATATTATGTTTATTATGTTCTGGGGTCTGGAGAGACCCCAAAGAACAATAAGGGACATTAAAGTAGCGTTATTCTACGCAAATCTAATTTTCCAGGAAAATAGGAACAGTCAAATTTGAATTTTGTGTGATTCGCTCATCTGTAATCTAGACATATCTATTTCTCCTATGTCTTTCTGGCTGGTAAATGCTGCTGATCCAAATACAGTATATCTAATGCTGCAGATCCTTATCTACATTGAGGTCGGCTGACACATAGTAAGGTTTTAATACTAGAGACAGGATAGGACCGTCCCGATGGGTACACCTTGTCGTGGTGGGATGGCTTTTACATTTTTTTTTAATCGAAATAGTGTTAACTAAGTACCCTATGTTATTTAGATGTACTATTACTATTTACTTATTTACTTACTATAGGGTATATGCTCATTTTGTTTTTTTTCTTGTTTTTTTTCTTCTTGGGTTCTGTCTGTGAAATGATCACAGGGTGACCACATTCTGGCCATTTCACCTATGCTCCGGCTCATTTCTTTGGCTTCTTTGTGGTTTCTTGTACTTTGTACAAACAAGAGCTCTTCCTTTTGAGCTAGGTATTTTATCTGTATAGCTTCCCATGGGCAGGTGTCTGAATAGTTGGACCCCTGTCCTGCTCTGCCCTTAATAGATAAAGTTTTAATATAAGAACATAGGACCGTCCCGATGGGTTCACTTTGTCGTGGTGGAATGGATTTTATGCTTTTTTTTGCTCAAAATAGTGTTAACTAAGTACCTCATGTTATTTACATGTACTATTACTATTTACTTACTACAGGGTATATGCTCAATTGTTTTTCTTGGGTTTTGATCTAAATATATGTGTAACATACCTGGCGGCGTCCTTGCATAGTGGTCCATCTCCCACTGTGCAAGAGCGCGCACTTGATCTCCAGTCCAGTCTGCTAGCCTGACTTCCCTCCATGCTGTCTGCTTGCCTCTGTTTCTGCTGCTTAAGGACGGCGCCCGATCACTTCCTGCTTCTTGTAGCTGCTGCAGGCACACCCCTTGTGCATCCTCAGCCTATTGCTGTCTGTCACCTGGTATTTAACCCAGCTCCTCCCTGGAATCCATGCCTGAGCATTGTGTTCTGTCAGTTGGCTTACGGTCACTGATGTGCCAGGTCCTGTCTATGTTTCCTGCCTTGCGGTATCAGTTCCCGTGTCTGAATTGTGTCCTGTCTGAAATATCTTCTAGCCTGTTGTCTTCTGCCTATCCTGGAGGCTGTATGTCCAGGCCAGTGTGTACACGCTCCTAGCCTGTTCTTTCCGCCTTCTAGGGGCCGCATACCTAGACCCGTTCCTGTATCTTGCCTGTTCCTGTCTGAACACGCTCCTAGCCTTTTCGTTCTGCCTTCTAGGGGCCGCATACCTAGACCCGCTCCTGTATCTTGCTGCTGCGTCTGTTCTTGTCTGAATACTCTCCTAGCCTGTTACCTGTTTTTCTCTATGTCCGTACATTCCCTTTTCCTGCAGAATCTGATCCCGTACCTACTCCTACTCGTTGTCCCTGTACTCCCGTTTGTGAGTTTTGAGTCCACTCGCTACTTCATTGCAAGTATCCTGTGTGTACCTGGTTCTGCCTTTCCCTTCCAGTCTGTTCCGTGTGAACAGAGCCCTGTCCCCTCTGCTCTGCCTTGCTCACCGCTCCGGCAGTTCTTGCCTGCTCTGCCTTGCTCACCGCTCCGGCGGTTCTTGCCTGCTCTGCCTTGCTCACCGCTCCTGCGGTTTCCGCTCTGCTCTGTCCCTTTGCTCGCTGCTCCGGCAGTCTCTCTCTGCTCTGACCCTTTGCTCGCTGTTCCGGCAGTCTCGCTCTGCTCTGACCCTTTGCTCGCTGCTCCGGCAGTCTCGCTCTGCTCTGACCCTTTGCTCGCTGCTCCGGCAGTCTCGCTCTGCTCTGACCCTTTGCTCGCTGCTCCGGCAGTCTTGCTCTGCTCTGACCCTTTGCTCGCTGCTCTGGCAGTCTCGCTCTGCACTGACCCTTTGCTCGCTGCTCCGGCAGTCTCGCTCTGCTCTGACCCTTTGCTCGCTGCTCCGGCAGTCTCGCTCTGCTCTGACCTTTTGCTCGCTGCTCCGGCAGTCTCGCTCTGCTCTGACCCTTTGCTCGCTGCTCCGGCAGTCTCGCTCTGCTCTGACCCTTTGCTCGCTGCTCCGGCAGTCTCGCTCTGCTCTGACCCTTTGCTCGCTGCTCCGGCAGTCTCGCTCTGCTCTGACCCTTTGCTCGCTGCTCCGGCAGTCTCGCTCTGCTCTGACCCTTTGCTCGCTGCTCCGACAGTCTCGTCCTGCTCCTCTCTCGCTCACCGCTCCAGGCAGCCTTGTCCTGCTCTTCTCTCGCTCACCGCTCCAGGCGGTCTCGTCTTGTTCTGCTCTTGCTCGCCACTCTGGGCGGCCTCACTCTGCTGTGTTTGTCCACCGCATCTGCGGTTCTGTTCCTGAGGCCCATTCTGTACTGGGTCCTATCCACTCGGTGCTCCAACCTGTCGTACCTGCCAGTACCTCCCTGCCTGCATACCAGTCTTGCTTACCAGCATCCGCCAGTCTGCATACCAGCCGTGTCTGCCTATACCCAGCAGTCTGTGTGCCAGCCTAACCTGCCTGTTCCTGTATTCCCCTGTGTGGGTCAACAGCCGTGTCTGGGGTCTGTCCTGGAGTAGCACCTGGTCCCTCTGCTCAGTTCCTCCTTGGTGCACTGGCGTCGTATGCCGTCGTGCGACCCTGGTCGGATCGGGTGGATACTTAGTTACATCCCTCCAGGCATTCACTCTCCGGCACGGTCCAGTGGAATCACTACATACAGTGCCTACAAGTAGTATTCAACCCCCTGCAGATTTAGCTGGTTTGATAAGATGCAAATAAGTTAGAGCCTTCAAACGACAAACGAGAATAGGTTTTATGAACAGAAGCATAAATCTTACAAACCAAAAAGTTATGTTGCTCAGTTGAATTTTAGTAAATTTTAAACATAAAAGTGTGGGTCAATTATTATACAACCCCTATGTTTAATATTTTGTGGAATAACCCTTGTTTGCAATTACAGCTAATAATCGTCTTTTATAAGACCTGATCAGGCCGGCACAGGTCTGTGGAGTTATCTTGGCCCACTCCTCCATGCAGATCTTCTCCAAATTATCTAGGTTCTTTGGGTGTCTCATGTGGACTTTATTCTTGAGCTCCTTCCACAAGTTTTCAATTTGGTTAAGGTCAGGAGACTGACTAGGCCACTCCAACACCTTGACTTTTTCCCTATTGAACCAGGCCTTGGTTTTCTTGGCTGTGTGCTTTGGGTCGTTGTCTTGTTGGAAGATGAAATTACGACCCATCTTAAGATCCTTGATGGAGGAGCGGAGGTTCTTGGCCAAAATCTCCAGGTAGGCCGTGCTATCCATATTCCCATGGATGCGGACCAGATGGCCAGGCCCCTTGGCAGAGAAACAGCCCCACAGCATGATGCTGCCACCACCATGCTTGACTGTAGGGATGGTATTCTTGGGGTCGTATGCAGTGCCATCCAGTCTCCAAACGTCACGTGTGTGGCTGGCACCAAAGATCTCGATCTTGGTCTCATCAGACCATAGAACCTTGAACCAGTCTGTCTCAGAGTCCTCCAAGTGATCATGAGCAAACTGTAGACGAGCCTTGACATGACGCTTTGAAAGTAAAGGTACCTTACGGGCTCGTCTGGAACGGAGACCATTGCGGTGGAGTACGTTACTTATGGTATTGACTGAAACCAATGTCCCCACTGCCATGAGATCTTCCCGGAGCTCCTTCCTTGTTGTCCTTGGGTTAGCCTTGACTCTTCGGACAAGCCTGGCCTCGGCACGGGAGGACACTTTCAAAGGCTGTCCTGGCCGTGGAAGGCTAACAGTAGTTCCATAAGACTTCCACTTACGGATGATGCTCCCAACAGTGGACACAGGTAGGCCCAACTCCTTGGAAAGGGTTTTGTACCCCTTGCCAGCCTTGTGACCCTCCACGATCTTGTCTCTGATGGCCTTGGAATGCTACTTTATCTTTCCCATGTTTACCATGTCTGAGTGCTGTTCACAAGTTTGGGGAGGGTCTTAAATAGTCAGAAAAGGCTGGCAAAAGAGATCTTTAATCCACACATGTGAAGCTCATTATTTTTGGTGCCTGAACTACTTCTTAATACTTTAGGGGGACCAAACAGAATTCTTGTGGTTTGAGGGGTTGAATAATAAATGACACTCTGAATTAACTTTTTACGTTTTAAAAAAAAAAAAAAAAAAAAAAAATTTGCTGCAGTGCATTTCCCACTTCCAGGCTGATCTACAGTACAAATGTCACAATGCCAAGTTAATTCCGCATGTGTCAACCAGCTAAATCTGCAGGGGGTTGAATACTACTTGTAGGCACTGTATACACGCACACGCCACTCAGCCTGGGCGTGTGCATTACAATATGTAGTTTGTCATCAGTTAATTCAGAATGGTTGCACAATTCCGCTTTGTCCTTGTGGATGCAGGTCCTGGCACTGGGTCCATTTTTCCATAAATTGTAAAAGGCCTACACATGGCTTGTGTAGTGCTAATTGGTTGCCATTGTACTCCAACCCATCGGTATGCGCCTCACATACAGGTGCAATGTTGGCTTTTCCAAAAAAGCACAAAAAAAGCTTTTGTAGTTCTAAAGATTCTGAGATCCTTCTTAAAGGAACATTAAAGAATAAGAAAAGTAAAAACAATACTTGACCATAGTGTCCAATAGTCGACAAGATTTGTTCTTCGAAGAACACGGGGCGTTATTTCCTGATTAGTTAGGCAGCGAGGAGCTGGCTGTCAATCAGCATGACATTGGCAGTCACGCCCTGTCAACAGAGCAGAGCGGAAGAGAAGCTGATGCTCTGTAGAAATGACGTCAGTGGAAGCTTCCGAGTCACCGACAGGAGCCGCCTGTGACCTCTCTGTTCCGGCAGAGATAGGAGCTGGGCACAACAGACAGGTAGGTAGCAACTACCTGCCCGTTAGTTCTTAGGCCCATAGTAAAAAAAAATAGACCCGGATAACCCCTTTAATCCCTTCCCGACATGAGCCTTATATGTACGGCGCTGAAGCTTCAGAGTCACTGACAGGAGCCGCCTGTGACTTCTCTGTTGCGGCAGAGATCGGAGCTGGACACAACAGACAGGTAGGTAGCAACTACCTGCCTGTTAGTTCTTAGGCCCATAGTAAAAAAAGAAAAAATATTCCCGGATAACCCCTTCCCGACATGAGCCATATTTGTACGGCGCTGCGGGAACTGAGTTCCCGCAAACCGCCGCACATATACTTATTCTCGATCGCGCGGGCTCACGCTAATCGCCGCCGCGATTGAGTGCTGGTGTCAGCTCTATATGTCTACTGACACCCTGCAGCAACACCAACGATTGGTGCTAGCACCGATCGCAGACGTTTAATACCTCTGATCCCGATGTCAATTCTGACAGCGACATCGAGAAGCATCGCAGAGGGAGTGAGCTCCCTGTCTGCTCCCATCGGCACAACGCGATGTGATCATTTATATTGCTGGAACTAACAATCTCAGTGTTAAATATCTCGCCTCTAGTACTGCGGCAGTGACTTTGTCACAGCGTGCATAAAAGCGCGGTCCGCCACCGTTTTGTGCACTTCTGAAAAGAAAGACATCGCTGAACAGAGGCCAGATGTGGCCACCTAATTTACAAGTACATGTCTCCAGAAACACGAGCTTGGCATAATGTACTGGTCACTGCAACGTACTGGTTGCTAAAACGTACTGGTCGCTGCAATGTACTGGTCACTACAATGGCAGTTTGCAATTTTCACTCAGCATCATCCGCTGCTACTTGTTTCTGGAAACTACCCATGGAGTCAAAATCATCACTACATCTGTAGATAAGCTCCCAAAGGGGTATAATTTCCAAAACGGGGTCAGGTGAGGGGGGCATTCTGCTCTTCTTGCACTTAGAGGCTCTGTAAATGGAGTCCGCAAACTATACTATAAAAATATGCGCTCCAGGAGGCAAATAGCACTCTGTCGCTCCCGTGTGGCTAAGCAGTACTGTACAGCCACATATGGGGTATTTCTACATTCAGCAGAAATTGTGGGACAGATTGTGGTGCTATTTTTACCCATTTCCCAGTGTGAACATGTAAAATCTGGGTCTAAAACTAAATTTTGGTGGTAAAAATTTAATTATTTTTTTCTTCACTGCCCAATTAAAATTCTGTGACCCACCTGTTGTGTCAATATAATCACTGCACCCCTAGATTAATTAATTGAGAGGTGTAGTTTGTAAATGGGGTCACTTATGGGGGGTCTGCTGTTCTGGCATCTCAGGGGCTCTACCAATGTGACATGGCACCCTCAAACCAGTCCAGCAAAATCTAAACTCCAATAGAACGCTTCTTCCCTTCTGAGATTTGCACTGTATCTCAAAAGTAGTTTTCAACCACATATGGGGTATCTGCATACTCAGGATAAATTGCACAACAATTTGTGGGGTCCATTTTCTCCTGTTACCCTTGTGAAAAGAAAAGAAATTGGTGCTAAAACAACATTTTTGTGGGAAAAACATTTTTTTTTTATTTTCACAGATCAAAGTTGTAAAATTCAGTGAAGCACCTGTGCATTCAAGGTGCTCACCACACATCTAGATAAATTCCTTGAGGGGTCTAGTTTCCAAAATGGGGTCACTTGTGGGAAGTTTCCACTGTTTAGGCATATCAGGGGCTCTCTAAACGCGACATGACACCCGCAGACCATTCCATCAAAATCTGCGTTCCAAAACATCACTCCTTCATTTCTGGGCCCTGTCGTGAGCCCAAACAGTAGTTTTCCCCCACATATGGGGTATCTGCGTACTCTGGAGAAATTGTACAACACATTTTGGGGTCCATTTTCTCCTGTTACCCTTGTGAAAATAAAACATTTGGGGCTAAAAGAACATTTTTGTGTGAAAAATTCGATTTTTTTATTTTCACATCTCAATGTTATAAAGGTGTTTACCACACATCTAGATAAGTTCCTTGAGAGGTATAGTTTCCAAAATGGGGTCACTTGTTGGGGATTTCCACTGTTTAGGCACATCAGTGGCTCTCCAAACGCAACATGGTGTCCGCTAATGATTCCAGCAAATTTTACATTAAAAAAATCAGATGGCGCTCCTTCCCTTGCGAGCCCTGCTGTGTGCCCAAACAGTAGTTTTCCCCCACATATTGGGTATCATCGTTCTCAGTAGAAACTGCACCAAAATGGGGTCAAATTTTGCATACAAATAGTTAAATGGTGCTCCTTCCCTTCCGAGCCCTGACGTGCGCCCAAACAGTAGTTTTCCTCCACATATTAGGTATCGGCTTACTCAGGAGAAACTGCACAACAAATTTTGGGGTCCATTTTCTCCTGTTACCCTTGTGAAAATAAAAGAATATTGGGTCTGAAATAAACTTTTTGTGAGAAGTTAAATGTTCATTTTTTCCTTCCACATTCCATTAATTCTTGTGTAGCATCTGAAGGGTTAATAAACAACTGGAATGTGGTTTTGAGCACCTTGAGGGCTGCAGTTTTTAGAGTGGTGTAATTTTTGAGTATTTTCTGTCATATAGACCCCTCAAAGTCACTTGAAATGTGATGTGGTCCTTAAAAAAAATGGTTTTGTAAATTTTGTTGTAAGAATGAGAAATCGCTGGTCAACTTTTAACCCTTCTAATTTCTTAATAAAAAAAAATTATGTTTCAAAAATTGTGCTGATGTAAAGTAGACATGTGGGAAATTTTATTTATTAACTATTTTATGTGACATATCTCTCTGGTTTAAGGGCATAAAAATTTAAATTTGAAAATTGCAAAATTTTCCAAATTTTTGCCAAATTTCCGTATTTTATACAAATAAACGCAAGTGATATTGAAGAAATTTTATCACTATCATGAAGTACAATGTGTCACGAAAAAACAATGTCATAATCAGTGGGATCTGTTGAAGCGTTCCAGAGTTATTACTTCTGACACTGGTCAGAATTTAAAAAATTGGCCTGGTCAGGAAGGTGAAAAGAGGCTTCAAGGAGAAAGGGTTAAAGGGTTATTCCCAACATTAAAGTTATTGTCTAGCCATACTTTCTTATTGGCAGGGATACCAAGAATGAGTCTCTGAAATGCCCTTGTCACGCAAAGGGTGGGAAAGACTAAGTGCAACACGAAGGGATGAGGGGAGGGTAGCCCAAATGCTAGGGAAAGGGAGAGTGGAGACTCCTAGGCAGATCTAATATCACCCTACCTGTCCTACCATCCCTATTTAGGTTCCGCACCTATCGCCGAACAGGAAACCTAATCCCTGTCTATCCCTAAAGCTAGGCCCTAGATAGGGAGGGGGGGGGGTGAACACTGGTCAGTCCCCACTATAAACTAAAGACAACAAGGGAGACTATCAAAGGGGGGAAAACTTAGCTTGAGCAGACACCAGAGAGATAACACCAAACGTCCTCCAATGGCACCAGAGAGGAAGCTAGCCGACTGCTATAGCTCCAATCCTGCACAAGGGAAAATGAGAATATCACCGGAGACTCCCTGAAGCAGACTGAGAGTTTATAAACACCCAGACCAAGGTGTGTCAATCAGAGAAGGAGGGAGGTTACCGCTGGGTCCAAAAGTAAGAAGGATAAAGAAAGCGTCTGCCTTCTGCAGCCAGATCCAAAGCAACTGTCTGTTACATCTGACACACCTGTGACATCCCTATCAACAATGGAGAAGTGGGCTAGAATGCTCATCGTTCTCCATCCACTCTCTATGGGACTACCTGAAAAAAGTGAGTGCTGATCTCGGCTATCCCAACAGTCCAAGAGATAATGAATGGAGTATGTCCAGCCACTGCTTCATTCAAATGGGCCATTTTTGTGATCAGTGTTTGGAACATCACCGGACAGCAAGTTTTCACCTATCCTATGCATAGGTAATAACGTATAAAGATGGGAACAACCCCTTAAGCTGACCATAACCCTTTAAGATCTGTGCCATTGTCTGCAGCCTAATCTGGGTAACCATTGATGGGATGCAGGTCTGTTGTTTGGCATGAGCTACCTTTAAAAGGAATCTATTGCCACCTAATCTGAGAGCAGCATGATATAGAGACTGAGATCCTGATTCCAGAGATGCTACTTACTAAGCTGCTTACTATAGTTTTGATAAAATCACAGTTTTATCAGCAAGAAATTATCACTGAAGGACTAGTGAACCAGCTGTCGAGTATTCCTCCATATTCATGAGCTCTGTATAACTCCACTACCTTCCACTGATTGGCAACTTTCTGCCTATGCACAGTGTACACAGAAAGCTGCCAATCAGTGTTGTGGGCTGGGCTATACACAGATCAGCATTCACAGAACTAGTACATCTGCAGCAGAGAAAACTGTGATTTTATGAAAACTGCAGCAAGCAGCCCAGTAAGTGATACATCCTGAAATCAGGCTCTCAGCCCCTAAATCACGCTGCTCTAAGATGGGATAGCAAAAAGCTGCTGACGGATTCCCTTTAAATCACTGCAGCTAAAACGAACATATAAATGCAAGGCGGACAGAAGTAGATCAGTTTTTTGGCAGATATTCTACCAAAGGGATCGGGTATTCGAAAGCGCGCTGACAACCATGATATTCTTGTAGAGAGTGCTGAAAGTCCCAGTTTTTCGTTATAGGTCCCAATCTATGCTGGTGGTAATGTTAAAAAAAGTGAACATCCCTACTTTTCTATATTATAAATCCATGGGCACTTACCAGGGCATTTTATTTTTCAGAAGGAAAAAAAATCTTTATGCTCTCTGTATGAAAGCAGAAAAAAAAAAAAAAAAAAAAAATATATTTTTTTTCTTTATATAATATTATTATATATAGATATATGTACATATATATATATATATATATATATATATATATATAACAAAAAATGTTTTTTATTATATATTAAACATAATGATTTTTTTTTTTTTCTTTATCTCTACTAGGTTTTTATTATAAAGATACAATTGAAAATATATCCTTTTTTTTACTTTGGCGTTGTTTGCTTCGAATCCAGGGTTCTAGATCTGAGCTGCAAAGAGCTCCCTCTTCTGTAAAAATGATGACATGACAAGCCTCTGTTCAGGCTCAGGTTTTGTAACAACTGCGTGTTAAAACCGGATGTATATGAATGCATGTGCAACATATCCATATGGAATATAACAATTTTATATATATGTATAAATATATATAAAATATATATTTTATAATATATATTTTATCATATATATATGTATAAATACAAGTAAAAAAGCAATCCACTGCGGTTTTTCTTCACATCTCATGCACGATGCATCGATAAATAATGCTAATAATTTAATTTACAGGTGGATACAATTTTGAAAATACCAAATATATGTATATTATTTTATGTTTTGCATTTAGTAAAGTTAATTTATCGTAAAAAAAATGTGCATTTGTGTAGATTTTTTATTGCTTTTTTAGCACTAGCAACAAGAAATATGGTCAGACAGTCCTGGGGTCCTTCATTGGTTTGTGGATTAATTGTTCATTGATGATGTTACAGATTCCCTGTGACATGATCAAAACTGTCAACCTCAGCCTCACCCTTTAAATGCCATGATCTGAAATGATTAACCCCTTCTAGTTATGCTGGAGCATGAGTAAAGTGGTTTATGGGCTCAGTAGAAAGTCTATGAGTCAATATGGTGTTCTGCTCTCTCTAGATGATAAGCTAAGTGATTCTTATGGTTTAAGCGATTGGTGGGGTTCTGAGAGCTGGACCTTCCACGATCAACACCACTAGACAGGTTCTGAGAGCTGAACCTTCCACGGTCAACACTACTAGACAGGTTCTGAGAGCTGGACCTTCCACGATCAACACCACTAGACAGGTTCTGAGAGCTGGACCTTCCACTTTCCACGATCAACACTACTAGACAGGTTCTGAGAGCTGGACCTTCTACGATCAACACTACTAGACAGGTTCTGAGAGCTGGACCTTCCACGATCAACACCACTAGACAGGTTCTGAGAGCTGGACCTTCTACGGTCAACACTACTAGACAGGTTCTGAGAGCTGGACCTTCCACGATCAACATCACTAGACAGGTACTGAGAGCTGGACCTTCCAAGATCAACATCACTAGACAGATTCTGAGAGCTGGACCTTCCACGATCAACACCACTAGACAGGTTCTAAGAGCTGGACCTTCCACGATCAACACTACTAGACAGATTCTGAAAGCTGGACCTTCCACGATCAACACTACTAGACAGATTCTGCAAGCTGGCCCTTCCACACTCAACACTACTAGACAGGTTCTGAGAGCTGGACCTTCCATGATCAACACCACTAGACAGGTTCAGAGAGCTGGACCTTCCACCTTCCACGATCAACACTACTAGACAGGTTCTGAGAGCTGGACCTTCTATGATCAACACTACTAGACAGGTTCTGAGAGCTGGACCTTCCACTATCAACACCACTAGACAGGTTCTGAGAGCTGGACCTTCTACGGTCAACACTACTAGACAGGTTCTGAGAGCTGGACCTTCCACGATCAACACCACTAGACAGGTTCTGAGAGCTGGACCTTCCACGATCAACACTACTAGACAGATTCTGAAAGCTGGACCTTCCACGATCAACACCACTAGACAGGTTCTGAGAGCTGGACCTTCCACGATCAACACTACTAGACAGATTCTGAAAGCTGGACCTTCCACGATCAACACCACTAGACAGGTTCTGAGAGATGGACCTTCCACAATCAACACTACTAGACAGATTCTGAAAGCTGGCCCTTCCACAATCAACACTACTAGACAGGTTCTGAGAGCTGGACCTTCCATGATCAACACCACTAGACAGGTTCAGAGAGCTGGACCTTCCACCTTCCATGATCAACACTACTAGACAGGTTCTGAGAGCTGGACCTTCTACGATCAACACTACTAGACAGGTTCTGAGAGCTGGTCCTTCAACGATCAACACTACTAGACATGTGCTATTACATACTCTATATAGACAAACGTATTGGGACAACTACAAGAGCTTTTCTGACCTCCCATTCTACATCCTTAGACATTAATATGTAGTTAGTCCTTTGCAGATATACAGCTTCTACTCTTCTGGGAATGTTTTCTAAAAGATTTTGGAGATGTCTGTGGGAATTTTTGCCCATTCGTTCCAGAAGAACATTTGTGAGGTCAGATGCTTATGTTGGAGAAGAGGCCGGGCTCACAATCTCTTTTCTAGTTCATCCCATTGGTGTTGGATAGGGTTGAGGTCCAGGCTCTGTGCCGCCGGTCATGTTTTTCCACCACACTCGCCCAACCATGTCTTTATGGACCTTGCGTACTGGGCACAGCCATAGGGAACAGAAAATGGGCCTTCTCCAAACTGTTCCCAAGAAGTGTAAAGCTACAATCCAAAATGTATAAACATCTTGTATGCTAAAGCATTGAGATTTCCCTTTAGTGTAACTTAGAGGCCTCACCCGACCCCTGGAAAAAAAGCCCATCGCAATATCCCTATTTCACCAAGTTTACAGTTGGCACAGTGTAATCAGGTGGGTAACGTTCTCCTGGCATTCGACAAAACCAGACTTGTCCATCAGACGCCAGATAGAGAAGTGTAATCCGTCACTGCACAGAACACGGCTCCTCCAGAGTCCAGTGGTGGCGGCTTTACACCACTCCATTCGACACTTGGCATTGTGCTTGGTGATGTAAGGCTGCATACAGCTGCTCGGCCATGAAGCTCCCGGCGGGGGCGCAGTGTTTGTGCTGATGTTAATACCAGAGGAGGTTTGGACTCTGCAGTTATGGAGTCAGCAGATTGTTGGTGACTTTTCTGCCCTCCGTTCCTCAGCACTCGGTGACCCTGCCCTGTAACGTTATGAGGTCTCCACTTCGTGGCTGAGTTACTGCTTTTCCATCCACTTCTCCATAATATCACTCACAGGTGATGGAGGAAGATTTAGGAGATAAGAAATATTGTGAACTGACTGCATATACACAGTTGGGTGCCATAGGGCTGGAAGTTATACATCAAGGTCAATGGGACTGAATGAGAAACCTAAATCCAATGATCAAAACAGGTTTTCCAATACTTTTGTCTATATAGCGTATCATAAATCTCCAATGGCTTCCAATTGTATTGACATACCGTGGCTGCCATCACCCAAAGGCTCATTGTAAAAAGCATTAACAGTAAGAAGCACAGATGTGTGTGCCTGATGTCTTACCGTGAGAAGGGTGCGGCTTATAATGAGATGTAACTTCCTGTCTTATCTTTCTCACATCGGAAGAACTGGAGGAAACATTTCCCTCCGGCCCGCCCTGCTACAATTACTAGTCTACAAATGTTTAGTTAACCATTACTTGTATAGTGATGTCTTATTTCATTTGTAGAATTAGCTATTGTATATCTGATACCATGTTCAATCTATCATGTCTAAAATGAGTTAAAGTTCTCATTAACCTTCTAAGCCTAAGTGAAGGGCAATCCTTCAGCAATGGTGCCATAGAGGCTTCCTTCATAGGGTTTTTTCTCTTCTGAGTGCAATACGATGATGATGCGCCCCCTGGGCCGTGGGGTACTCGGTGCCGGGCCGGTCGTTGCTAGGGGAGATGTCACAGTGGCGGTGACCCGGTCCGTGACCCAGGGCGGTCAATAAAAGGGGATATTTACAGGGTATTTATAGTTCTTGTATAGAGTTCGTGACGCCACCTGTGGTATGCGGCTAAAGGGAGCCGCCGCTGCGGAGCAGGTCCTCTGGAGCTGTTGTTAATGCAGCAGAGTTGGTTCAGCTCTCCACAGGCTGAGCTTAGCTCCAGGGCAGTGTAGATGTTGTTGTTATTGAGGTAGCACCCGTGGTGCAGTGTAGTGCAGGGGATGATGGCGCAGCAGTAATAATTGACAGAGACAGTGGGGTGCAGTCTTCCGGATTTACTTACAGTCCTCACTTTACTCCTGGTTACAGCTGCAGATCATAACTTCCCACGTCGTGCTGCGTTCACCGGGCAGGGGCTCAGCCAACCCTCAGGTACCTCCAGAGTACATAAAGGGACCCCCTTCTGTGTGTCCCTTCTGGCTATCTCCCTGCACCTCACACCTAGTGTCCCAATCCAGTGACCGCTGACCTTGCCGGGCGACGTCTTCTCTGTCCCCTGGGTCCTCTATGGCTACCTTCTTGGTGAGATAGATGTGGCTTGTTGCTGCAGCACCTGAAATGCTGCAGCCTCCGGTTACCTAGTTGAATATTGCAATTCTCACTAGTTAGGGGCCGGTCCCCTCTGCGACCCGATCCCTCCACCACCTGGTAGATTTGGGCGTACGGTGGCCTCCAGCACTGCCTGTACCCCTGGGATCCTCTCTTCACTCCTGGAGCCTTCTCTCTGCTCCCGTTCCTTCCTCCTCTCCTTCTCCTGGGCCTCCTCACTCAGGCCCGCGCTTCCCTGAGCAGAACTCCTGCAGAGCTCCTGCTCCCAACTCGTCCTCTGACTCAATCTCCTCAGACTCTACTCACTCTAGAATGCTCCACCCTCTCTTTTATATCACTTCTTGCTGAGCTCCCCTGAACTACTTCCTCCACCCACACCCACTACATGGTTCCCCCTTCTTTGGTTCCCCCCACTCCAACCAGGGACAGGGCTCAGCAGCACAGCAGTGCATCTTGCCCCTCCTGCTGGTCTGGAGTAGTGTAGTGTTGGATGCAGGTGTTAGGGTCCCGGGCAGCACTCCCTCCTTACCTGAGAGTGAGATACCACAACTCTGGGTGAGATGCAGTATCTCTGTGGCGACTGAACCCGCAGGGGCGCCACAATGACTCTGCGTGAATCAGAGTTTTGCAGTGTTTAGCCTCCTTCTTATTGCTTTTATTTTGCAAGTGGATCTAGTTTATAAGTTGATGGCATTGAATTAAAAGGGTGTTGCAGTTTTGGAAAAAACCCTCTCCCCTGGCCACAGTTTGTTTTAAAAAAAAAACAACCAAACTGTCCTTTACTCACCCTCCCCGGGTTCTGTGCTAAGTGTCTACATATGTTCCTGGCGTCTGTTCTTGTCTGCAGTGCTTATGTCACGTTGCCAAAATCTAAGCTCAGCGGCTCCACCTAAGTTGACGGTGCGAGCTGCTCAGAGCCACTGGGCTCACAAATTGGCTACAGCGCTGTCAACATTATTTCACCGCTGCAGAAAATAAGAATCATCAGGAGCAGCAATGGAGACTCAGCATTGGACCAGGGAAGGGTGAGTAAAAAACTTAGTTTAAAAGCTAAGTAGCTTAGTTGCAGCTAAGCTATGGCGGACTAATTTTAACTATCAGAGGATGTATAGCCTCATGGTGGTGAACAGGCTGGACTTTGGTGGCCTGCCTGAAGGATGTCATAATATAAAATCCCACGGGGGCGGGTACAGTGGTTAAGCCCGGGAGTGAGGATCTTTAATAGAATCGCTGGTGCCCTGAAAGATAACTGACTCTGCTTGAATGTCAAGCCAGTACGTGACGCCCCTTTATGGCTGTCTGCCTGGAGCTGTATGTCAGACAGGTGGGGGTATCACAGTACTTGTGGATCCCAATGGCTTAGGACTTCACCTGCCTCCTACTCTGATTGTTTTAGTCCTCTGAGTTACCGTGTTTTGCGGATTATAAGACGCACCCCAAATTTTGGAGAGGAAAATAGGAAAAATGTTTTTTTAATAAAATGGTGGTGTGTTTTATAGTCTGCTTTTACTGTTGCTTACTGGGAGAGAGGGGGAAGGGGGGGGCGGCTGCAGTGGAGCGGATCCCAGGAGGCAGGGTTACTGCTGCAGGAAGCTGGAGCCAGCGGCATAAGAGGGGCGATGTTGCGAGCCACGGCTGGGAGGAGGGGGTGTTCGGAGGTGTGAGGCTGTGGCTGATGCTCCATCTGCCCAAAGTCTGCCTCAGTGAAAAGGATAGTAAGCGCAGGGACTCCCAACTTTTTCTAAAAGCCCAGTGCCCGCCCCAGCTTTGCACCGCTGAACACCCCCTCCTCCAACCCCGGGGCACGCAGCATCGCTCCACTCCTGCCTCTGCTAGCTTCCTGCAGCAGCGACCCTGCCTCCTGGGACCCCGCCCCACTGCAGCCGCCCCCCGTTAAGCTACATTCGGATTATAAGACGCACCCCAATTCCTCTCCCAAATTTGATGGAAATAATGGTCTTATAATCTGAAAAATACGGTATATAAAGCTGTGGCCATTTTGAAGTGTTTTGTATATTTTTTCTTGGTTTACTATAGTTATGGTCGTTTTAAGTTGGAGTGAGGGTCCATCTGACTCGCCCAGGGGAATGGGGATGACTCGGTACCCAGGCCTTTAGCCTGGCCTTTTAGGGATGTCGCGGTGGTCGGCTCCCGGGCGCGTACCCTGGGGGTTGCTCCTTAAAAGCGTTTATGGTTGTTTATTTTATTAAAGAGTTCGTGACGCCATCCGTGGCTTCTGGTGAGGATCACCAGCGCTGCGCAGTCCACTGAGGCCGATGATAAGGCAGCTCGATGGTATAGCTCCCCACAGGTGGAGCTAGTCCTCAGGGCAGTGTGTGAAGGGGAATGCAGGACAGGCGCGACCCAGCCGGGTCAGAGCAAGAACAGGGACAGACACGATAGTCACTTCAGTACCTCTTACTGATGGAAATTCAGGCACGTCCCAGAGCACTGTAGGGTGAAGGGTCCATGTCAGGATCCTCCCCAATGAGCGGGTTTTGGGAATCCTGTTTCTTGCCTCTGCGTAGTAAGTCTCTGACCTGCCTAGAGCTAGGCCTAACTTTGTCTCTGTCCTGCGCTGGCTGACCTTGTGGTAGGGCCTTTCCTTGGAGTACACGCTCCTCAGCTTGCGGGGCCTATGTGTCTCCTGGCTCTGTTACGTATCAGCACTTTAGCGATCCTGGGACTTGTAGTTCCCCAGGGATTCCAGTTACATCTTACTGGGTCATAAAGATCCCGGTAAACTTCGGACCCGGTGTCCGGTAAATTCTTCGGGGTGAGCTAGTTAAGCTCCTCTGCCCCCTATGTACTAACTCTCCACTCGCCTTCGGCCTACTCGGGCCCTCACTAGGCTACTCACACTAACGGCAGCTTGCCGCGCTTCACCGATCTTATGGCGCCGGCACACCCAAAGCTCACTCCTCTGAGCTACATCTGAGTCTGGACTGTGCTCCACTGCAGACTGACCTCTTTCAGGCTTCTCTACTGCAGGAACTCTCTCAACAGACTTGGTTCTCTGTCGACTCCAGTCTAGACTGACTGCTGACTGGCTCCACCTTCCCTATTTATCTATCCCTAACGGGCTCCCTCTGCTGGTCTGAGGTGGAAGGTGGAGATGTGTGAATGGTTATGGGGGCCTCTTGTGGAGGAATCCATCAATACACCCTTCTAGGATCTGTGATACCAAGCGCAGCTGGGCGTCACACATCCTATACCCAAAAGTCAAGTCAAGCAAAAGTTGAGCAAAATAATTTGCATGGATCTGGTCGATAGACTGTGGCTGCCAGACCAGATCCCTGCAAATCTCTTCCTACGGGACAGCATCTTCCAATTAGTAGGCCCAGCATGACATCATGCTTGCCATCATGCCGCAATGATCATGTCACACTTGGCCTACTGATCAGCAGAGGACTCGAAGATGCCGTAGGGGGGCCCCAGGGCTCCAGTGGTCACGTCGGTAGTCCGTGGCTTCTGGACCAGGGTCCTGCAAATCTTTTTGCTCAACTCTAAAAGTATATATATATGTTAAAAATAATTATAGCCCAAGTAAAAAAAAAAAATACTATAGTCAGGAGAGAGACCAAGAGTGAAGAGCAGGGTGTGAAAGGGAGTGGCCGCCCTTTGATCCCCAGCACAGTCTGAAAACTATATCCTGCCTGTATCCTGTGCAATAATTAAAAGACATAGCAGCTGACATAATAGAAGGTAATCTAAACTTGAAGTGGCTGCCACTTGTCCCATACTGTCTTGAAAAATTGCCAATTATCTCCTAAAATACAAATTAGTGTCTCATTAATCTTAACTGATCAATTGCGCTCCTCCAGTTAATTGCAATTGTCACATGTAATTGCAGATAAGGGACGGCTGATAAGCTTCCTATCATGTTCCTTATTGTCTTCTATTGGATAATAAAGGAGCCGTGCAGGGATAAAGTGAGCTGTCCTTTTTTTTTTTTAAAGTTTTTTTTTTTCTTTTTAGACATTTTTATACCATTGTTTAAAATTATTTAGGCTATGTTCACACATCTTGTTTTTTTCAACGTTTTTTGATGCTTTTTTTTATGCAAATTTGCAGCTGTGTTTTTCAGCACCAGCAAAGTCTATGAGATTCCATAAATCTCATGCACACATCTTTTTTTTTTTATCAGGATTTTGAGCTTTGCATGTTTTTTTGCAAAATAGAGCATGTCACTTCTTTCTGCGTTTTTTCACCCATTGGAAGTAATGGGTAGTGAAAAAACACTGAAAAAACGACTAGTGTGAACATAGCTATCAGGTTTTGCTGCGTTTTTTGTGAAAATAAGCAAGTGCAGCAGTATGTGAAACACATTTATTTTTGTGATTTTACCATCTTGTTTTGGTCACTGAGATGGTAGTTTGAATTAAGAGAGTTTAATTAAATTAGTGATGTGTAAGCACTGTAAACATTAGCTGAGCTACAGTACAGACCAAAAGTTTGGACACACCTTCTCATTTAAAGATTTTTCTGTATTTTCTTGACTATGAAAATTGTACATTCACACTGAAGGCATCAAAACTATGAATTAACACATGTGGAATTATATACTTAACAAAAAAGTGTGAAGCAACTGAAAATATGTCTTATATTCTAGGTTCTTCAAAGTAGCCACCTTTTGCTTTGATGACTCCTTTGCACACTCTTGGCATTCTCTTGATGAGCTTCAAGAGCTAGTCACCGGAAATGGTTTTCACTTCACAGGTGTGCCCTGTCAGGTTCAATAAGTGTGATTTCTTGCCTTATAAATGGGGTTGGGACCATCAGTTGTGTTGTGCAGAAGTCTGGTGGATACACAGCTGATAGTCCTACTGAATAGACTGTTAGAATTTGTATTATGGCAAGAAAATAGCAGCTAAGTAAAGAAAAACGAGTGGCCATCATTACTTTAAGAAATGAAGGTCAGTCAGTGCAAAAAATTGGGAAAACTTTGAAAGTGTCCCCAAGTGCAGTTGCAAAAACCATCAAGCGCTATAAAGAAACTGGCTCACATGAGGACCGCCCCAGGAAAGGAAGACCAAGAGTCACCTCTGCTTCTGAGGATAAGTTTATCTGAGTCACCAGCCTCAGAAATCGCTGGTTAACAGCAGCTCAGATTAGAGACCAGGTCAATGCCACACAGAGTTCTAGCAGCAGACACATCTCTACAACAACTTTTAAGAGGAGACTTTGTGCAGCAGGCCTTCATGGTAAAATAGCTGCTAGGAAACCACTACTAAGGATAGGCAACAAGCAGAAGAGACTTGTTTGGGCTAAAGAACACAAGGAATGGACATTAGACCAGTGGAAATCTGTGCTTTGGTCTGATGAGTCCAAATTTGAGATCTTTGGTTCCAACCACCGTGTCTTTGTGCGACGCAGAAAAGGTGAACGGATGGACTCTACATGCCTGGTTCCCACCGTGAAGCATGGAGGAGGAGGTGTGATGGTGTGGGGGTGCTTTGCTGGTGACACTGTTGGGGATTTATTCAAAAAATCTTGCAGCGGCATGCTATTCCATCCGGTTTGCGTTTAGTTGGACCATCATTTATTTTTCAACAGGACAGTGACCCCAAACACACCTCCAGGCTGTGTAAGGGCTATTTGACCAAGAAGGAGAGTGATGGGGTGCTACGCCAGATGACTTGGCCTCCACAGTCACCAGACCTGAACCCAATCGAGATGGTTTGGGGTGAGCTGGACCGCAGAGTGAAGGCAGAAGGGCCAACAAGTGCTAAGCATCTCTGGGAACTCCTTCAAGATTGTTGGAAGACCATTTCCGGTGACTACCTCTTGAAGCTCATCAAGAGAATGCCAAGAGTGTGCAAAGCAGTCATCAAAGCAAAAGGTGGCTACTTTGAAGAACCTAGAATATAAGACATATTTTGAGTTGTTTCACACTTTTTTGTAAAGTATATAATTTGTTATGCACACGTCCGGGCTGACTGGCGTGTGCGTGATTTAGTGATTCCACTGTGCCATGAACCGGAGACTGCCTGGAGGGGCGTAACTAAGTATCAACCCGATCCGACCAAGGTCACACGATGGCTAACAACACCGTGCACCAGGTAGGAACTGAGCAGAGGGACCAGGTGCTACTCCAGGCCAGACCCCAGACACAGCTGTTGACCCACACCAGGGAATACAGGAACAGGCAGGTTAGGCTGGCACACAGACAGGTGGGTATTGGCAGGCACGGCTGGCATGCAGACAGGTGGGCCTGGCAGGCACGGCTGGAGTGCAGACAGGAGGATACTGGCAGGCACGGCTGGTATGCAGACAAGAGGGTACTGCCAAGTACGGCTGGCGTGCAGATGGGGAGGTACTAGCAGGTTGGAGCACAGGCTGGATAGGGTCCAGTACAGACTGGGATTCAGGAACAGAACCGCAGATGCGGTAGACAAGCAGAGCTGAGAGGAACCGCCGGAGCGATGGGCAAGGCGGAGCAGGGAGAAACCGCCGGAGTGGTGAGCAAGGCAGAGCAGGGAGAAACCGCCGGAGTGGTAAGCAAGGCAGAGCAGGCAGAAACCGCCGGAGCGGTGAGCAAGGCAGAGCAGGCAGGAAGCGCCGGAGCGGTGAGCAAGGCAGAGCAGGCAGGAACCGCCGGAGCGGTGAGCAAGGCAGAGCAGGCACCGCCGGAGCGGTGAGCAAGGCAGAGCAGGCAGGAACCGCCGGAGCGGTGAGCAAGGCAGAGCAGGCAGGAACCGCTGGAGCGGTGAGCAAGGCAGAGCAGGCAGGAACTGCCGGAGCGGTGAGCAAGGCAGAGCAGGCAGGAACCGCCGGAGCGGTGAGCAAGGCAGAGCAGAGATGAACCGCCGGAGTGGTGAGCAAGGTTGAGCAGACTGGAACCACTGGAGCGATGAGCAAGGCAGAGCAGGAAGGAACCGCCGGAGCGGTGAGCAAGGTTGAGCAGACTGGAACCACTGGAGCGATGAGCAAGGCAGAGCAGGAAGGAACCGCCGGAGCGGTGAGCTAGGCAGAGCAGGAAGGAACCGCCGGAGCGGTGAGCAAGGCAGAGCAGGAAGGAACCGCCGGAGCGGTGAGCAAGGCAGAGCAGGAAGGAACCGCCAGAGCGGTGAGCAAGGTTGAGCAGACTGGAACCGCTGGAGCGATGAGCAAGGCAGAGCAGGAAGGAACCGCCGGAGCGGTGAGCTAGGCAGAGCAGGAAGGAACCGCCGGAGCGGTGAGCAAGGCAGAGCAGGAAGGAACCGCCGGAGCGGTGAGCAAGGCAGAGCAGGAAGGAACCGCCGGAGCGGTGAGCAAGGCAGAGCAGGAAGGAACCGCCAGAGCGGTGAGCAAGGCAGTGCGGGCTGGAATCGCCGGGGTGGTGAGCAAGGCAGAGAGGAAAGGGCTCTGTTCACACTGAACAGACTGGTAGGGAAAAGCAGAACCACACAAGGTACTTGCAATGAAGTAGCGAGTGGACTCTAAACTCACAACAGAAGTACAGAGACATCCAGTAGGAGTTAGGTGCAGGTTCAGAAACTGCAGGAAAAGGGAAGGTACGGACACAGAGACAAATAGGCTAGGAGAGTGTTCAGACAGGAACTGACACTGAAACAAGATACAGGAGCGAGTCTGGGTATACAGCCCCCAGAGAGGCAGACAAACAGGCTAGGAGACTGTTCAGACAGGAACTGACACTGCAACAAGATACAGGAGCGTGTCTGGGTATACGGCCCCCAGAAAGGCGGACAAACAGGCTAAGAGATAGTTCAGACAGGCCTGGGAATACAGCCCCCAGGTTGGCGGACAGGCAAGAACAGGACCTGGCACATCAGAGGCAAGGAGCCCTCTGAAGGTAAGAGTTGCTCAGGCACCAGCTTCAGAGTGGAGCTGGTTTAAATATCCAGTGACAGACAGCAATAGGCTGGAGATGCGTTAGGGGTGTGCCCACAGCAGCTACAAGAAACAGGAAGTAACCGGGCCGCCGCCCTAAGCAGTCAGGACAGGGACAAGCAGACAGCAAGAACAGAAGCCAGGCTGGCAGACTGGACTGAAGATTAATTTTGCGATCTTGCATAGTGGGTGATGGTGCACTATGCAAGTACGCCGCCAGGTATGTTACAGTACCCCCCCCCTTACTCCCCCTCTTCTTCAAGCCTGCAAGAGTCATCTGAAGGGAATTTGGAGGTCAATCCTTGTCTTCCAGAGGATTACCTCTTCTGTCCACTAGAGGAGACAAAACTGGTCTCATCATCTTGGTAACTAGGATGCTTCCTTCCATCGAGCCATCCTCAGCAACAGATGAAGTGGGTGAAGTACCGGGAACAGCACACAGAAAAGTCTCTCTCCATTTGTTATCAGGTAGCACCCTGGTGGATTCAGGAGACAACTGGAGGTCCTCCGCCTGGTTGGAGGGGTGCAGAGATTCAGGGGTAACCACCGCCTTGACGTTCATTTTTCCAAGCTTACTGGATGCAGTGGGCGGCGTACCAGGTACCGGGTGTAGGAAAGCCTCTTTCCGTTTAACAGGTAGCACCCCGGGAAATTCAGGAGACAACTGGAGGCCCTCCGCCTGGTTGGAGGGATGCAGTGACTCGGGGGTAATCACTGCTTCAAAGTACATTTTGCCAAGCTTACTGGATGAAGTGGGCGGCGTACCAGGTGCCGGGTGTAGGAAAGTCTCTCTCCGTTTAACAGGTAGCACCCCGGGGAATTCAGGAGACAACTGGAGGTCCACCGCCTGGTTGGAGGGGTGCAGAGACTCGGGGGTAATTACCGCCTTGATGGACGTAGGACCAGATTTATTAGAGACGGAGGTTCCTTGCTTTGGGACCATCTTAAGTCTGGTTTTAGAGATGACATGTCTGTGAGGCGGGACGGTACCTGAAGCCAGATCATTGGTACAATCATCGAGACTGTGTGGGGACATTGCCTCCCCTTCTCTTCCTTCGGAGACTTCAGCGCCCAGCGAGTCAGCGACTAGCAGATCTGGTGAAGAAGAAGAAGAAACTGCTGACTGTCCTGAAGATATGGGGACTGGACACCCCTTGTACCTTAGCAGTCCCCCAGGATACACCATACATGGTCTCCAAACCTGAGCGGGCACTAGATCTCTCGGCTCTGGACGACTTGTGGGTAAACCAGTCAGCACCTGGAAAGTAAGCTTCTTCATGTGTAATGCTCCAATCTGGAGCTTAATTTGTACAGACATATTTTGACTATTTCTGAGTAGGGCTCGTCCTTCTGCTGACAATGCCCAAACCGGCTTCTGGAGTTTTCGGACAGGAATCAAACACTGACTCTTCAAGGCTTTAAGCCCGAAACTTCCGGTTAATCCGAGGCTTTTACTTGCCACGGAGACAGTCATGGTCATCTGTGGAGAGGAAACACTAAGGCCAAGGGCAGCCTCTCCTACAGGCCTAATGTCTTGGGATTCTCCAATCCTCTCTGGACAAAGACCGTCAGGGGGTCCCAAACAACCGCAGAGGGACCGCAATCCGATTTTGTGTCTGAGTTCCGGCCTCTGCTTCGCCTGACGAACATGGTCAACCTTCATGGATTCAGTGCGGGTAGCTGCTTCTGCAGGCTGGGGAACAAGAGGTCTTTGGGAGGACAGAACCTGGCGTGATGGTTTGCCTCTACGCCTTGCACGTCTGGACTGCCTCTTGAGGTTGGGAAGAGAAGTATTGTGCGGAGCGTAGTCATCCTGTGTGGATTCTGGGTGGGCAGCAGTCTCTTCGGGCTGGAGAACTGGTGAGCTACCCACACACATTACCCATCGAGGCTGCTCCGGGATACTGGGAAGTGAAGCTTTAGCAGAGGCTTCAGGATTGAGGTCATTGAAGACCATTAGAAAGGCCACCAGGAAGGCCTACAGGTCAAAGACGATAGGATCCCATGCTTCCCATAGGGGGGTGATCCATTTCAAGGCATCACCCGCTAGGTAGGACATCATAAATGCCACTTTAACCCGATCGGTAGGAAAATAGTGAGGATAGAACTTGAAATGCAGCATGCATTGCTCCACAAACGCACAACTTCGTTTTGGATCCCCATAGTACCGTGGCGGATCCGCAGGAACGAGTGCTGATAGCTCCATTTGGACTAGTGCGTACATCGCCTGGACATCAGCTTGTGAAAAATTTTTTTCTTGGTGCACGTATTTGCCAGACAAGGATTCAAATGTCTCTGAGAGCGAAGGGCCGTGGGGCTCAACGGGAACCATGGCCTGAGTAAACAGTTATGCACACGCCCGGGCTGACTGGCGTGAGGGTGACTTAGTGATTCCACTGTGCCATGAACCGGAGAGTGCCTAGAGGGGCATAACTAAGTATCAACCTGATCTGACCAAGGTCGCACGACGGCTAACGACGCCGTGCACCAGGGGGAACCGAGCAGAGGGACCAGGTGCTACTCCAGGCCAGACCCCGGACACGGCTGTTGACTCACACTGGGGAATACAGGAACAGGCAGGTTAGGCTGGCATGCAGACAGGTGGGTATTGGCAGGCACGGCAGGCATGCTGACAGGTGGGCACTGGCAGGCACGGCTGGAGTGCAGACAGGAGGATACTGGCAGGCACGGCTGGTATGCAGACTGGAGGGTACTGACAAGTACGGCTGGCGTGCAGACGGGGAGGTACTAGCAGGTTGGAGCACAGGCTGGATAGGGTCCAGTACAGACTGGGATTCAGGAACAGATGCGGTGAGCAAGGCAGAGCAGGCAGGAACCGCCGGAGCGGTGAGCAAGGCAGAGCAGGCAGGAACCGCCGGAGCGGTGAGCAAGGCAGAGCAAGCAGAAACCGCCGGAGCGGTGAGCAAGGCAGAGCAGGCAGGAACCGCCGGAGTGACGAGCAAGGCAGAGCAGGCAGGAACCGCCGGAGTGGTGAGCAAAGCATAGCAGGCAGGAAGAGCTGGAGCGGTGAGCAAGGCAGAGCAGGCAGGAACCGCCAGAGCGGTGAGCAAGGCAGAGCAGGCAGGAACTGCCGGAGTGGTGAGCAAAGCATAGCAGGCAGGAAGAGCTGGAGCGGTGAGCAAGGCAGAGCAGGCAGGAACCGCCAGAGCGGTGAGCAAGGCAGAGCAGGCAGGAACTGCCGGAGCGGTGAGCAAGGCAGAGCAGGCAGGAACCGCCGGAGCGGTGAGCAAGGCAGAGCAGGCAGGAACCGCCGGAGCGGTGAGCAAGGCAGAGCAGGAAGGAACCGCCGGAGTGATGAGCAAGGCAGAGCAGGAAGGAACCGCCGGAGCGGTGAGCAAGGCAGAGCGGGCAGGAACCGCCGGAGCGGAGAGCAAGGCAGAGAGGACAAGGCTCTGTTCACACTGAACAGACTGGTAGGGAAAAGCAGAACCACACAAGGTACTTGCAATGAAGTAGCGAGTGGACTCTAAACTCACAACAGAAGTACAGAGACATCCAGTAGGAGTTAGGTGCAGGTTCAGAGACTGCAGGAAAAGGGAAGATACGGACACTGAGACAAACAGGCTAGGAGAGTGTTCAGACAGGAACTGACACTGAAACAAGATACAGGAGCGAGTCTGGGTATACAGCCCCCAGAGTGGCGGACAAACAGGCTAGGAGACTGTTCAGACAGGAACTGACACTGCAACAAGATACAGAAGTGTGTCTGGGTATACGGCCCCCAGAGAGGCGGATAAACAGGCAAAGAGATAGTTCAGACAGGCCTGGGAATACAGCCCCCAGGTTGGCGGACAGGCAAGAACTGAACAGGACCTGGCACATCAGAGGCAAGGAGCCCTCTGAAGGTAAGAGTTGCTCAGGCACCAGCTTCAGAGTGGAGCTGGTTTAAATATCCAGTGACAGACAGCAATAGGCTGGAGATGCGTTAGGGGTGTGCCCACAGCAGCTACAAGAAACAGGAAGTAACCGGGCCGCCGCCCTAAGCAGTCAGGACAGGGACAAGCAGACAGCAAGAACAGAAGCCAGGCTGGCAGACTGGACTGAAAATTAAGTTTGCGATCTTGCATAGTGGGAGATGGTGCACTATGCAAGTACGCCGCCAAGTATGTTACATAATTCCACGTGTTAATTCATAGTTTTGATGCCTTCAGTGTGAATGTACAATTTTCATAGCCATGAAAATACAGAAAAATCTTTAAATGAGAAGGTGTGTCCAAACTTTTGGTCTGTACTGTAGGTGTGAGACTAAACAATACCTGTGGCCCAGAGAGGTGTGAAATTGATCAATGCCCTGAGCAACTGAATGGCAGACCATAGTGTGAAAGTAAATTGTGTCATACAAACTCAATGCACTGCCAGTGTCTTAGGTAAACTATTCCTGAACAATTATCCTCCCCCCACTGTTATATTTTTAATTCTGGTTAATATGGTTTCACATATGTCTTGCATTGGTGACCTGTGTTCATGCTTCTGTGGTGGAAGCAAAACTGAACTTTGGGATCCTGAAAAACGCACCAAAAAACACACCAAGAACGCACCAAAACTAGTGTTTTTGATGCAGCTTCTTTCCTGCCAAGAGATCAGGTTTTGCTGCAGAAAAAAAACGCTGAAAAAACGCAATGAGTGAACATAGCCTTACAGTGTTTTTTGCATTAAAAATACACTATTTTCATTATTTGTTTGCTTTTATGTGTCCCATCTATTCTATGTTAATCTGTGCCTCTGGGCCTGACTTTGGATAAAATCAGTCTCCTTCTCCCTCTGGCAGCTGATATAGTCCTTTCTTACTTTCCATACAGGATGCATCTTCTCAGCTGTACTATTTTACTACTGTAGAGGTAATGCTCCGTCCCTGACAAGCAGGCCAAAAAGCTATTTATATTGGCTATACAGAGACCTGGCTGTGGGTAGAGTGACTAAACATGTGTGTCCACTAGCAATCAGTTCATAAGTGGATGTACACCAGATGGCGCCATACTGTGTAAGTAAATGTCATAAAGCATGACGGGGTCATTCTTGTAACAGCATGCAAATATCATTTTTTTTACGGTATATGATATTTAGTTTTTGGATAACCCCTTTTTACCTAATTGAAACTGAAAATCCAAAGGTGATGAGCAGTTATTAAAAACACATAGGTGTTGGCACCCAACATTGAACAAAGTATTTTTCATACCTCATCCTCAATACAGGGGCTGTTTTCCAATACCCGGTAACCCCTGATACCATTCTGGAGAGACAGAAAAGTATTTCCTCTTTTAGCCTCTCGAGGAAGCTCCATATAATGATGGACAGCCAGCTCACTGAGGGATCAGATTACAGCTGCCTATTGAATTCTATAGTGGAGGGGGAAGTAGGAGGAGAAGCAAAGACTAGAGTGAAAGAGAGAAACTGCTACTTTCTGGTAATTGTGCCCCAGAGCAGCATTCACATCTACACCTCTCAATACTGCTTCATATTGTCCTCCATGCTGCTGCTGATTCTGAATATGTGCTACATAGAAACGGGAGCGGGAGTCCTTCATTTCTATGTGCAGTGTTTTAAGAAATCATAACAGCTAGTTTCAACCCACTAGCTCAGAGAGAACTGGAAAGTAGAAATAGAGCCTTTAGAGGGGGAAACTGGTAAAAAATGCGGAATACAAGTCATGTAATGGGCAGAAATAGTCTTATTCCTCATATTTATTCTGAACAGTCACCTGGTTAGATACTTTTAAAGTAGTTTTATATAAAATCTCTTTAAAACTAGAAGGTATTTGGGTGAAAAGTCAGTGCCACTTTCATAGAAAATCGGGTTGTTTTTGTGAGAAACTCATGGATTTCTGCAAGTTCCATCCAGATAAATGGGAAATTTTGACAAATATTTTCATGATTCATACAAATGTATTCCGCACCCGCGTCTTGGGGGTTTATTTGGTCATAGTGGTCCTTGGCGACTGGTCTACTGCAGAGAGACATTACTCTGAAATTATATTACTGACCTCCATAATAGCCATTGAAATTGAATCCTAGCAAAATAAAAAAAGAAATAAGAACAAAATAGAAAACTGAATGTTTCATTTACTTCTTGTCCTTCTATCTCCCCAAGGGTCGTAATGGAAGACAAACATGACCCAGATTTTTGACAGTGTTGACAGTGCTTACCATTCCATTGTCTTTCCCGAAACCCTGGACACCTGAATCTTTCTGACAGCAGGAGATCCACTCTGTTTAAAAGCCCGCTGTAGTCTCTTGTTTCGTCATGTGAGTAAAAGTGTTGTCATAGCCCGTCTCA
Organism: Phyllobates terribilis; assembly: GCF_046119375.1. NCBI lineage: Eukaryota > Metazoa > Chordata > Amphibia > Anura > Dendrobatidae > Phyllobates > Phyllobates terribilis. Next base: position 144,654,903 of record NW_027362770.1, read on the forward strand.
AAAATCAGACGGGCCATGGAGAAATCGTAACAGACGGCTTTTCAGTTACATTTTCATCTAAACATGTCTGGTGCTGACACGCAGCTTCCCTTAGAGAGGGACTGACGCTCTGACAGAGAAAGGCACATGTCTGATCAAATGCAACGTGACAAGACACAGCACTTAAGTTGTCAAATGGGTCTCCACCTCCCATGGGACAAAAGGGTCATTGCAGAGGACAATAAAGGGTGCCTAGAAAGGTGCTGACTTCAGAGCAGTTGATCGGAACACCTAAAATCACCACTTTTAGCTGTGACCAAAGTTGCTCCAAAAGTAAATTTAAAGTGACCAAAAAACATAAAAAAAAGAATATAATTACATATAACACCAATAATCTAGTGAGGAGAGACTGGCATCATGTGCCACTGGTTGTGGTTCCTAGGGGAGAAGCCAACTAGTCACTCTGCCTGCATCAGGATATTTTGATACAACGGACTAAATATTTTTGCAGTTGATCAGAACTCCCAAAATCACCACTTTTAGCTGTGACCAAAGTTGCTCCAAAATTAAATCTAAAGTGACCAAAAAACATAAAAAAAAGAATAAAATTACATATAATACCAAGAACCTAGTGAGGAGAGACTGGCATCATGTGCAACTGGTTGTTGGTCCTAGGGGAGAAGCCAACTAGTCACTCTGCCTGAATCAGGATATTTTGATACCGTAGACTAAATATTTTTTCAGTTGATCGGAGCTCTCAAAATCACTACTTTTAGCTGTGACCAAAATTGCTCCAAAATGAAATCGAAAGTGATCAAAAAGCATAGCTTCCGCTGACATCACATTGGCAGAGCAGCGGCTTCTCTTTTGTTCTGTGGAACTGCCAACATCATGTGATTGACAGCCGTCACCCCTTGCCTAACTGCGGGGAGCCAGCTGTCAATCAGCATGATGTCGGCAGTCACATCCCATCGACAGAGCAGCCCAGAAGAGGAAGAGCTGCTCTGTAGACGTGGAGGAGGAGAGTGGACAATTACGGCTCCGTGTCGGGTAGAACAGGCAGGTAGTTAGCAACTAAAAATGAAAAAAGGAAAAATTACAAAAAGGAAAATAACAGTAATTTTACCCGGGTGTCCAAACTTTTACTAGCCACTGTATTAAAAAAGAATATAGTCCTGGACAACCCCTTTAAGAGTGTTAGTGGTTGGCTGGATCCTCAATGATATGTAAAAAAACACCGACATATTTCTGTCCATTAGATTCTGTTCATGTTGTGATTTTTCACTGCATTGACCTGTTTGGAGTAGCTGCAGCTGACCCATCTCCTCTTATTTCTACATGCTTCTACCAAGAAGGTGAGCAAATTACTGCAATTTCCCTTTATCCAGGGATGTCTGCAATATAAGGTGCCGTCCATGTTCTGTTTCAGGCAAAATAAGCCAATGGGGGCCAAAGAAACACTATCTTTTTTCTTTCCTTTCATTTTTATCTGCAATACCAGACACAGCCCATGTACAGGAGGGTGCTGTTTCTAGAAGCAAGAAAGCGCAAATGTGTCTAGATTTGGACAACCTCTTTAAGAACATTCACACTCCTTAATTGTGGGAAATTGAAGCTTCTTATATGTACCCACATGAAAGTTTTAGAAAACTCTCAGTGGTTTGGCAAAGACTGTTTTAGGAAACTTTTTTTTTTCCAAGTCATTATAGTGTTTCTTTTGCAGGGTGGTGACATGATGCTTTTCATAGTGCCTGACATGATCACTTTTAACCTAATTTTCCTTATTTGATTTAAAGGCCAATATTGAGTCTCTACCCTGCTCCCAGTGTTTGATAATGCCTACAGTGCTGACTTTATATTGACAGCACTGCAGCCAATCACTGAGCTCAGCGGCTGTGACCGAGTAGATGGCATGAGTTTCTCATTGCTTTATTCATTTTCATATGCAGTTTACAGATAGATCCAATTTTCATATTTTTATCTTTTGGGAGTTTTTCTCCCAGTAATATAGGTTGGATGTGTATTCCGAGTGCTGCTGTCTTCATTAGTTCATATATGAGTCCAGCTTCTATCCTGCACTAATTTACTCTCAATGAGCTTTCCTCTTTTTCATGAACTTTTTCCTCTGACCACTGAGACTATACATGCTTTCTCCCTATCAGTATACAAATCCCTCTGTCTCTCTCCCTGCTGCTATTTCTATGTACACGAGCGTATACATTGGACGCATGCTATCAGATGTTTTAGCATTCGGTCCAATGTTATTCTATGGCTTAGTGGTGTTCAGATTTTTTTTCTCAAGCCGATTCAACATTAAAAAAAAAATCGCTGCATGCTGTGAGTTGCTGCGCAAGTAGGATCACACTCATTCAAGTCTATGAGTGTGGTAAACATCAGACTGCACTCTGATGACATCTGAGTGCAGTCAGATTTCCGCTGACTCACACAATGGAGAAATTTCATTCTCCATCTTATCCTCACCTTTGCTACGATTCTCTCATCTGAGAGAACCGGATCACACTAAGCTGACACTCTGATCAAACTCGGAGCATTACATAATCGATCTGATTCTTTTGGAAGAGAGAATATACGCTCATGTGATTTCGGCCTAACACCGAGAGAAGAATGGGAAAAAGCAGAGAGAGCTATCAAAACCAGGAGAAGGAGCTCAGATAAATTTGTAACATTTTTGCAGAGCACTCGCTACATAAAGGAAATATAGACACTCTTCAGCAGTAAAATGATTATTCTAATTAAGACTTTTTTAGAAATTTGCTCAACCTTGCAATTGGGAAACAAATGAACACTGTTACCAATTTAGGGGAGAGGAGGAGGTGAGAAGGTGGGTTGGCACACTCTCAGGTTACGTTCACACATTCAGTATTTAGTCAGTATTTTACATCAGTATTTGTAAGCCAAAATCAGGAGTGGAACAATCAGAGGAAAAATATAGAAACAGGTCACCACTTCTGCATTTTTCACCCTCACTTGGTTTTGGCTTTCAAATACTGATGTAAAATACTGACCAAATACTGAACGTGTGAACGTGGCCTAACATTGCCCAATCAGCGCTGGCGGTTTCAGATAATATAGAGACACACCCCCTTGACAAATGAAACAGTGACGCCAAATTGTCAATTTATTCATAAACATTTGTCTAAACTCTCAGAAGTGATAGGTGTTAGGTCTGTGCACCTAATTTTCTGCATTCAGATGTCAACAAAAAAAATCCATTCATTGCCAGAAAAAAGAGATCCTGTAACAGGTAAATTAGACATTTATAGAGAACTTTCATTGCAAAATTCTTCAGATTAAGTGACCTCTTTTGACAGAAAGTGGGAGCGGGTATTTGTCTCTCAGCTCCTGCGCTCCTGTCTGACAATCTGCAAACAGACTGTAAGATGGACGCCAGACAGGTCATTGAGGTTGGTAGCCTCAGTGATGTAAGCAGGGGAAAGCAGTCTCCAGCACGTATAATGCTGAGTGAGTTAATAGAGGGTTTGAGGGCCGGGTTTACGAGCAGTCAGAGAGATGGGTGGGACTGGCTGCTCACATATCCCCACCCCAGGATGTGGTACAGCAGATACTCATTCAGGGTCTGTGTGTGGAGGTGTGCAGACCTCTAGTATTGCTTGTGTTTGCTAAGGACTCAAGAGATAGACACAGGGGCGGACCTACTGCCGGTGCAGCCGGTGCAACTGGCGTCATCATATTGCGCAGGCCTGTGTCAGAGAGAAAGCGGTAAGTTGTGTGTTTTTTTTTAATTTTTATATACTGAAACGCTGGAGAGAACAGGCGAATGAGGGCAGGTGGGGGAGAGCAATGATGGCGATGGGGAGTGCAATGATGGGGCTGGAGAAAGCAAAGACGGGGGTGCTGGGAGAGAGCAATGATGGGGGTGGTGGGAGAACAATGATGGGGGTTGCTGGGAGAGAGCAATGACGGTGGTTGATGGGAGAGAGCAATGACGGGGATTGATGGGAGAGAGCAATGACGGGGTTGCTGGGAGACAGCAATGATGGGGGTTTCACTTTGCTTGTACTGTAAAGCCTTGTATATTTTCCGTGTGCACATAGCCTTACAGTTAATTGGGGAGAGTCACAGAGACTGAATAATTTATATTATTGGCTGGTGGAGATTATAGTTAATGGGGGTCACAGTGCTGCTTATCACTTTATACTTTGATTACTAAGTGGCTAATAGTATATTTATGGGTGGAGTAGATATTTGTAGTCAGGGGCACACTGCGGGTGAAACGCATGTATATATACAATATATGTGACCTTGCTATTTTCTAGGCTGGAGATCATCGTGACAAGATGAGTTGTGGCCGGGAGATATGGACATGAAGGTCTGATCAGATGGAGAACAAACAGCAGAAACCGAGTCTGATCAGATGAGATGTCAGCGGTAAGTGCCTGGATGTAAACATTATTCTGTATCTGCACTGTGTGACTTGGAGTAATAATGTTACATGTAAAATCCCTTAGGCTGCATTCTCACATTTGTGTGAAATGTCTGTGAGCTGCCAGATTTTTTTATGGGGTGGTCCATGGACTCGTAGAGTTTTATAGATCCATTCACACATCCATGAAAATCACGGATCTGAGAATGAGATCTGTGAGGATCAGAGAATGTCCTGTTCTGATCCGATTTGGAGGATTAGAATAGGACATGCTCAATGCGTCTGTAAAAGCGGGCAGCACACCGACACTGTACATGGATACAGGAATGTAGCCATATTATGTATAGCACAGTCCCTTAGTATATAGTGCACGCACTTATTATGTATAGCGCCATCCTTAGTTATATAGTTTAATCTTTTATTATGTATAACACCCTCCCTTATTACGTACCATCCTCTCGTTATACATGGTGCTGTCTCTTATTATATAGCTTCCTCTGCTGTTATGTACAGCGCTGTCCCTTACATAGCGTATTCTTGTTATTTTTGTCAGTCACAGCACCCTCTTTTATTACATAGTTGTCTCTTGTTAGATATATAATGACTGCTGATGGAGCAGCCGGTGACCAGAAGACCAGTCCATCAGCTCCTCCATCAGAAAAGAAGCTTTTCCAGGCTCCATCAGCCGTCATTGCCAGGGGTGGAACTACCGCCCGTGCAGCCGCTTCATTGAACGGGGGCCCCGAGGGAGAGGGGGCCCCTCCAGCCTCCAGCAGGGCCGCCATCAGGGCATGTCTGCCCTGACTCCAGTGTGGGGCCCAGCCGGTAGGGGCCCCCTTGGAGCCCCGTTGGGGGCCCCCTCTTGTGAGTCTCTCTCCTCATGGGGCCCCCGGCCCCATGCTAAGCGCCGGGTCCGGGACATCTCAGCGCTGCGCTGCGCTCCTGCGGCAGCGCCTTCATGATTTCCCTGATTTCCGGTCATGTGACGGCGCCGTCACATGGCCGGAAGTCAGGAGAACCTGGTGTCAGCGATTTGGACGAGCGCCAGGATTCTGCAGGGATCGCATGGGGGTAAGTATAACAAGTTTTGTTTTTTTCAAAATACAATTTACTAGGAGTGGGGGGAATGGGAGGTGTGTGTGTGTGTGTGATAAGAGATGCACATGGAGGGGGGGGGATGATAAAAGATGCACATGGGGTGGGGGGGATGAGAGAGGTGCACATGTGGGGGGAGGGGGATGAGAGAGGTGCACGTGGGGGGAGGGGGATGAGAGAGGTGCACGTGGGGGGGGAGATGATAAAAGATGCACATGGGGTGGGGGGGATAAGAGAGGTGCACATGTGGGGGGAGGGGGACGAGAGAGGTGCACGTGGGGGGAGGGGGATGAGAGAGGTGCACATGGGGGGGGAGATGATAAAAGATGCACATGGGGTGGGGGGGATGAGAAAGGTGCACATGTGGGGGGGGGTAAGAGATGCACATGGGGGGAGATAAGAGATGCACATGGGGGAGGGGGATAAGAGATGCACATGGGTGAGGGGGATAAGAGATGCACATGGGGGGGAGATAAGAGATGCACATGGGGGGGATGAGAGAGGTGCACATGTGGGGGAGGGGGATGAGAGATGTGCACATGTGGGGGGGATGAGAGATGCACATGGGGGGGATGAGAGATGCACATGGGGGGGATGAGAGATGCACATGGGGGGGATGAGAGATGCACATGGGGGGATGAGAGAGGGGCACATGTGGGGGAGGGGGATGAGAGAGGGGCACATGTGGGGGAGGGGGGTGAGAGAGGGGCACATGTGGGGGAGGGGGATGAGAGAGGGGCACATGTGGGGGAGGGGGATGAGAGAGGGGCACATGTGGGGGAGGGGGATGAGAGATGTGCACATGGGGGGATGAGAGAGGGGCACATGTGGGGGAGAGGGATGAGAGAGGGGCACATGGGGGGGTGGTGAGAGCTGCTCATGGGGGGGTGAGAGCTGCACATGGGGGAATTGGGAGAAAATGAGCTGCACATGGGGGAATTAGGAGTAGGGGGATAATGAGCTGCACATAATGAATGTGGGGTGGGGGAGAGTAAATGATAAATGACGATGGGGTGGGGAGAGCACGGACATGATATAGTGAATTGGGGCAGGGGGTGCATGTAAATAATGAATGCGGGGAGCAGGAAGTATAGAGTAGAGGTTCTAATTAAATTATATATTAAGTGCCTATTTACAGTTAATGGGGGCATCGTGGTGGATTACAATTTATATTTGGAATGGTAGGTTGCATAATAACTAACCATATATTGATGGTGGATGCACATCTGTATTCAGCTGCATAATATAGAAGTTGGGGAATGTGCTCTAGATAACTGTGTTATTTTATGCAGAGACGAGTCCTGGCTGGAAGACGTGATGGCGGTCTGTGCTGGATGAAGGAGAAAAGCGTAGCTGAAGGACTTCACCTAGAGACGTCACCAGTGAGTCAGTGCATTACATGTACACTTACACTATATACTATGTACCGGGCTCCTGTGTATAATGTCACTGGTGATCACTATTACCTGTACACTATATACAGAGCTCCTGTGTATAATGTCACTGGTGATCCCTGTATTACCTGTACACTATATACAGAGCTCCTGTGTATAATGTCACTGGTGATCACTGTATTACCTGTACACTGACACTATATACAGAGCTCCTGTGTATAATGTCACTGGTGATCACTGTATTACCTGTACACTGACAATATATACAGAGCTCCTGTGTATAGTGTCACTGGTGATCCCTGTATTACCTGTACACTATATACAGAGCTCCTGTGTATAATGTCACTGGTGATCCCTGTATTACCTGTACACTATATACAGAGCTCCTGTGTATAATGTCACTGGTGATCACTGTATTACCTGTACACTATATACAGAGCTCCTGTGTATAATGTCACTGGTGATCACTAGATTACCTGTACACTATATACAGAGCTCCTGTGTATAATGTCACTGGTGATCACTAGATTACCTGTACACTATATACAGAGCTCCTGTGTATAATGTCACTGGTGATCACTGTATTACCTGTACACTGACACTATATACAGAGCTCCTGTGTATAATGTCACTGGTGATCACTGTATTACCTGTACACTGACAATATATACAGAGCTCCTGTGTATAATGTCACTGGTGATCCCTGTATTACCTGTACACTATATACAGAGCTCCTGTGTATAATGTCACTGGTGATCCCTGTATTACCTGTACACTATATACAGAGCTCCTGTGTATAATGTCACTGGTGATCACTGTATTACCTGTACACTGACACTATATACAGAGCTCCTGTGTATAATGTTACTGGTGATCACTGTATTACCTGTACACTGACAATATATACAGAGCTCCTGTGTATAATGTCACTGGTGATCCCTGTATTACCTGTACACTATATACAGAGCTCCTGTGTATAATGTCACTGGTGATCCCTGTATTACCTGTACACTATATACAGAGCTCCTGTGTATAATGTCACTGGTGATCACTGTATTACCTGTACACTGACACTATATACAGAGCTCCTGTGTATAATGTCACTGGTGATCACTAGATTACCTGGACACTTACATTATACATACCATGTATAGAGCTCCCGTGTATAATGACACTTATGGTAATATTAGTAATGTGGTGGTAATATGTGGTCTGGTCATGGTGTGGCAGTTTTTCTCCCTTCTGTGTGGTATTATTCGGTCACTATGTTGTGGTAATATGTGGTCTGGTCATGGTGTGGCGGTATTCCCTGTATGTGGTATTATTGGTCATTTTAAAAAAAAATGTATATGACACATTCCCTTAAAGAAAACTAAATAAAAATATATCTAAAAAGAGTATTGGATATTTTAAGAAAATTTTAATAGGTTAGAGTAGGGCCCGGCCAGAAGAGTCTACCTTATCGTGGTGGCGGCTTTAAAAATCTTTTGGCCAAAACAAAAGCTGTTGGCTATGTATGTGGCACCGTCACATGGCCGAACGTCAGGAGAGCCTGGTGGCAGCGACGTGGACAAGCGCCAGGATTCTGCAGGGATCGCATGGGGGTAAGTATAACAAGTTTTATTTTTCTTAAATACAATTAATTAACTAGGAGTGGGGGGGCTGAGAGATGCATGGGGGGGGTGAGAGATGCACATGGGGGGGATGAGAGATGCACATGGGGGGGATGAGAGATGCACATGGGGGGGATGAGAGATGCACATGGGGGGGATGAGAGATGCACATGGGGGGGATGAGAGATGCACATGGGGGGGTTATGTTTACATAACTTTGTTGCCTTATGAAGCGCAGGGGGGGGGCCCCCAAAAATTTCTTGCACAGGGGCCCACTACAGTCTGTGTCCGCCCCTGGTCATTGCATTATAAATCTAACAAGAGAGGACACGATGTAATAAAAAACAGGGCTCTATATAATCCGATCTGTAAGGGACGATGCTGTACATAACAAGAGAGGGCACTGTGTAATAAGGGACGGCAATATACATAATAAAGGAGACTATGTAAGAGGTATATAAAAGGTGGGGGGCCCAGACACATTTCTTGCACAGGGGCCCCAAGCAGTCAGTGTCCACCCCTGGCTAGACACTAATCCGAGCAGGCGAACCCACATTACCGTATGGACTATTACTTTGTGTTTCACTTTGTGACAGAAAAGGCTGTTTTTGTTTAGTTATCCTGTTTATGAAGTTTTCAATAAATCAACCTGGACATTTTTACTGAAACCGCTTCCTGTGCCTACCTCAAAACGCAACCGAGCAAGTAGAAATCCTACAAGGCATAATAGAGAAGCTAGCATTCAGTTCAGGGCAGGCAGACCATTAGACAATGAAAGGGCCAATGAAGGCTGATAGGTGATGGAAAAGAAGTTCCTGCACCTATGGTGCTGGCAGAATAATGATAGAAAGGCGCTTCCTAGGGATGACAGGTCACAGAGCATGAGAGTGGGGGTGGTTCTTGGACATATTAGACTGGCATGTTCACTAAAAGAAGTTTTAACGTCTTGTGAGGAATAAGGGCAGCTAGATCACGTTTTTCTACAGAAAACAAGCAGTGCAAACTCTTTCTGACAAAACTTTCTGACTTTCTGTCAATGAGTGAGAGTTGCACCTCTTTTTTTTTATGACAGATTTTTGCTCTCTGGGAAATAATGACCCTGAAACTGACACATTCTACATCGAAGCCAACAAAAACATCTTTAAATAAAGCCTCTCCCCCAACATTCAAGATTACACCCTCCACCTCCCCCACCACTCCTCCACCAAATAGAAGGGTAAAGAAAATAATTGTGACTCAATGAGGAGCTGTTTTTCCTAATCCGCAGCACATTCTACCATTTTAACCCCTCGGTTGACAGAGCGTGGAACAGAACTCGCAGCGGTGTTAAATTCCGCAGCGTCGTAGAACGCAGGGCGGGAACGGCATCGAGGAAAAGAGTTAAATGTCATAAAAACAGAAATAACCGCCGTTCTAATGGCAACATAATGAAAAACAAATGCTTCAGCGGAGAAATACTTTAGAGAGCCACGGGTGACAGAAAGCAGAAAACTCAATGAGAGGGCAGAGGTACATGGGAGAGCGTCAAACATGACCACATTGTGTACTGGATAGGGAGTGTGTGCAGTCTGGAGGGATCATCCATGTAGTCCTCTTGAAGTATTTCATTTGTTCCCCTTTAAATGCCTTTTTTTCATCAAAAAAGTCCAAAATTCGGTGCTGTTTAAATTAATAATATATTTTTTAGAAAAGTCTGCAACTAGTTAAATATTAAAATCTGGTATTCGGCAAATGCCTCTAGGGGGCGCTCATTGCGTACAAATATACACAGGATGTTAAAACTTTGACATTAATCTCTACAGGAATTTGGGACCTAAAATGTCCAAAATGGAATCTGTCAGCAGGTTTTTACTATTTGATTTGATAGCTGTAAAAAATATAGAGCAAGAGAGCCTGATTCCAACGATGTGTCACTTATTCAGTTGTGTGTTGTAGTTTCAATACAGTCAGTGTTTAATCAGCAGATTATCAGATTACCACTGCAGGACTAGGTGTCATGTGCACAGCAGTCCAGCTAATCTGTGTAACCCCGCTCCCACCACTGATTGGCTGTTTGTTGACAGTGTACACATGAAGCTGCCAATCAGGGGTGTAGGCGGGGTTATACACAGCTCAGCATTCTGAGCTCTGCTACATCTACAGCAGAGAAAACTGGGATTCTATCAAAACTGCACCAAGCAGCCCAGTAAGTGACACAACACTGGAATCAGGGTTTCTGCCTCTATATTATGGTACTCTCAGATTACATAGCAAAAACCTGGTGACATATTCTCTTTAAAAGGTTTAGTTTAAGCTGTGTTCATTAATCCAGGATAGCCTCAATGCTATAGTTATATTCCGTTGTTTTATTCTGCCGCTGTTGACACCAAAATACATACCGTAATTGCAATCTGTTCTCGTTTTTACTGTATTTTTAGATGCTTTTTTTAGTACATAAACACTGGGATTCTGCACTTAAAAACACAACTGCTTTTTTTTTTTTTGTTTTCAGGCTATAAGGAAAACACGCACAAAAAAATGTAGAATTCACCAGAGTCTTTAAATGCAATGCAATGTTCAATGGGAATGAGTTTTCATTAAATCGAATCCATTGAGCTTGAATAACTGTTAAACACAGCAGATTTTCTGCACAAAAAATACTGTGGAAAAAACGCAGTGTTCATGCAACGTGGAAATATGGCCTAAGGTTGTGTTCATATGCTACGTTTTTTTGGATAGTCTTTTATCCAGATTAAAAGCAGCTTTTTCCTGTATCAGCAAAAGCTATAAGATTTAGGAAATCTCATTCACACGCTTGTTTTTTCCTGATTGAATTTGAGAACTGCAGCTTTTTTTTTTTAGATCTGCAGCATGTCAATTCTTTCAACATTTTTGTAGCTTTTTCTAACCCATTGAAAGCAATGAAAAAAGTGAAACAACTCAGTAATCTGCACCCAAAAAACGCTACAAAAATGTTTATTTTGAACACATCATTTTTAATGCCAAGAGAGAAGACATTGGCAGAAAATAAAAAAAGTGCAGTATGTGTTAACATAGCCTAAGAGTGAAAAAAAGGCCAAAATCTGCCTGGAAAAAAAGACCATACCTAGAGAATTCTGCAATAAAAAAGAAAAAAAACAAACAAAAGAAACAGAAAAAAAGTGCCGATAGCTTTCCTTTTCATCATCTCTAGGGTTTTTTATCCCCATGAAAATAAGCAATTTTTCATTTATGCGTTTTCATTTTTCCCTCCCTTCTTCCAAGAGCCTTAACCTTTTTATTTTGCCGCTGACAAAGCCATATGAGGGCTTGTTTTTTTGTGGGTCTTGTTGTACTTTTGAATGGCACCATTGATTTTTTTTCATATAGTTTACAGGAAAATGGGAAAAAAAATTCCAAGTGAAGTGAAATTGCAAAAAATGCAGTTTCACAATAGTTTATTGGGTTTTGTTTTTTAAGTGTCCATTCTGTGATAAAAATGACCTAGAAATATGATTGTCCTGGTCAGTACGATTACGACAATATCAAACTTGCATACAGTATATTTTTATTTAAATGGTGAAAATTTTCAGAAAGTTCTAATAAATTATTGTTGCTTGAGTCGCCATTTTCCAAAATCTGTAACTTTTTTATTTTTCAGTTGATGAAGCTTTTTGAGGGCTTATTTTTTGCATGTTGACCTGATGTTTTTATTGATACTATTTTCGGGTAGATGCGACTCTTTTTGATGCATTTTTTTTGGAAGCTGCATCAACCAAAAACCCGCAATTCTGGCATTTCGATTTTTTTTCCCTTTATAGTTTTTACAGAAAGTGAGGAAAGCATCTAAGACTTCTACTGCTGGAAGTGGAGGAGTACCTTGGTCCCAAAGACTACACAGCAGGGGTGGGATTCAGCCAGTTCCCCTCCGGTTCTGGGAACCGATTATTAAAATTGCAACCGGTTCCCCGAACCGACAGGAAACAGTGCCCCGATACATTTTTTGGGTCCACCATCCTCTGACGCACATTCAATTAAAATATATTACAGTGCCGGAAGCCCTTTCAGAAGAGTGCAATATGGGGGACATATGGGGACCTGCATGAGGGACATATGGTATGGGAAACAGGATGAGGAACATAATGGGTTCCTGGATGAGGGACATATGGGGACCTGGATGAGGGACATATGGGGACCTGGATGAGGGACATATTGTATGGGAAACAGGATGAGGGACATAATGGTGTCCTAAATGAGGGACATATGGGGACCAAGATAAGGGACATATGGGGATAAGGATTGAGGATATATGGGGATCAGGATGAAAGACATTTGGGGACCAGGATGGATGACATATGGGGCCCAGGATGAGAGACATGTGGGACATGTGAGGCTAGGATGGGGTACATTATTACAGGAAGGGGCAAGGATGAGGGTCATTATTACTGTATGGGTGCCAGAATGAGGAATACAGATTATTGCTTTATGGTGGGAAGTGGGGCACATAATTACTGTAGGGGCCAATCAGGGGACATTATTACTGATGGAATATATTTTACTTTTCTGGATAGAATTTTCCATGGAGGGAACAAAAGGGAGGTCCTGTTACTGTACAGGGGGTCACTATGTCAATTTTTTTCTTCAGCTGGTGCAGTGTAGAAGTCGGGGAAAAAGTGGGGAATGTGCTTTAGAAGCGGTCAGTTATAGATGATTACATGTTGTTTTCTGCAGAGTCCTAGCTGGAAGAAGTGATGGCGGTCTGCACTGGATGAAGAAGAAAAGTGAAGATGAATCGCTTCAACTAGAGATGGCACTGGTAAGTCAATGTGTTACCTGTACACTTACACTATACACTATTTACAGAGCTCCTGTGTATAATGGCACTGGTGATCACTGTATTACCTGTACACTGACACTGTATACAGAGCTCCTGTGTATAATGTCACTGGTGAGCCCTGTATTACCTATACACTTTATACTATATACAGAGCTCCTGTTTATAATGTCACTGTATTACATGTACACTACATACAGAGCTCCTGCGTATAATGTCACTGGTGATCCCGGTATTACCTGTACACTATATACAGAGCTCCTGTGTATAATGTCACTGGTGATCCCGTTATTACCTGTACACTATATACAGAGCTCCTGTGCATAATGTCACTGGTGATCACTGTATTACCTGTACACTGTAAACTATATACAGAGCTCCTGTGCATAATGTCACTGGTGATCACTGTATTACCTGTACACTGACACTATATACAGAGCTCCTGTGTATAATGTGACTGGTGATCCCTGTATTGCCTGTACACTATACACTATCAACAGAGCTACTTTAAAATGTCACTGGTGATCACTGTACTACCTGTACACTATATATAAAGCTCCGGTGTATAATGTCACTGGTGATTCCTGTATTACCTGTACACTGTCACTATATACAGAGTTCGATTAATTCCCAATACCCACAGTTTCAAGCGGACCCTAAAAAAACATTTATTTAGACTGGCGTATCGCCTAAACACACTATCTGTCCGTCCCAGTTTTCCCCCATATTACAATCTTCAATTTCAGGTTCATACCAACCATGCACTTAATAGCCTCGGTCAGGACTGCACACATACTGGCAGGCGACCAGTCCATGTATTATTATTTATCCTATTTAGTATATCAAGGCTGCATTATACAATATATGTACATTTTACCTTTTGTGTCTCCCCAATTTCCTCATAGACTGTAAGCTTGCGAGCAGGGCCCTCACTCCTTTTGATATGAGATATGCTTATTCTGTATTGTCTGTATAAGTCCCCCCTAAAATTGTAAAGTGCTGCGGAATATGTTGGCGCTATAAAAATAAAAAAATATTATTATTGTTATTATTATTACCTGTACACTGTAATGCACACGCCCGGACTGACTGGCGTGTGCGTGTTTATGTAGTGATTCCACTGTGCCATGAACCGGAGAGTGCCTGGAGGGGCGTAACTAAGTATCTGCCCGATCCGACCAAGGTCGCACGACGGCATACGACGCCAGTGCACCACGGAGGAACCGAGCAGAGGAACCAGGGTCTACTCCAGGTCAGACTCCGGACACGGCTGTTGACCCACTCCGGGGAATACAGGAACAGGCAGACTAGAGCACAAGCTGGGTAGGGTCCAGTACAGACTGGGAGACAAACTCGAAACCGCAGACGCGGTAGACAGAGCTGAGCAAAGCGAAAACCGCAGACGCGGTGGACAGAGCTGAGCAAAGCGAAAACCGCAGACGCGGTGGACAGAGCTGAGCAAAGCGAAAACCGCAGACGCGGTGGACAGAGCTGAGCAAAGCGAAAACCGCAGACGCGGTGGACAGAGCTGAGCAAAGCGAAAACCGCAGACGCGGTGGACAGAGCTGAGCAAAGCGAAAACCGCAGACGCGGTGGACAGAGCTGAGCAAAGCGAAAGCCGCAGACGCGGTGGACAGAGCTGAGCAAAGCGAAAACCGCAGACGCGGTGGACAGGGCTGAGCAAAGCGAAAACCGCAGACGCGGTGGACAGAGCTGAGCAAAGCGAAAACCGCAGACGCGTGGACAGAGCTGAGCAAAGCGAAAACCGCAGACGCGGTGGACAGAGCTGAGCAAAGCGAAAACCGCAGACGCGGTGGACAGAGCTGAGCAAAGCGAAAACCGCAGACGCGGTGGACAGAGCTGAGCAAAGCGAAAACCGCAGACGCGGTGGACAGAGCTGAGCAAAGCGAAAACCGCAGACGCGGCGGACAGAGCTGAGCAAGGCGAAGACCGCAGACGCGGCGGACAGAGCTGAGCAAGGCGAAAACCGCAGACGCGGCGGACAGAGCTGAGCAAAGCGAAAACCGCAGACGCGGAGGACAGAGCTGAGCAAAGCGAAAACCGCAGACGCGGTGGACAGAGCTGAGCAAAGCGAAAACCGCAGACGCGGTGGACAGAGCAGAGCAAAGCAAAAACCGCAGACGCGGAAGGAACAGGGCTCTGTTCACACGGAACAGACTAGAAGGGAAAGGCAGAACCAGATACCCACAGGGTACTTGCAGAGAAGTAGCGAGTGGACCACAAACTCACAAACGGAAGTACAGTGACAACGAGCAGGAGTAGGTACGAGTTCAGACTCTGCAGAAAAAGGAAAGGAACGGACATAGAGAAAAAAACTGGTAAAAGATAGGAGAGAGTTCAGACTGGAACTGAGTGTGCGGAGGAGACCGACACTGCAGCGGGATACAGGAGCGGGTCTGGGAATACGGCCCCCAGAGAGGCGGGACGAACAGGCAAGGAGCGTGTTCAGACTGGCCTGGAAATACAGCCTACAGGAAGGCGGAACGAACAGGCAAGGAACGAGTACAGACTGCAGGTTAAGGTACACAGATAGGACACAGTACAGACATGGGAACAGATACTGCAAGACAGGTAACATAGACAGGACCTGGCATGTCAGAGACAAAAGCCAACTGACAGGGCAAGATGCTCAGGCATGGGTTAATGGGGCAGCTGGTTTAAATACCAGGTGACAGACAGCAATAGGCTGAGGACGCACAAAGGGTGTGCCTGCAGCAGGTACAAAAAGCAGGAAGTGATCGGGCGCCGCCCATAAGCAGCAGACACAGAAGCAAACAGACAGCATGGAGGGAAGCCAGAGAGACACCCTGGACTGGAGATCAAGTGCGCGCTCTTGCACAGTGGGAGATGGACCTGACGCGCCCCTGGGCCTTCTGTGTCGTGCGGCATCGCGTGCACGGGGGCTTACCCGGAGCCGGATCAGATGGGGGTAGTAGTCTCGTGGCGGTGACCCGGTCCGTGCCCAGGGAGTCAAACTAAGTGGCGAGTCTATTAGCAGTAGATGTTGGATGACTACGCCACCCGTTGAATGCAGCTTTGGAGCTGCCGCTGCAGGGCAGACCGCTGAGGCCGGTGGAAGGATGGTGCAGCGGGGATGGTATAACCCCCAACAGGAGGGGTATGGCCTCAGGGCAGCCGACGTGGATGATGGGGGTAGCAGGAACCACTCAGAGACGATGCGTGTAGTTCAGGGTCTTTACTGGTGACAAAGATAGACCCTCCCGGAGTACTTGCTAGCGATCGGGGCCTGGTCAGTCCTTGAGCAGATGGGATCTCCCCTGGCCAGGCGGAGTTGTAGGCCTTCCCAGCTAACTGTACTCTTCTGGCTACCTTGCTAGAGGCGGGTAAAAGTAGCCCACGTCCCTGAGTGTACCGTGTGGTGCTCACCCGTATGGCCGGTGACTCGGGGCCTTCTAATGGCTTCCGCTCCACGATGGCGGTGCTGGTCCCACGCGTGTGACCGTGCCTTCGGGTTTCTGGGCCAGAGGACCTGCAATCCCCTGCCGGTCGGTTTCTGCTGCTGGGTAAGGATTAGTCCCCACAGCCTCGGACTCCGGGTCCGGAGATAACTTCTCAGTCAGGGCGAGCTCTGCAGCTGCCAGCCCCTGACTCCTTGTAGCACTGCTCCCACAGAGCTCCTGTTGTTTCTTCCTATGCTGCTTCTCTTCTCTACTCTTGTTCTCTCTCTCTCTCTACCCTGCCTCAGCCCCAGGTTTTTATAGGGGAAGTTCTTCCCCTCCCAGGACTGGGCAGGAGGTGTGGCATGCATAAGATCCCTGACCAAGAGACCTCCCACCTGCTCTCAGACATAATATTGCTATTATTGTGGAGACCAGACCCCTGGGGTGCCACGTTCCCCCCTAGTGAAATTTAGTACTCCGGGACTAAACATATTTTACAAAAACATAACAGGGTATAACAACAACAATAAAATACAATAAGGAAACACATAAAGATGGTCACGGTGTGTCCGCAACCGGGTGCAGTCTTTGAAGAAAACAAAGGTGTCCATTTCACCAAAACAGGGAGACGTAACCAGGTAGGGGTCTGTCCTGCCCCGAGTCCTTAACAGTCTTTAGTCCGTCCTGGGTTACGCTCCAACTATACACAAAGGATTCCCGGTAAATCCACCAAAGACTCCTGTAAATAACTAGAAACACAAAATTATACACAAGCAACAATAACAGATAAACATTAATAAAATAACTTAAACACTTAGATCCTCCACCGTACGGGCAGCTGGCCTCTAGTGACCCTAGTGGACCTACGAAGCTGGTTGACTGGTCCTGAGCTACAGGGTATAGGAGCTGTCAAGGGTAAATTGGGCAGCCGTCTACGGACCCTTTGGCTCACTAGGGGTATGGCAGGCTCACTATAAGCAGAGGGTTGATCCTCCTGGTCTGCTTGTGTGGAGTCTTCTGCCTCCTGGACCGGCTGTTCTTCCAGCTCTACCGGTTGCTCTGTAAGTACTTGGGATTCTGGTTGGAGGAACGTGAGGACGGGTACCACAACTGCACCATTGACTTGAGTCCAGGACCGAGGAAAGTCTCCGAGCACAGTACTAACCATATCTTTCCCTTCCTCTACGGGTCGAGGGTCTTCTTGTTCCTCTTCAGGGTTCCGTAGCTGTTCGGGACACTTCTTCAGGTGATCCCGGGATACAATGGTTGTGGTTTCCCCTCCGTCTTTGCTGATGGTACAGACCTTCGGGTTGTCGTGGCTTGAGGGCAGTACGGTGTACGGGTCCTTCTCCCACTGGTCGTCCAACTTATGGAGCCGTCTTTTCCTCTTCAAGACCTGCTCTCCGGGCACCAGGGGAACAGCGGGAGCATACTGGTTGTAAGTTTTCTCTTGTCTTTCCCTAGCTTGACAGAGACTACGCTCCACGCTCTCCTGTACTTTCCGGTACTGCTGCTGCCTCTCTGTGTCCCAGTCTGCTTCTGGTGAAGTGTCCTCGGGTGTCAGGACTCCCATCTCCAGGTCAACAGGTAGCTTACCAGGTCTTGCCCTCATCAGGTAAGCCGGGGTACAGTTAGTGGAACCTACCGGGATGTGGTTGTATAGGTCCACTAGGTCGGGCAACCTCTCGGGCCACAGACTGCGTTCTTCCAGGGGCAATGTTTTTAGAAGATCTATCACCACCTGGTTCATTTTCTCACAAAGTCCATTAGTTTGCGGATGATAGGGTGTCGTCCTTATCTTCCGGCAGCCATACAGAGTGCAGAATTCTTGGAAGACCTCCGCTTCAAAGGCAGGTCCCTGATCCGTCAACACTTGGTCCGGGTACCCGTGTGGACGGCAGAAATGCTGCTGGAAGGCTCTAGCTGCTGTTCGAGCTGTTAAGTCCTTGACGGGGACGACAACCAAGAACCGGGAGTAGTGATCCACGATGGTTAGTGCGTAGACGTAGCCACTTCTGCTTGGGGTCAGTTTTACATGATCCAAGGCTACCAGTTCCAACGGCTGCCGGGTGACGATGGACTGCAGGGGAGTCTTCTGGCTGGCACGGTCCTTCCTTCTTAGGTTGCACGGGCCACAGTCTCTGCACCACCTCTCGATGGTTCCTCTCATGCCCACCCAATGGAACCGCCCGCGCAGCAGGAACTCCAGCTTCTTCCATCCGAAGTGCCCAGCTCCGTCGTGGTATGCCTCCATCACCATAGCTGCGTCTCTTCTTGGCACCACTACTTGCCAGATTAATTCATGCGTCCGGGAGTTAACCATTCTGCGGCACAACTTCCCCTTGTAAAGGAACAGTCGACTCTTCTCAGCCCACAGTTGCTTGGCTTCCTCCGGAGCGTCTGGGTCAAGGCGTGCATCTGGCCGAGTCAGCATCTCCTTTACCAGTCGGACGGCAGGGTCACTGTCTTGCGTCTCCGCCCAGTTGTAATGAGGTAAAGGGTTGAACGTAGCGGATTTACTCCTTACACGGTGGGAATACTGGATAGTCCCATGACGGTGGAATGCGGGGAGTTCAACTTCTTCCAGTCCCTCTGAGTATTCCCCTACGTCCGGTAGATTTGGCATCCTGGACAGGGCGTCCGCGTTGGTATTGGAGCGTCCTGCCCGGTATTTGATTGTAAACTCATAGTTGGACAAATGGGCCATCCATCTCTGCTCTAGGGCACCGAGTCTTGCTGTGTCCAGGTGTGTCAACGGGTTGTTATCCGTGTACACGGTGAACCGGGAAGAAGCGAGGTAGTGCTTAAAGCGTTCGGTGACTGCCCACACCACTGCCAGGATCTCTAGCTTAAATGAGCTGTAATTTTCAGGGTTTCTTTCGGTGGGTCGCAGTTTTCGGCTGGCGTAAGCAATTACCCGTTCTTTCCCCTGCTGAATCTGGGACAGTACGGCTCCTAGCCCGATGTTACTGGCGTCGGTGTAGAGGATAAAGGGCTGGCTATAATCAGGGTATGCCAGGATTTCATCCCCCATGAGGGCCATCTTCAGCTGGCGGAAGGACTCCTCTTCCAACTTCTCCCATCTGAAGGGCGGCTTCTGGTTCTTGGCCTTCCGGGACTGGCCTATCAGGAGGTCCTGCATAGGAGCTGCCTTTTTGGTGAAACCGGGGATGAACCTGCGGTAGTAGCCTACCAACCCGAGGAACTGCCGCACTTCCTTTACACTGGAGGGACTTAGCCATTCCTTAATTGCGGTGATCTTATCAGGGTCGGGAGCCACTCCGTCAGCGCTCACCACGTGTCCCAGGTACTGCACCTTTGGTTTCAGGAGGTGACACTTGGAGGGTTTCACCTTTAGGCCGTAGCTTGCCAGAGCTTCGAACACTTCCGCCAGGTGTTTCAGGTGGTCCTCATACGTCTTGGAATATACGATGACATCGTCCAGGTACAACAGGACCGTCTCGAAGTTTCTATGGCCCAGACAGCACTCCATTAATCGTTGGAAGGTTCCTGGTGCGT
Source organism: Phyllobates terribilis (assembly GCF_046119375.1). Taxonomy (NCBI): domain Eukaryota; kingdom Metazoa; phylum Chordata; class Amphibia; order Anura; family Dendrobatidae; genus Phyllobates; species Phyllobates terribilis. Next base: position 144,675,122 of record NW_027362770.1, read on the forward strand.
TGCAGAGTCCGAACGGCATGCAGGTAAACTCGCTAAGTCCCATCGGGGTGGTGAATGCGGTCTTCTCCCGGTCCACCTCTGCTACAGGAACCTGCCAGTACCCACTAGTGAGATCCAAGGTAGAGAAGAAGTTAGCAGATCTTAAAGCAGCCAAAGACTCCTCTATCCTTGGTAAGGGGTACGCATCCTTGTGTGTGATACGGTTGATTTTCCGGTAATCTACACACATCCTCATGGTGTTGTCTTTCTTTTTGACTAAGACTAGTGGAGCTGCCCAGGGGCTACAGCTATCCCTGATCACCCCAGCCTCCTTCATGTCTCTAAGCATCCCCTTGGCGTGTTGGTAGTGTGCAGGGGGTACGGGTCGATACCTCTCTTTTATGGGAGGATGGTCTCCCGTGGGGATGTGGTGTTCTACCCCCTTGACTCGCCCGAAGTCTAACGGGTGTTTACTAAACACTCTCTCGTACTCTTGAACCACCCGATAGACTCCCTGTTTCTGATGGGAGGGAGTGGAGTCAGTACCCAAATGTAGTTGCTGACACCAATCCTCCATTATTTTCTTAGAGCCGTTACCTTCCTCCGGGTGAGATGGAGGCAAGGGTTCCACTGACTGTATAGAATTTTGGTTGATGGTGTATAATTTGGCTAGCGTGGCATACCGGGGTAGGTACACTTCCCTCTTCCCGATATTTATTATGCGAACGGGCACCCTCCCATGGCGTACATCAACCACCCCCCGGGCTGTCAAAATGGTGGGCCTACTGTCTGAATAGGCTGGTTCTACCATTGCTTGGTAATCTCTACCTCTCAGACCAATAGCTGCCCGACACCAAATCATCATTTCACTTTTCGGGGGCATGGCAATAGGGAAAGGGTCACACATTCTTACGCTACCAATCTCACCACCGGAGAGTTCCACCTGTTGCCGTCGCATCAGTGCCCGGATCTCTTTTTGGAGCACTCGCTGCTGGCCGGAGCTGGCGTTCTTGGCAACCTGCTGTAAAATGAAAATCACCTCTGCAAGACAATTTTCAATCACATTAGTTCCTAGAGTTATCTTTGGGTGACTCTCACGCTTGTCAATGTCTACAATGACCAGTCCCTGTGCTGCCAGTTCGACTCTACCGATTTTAATGGTCATCTCTTTAAATCCGATCTGCGGCACGGGTTGACCATTGCTGGCGATGATACTCAAGTCGTCGTCAGGGTAGCGGGTTATATCCGAGTCATTCCAGTACTGCTTGAAGAGCACGTACGGGATGGTGGTGACCTGTGACCCGGTGTCAAGTAGGGCACTCATAGGAATGCCATCCAGTACCACAGGCAAGACTGGACGTCCTCCCACATATCTGTCGCGCCAGCTCGATGGGCCTGGTGATCTTTTTCCTGGGGGTTGGCCCTCTACCCCAGGTTGTGCCAGTTTAAAGGACAGTACCTTGCCATATGTCCGGGTTGATTGCAGCGGCGGCAGATGGGTTGTCCGTCCTCGTTGTATCGGTCGCTGGGTCTTCCTCTGGCCGGTGGGGTCCTCCTTGGTCGACGCCACGGGATGTCCTCCGGTCCGGATGCTAGCTGGATCTTCCCTGGAGTGGAAACCTGTAAAGACTGCACAGTTCGGGTTAGCGCAGCAACGCTTTTAGCTAGCTCTTGGACCTGATGGTGCAGGTCTGGAGCCGGGTCATTGTTCAAAGCCTGCGCATCAGCCCCCACAGGCCCTGCCGACAAGGGCGCCGCCTCCTGGTGGTAAGTGATAGCTGGGCGCCTGTGGGTCACAACGCCACCCGGTGCCGGTTCTCGGAGCACCCGGATGGCTCTGTCCTTGAACTGTGCAAAGTGCAGATGAGGATCCTGTAAGGCTATGGCCCGCAACTGGGTTCGGTGGACATTGCAATATAGTCCCTCTATAAATTGTTCGGTCAACAGCCTGTCCTCGTTTCCCACGCTGTCGGGGTCGGTCTGCTTAATGGCTCTCAGGGCCTCTTGTAGGTTTAGTGCATAGTCCCTTATACTCTCATGTGCTCGCTGCTTGCACCCATAGAATTTAAGCTTAATCTCGGCTGAGGTGCGGGTATCAAAGGTGTCCCTCAGCCGGGTTAGTATCCCTGCGACAGTCCTCCTCCCAGGTGGCCAGGACTTTACCTCCCTTTGGGCTGCCCCGGTTAGTTGGGCCACCAGGATGCTCACTTTTTGCTCTTCTGTGAGGGGGTACACCTGGAAGAGGCTATCCAGCTTTTCTCTAAAGTCATTCAGGGTATGTGACTCCCCTGAGTATTGGGGTAGCCAGGCTGCTCCCGGGATATAGGGCATGGTGAAAGGCATGACTGCAGCAGCGCTGGCGCTGGCGGGGGTTGAGGCAGTGAAGCTCTCCTCCGTATCCGACATCTTCCTCCCCCCCAGTGGACCGTGGCCTACCTTGCGATGATCCTCTTCCGTAGGCCGCGACTCCGCAGTGGATCGTCAGGGTCGAGGACCTTCCGTCGCGCTCCTGTGACGTCGGCGTCTGCTGGGCTCCTTCCAGGACCTTACGCGACGTCTGGACGTGAGGCGGGGCTTCAGTTCTCGCGCGCTTTTGGAGTCCACGCCCCTCTTCTTCCCGCGCGGCGTCTTCAAGATGGCGTCCAACGGCGGGAAAACTCCACGGAAGGCGGGAAGAAGGCTGAAAATGGCGCCGGATGGCGGGAATCTTCACCGATGGCGGGAAGAAGGCTGAAGATGGCGCCGGATGGCGGGAATCTTCACCACTGGTAAGTTTGAACAGTCTTTTTCAGGCACGCAGTACCCGGTGGTTGCGGGCACGAAATCCTGCCGACTACGCCAAAAGTTGACGCGCCCCTGGGCCTTCTGTGTCGTGCGGCATCGCGTGCACGGGGGCTTACCCGGAGCCGGATCAGATGGGGGTAGTAGTCTCGTGGCGGTGACCCGGTCCGTGCCCAGGGAGTCAAACTAAGTGGCGAGTCTATTAGCAGTAGATGTTGGATTACTACGCCACCCGTTGAATGCAGCTTTGGAGCTGCCGCTGCAGGGCAAACCGCTGAGGCCGGTGAAAGGATGGTGCAGCGGGGATGGTATAACCCCCAACTGGAGGGGTATGGCCTCAGGGCAGCCGACGTGGATGATGGGGGTAGCAGGAACCACTCAGAGACGATGCGTGTAGTTCAGGGTCTTTACTGGTGACAAAGATAGACCCTCCCGGAGTACTTGCTAGCGATCGGGGCCTGGTCAGTCCTTGAGCAGATGGGATCTCCCCTGGCCAGGCGGAGTTGTAGGCCTTCCCAGCTAACTGTACTCTTCTGGCTACCTTGCTAGAGGCGGGTAAAAGTAGCCCACATCCCTGAGTGTACCGTGTGGTGCTCACCCGTATGGCCGGTGACTCGGGGCCTTCTAATGGCTTCCGCTCCACGATGGCGGTGCTGGTCCCACGCGTGTGACCGTGCCTTCGGGTTTCTGGGCCAGAGGACCTGCAATCCCCTGCCGGTCGGTTTCTGCTGCTGGGTAAGGATTAGTCCCCACAGCCTCGGACTCCGGGTCCGGAGATAACTTCTCAGTCAGGGCGAGCTCTGCAGCTGCCAGCCCCTGACTCCTTGTAGCACTGCTCCCACAGAGCTCCTGTTGTTTCTTCCTATGCTGCTTCTCTTCTCTACTCTTGTTCTCTCTCTCTCTCTACCCTGCCTCAGCCCCAGGTTTTTATAGGGGAAGTTCTTCCCCTCCCAGGACTGGGCAGGAGGTGTGGCATGCATAAGATCCCTGACCAAGAGACCTCCCACCTGCTCTCAGACATAATATTGCTATTATTGTGGAGACCAGACCCCTGGGGTGCCACAGACCACTATGCAAGGACGCCGCCAGGTATGTTACATACACTAACACTATGTACAGAGCATGTCATCAGTGATCACTATGTTACCCGTGCACTATACACTAAATACTATATACAGAGCTCCTGTGTATAATGTCACTGGTGATGATATTAGTGTTATTAGTATTGTGGTCTTTGTCAATGATTAGTATTGTAGTATTCGGTCACTGTGTTGTGGTAATATGTGGTCCTGTCATGGTGTGGCAGTATTTATCCCTTGTATGTGGTATTATTCAGTCACTATTTGGTGGTGATATGTGTTCTGGTCATGGTGTGACGGTATTTGTCCATTGTATGTAGTATTCGACCACTATGTGAGTGGTAATATGTGCTCCTGTCATGGTGTGGTGGTATTTTTCCCTTGTATGTGGTATTTAGTCACTATGTGGTGGTAATATCTGGTCTAGTCATGGTGTAGCAGAATTTCTCCCTTGTATGTGATATTATTCAGTCACTATGTGGTGGTAATATGTTCTCCTATCATGGTGTAGTGGTATTTCTCCCTTGTTTGTGCTATTTAGTCAGTGTGTGATGGTAATATCTGGTCTAGTCATGGTGTGGCAGAATTTCTCCCTTGTATGTGATATTCTTCCGTCACTATGTGGTGATAATATGTGGTCCGGTCATGGTGTGGTGGTATTTGTACCTTGTATATGGTATTATTCAGTCACTATGTGGGGGTAATATGAGGAATGATCTTGATGTGGCAGTATTTCTCCCTTGTATGTGGCATTATTCGGTCACTGTGTGGTGGTAATATGTGGTTTGGTCATGGTATAGTGGTATTTATCCCTTGTATGTTGTATTATTTGGTCAATATTCCCTTATAGACTGTGAGCCCTCGCAGGCAGGGTCCTCCCTCCTCCTGTACCAGTTTGCCGTTGCATTTTTGTTAAAGATTTTTGTAATTGTTTTTGCCATGTATACCCCCTTTTTAACATGTAAAGCGCCATGGAATAAATGGCGCTATGATAATAAATAATAATAATATGTATTGGTAATATGTCTTCTGGTCATGGTGTGGCTGTAATTGTTCCTTGTATGTGGTATTATTCGGTCACTATGTGGTGGTAATCTGTGGTTCGGTCATGGTGTGGTGGTATTTATCCCTTGTATCTGGTATTATTTGTTCAATATGTGGTGGTAATATGTGGTCTGGTCATGGTGTGGCGGTATTTGTCCCTTGTACATAGTATTTGGTCACTATGTGGTGGTAATATTAGGTCTGGTCATGTTGTGGTGCTATTTCGCACATATTTGGCCTGTGACTGCGGAGGCCAGAAATTAGGTGAAGCAGACAGTTGAGGTGACAGATGGATAGGTTGTCATCCTTCCCTATTTGAGCAGTGTTCCTTTAGTCTTCATTTTAAAAACTTGTACAAGATCCTTTAACACTATTCACTGTAGGAAGAAGTGACTGACAATGACTGGAATGTGCACATGACGGGACAATGAGAATAACTATGAAGGTAGAGGTGAGGAAAAAGGGGAAAGCGCTTTTACTTTTAGCTCATGTTACTTGTATTTAGTGGTTGAGGAAAGTGTGCGTGAAAATGGGTGTGGTTAACAAAATGGGCATGGGTTTAAATTGGGCGTGGGTTTACATTGGGCTTGGGTTTAAATTGGGCGTGGGTTTAAATTAGGCGTAGTTTCTTAACACAAACAGGGAACCTGTTGTTAAAAATTTGAATCTCAATCATGGCACCCAGTCTGATTGCGAAGATCCGACCCATGCCCAGTGTACTGGGTTATCTGTGCTGTGCGTGTCACGTTGACAAATACATAGTTGCAATCTACTCTGTTTTTTTTGTTATTTTTCTGTATTTTTAGATGCTTTTCATGCCTTTTTGCTGCAGATTTGAAGCATCGCATTTGTTAATGCTTTTTTTTAGTACATAAACACTGGGATTCTGCACTTAAAAACATACTGCATTTTTATATATATTTTTTTTCAGGCTCCCCATAGGAGCCTATAAGGTAAAAACACACCAAAAAACGTACAGTTCACCAGTGTCTTTAAATGCAATGTTCTATGGGATTGAGTTTTCATGAAATCCCATACACTTACTGTAGCTTGTACAACTGTTAAATGCAGCAGATTTTCTGCACAAAAAAATACAGTCGAAAAATGCAGCATTTATATAACGCGGGAATATGGCTATGTTCACAATCAGCGTTTTTGCTGATTTTTTTTAATGGAATTTAAAAGCTGCTTTTTACAGTTTCAGGAAAAACGATACGATTTCAGAAATCTCATGCACACGCTTATTTTTTTTCTCGTCTGTATTTGATCACTGCAGCGTTTTTTTTTCCCCAAAGAAAGCAATGAGAAAGTGAAAAACGCTGCATTTTTGGTGAATAAAATTAACTTTATTAAACATGTATTATAGACAAAGCACATATTGTAATCTGCACCCAAAAAACGCTAAAAAAAAAAACGGTGCAAAAAAAAAGCCTTAAAACGTGCATTTTGAACACAGAGTTTTTCCTTCCAAGAGAGCAGGTTTTGGCTGCAGAAAAAAATATTGAAGATACCCTAGAGAGTTAAAAAGGCCGCAATCTGCCTGGGAAAAGAAAGATACCTAGAACATTCTGCAATAATAAAAATAAAAAAAAACTGAAAAAAACCCTTTCAATGACAACATCCATTTTACTGTACGATGTACTGGAAAATGGGAAAAAAATTTCCAAGTGAAGTGAAATTGCGCAAAAGAAACCCCCGTAATTCCACATTTGTTTTTAGGATTCGTTTGTTTTTAGTGCTCATTCTTTAGCAAAAAAATTATATGGAAATATGTTTGTCTATGTCAGTACAATTACGACAATATCACTCTGGCACATTTTTTTTTATTTAAGTGGTGAAAAAAATTCAAAAATTTGCAAAAAAAAAATGCATTTTTTTGTGGAGTTGGGGCAACTAAAAATCCACAATTCTGGCATTTTGATTTTTTTCCTCTTTACAGTTTTTACAGATCGGGTTAAGTAATTTTATATTTTAATAGATTTGATTTTTTCTGAACATGTTGATACCAAATATGTTTTTTTTTTCTTTTTACATTTCTTTATTGTTATATGGGGAAAAGTAGGGGATGATTCAAATTTTTATATATTTTTTTTACATTTTTTAAAAACTTTGTTTTTACTTTATTAGTCCCCTTAGGGGACCAGAACCTGCGGTCATCTGATCGGTTGTGCTATATACCGTAACTACAATGGCGAACATAAAAAGAAAAACACAGACATATAAAACAGACTTTAATAAAGGCTCAAATTAAAAGAAAAATAAGACACAAACAAAAAACAGGCGAAAAACACCAAAAAGTAGACAAAAAAATGAATACCATGTGTCATTTTTCGATAGATGTTTGCTGGGAGTGAGTCGGAAAATATTAACCACAATATATACTCTCCATATTTTTTTGTGGTTTATTTTTTCCTCTTCTTTTGTTTTACTGTTTAAAAATCACATTATTTATGATGTCAAATGCAATACACATTTAGGGTCTTATTCACACAGTATTTGTTTAAAAAAAAAAGAACATTTGCATTCATGTGCTTCGGTTTTTACCATCTGTCATCTGTTTCTTTTTCATATGGATGAAGGTTTCCAAAAATTCACCCGATAACTGGACAGTGAAAAACAAATAGCACATAAATGCCAGAATTGACGCATTCGGTCCGTAAAAAAAAGGCTCTGTTTTTTTTTTATTTTAAGCGGACCGCCAGTCTGCAAAAAAATAACTGATTTGGGAATAGCCACATGCACATAGAATATAAGGTGTCTGTGTCCTGGCCGTGTAAAAAACATGGACAAAAAAAGCTTGACATGTGAATGAGGCCTGACCTGCGTTTTTAAATGAAGAAAACCTGCCATAAACTGCCTAAAAAAAACAACCCACCACACCTAAAGCATGTTGTGATCACAAAAAAAACCAAAACACATATCACAAGTAGGCTACAGTATGTGGAGTCTTATTCCTGAGATTTGGAGCAGAGTTTTGATATTTGGAGGAGGATTTGGAGAGATTTTGTTCAGTTTCTGCTCAGTCTCTGTCTAAAACCTCCTAAAAAAACATGGTATATATACCCTTAAAAGTAAAAAAAGCCACCAAAAATCCCCCGCAGTATATGTTAGGCTTTTGATATTTCACTACTAACGCCCAGTAGCTCCCAGTAACTCCCAATACTCCTGTAGCTCCGCCGCTACAGGGGTATTGCACCTCTGCCAGAGGTGTGATATTCCACTCCCGGGTAAGGATGGAGTATGGACCAGGGCTCAGTTAGCTGCATACAGCACACACATCCCATTTCCGAGGGACAGCTCAACAGTGCTCCCACTAGACATAAGTGCAGGCACGACCGACTATGTCCCTGCTGGAGTGGGGAGGGGGGTGGAACACCCAGTGCAGTAGGGGCAGATAGGGGTTGGTTCCTGAGCGTAGGAAGGAGCCCATTGGTTGCTGGTCACCTGGGCTCATGGTCAGAGGGAGGTATAAAAGGTGGGCACCATCTTAGATCTAGGTTCTGTCCAGAGAGGAGAAGACAGGGAGTAGAGGCTCTGTAGGAGCTCTACTCCAGGAGGGCCTAGTGAGAGGCCGAGGAGGAGGTGAAGGTGAGCTGTGGTGTCACCTCAGCCCAGCTCCACGAGAAGGGAGGAGAAGAAGGAACAGGAAAGACGGAGGAGAGACAGAGAAACAGAAGGGCTCAGGAACAAGAAGGCAGAATGGACCCTAAGAACCCACGAGAATCCAGGGTGCAGGGTCAGGCAGATTAAGGGTGCCGGATCCCAAGTTGGTGGAGGAGAAACTACCCTCAGCCAAAGACCGGACGTCGTGATCATTTATTGGTGCGACACCTCATCAAACCTGCTAGGAAGGCACCATATAGGACAGCGGAGGACGGGGCCCACGTTTAACCGCACAAGTCCGCGGCAGCTGGACAAAGGTGGGTCACTGGCGAGGCAGGCCAGAGAAAGGACAAAAGGGGGTCTTGAGCCATACTCCTGAGCTGCCTGGGAGTTGACCGAGCCCCTCACCTGGTGGACGCCGCACGGCTCGGGCAGTCATTCCCTGCAGAAGTGACTTGGATATTAACCGTGAGTAAAGACCCCGGACTGCAGTACGTTGTCTGTGTGCTTTTTCGCTCCTCCGGCACTACCGGTACTGGGACTCACACCACCATCACTCCCACCATCCACTACACTGCCCTGGGGCCGCACTCTTCCCGTGGGGAGTCACACCATCCCAGCTGCATACATCATCGGCCCCAGCGGTCTGCCCTGCAGCGGCGGTTCCTAATAACCGCAGTCCATGGGTGGCGTAGTCGGACATCTCTTAAAACATCTAAAAGACTGCCACTGGTCTGACCACCCTGAGCCACGGGACCGGGTCGCCACTACTACCCCCATCGCCTCCCTATTGCCCGGTTCCGAGTGCCCCACGGCCCAGGGGGCGAATCACAGTCACATGCCAACTAGACGTGCCAGGCCTCGCTCCATTTAAGTATATTAAGCAAGACCAGACAAGTCTAGTCGGATTGTGGCTGGAAGCATGCAAATCTCATACTTGGTGTCACATGACCGCCTGCTCTCGGCGTCAGCATCGGAGACTCCCGACAGCGCGCAGTGCATGTGATGTGAAGATTCACAAGTCTGCAGTCACATAGAGTGACTTCCTGAACCTGAGGTGGTCAGTCTATTGGGGCACCATGATTTGTGGTGATGCCTCGGGATCAATATAGTAAAAATGGTTTAGGATGACGGGGTAGATATCACCAAAATATAAGAAATGATCTTCCTTGCTGATTACAAATCTGGGGTGGAGATACGTTTTAATTATACTGTCTACAACCGTGTGAGACGCTGCACTTATATTTTAAAATATATTACTTGTGCATATTCTCACACATAAGAGGTACTAAGCCTAACAGATCAAGGTTGCTTAGAAACACCGAACATTATTTGGGTGTACGTTAAAAAGAAAAAAAGGATAAAAAAGGAAAAAAAAAACGTGAGAAACTTCTGTAGACATCTAATACAACACAATAAACGAATACAACATAAAAAGTGGAAACAGACGCTTAACAGTGTGAAAGAGGATCGTGAATAGTAACTAAGGTTCTTCTGTAAGTGGCATTTCTACTTCAGGGGCACTGAGGTCAGACTGGCCCACCTGAGTACCTGAGGACCCTTTCGTTGGCCCACGCTCTAATCACAAAGATCCAAAAGATAAGCCTATGAGCAGATGACTTTGGGGCAAATAAATTGTGACGAGGATAATTTTTTCATTATTTATCTACTTGATCTTACTGATCAGATGCCTCCCAGCTTTGAAGGTTAAGTGAGAAGGACAGATACTGCAGCATTTCTTATTTGACATTAAGCCACTTCCTTGACCTCGCCCAGTCCTTTTTATGTGCCAATGCAGTAATATTGCCCATTATAGTTCCCAGTCACGCAAGGTGTGGGAAAGACTAAGTGCAACACGAAGGGAAGAAGAGAAGGGAGCCCAGACTCTAGGGAAAGGGGGAGTGGAGACCTCCTAGGCTGATCTAATATCACCCTGTCTCCCCTATCGTCCTTATATTGGTTCCTCACCAATCGCCACACAGGAACCTAAACCCTGTATTTCCCTAGCGCTTGGCCCTGTGTAGGGAAGGAGGGGGATGAGCACTACTCAGTCTCCACTAACAACTAAAGACAACCAAGGAAACAAACATGAGGGAAAGTAACTTAGCTTGAGCCAACTTCAGAGAGATTGCTCCTAACGTCCTCCAAGCACCAAGAGGAAGTAAGCAGACTGCAACAGCTCCAAGCATTCACAAGAGATCATGTGAATATCACCAGTGCCTCCCTGTAGCAATCCAGTATTTAAACACCCAAGCCTGGGTGTCAATTAGCAGAAGGGAGGTAGCCGCTGGGTCCTAGAGTGAGACAGCTAAGAAGGGCAACTGTCTGTCACTTCTGACACACCCGTAACATTCCCACACAGTATGATACTGCTTTTATGGCAGTGTACATCAATTTATTTTAAGGGGTTAAACTGGCAGTTGTCATGTTACACTGACAGAAACCAATCTGAGACTGTTAATAGGACAAGTGACTGTGAGCATGCATAGTAGGGAACTCCATTCCTCTGTTCATGTGTATAAAGATGTGTTCTCATTGAACATTCTGATCTAACACTAGAAATATCAGGGGTGCTGAGATAAGAAGAGGCTGCTCACACTGCTGTCCACCCTATCTATCTGATCTAATACTGGAGATATCAAGGTTCTGAGGTAAGAAGAGGCTTCTCACACTGCCGTCTACCCTGTCTATCTGATCTAATACTGGAGATACCATGGGTGCTGAGGTAAGAATAAGCTTCTCAAACGACTGTCCATCTTGTCTATTTGATCTAATACTAGGGATACCAGGGATGCTGAGGTAAGAAGAGGCCACTCACAGTACTTTCCACCCTGTCTGTCTGATCTAATACAGGAGATACCAGGGGTGCTGAGGTAAGAAGAGGCTGCTCACATTGCTGTTCACCCTTTCTATAGGATCTAATACTGGAGATGCCAGTGATGCTGAGGTAAGAAGAGGCTGCTCACACTGCTGTCCACCGTGTCTATCTGATGTAATACCAGAGATACCATTGGTGCTGAGATAAGAAGAGGCTGCTCACACTGCTGTCCACCCTGTCTATCTGATCTAATACTGGAGATACCAGGGTTGCTGAGGTAAGAAGAGGCTGCTCACACTGCTGTCCATCCTGTGTATCTGATCTAATACTGGAAATACCAGGAGTGCTGAGGTAAGAGGTGGCCGCTCACACTGATGTTTACCCTGTCTATTTGATCTAATACTGGAGATCCCAATGGTGGCTGCCTCCTTGCCCACTGGATACCAATGTGACAGACTATCCCTATATACGCTGCTTTATATTTGACTTTCACCCATCAACAATGTACAGATAAATCCTGATGAAGGCATTTGAGCTGAAACGTTGTACTACTGTACATACCCTTTTTTTGTTGATTGTCTGTTGGTGTTGGAACCATTACATATGAAATTCTGAGCAAAATTACTTTTCTTGTTCTGTGCCGAGGGTTACTATTACTATAGGTACATATGTATGTCATCTGCTCGTCCTTTACCTCATTTATTTAATAAGTATGTTCTCTTGATATACTGTACACATCCTCCTGAAAAACAACATTTAATTGGTAATTAAAACAAGATGCACGGCACTGGGGGGCAATTCATTACAAATATCAGATTGTAAAACACTTGGACCAAGATCTGCTTTTTACTTTTGGACCCACAGCGCTCTTCTGGTTGGGGGATGAATGATTGTCAGCACTCGTAGAGCAAAAATCTATTTCCACTTGATAAAAAGAGAAAGAAAAGCATAAAAGCTTCATAGAATAAGAAATATTCAAAATAGTAAATAAATTCAAATGCAGAAAATGAAACAAAATCTGATAGTAAATTGTCTACATAAAGAGCCTGAAAGACTAGTAATTTGGATGTCAAAAGAAGAAAATTTTAATATGTTAATAATAGCTAAAGAAGAAAATTGTGCGATTCCACCAGATAGACTCCGTCTCAATTATATGTTCTTCTATTTATCGGAAATGATTTTTTTATTTTTATGCACACAGACTTTAAAGCTATAGAACTTTTATTTTACGAAAATCTATTGCTCCTTACTGTTGAAGGATTATTAAAGGGCTGTCCGGATTTACCTTTGGGATCACATGGAAAGAATCATACGCAGCAAAGTGCTTTTTATTTTACCCAATTTCATCCAGATACTGCGAAAAAAATGGGCCACAGAATCCACATGGAAGTTGACTTGTGGTGCTGAGTTTCAATCTGCAAAATGACGATTTATACTGTGGGTGTATTGGTCCAAATCTGCAGAAAAATCAACAACTAATCTGCCTGTAAGGATATGTTCACACAGGTTTTTTTTTATACTGTCTATGTGCACACTGCGTCTTGTCCACAAATTGGGCAACTCCTTCTTAATCCCTATGTTTCCCCCTTGTAAACTGGGTCGTAACTACAACAGGTGCAGTCATTGCAGTCGCACCCAGTCCCTGGAGCCTAAGGGGCCCAAAAAGTTCCTTTGGCCTGTATGAAAAGACCAATGCTATTAAAGACTTGCAATAATTGGGGGTCCTGTTGGAACATTTGCATTGGGGCCCGTGAGCTTCAAGTTACGCCATTGCTTGTAAAATAATAATACAGTGCCTTGAAAAAGTATTCATACCCCATTAACTTTTCCACATTTTTACATATTACACCCACAAACTTAAATGTATTTTATTTGGATTTTATGTGATATACCAACACAAAATAACATGTATTTGTGAAGTGTAAAGGAAATGATACATGGTTTTCTAAATATTTTAAAAATTAAAACCTAAAATTGTGACATGCATTTGTATTCAGCCCCCCTAGAGTCTGATACTGCTAAATAAAATCCTGAGTGACCAGTTGCCTCCAAAAGTCACATAATTGGTAAGTTGAGTCCACCTGTGTGTAATTTATCCTCAGTTTAACTACAGCTGTTTTGTGAAGGCCTCAGAGGTTTGAGAACATTAGAGATCAAACAGAATCTTGAAAACCAAGGAACACACCGGACAGGTCAGGGATAAAGTTGTGGAGAAGAGTAAAGCAGGGTTAGGTTATAAACAAAATAGCCGAAGCTCTGAACATCTCACGGAGCACTGTTCAATCTATCATCCAAAAATGGAAGGAGTATGGCACAACTGCAAACCTACCAAGACACCAAGACTTGTCTGTCCACCTAAACTGACATCCCAAGCAGCTCTCACTTTTTCCGGTTGTATGTGATTTGTTTGAAGGTGTCGACAGTGAAGCCAGCGCTGATTGGACACAGGGATCGTGTGACATAACAATGTCATGCAATCCTTGGGAGAGCCAGTGCCGACAGGAGGTGAGTATAAGTGTTTTTATTTTACAAGGGGGAAACAGAGAGATTGAGAAGGGGTTGTCCAAGCAGTAGGCAATCCGTTTAATCCAGGGGTCTCAAACTCGGCTGGGTATATGGGCCGCACATGGAAAAAATTTGAATTTGGGGGGCCGCATTCTTTGTTCAATGTGACATTTTTAGTGATACCATTTTTTTTGTATACACCTTTTGAACATTTTTGCCGTGTTTATTTTTTTATGGCTTGGGTCGTTATGGATGTGGCGATAATAAACGTGCACTTTTTTGTGTTTACTTTAGTTTACATATAAAACAGCATTTTTAGTGCCCAATATTTTTTCATGCTTTATTTTATTTTTTATTTTTTTTACAATTTTATTTCCCCCAATTGGCCACATACAGTAATATTGTCTTACAATTAGCATCATATAGTAATAATGGAAAACATCTTGTAGTAATGTTCCCCATCCAAGTCCCCATCTTGTACTAATGTGCCCCATCCAGGTCCCCATCCTGTGGCTATGTGCCCCATCCAGGTCCCCATCCTGTGGCAACGTTCCCCATCCTGGCGCCCATCTTGTACTAATGTGCCTCATCCAGGTCCCCATCTTGGGGCTATGTGCCCCATCCAGGTCCCCATCCTGTGGCAATGTGCCCCATCCAGGTCCCCATCTTGTGGCTATGTGCCCCATCCAGGTCCCCATCTTGTGGCTCTGTGCCCCATCCAGGTCCCCATGTTGTGGCTCTGGTCCCCATCTTGTGGCTCTGTGCCCCATCCAGGTCCCCATCTTGTGGCTATGTGCCCCATCCAGGTCCACATCTTGAGGCTATGTGCCCCATCCAGGTCCACATCTTGAGGCTATGTGCCCCATCCAGGTCCACATCTTGAGGCTCTGTGCCCCATCCAGGTCCCCATCCTGTGGCTATGTGCCCCATCCAGGTCCCCTCTTGTGGCTATGTGCCCCATCCAGGTCCACATCTTGAGGCTATGTGCCCCATCCAGGTCCCCTCTTGTGGCTCTGTGCCCCATCCAGGTCCCCTCTTGTGGCTCTGTGCCCCATCCAGGTCCCCTCTTGTGGCTATGTGCCCCATCCAGGTCCCCTCTTGTGGCTATGTGCCCCATCCAGGTCCCCATCCTGTGGCTATGTGCCCCATCCAGGTCCCCTCTTGTGGCTATGTGCCCCATCCAGGTCCCCTCTTGTGGCTATGTGCCCCATCCAGGTCCACATCTTGAGGCTCTGTGCCCCATCCAGGTCCCCTCTTGTGGCTCTGTGCCCCATCCAGGTCCCCTCTTGTGGCTATGTGCCCCATCCAGGTCCCCATCCTGTGGCTATGTGCCCCATCCAGGTCCCCTCTTGTGGCTATGTGCCCCATCCAGGTCCCCTCTTGTGGCTATGTGCCCCATCCAGGTCCACATCTTGAGGCTCTGTGCCCCATCCAGGTCCCCTCTTGTGGCTCTGTGCCCCATCCAGGTCCCCTCTTGTGGCTATGTGCCCCATCCAGGTCCCCATCCTGTGGCTATGTGCCCCATCCAGGTCCCCTCTTGAGGCTATGTGCCCCATCCAGGTCCCCATCTTGTGGCTATGTGCCCCATCCAGGTCCCCATCTTGTGGCTATGTGCCCCATCCAGGTCCCCATCTTGTGGCTCTGTGCCCCATCCAGGTCCCCTCTTGTGGCTCTGTGCCCCCTGTGCTGTTCTTCACACACATAAAATAGAAAAAAAAAAAGATGATTCTCACCTGTCCTCCGTTCCCTCGGCGGCCTTCCTGCAGATGTGGCCCGCAGGCACCACAGAGTCCGACCGCTTGACGATCCCGACCTGGTCCAGGAGGAGCCGCCGACAGCAGCGCTGCATTGCCACACAGAGACTGTCTCCCAGCACTGCATTTCCAATGTCAGCCGCCGGCCAATCAGAGGCCAGCAGCTGACATCTGCATATGGCAATGACGTCATACTCGCTGCGCCGACACGCAGATATCAGCTGCTGGCCTCTGATTGGCCGGCGGCTGGCATTGGAAATGCAGTGCTGGGAAACAGTCTCTGTGCGGCAATGCAGCGCTGCTGTCGGCGGCTCCTCCTGGACCAGGTCGGGATCGTCAAGGGGTCTGTGCCTGCGGGCCGCATAAAGCAGCCTCAGGGGCCGCATGCGGCCCGCGGGCCGCGTGTTTGAGACCCCTGGTTTAATCCAACAACGTAGCCGCCAGAGTTTTCTCTCACAAAGCCACTTGAGGAAAAATCCAGCGTCTTTTTCCTGAAGCGGCTCCACCAGCATCTTTGCCTTCGTTTAATGCTGCCGGCGTCTTTTCTCTGTATCATCTATGTAACTTCAGCTTCCGAACAGAAGTCATCAGAAAAATGAACATGTTACTTCTTGTCCTTTTTTTAAGGTTGTATTACGGTGCTTTTTCAGGCGAATTCCGTGCGGAAAACACGTCATGTGCACATAGCCATATTATAGATTTAGGAGCAGACTGTGCTCCAAAATCCACATGAAAAAATGCTTCAAATAACTTTTCTATTGATTTCAAAGGGAAAACATGTCTGTAGTGCACATACAGATGTTTTTGTTTTTCCCCTGAAAAAAAAGCAATTATTGGGATATTTTTTGCTAGAAAATGCTGTAAATTTGCCAACTGTAGGATCATTGCAAAAATGTGCATGTCAAAGTTGTGGAACGGTCACATCTTGGCTGGCTGAATTTCCACTAGTCTGTGTACAGCTTCCAGACCTGGAGGCGCTTGAGGCTGCTTTCCGCAAACACCAGGAAGGTCCTGAGTGTATAAGTCAAACATTTCTATAGGCCCCTATACACCATTCAGAGGCAAAATGTGTTTCTTTTTGGCCTCTCGTGGAGCCAAAGAGGTGGAGAACCGAGTGAGAGAGAGAAAGGAGTGAAAGCTGCGGCCACTGAAGCAGAAGTGCCATGTACGTGAGCGGTAGACAGGCCTATGATTGACGCGCCCCCTGGGCCGTAGGGGGCACCCGGATCCGGGCCTGTAGATGCTGGGGGTTGTAGTCACCGTGGCGGCGACCCGGTCCGTGACCCAGGGCGGTCAAACCAGGGTAGTCTATGTGTATAGGTTATATATAGTCCGACTACGCTACCTGTGGAATGCGGTTATTGGGAACCGCCGCTGCGGAGCAGTCCACTGAAGCTGGTGGTATGTGCAGCAAGGTGATGTAACTCCCCACAGGAAGAGTGGAGCTTCAGGGCAGCGTGTATGGATGGATGGTGGTAGTAGTGCCAGGATCAGTAATGATAACACGGAGTCTTTGCAGTGCAGTCCAAGGCCCCAACGGGAGTACTTGCTAGGGATGAGGGCCTGGTCAGTCTGGAAGCAATCCTAGAATTCCCCTGGCCAGGTGGAGTTGTAGGCCTGCCGTTCTGACTGTACTCTTTGGCTATCCCGCTTATAGTCGTGTTGTAGCCCACGTCCGTGAGTGTGACGTGCTGCTCACCCGTATGGCTGGCGACTCGGACCTTGTGTATTCCTCGCTCCTCTGTGGCGGTACTGGTCCTTTCGTGTGGCTGAGCCTCCGGGCTTCTGGGGGCCAGGAGACCTGCAATCTCCTGCCTTGCGGTATCTGCTGCTGGGTATACAATCCTCACAGCCTCAGACTCCGGTGTCCGGTCCTCTGTATGCTGTCCAGGACGAGCTATGCCCAGCTCCAGTCCCTGGATTCTTACTCCTGTGTCCTCAACTCGACTACAGCCCTGTCTGAACTAACCCCGCCTCCAGATCCAGTTATATTGGGCAGGATCCTCCCCTTTCTGGCCTGGGGCAGGAGGTGTTGCATGTAGTGTGTTCCCTGACCAGGAAACTCCTGTTTTGCTCCCAGACATGGTATTACTACCACTGTGGCAACCAGACCCTCTGGGGTGCCACATGATACCGAAACAAGAGCATGTGTGCTGGGGTAACTCCTGTGGGTGTGAAGGCTGCAAGAGAAGATTGTGTGTGGGTGTAGATGAACAATGAGGGGTGGAAGTAGTAGATGGTAAGATAGTGCTGGCGCCCCTGCACAAGTCCCCTTCCTCCTCTCAGCAGGGACGCCGGCGTGTTCAATTACCCTCCCACGCTGCTCCGATCCCCGCCGCATCTGCTTCCCCTCAGGACCTACCTGCACGTTATGCGCAGGTCTCCTGGGAGTGTTCTTAGGGCATGTGTGCACTCCCCGGTTCTAAAAGGGGCAGCGCGCTTCTGACATGTCCCCAGCCAATAGCTGGGAGACGTTAGATATTTAAGGCACCCGCCCCTTTAAGGAGGTGCCTTAGCAACATTAGTGATCAGTGTATTTTCCTGCTACTTAGTTGTAAGGTCCCTGTGCCTGTGCTCCCTGAATCTGATCCTGTCTGAACTTGACCCTGCCCTTCCTGCTGAACCTGTTCCTGAGCCCTTCCTGCCTTTACCTAGTTCTGAGCCTAATCCTGCGCCTAGTCCGCACCTTAAGGCTGTGTGCCCATGATGCGTTTTTTAAGCGTTTCCACAGCAGCAAAAACGCCGCAGAAACGCTTAAAAAGCGCATGGTAGAAGGCCTGCCATGTTTCCCAATGATTATCCGCATGTGTGACGCGCCCCCTGGGCCGTGTGTGTGTGGGGATACCCGGAACCGGAACTTTTGTGGATGCTGGGGGTTGTAGTCCTTGCGTGGCGGGGACCCCGTCCCGTGGCTCAGGGTGATCAACAGAAATGGCGTTCTATTTATAGGGTTTTGTGATTAAATGTCTGACTACGCCACCCGTGGATTGCGGTCAGAGTGAACCGCCGCTGCATGGCAGACCGCTGAGGCTGGTGTTGTGGGTGCAGCTGAGGGTAGTATAACTCGCCACAGGAGGAGTATAGTCCCAGGGCAGTAAATAGGGATGTTAGGGCTGATGGTGCGCGGGAGCAGCAGTAACCACATGGAGTCTGTCATGCAATTCAGGGTCTTTACTGTTGGCGGTATTAAGGGACCCGTCCGGAATACAGGTTAACAATGGAGGCCTGGTCAGTCTGAGAGCAACTGGGAAATCCCGCTGGTCAGGGGGAGTTTGTAGGCCTACCGTGCTGACTTCACTCTTTCTTGGCTATCCCGCTGTAGTGTGGTGGTAGCCCACGTCTCTGAGTGTACCGTGTTGTTCTCGCCCGTATGACTGGCGACTCGGGCCTTCCGTACTTCTCACCCCTCTGGGGCAGTAGTGGTCCCTCTCGTGTGGCTGAGCCTCCGGGCTTCCTTGGGCCAAAGGACTTGAAGTCCCCTGCGAGGTGGTTTTCTGCTGCTGGGCTTATAACCCTCACAGCCTCGGACTCCAGTGTCCGGCTTTGTAAGTCTCTAGCCAGGACGAGCTCTGCTAGCTCCCCTCCTGGCCTCGTGTTCCTCCTCTGCCTACAGGGACTCCTCAGCCTGCTGCTGACCTGTCCCTATCTGCAACTTCACTGGAACCTTGTCTGGAACTTGTCTCTCTAACCCTGCCCCAGATCCAGTTTATAAAGGGCAGATTTCTCCCCTCCCTGGACTGAGGCAGGAGGTGCTGCATGCTAATTGTCCCCAACCAGGGAACCTCCCACCTGCTCTCAGACATGACATTGCTGCCACTGTGGCGACCAGACCTGGGGTACCACATTCCCCCCTAGTGAAATTTAGTACTTCGGGACTAGACATTTTTTTTTAAGGAAAACACAACAGGTAATAACAATACAGTAACATATATACAAGAAGTTTAGTCTTTTTTTTAGGTCCCGGCGCTCCCTTAGCCAGGTGTCCTTGTCACCCAAGATGCTCTTTGAGGGACCCGTCCCAAACCCTCCACGTAGGCCCTGGGGTGGCTTTGATGATCCGGAGTTGGACCACGTCTTCAGCCACCTCCACGGGTTTTGTGTTCTGTGGTCGTCTTCAAAAGAGGGCACCTTACCAGGTGCAACTATGTACAAGGTAGAGTTCCAGTTATTCATTGTCCATAACCTGTTAGTCCATGAACCCTGTCGGGTAACTAGAAAAACATAATTAGTATTCAGGCAACAAACATTAAACGTTTCAACAGTTGCAATATACTTGTATATATACATTGCATTTAGATTTTCCAGCGAGCGGGCACTGTCTGGTGGTACTCTATTCAGGTCCCCTGTTTCCACCCCCTGTGTACTGGGGGTGCTCGTGTCTGCACTAGAGGTGTTTTCAGATGTTACGGGTAGGTTGGGCAGCTTTCTGCGTACTCTTCGGCTCACCACGGGCATGGCAGGTTCACTACTAGCAGAGGGTTGATTCTCCTGAGCTGCTGGTATGTACTCTTCTGCCTCCGGGGCCACTTGCTCTTCCAACACTACTTGCTCTTCTGCAGGCCTTAGAGGGGCTGGCTGGAGAAAGGTAAGGACGGGTACCACTATAGCGTTATTGATTTGTGTCCAGGACCGGGGAAATTCTCCGAGCACTGTACTGACCATTTTTTCCCTTTCCTCTGTGGGTTGAGGGCTATCTTGGTCTTCATCAGTGCTTTGCAGCTGCTCGGGACACTTCTTCAGGTGGTCTCTGGAGACAGTGGCTGTGGTCTCTCCTCCATCCTTACTGATAACATACCTTTGGGTTTTCATGGCTTGAGGGCAGTACGGTGTACGGGTTTTTCTCCCACTGGTCATCCAACTTGTGGAGCCATCTCTTCCTCTTCAAGACCTGCTCTCCAGGTGCCAGGGAAACAGCAGGAGCATGCTGGTTGTAATTCCTCTCTTGCCTCTCTCTTGCTTGAGACAGACTTCGCTCCACACTCTCCTGTACTTTCCGGTACTGCTGCTGTCGTTCTGTGTCCCAGTCTACTTCTAGTGAGGTGTCCTCGGGTGTCAGGACTCCCATCTCCAGGTCAATTGGCAGCTTACCAGGTCTTGCTCTCATTAGGTAAGCTGGGGTGCAGTTGGTAGAATTTACTGGGATATGGTTATACAAGTCCACCAGATCCGGTAGTTTCTCAGGCCACAGGCTGCGTTCCTCCAGGGGCAACGTCTTGAGCAGGTCTATTACTACCTGGTTCATTTTCTCACACATCCCGTTGGTTTGGGGGTGGTAAGGCGTTGTCCTTATCTTCTTGCAGCCATACAGGTTGCAGAATTCCTGGAAGACTTCAGCCTCGAACGCTGGACCTTGATCAGTCAACACTTGCTCTGGATACCCGTGTGGGCGGCAGAAATGCTGCTGAAAGCCTCTGGCGGCCGTCTGAGCTGTTAAGTCTTTGACAGGGACCACCACTAGGAACCGGGAGTAGTGATCTACGATTGTGAGGGCGTAGACGTATCCCGATCTGCTTGGAGCCAGCTTCACGTGGTCCAGGGCCACCAGCTCAAGGGGCTGCTTTGTGATGATGGGCCGCAGGGGAGTCTTCTGGCTGGCGCGGTCCTTCCTCCTTAGGTTGCACGGGCCACAGTCTCTGCACCATCTCTCTATAGCCCCCCTCATGCCTACCCAGAAGAACCGCTCACGCAACAGGAACTCCAGCTTCTTCCATCCAAAGTGCCCTGCTCCGTCATGGTATGCTTCTAGGACCATAGCCGCATCCCGCCTTGGGACCACTACTTGCCCGGTCAGCTCATGTGTTCGAGAGTTGACGGTTCTGCGGCACAGCCTCCCCTCGTAGAGAAACAGCTTGCTCCTCTCCTTCCACAGCTGTTTGGCCTCTTCTGGAGCATCGGATCAAGGTGGGCATCAGCCTGGGTCAGCATCTCTTTTACCAGGCGGACTGCAGGGTCACTATCTTGTGTCTCTGCCCATCCGTGATGGGGTAAGGAATTGAACATAGCTGTGGCAGAGCACCTCTCCTTTACGCAGTGGGAACACTGGGTGATCCCATGACGGTGGAATGCAGGGAGCTCAATTTCTTCCAATTCTTCTGGATCCTCTCCCCCGTCCTGCAAGTGAGGCATTCTGGACAATGCATCTGCTTTGGCATTTGCGCGCCCTGTCCGGTATTTGATAGTAAATTCATAATTGGACAGCCGGGCCATCCATCTCTGCTCTAGGGCACCAAGTCTTGCAGTGTCCAGGTGTGTCAACGGGTTGTTGTCCGTGTACACAGTGAACTTAGAAGAAGCCAGGTAATGCTTGAAGCGCTCGGTGACCGCCCACACCACTGCCAGGAACTCTAGCTTGAAGGAGCTATAATTCTCAGGGTTTCTCTCTGTGGGTCTCAGCTTTCTGCTAGCATAAGCAATTACCCGTTCTCTGCCCTGCTGGATCTTAGACAGTACGGCTCCTAGCCCCACGTTACTGGCGTCGGTGTGGAGGATAAAAGGCTGGCCGTAATCAGAGTAGGCCAGGATCTCTTCCCCCGTGAGGGCCATCTTCAGCTGGCGGAAAGACTCCTCCTCCAGCTTGTCCCACTTAAAGGGCGGCTTCTGACTTTTAGTCTTTGACTGACCTAACAGGAGGTCCTGCATAGGGGCTGCCATTTTGGTGAACCCGGAGATGAATCTTCGGTAGTAGCCTACCAACCCGAGGAACTGCCGCACTTCCTTTATGCTGGAGGGTCTTGGCCAGTCCTTAATCACCGTGATCTTGTCAGGGTCTGGGGCTACTCCGTCAGCACTCACCACGTGTCCCAGGTACTGTACTTTTAGCTTCAGTAGATGACACTTGGAGGGTTTCACCTTTAGGCCGAAGTCTGCCAGGGCATCGAACACCTCTGCCAGGTGCTTTAGATGGTCCTCATAGGTCTTGGAATACACGATGACATCGTCCAGGTAGAGTAGGACCGTCTCGAAATTTCTGTGCCCCAGACAGCACTCCATCAGCCTCTGGAAGGTCCCTGGTGCATTGCAGAGTCCGAACGGCATACAATTGAATTCACTGAGACCCATCGGGGTGGTGAAGGCGGTCTTCTCCTTGTCTGACTCGGCTACAGGAACCTGCCAGTACCCGCTAGTGAGATCCAAAGTAGAGAAGAAGTTAGCAGATTTTAATGCAGCCAAAGACTCCTCTATCCTAGGTAACGGGTACGCATCTTTGTGTGTTATTCTGTTGACCTTTCTATAATCTACACACATTCTCATCGTGCCATCTTTCTTTTTTACAAGAACTAGAGGAGCTGCCCAGGGGCTACAGCTATCCCTGATCACCCCAGCCTCCTTCATTTCTCGTAACATACCCTTGGCATTCTGATAGTGTGCAGGGGGTACAGGCCGGTATCTCTCTTTTATGGGTGGATGGTCTCCTGTGGGGATTTGGTGTTCTACCCCCTTTACTTGCCCAAAGTCTAGCGGGTGTTTGCTAAAGACTCTTTCGTACTCCTGAACCACCCGGTAGACTCCCTGTTTCTGGTGTGGGGGAGTGGAGTCAGTGCCCACGTGCAGCTTCTGGCACCAGTCCTCCATTTGTTTTTGGAGCCGTTACCTTCCTCTGGGGAAGATGGAGGCAAGGGTTCCACGGCCTTTACAGAGTTTTGGTTAATGGTGAACAATTTGGCTAGAGTGGCATACTGGGGCAAGTGTACTTCTCTTTCCCCAATATTTAGGATGCGGACAGGTACCCTCCCATGGCGGACATCAACCACCCCCCGTGCTGTCAAAATGGTGGGCCTACTGTCTGAGTAAACGGGTTCTACCATAGCTTGGTAGTCTCTACCTCTTAACCCGATTGCAGTCCGGCACCAGATCATCATTTCACTTTTTGGGGGCATGGCGATAGGGAACGGGTCACTCAACCTAACGCTACCAATCTCACCACCAGACAGTTCTACCAGTTGCCACTTCATCAGGGCTCTGATCTCTTTTTGTAAGACACGCTTCTGGCTGGAGCTGGCATTCATTGCAACCTGCTGTAATATAACAATTATCTCTGAAAGACAATTTTCAATAACGTTAGTACCCAAGGTTATTTTAGGGTGACTTTCACGACGGTCAATGTCCACAATAATCAGTCCTTGCGCCGGCAGTTCAACTTTACCAATTTTGATGGTCACCTCCTTGAACCCCACCTGCGGCACGGGCTGACCATTGCTGGCGATGATGCTCAAGTCATTATCTGGGTAGCGGGTAATATCCGTGTCATTCCAGTACCGCTTGAAAAGTACATAGGGCATGGTGGTTACCTGTGACCCGGTGTCCAACAGTGCACTCATGGGAATGCCATCCAGTACCACAGGCAAGACCGGTCGTCCCCCCACATACTTGTCACGACAGTTTGACGGGCCTGATGATCTTACGCCTGGGGGTTGGCCCTCTGCCCCAGGTTGGGCTCGTTTAAATTACAGTACCTCGCAATATGTCCTGGCTGGCTGCAGCGGCGGCAGATGGGTTGTCCATCCTGGTCGTAGTGTGGCGCCCCTGAGGGTTCGACCGCCACAGGGATGCTGCACTTCTCTAATGGAGTGTAGTGTTCCTCCTCTGAGGTAAGAACAGTGTGATAGTCGTGACCCAACCTTTGCATCCAACACCACATTTCTCCACCAGAGGGGGCTAGTATGCACTAGGTGCTGCTCCCCCGGTTACAGGGAGACTGGGGAACCAAGAGTTAGGGGAACCAGTTAGTGGGTGAGGGTGGAGGACTTACAAGTTAGTTACACTTTAGATTTCATATTTAATAAAAAGCCATCTTTGGTCTTGGTCTTTTGCTGGTCCTTGATAGTCAAGGTCTTTCGACTGTTCTCTGTGCTGTCATAGACTGTGTGTAGATGTGACCATCCCTCCCGGAGCGCAGATCCTGTGTGGGCCTGCACCGGCAAGGGACACAGCCCTCGTACCTTAGCCTTGGGAGGAGGGGCAGGTTGTAGACGAGGAAATGTCCCAACCCGGCCAATGACCAGGACCAAGAAGGCCCGGAGCTCAAGAGTGTGGCTCCACGGCAAATGGATCCCAGGCAGGATGCAGACGGAGCGGAGTACGCCACCTGTCCTCGCCATGCTGATATATTCAGAGGGACTCCGGCTGCAAGAGGGGTACCGGCCCCCGACACCCGACCTTGCTACTCCACGTCCTGGTCGGGAAAAGCCCGGTAGGCCCTGAGGATCCCACCGGGTATCGGACGGAGCAGAGCTGCAACCCGTGCCCTTGTTCTGAGAGGAGCTCAGAGGGAGACCCGGCCTATTCGCACACACACGGACAGGAAAGGATTCGGTGTCTAGTTCAGGAACACTGTGGTGGAGGGTCCCGACTGAACTCTGGACTTACTCGGAGGTTGTCGGACCCCCGTCCCTGGTGACCGCAGGACTCCACGGGGAGCAGGGAGTCGCCTTCCTTCTGCCATCTCTAAAGTGAGTAAAGACTTGGAAGTTCACCCCTATGGCCTCCGGACTGTTTATTCTGCGCTACACCGCACGACGCGGCGCCCGTTCTCCTCTACTACTACCCCCTCCATCCTGTCCCTCTGCCCTGAGGCCCTGCTCCGCCTGTGGGGAGTAGTAAGAACTCTGGCCGCCATAACACCATGCCTCAGCAACGGCGCTGGTGGCCTTCACCAGGTGCCACAGGTGGCGTAGTTGTTAAATCAGCCACTCAACCCGGGTAAGCCCACACCATCCTTTTTAATGTGACGGCCCTGAGCACGGGTCGGGTCTGGGCCACGGCTGCACCCCATCTCTCCATCACAGGACCCGACTCCGAGTCCCCCATCACCCAGGGTAAACTAAAGGGCTTTTTCGAGGCGTCACAGTAGCGGTCTGTTGGCTTCCCTCTGGACGGAGGGATCCTCTTCTGTCGGAGCCATGGGACGTCCTCCGGACTGGTAGCCAGCTGGATCTTTCCTGGAGAGGATACCTGTAACGACTGCACAGTCCTGGTTAGTGCGGCAACGCTTTTGGTCAGTTCTTGGACCTGATGGTGCAGGTCTGTAGACGGGGTACTATTCATACTCTGTGCATTGGTTCCTGCAGGTTCTGTAGACTGGGGCGCCGCCTCCTGGTAATAAGTGATAGCAGGGCGCCTGGAGGCCGCAACGCCACCGGGTGCGGGTTCTCGGAGTACCCGGATGGCTCTGTCCTTAAACTGTGCAAAGTCTAACTCAGGGTTCTGCAGGGCCATCAGGCGTAACTGGGTTCGGTGGGCGCTGGACAGCAGACCCTCAATGAATTGTTCAGTCAGCAGTTTATCTGCATTCCGCACACTGTCAGGGTCTGCCTGCTTAATGGCTCTCAGGGCCTCTTGCAAATTCAAAGCATAGTCTCTTATACTGTCTTGGGCCCGCTGCTTGCACCCATAAAATTTCATTTTGATCTCTGCTGAGGTGCGGGTATCAAAAGTGTCCTTCAGACGGGCTAAAATCTCCTTCACGGTCCCCTTGTCCCTGACTGACCAGGACTTTACTTCTCGTTGGGCCGCGCCGGTTAACTGGCCTATCAGTATGCTCACTTTTTGTTCCTCCGTCAGGGGGTATACTTTGAATAGGCTATACAGTCTCTCTTTAAAGTCGCTCAGGGTATGCGACTCCCCTGAGTAGTGGGCCAACCAGGCCGCTCTGGGGATATAAGGCATTGTGAACGGCATTACTGCGGCAGCGGCCACGCTGGCGGTGGC
Organism: Phyllobates terribilis; assembly: GCF_046119375.1. NCBI lineage: Eukaryota > Metazoa > Chordata > Amphibia > Anura > Dendrobatidae > Phyllobates > Phyllobates terribilis. The sequence goes on from NW_027362770.1 coordinate 144,701,392, forward strand.
AGTTCCCTCCGCTTCCGACATCTTCTTCCCCCCTAGTCAACCGTGGCCTACCTTCCGTTGCTTTTCTTCTGTAGGCCGTGGCTCCGCAGGCGACCGTCGGGGTTGAGGACCTTGCATCGCGTCCTGGTGACGTCAGCGTCCCCTCGACTCCTTTCAGGACCTTGCGCAGCGTCCGTGCGTAAGGCGGGGCTCCAGTTCTCTCGCGCTTTTGTTGTCCACGCCCCTCTTCTTCCCACGCGACGTCCCAAAGATGGCGCCCGATGGCGGGAAAATGGCTGCGGATGGCGGGAAACGGCTGCGGATGGCTTCAAACTCCACCAAGGTAAGTATTACAGTCTTTCTTCAGGCACGCAGTACCCGTTGGTGGCGGGCACGAAATCCTGCCTACTACGCCAAAAGTTGACGCGCCCCCTGGGCCGTGTGTGTGTGGGGATACCCGGAACAGGACTTTTTGGGGATGCTGGGGGTTGTAGTCCTTGCGTGGCGGGGACCCGGTCCCGTGGCTCAGGGTGGTCAACCCAAATGACGGTCTATTTATAGGGTTTTGTGATTAAATCTCCGACTACGCCACCCGTGGATTGCAGTCAGAGTGAACCGCCACTGCAGGGCAGACCGCTGAGGCTGGTGTTGTGGGTGCAGCTGAGGGTAGTATAACTCGCCACGGGAGGAGTATAGCCCCAGGGCAGTAAATAGGGATGTTAGGGGTGATGGTGCGTGGGAGCAGCAGTAACCACACGGAGTCTGTCATGCAATTCAGGGTCTTTACTGTTGGCGGTATTAAGGGACCCGTCCAGAATACAGGTTAACAATGGAGGCCTGGTCAGTCTGAGAGCAACTGGGAAATCCCGCTGGTCAGGGGGAGTTTGTAGGCCTACCGTGCTGACTTCACTCTTTCTTGGCTATCCCGCTGTAGTGTGGTGGTAGCCCACGTCTCTGAGTGTACCGTGTTGTTCTCGCCGTATGACTGGCGACTCGGGCCTTCCGTACTTCTATCCCCTCTGGGGCAGTAGTGGTCCCTCTCGTGTGGCTGAGCCTCCGGGCGTCCTTGGGCAAAAGGACTTGAAGTCCCCTGCGTGGTGGTTTTCTGCTGCTGGGCTTATAACCCTCACAGCCTCGGACTCCAGTGTCCGGCTTTGTAAGTCTCTAGCCAGGACGAGCTCTGCTAGCTCCCCTCCTGGCCTCGTGTTCCTCCTCTGCCTACAGGGACTCCTCAGCCTGCTGCTGACCTGTCCCTATCTGCAACTTCACTGGAACCTTGTCTGGAACTTGTCTTTCTAACCCCACCCCAGATCCAGTTTATAAAGGGCAGATTTCTCCCCTCCCTGGACTGAGGCAGGAGGTGCTGCATGCTAATTGTCCCCAACCAGCGAACCTCCCACATGCTCTCAGACATGACATTGCTGCCACTGTGGCTACCAGACCTGGGGTGCCACATGTGCTGTGCACATGCTGCGGAAATTTCCGCTGCGGATTATCATTGCGGAAAAAAACGCAGCACTACCAATTATTTTGCAGAAGCGCTGCGTTTTCGCCGCCATTGACTTGCATTGGAAAGCATGGATTCCGCATCACTGCATCTGTACATGCAGAATCCAAGCGTTTCAATGCGCGGATGGTACCCGGGTCTGGAGAAGAGGAGACTCTCCTCTGGACCCGGGTACCATAGAACCTGTGAAAAAAAGAATAAAATAAAAAATAAAATATTATATTTACCTTCTGATGGCCCCCGATCTCCTTGTCTTCACTTGCCGGCAACTTGCGGTGGACTGAAGGACCTGCGCTGACGTCATAGTCATGTGACGGCAGGTCCTTCAGTGTACCGCGAGCTGCCGGCAGCGAGGACGGAGCGAAGCAAGACTCCGGGGGCCATCGGAAGGTAAGTATAGATTAACTTTTTATTTTATACCATTCTTTAGGTCACAGTATATAAATCTATGCCGTTTGGCGTTTTTTCTGCCAGGGAGATACAGAAACGTTCAGGAAAAAATCCTGAGCATTTCTGCATCATGGGCACATAGCCTTACTGCTACCCTCACCTGTCCAGTCTGAACCAGCACATGTGATTCTGCACCCGAGTCTGCCCTGTGTTCCTAAACCTATCCTGTCCGTGCCTGGTCCAGTATCCATCCTGTCTACTGTGGCGCCCCTGCGGGTTCAGTCGCCACAGAGGTACTGCATCTCACCCAGAGGTGTGGTATCTCACTCTCAGGTAAGGAAGGAGTACTGCCCGGGACTCTAACACCTGCATCCAACACTACACTACTCCAGACCAGCAGGAGGGGCAAGATGCATCGCTTCCCTGCTGAGCCCTATCCCTGGCTGGGGTGGGGGGAACCAAAGTAGGGGGAACTATGTAGTGGGTGTGGGTGGAGGAATAAGTTCAGGGGAGCATTGAAAGAAGTGATATAAAAGAGAGGGTGGAACATTCTAGAGAGAGTAGAGTCAGGGTCTTCAGTGAGAGGAAGAGTTGGGAGCAGGAGCTCTGCAGAAGATCTGCTCAGGGAAAGCACAGGCCTGAGTAAGGAGGCCCAGGAGAAGGAAAGGAGGAAGGAACGGGAGCAGAGAGAAGGCGCCAGGAGTAAAAGAGAGAGCCACAGATGGACCGGGACGTCTTTGTAAATCGGCGGGACGTCGAGCCCCATCTCCAACAGGGGCATCCCGGCCGAGACCTTTACCCCGGTGACCGTGTCACCTTTACCCGACACAAGGAAGAGCGCGGGTGGTATGCCCTCCAGGTGTACAGAGTGGTGAAGGAGAAAAAGGACATGCCCCCGCAGTGCGAGGCTGATGAGCCGGCTGGGTCAGCCTGCAGAAATCAGGTGTTTCCCCAGAGGGAACACCACTATTAAACTGTTCAGTTAACAGACTGTAAATAGTTATCCGAAAGGGTACAACACTGCTGCAAGTTTGAAAAAGTTTATTTGTTTTTGTGTGCCTTTAAAATTCTATAAGTGTACCCGGTAAGGGTAAAAGGACTGAAGGGTTATGGATGGTGAATAACCGAAAAACTTTCCGTTGTAAATAGTTGCATTTTTTAAAGTTCCCCCTATTGGTTTTTTACGAGACTGACCTAGAACAAAAACCCGTTTGGCGTGGCCGAAGACGTGGTCCAACGACTGGATCATCTATGCCCTGCAGCCACGCCCAGGGCCTACGTTGAGGGTTTTCGGACGGGTCTCTCATATTGCTCAAATTGCACCTTCTCCAGTGAGATGGACACCCGGTTATGGATCTCACTGTGTTGAGTTGAAAGATGTGTTTTATGAAAAAAAAAAAATGTTTCATAAATGTGAAGGAAATTGTATTGAAAAAGTTTTATAATGTTTTATAAGCTAATAGTAACCTGTAACGTTTAAGAAAAGTGCCTCCCATAAAGGGAAGAAAAAGTTTGGTTATTATCTTCTATGCGAATGCATTCTAAAAAAAAATTGTATGTCTAAAACCGAGTTTTACTCTGTTCCAGCCCGCGGACGTGCTGTGTTTTACCAGGGGGGTTCAGTCACCACAGAGGTACTGCATCTCACCCAGAGGTGTGGTATCTCATTCTCAGGTAAGGAAGGAGTACTGCCCGGGACCCTAACACCTGCATCCAACACTACACTACTCCAGACTAGCAGGAGGGGCAAGATGCACTGCTCCTCTGCTGAGCCCTGTTCCTGGCTGGAGTGGGGGGAACCAAAGTAGGGGGAACTATGTAGTGGGTGTGGGTGGAGGAATAAGTTCAGGGGAGCATTGAAAGAAGTGATATAAAAGAGAGGGTGGAACATTCTAGAGAGAGTAGAGTCAGGGTCTTCAGTGAGAGGAAGAGTTGGGAGCAGGAGCTCTGCAGGAGCTCTGCTCAGGGAAAGCGCGGGCCTGAGTAAGGAGGCCCAGGAGAAGGAAAGGAGGAAGGAACGGGAGCAGAGAGAAGGCTCCAGGAGTAAAAGAAGAAAGGGTCCCAGGGGTACGGGCAGTGCTGGAGGCCACCTGTACGCCCAAGTCTACCAGGCTGTGGGGACCGGCCCCTAACTAGTGAGAGTTACAAATATTCAACTAGGAAACCGGAGGCTGCTGTATTTTAGGTACTGCAGCCACAAGTCACATCTGTCTCACCAAGAAGGTGGCCATAGAGGACCCAGGGGACAGAGAAGACGTCACCCGGCAAGGTCCGCGGTCACTGGATTGGGACACTAGGTGTGAGGTGCGGGGGGACGGCCAGAAGGAACACACAGAAGCGGGTCTCGTTATGTACTCTGGAGGTACCTGAGGGTTGGCTGAGCTCCTGCCCGGTGAACGCAGCGCGACGTGGGAAGTTATGATCTGCAGTTGTAACCAGGAGTAAAGTAAGAACTGTGAGTAAATCCGGAAGACTGCACCCCACTGTCTCTGTCAATTATTGCTGCTGCGCCATCACCCCCTGCACTACACTGCACCACGAGTGCTACTTCCATAACTGCAACATCTACACTGCCCTGGAGCTAAGCTCTGCCTGTGGAGAGCTAAACCAACTCTGCTGCATTAACAACAGCTCCAGGGGACCTGCTCCGCAGCGGCGGCTCCCTTTAGCCGCATACCACAGGTGGCGTCATGAACTGTATATAAAAACTATAAATCCCCTGTAAATAACCCCTTTTATTGACCGCCCTGGGTCACGGACCGGGTCACCTCCACTGTGAGATCTCCCCTAGCAACGACCGGCCCGGCACCGAGTACCCCACGGCCCAGGGGTCGCGTCACTACCAGCCGTGCAGTCCTATACAGAACCTGCTCTGTCTAACCAGCCATATGTCCTTCTGTTAACCAGTTCCTGGCCAGCCTGACTATCTTAGTCCAGACCTGTTTCCCTGCCCCTTTGAGGGTCAGCTACTGCGGTTCTGAGGTCTGGCCTGGAGTAGCACCTGACGTCCACCAGGGTTCAGGTATAACCACACCATCAGGGGCTTTAGTGAAGAACCAGGTGTTCACTTAAGTACACCCCTCCAGGCTCTCCCTGGTCCATGCCGCAGTGGTTCCAAACACCAGCATGACAGTAGGCTTATGTAAAAAAAAGCACTAAACACCACCCTAGGTTGCAATAACTACCCAAGGAACAGGGTGATCACTCCAAAATAAAATCAATAATTTTTATTAATCATCATAATTAAAAACAAATTAAAAAAGCAGTATACTATACGAAGGGGAAACTTAACACCACACCAACATGTATATAATAATCACCTAATACATAAAATACATGCAAAGTGCTGGCATGGCAAACAGCTCCATATGTAGAAAATATCAATAAATGTTAAGTATAAAGGCCACATAGATATACCATACCCTGTCCAATTAAATTATCCTATTGTGTCAGGGGACATATAAAGGAGGGTAGGTCTTTAAATCCTATTTAGTCCTTAAACAATGCCTTAATGCCCATAAATACTAGTAACACATGGTCACCATGACCAGAATTAAGAGTCTGTACAAAATGATAGCAATGCCTACATATTACCTGTAGGACCCAAGATCAGAAAGATGTGGTGGTCAGCTTCCACTCACCCCTACGCGCGTGAAAAAGACCTGAAGTCACCGTGCCGGAGGAGTCATAGGGACTGGGCAGGGAGCAATTACAGTCATCGTTCACTACACCACTAGAGTGCTGTGCACTTTAATTGACAGCCTGCAGAGCATGAGCTGCTCAGAGACCCTGAGCTCACTGATTGGCTGCAGAGCTGACAACATGACATCAGCACTGCAGACAATTACAGACACTGGGATCAATCACTGCAGAAAATCACAAACACAATCACAGTCTCAGAGCTGATCCAGGGAGGATAAGTAAAGCACAGTTTGGTTTATTTTAAAACAAATTGCAGCCAAGGGGGACAATGGTTTTCCGAAACCAGAAAACCCCTTTAAAGAGGTGCAGAGAAGGTAAAACAGTGTTGAGGTCTGTGCATGATGGAATTCGGGATGTAACCTTTAAACTATCAATTTCTGTTTTGGATTATAGCTGAGGATTTGACAAATGTCATCCACATGCTGCAATTTTTCATTGCAGAAACTCACCAGATTTTTAAATTCGCAGTTTGTTCTGTTGCGGATGGAAAATGGCCTTGATATGGATTAATCTTATAAATATGTCCCTGCTGTGTACTGTGTAATGGCTTTGTCTGACCATGCGGAGCTGCTAAAGTTTTTCGGTCTGCACATACCACAGCTCCGGGCCAGGGGAGATGGCATAAGTCACTTATGATAATTGAGTATACAGATGAAACAGCAGTATAAAAGTGTGAACATAACCTAAAAAAGGCTATGTTTTCTATGTAGCAGTCGGAGGATATACACTGTGTGCAGAATCATTAGGCAAGTTGTATTTTAGAGGATTATTTTTATTATTGATCAACAACTATGTTCTCAATCAACGCAAAAGACTCATAAATATCCAAGCTTAATATTTTTGGAAGTTGGAGTGTTTTTTTTTTAGATTTGGCTATCTTAGGAGGATATCTGTTTGTGCAGGTAACTATTACTGTGCAGAATTATTAGGCAACTTACTAAAAACCAAATATAATCCCATGTCACTTGTTTGTTTTCACCAGGTAAACCAATATCAGTGCACAAAATGTAGAAATAAACATTTCTGACATGCAAAAACAAAAACCCCAAAAATTAGTGATGAATATAGCCACGTTTCTTTATGATGACACTCAACAGCCTTCCATCCATAGATTCTGTCAGTTGCTTGATCTGTTTTCGATCAACATTGCGTGCAGCAGCCACCACAGCCTCCCAGACACTGTTCCGAGAGGTGTACTGTTTTCCCTCCCTGTAGATCTCACGGACCACAGGTTCTCTATGGGGTTCAGATCAGGTGAACAAGGGGGTCATGTCATTATTTTTTCTTCTTTTAGACCTTTACTGGCCAGCCACGCTGTGGAGTAGTTGGATGCATGTGATGGAGCATTGTCCTGCATGAAAATCATGTTTTTCTTGAACCATACCGACTTCTTCCTGTACCACTGCTTGAAGAAGTTGTCTTCCAGAAACTGGCAGTAGGTCTGGCAGCTGAGCTTCACTCCATCCTCAACCCGAAAAGGTCCCACAAGTTCATCTTTGATGATACCAGCCCATACCAGTACCCCACCTCCACCTTGCTGGCGTCTGAGTCGGAGTGGAGCTCTCAGCCCTTTACTGATCCAGCCTCTGGCCCATCCATCTGGCCCATCAAGAGTCACTCTCATTTCATCATTCCATAAAACCTTTGAAAAATCAGTCTTAAGATATTTCTTGGCCCATTCTTGACGTTTTATCTTATGTTTCTTGTTTAAAGGTGGTCGTTTTTCAGCCTTCCTTACCTTGGCCATGTCCCTGAGTATCGCACAACTTGTGCTTTTTGATACTCCAGTAACATTGCAGCTCTGAAATATGGCAAAACTGGTGGCGTTATTTTGCGCCTTTTTTGGCCAACACGCTTCTTGCGAGCCTGTTGGCTATTTGCCATGAAACGCTTGATTGTTCGGTGATCACGCTTCAAAAGTTTGGAAATTTCAAGACTGCTGCATCCCTCTGCAAGACATCTCACAATTTTGGACTTTTCAGAGCCCGTCAAATTTCTCTTCTGACCCATTTTGCCAAAGGAAAGGAAGCTGCCTAATAATTAAGCACACCTTATATAGGGTGTTGATGTCATTAGTCAACACCCCTCCTCATTACAGAGATGCACATCACCAGATTTACTTAATTGGTAGTTGGCTCTCAAGCCTATGCAGCTTGGAGTAGGACAACATGTATAAAAAGTATCAAAGTGATCAAAATACGCATTTGCCTAATAATTCTGCACACAGTGTATATGAATGGGTGATATCTTGTTTAGGTTGGAATACCTTTTTATAGTTGTAACCAAGATGGTGACTTTCAGGATAGTGGAGTAGTATGTTCATGGGTGGTTTATGACGTTCCCCTCTTCCCTTAAAGTTAATTAATTTCTAATATGAATTTTTGAAACTTTTTATTTTTGAAGTTAAGTTTTTTTTTATTATCCTCTCTTAGATCCTGATATTTTGGGAACATATTCCATGCTTTTTTCCCTTTTCAATTTGGCGAAAAGCTACATCTGGTTTCTATAGGAGTGTGATTGATAGAACATAGAAGAAGCCTCCAGATTTATGTTTCTAGGAAGGTTGGACTTTTCTTCCTGAGTCGCATTCCAAAATTTGGAAACCAAATTTAGCAATAAAAAGTTAAATTAGTCCAACAGTAATGATTTAACAAACTCCTCTTCCTAGAACCCGGTGTTGTTCACATCATCGATGATGGCTTTCTTCCCCTCTCTTTTTCTTCCCCTCTCTCTCTCACTAACTTCTCCGACCCAATTAAAGAATTTTTGAGGTTTTCCTCTACTTGGCATGTAGATCCTTCTGATTAGCCACAAATTAATTTCTGGAACTGTAAGAAAATCTCACAGAGACCCAGAAAAACCACATAACTCACAGCAAATTCTTTTCTTTCTTTTTGGGCTGAGGAATTCAGTGTGGGAAAGGAAAAGAAAGAATGCACACACAGTCATTTTTCCTCATATCCTTCAACTGCTACAGAGAAAACATAAGGTTTCTCAGATGTTCCTGACAACTTTATTCCTTTGCAAACTGATTGCCATTAATGTTTTGGTTCGTTTTGTATACCTCTTGTTATATTTTTGGCAAAATTGTTTCAATTTCCAGATGATTGAGTGATCTCTGAAGAGGTTGACCACTTTCCAAAATGCGTTTTTGCTAAAATAGAACTGTAAACCATGTCGATCAGCTTTGATTTGGACAGAGCCATGTACCAAGTGTTCAATTTTCCTGCAGTGCCACCAGTGGGGAAATAAAGGATTGCATAGTGCCAATTGAAATCTAAATATGTCCATGTAACATATGGACTTGTTGGGTCCTCCAGAGTGAGAGATGATTTTTTTTTGCAACATGTGTTTCCTTTAGCTAAAAAATCAGAGTTTTAAACAGAGCCTTTTATTATTATTTTATTATTATTAATCCTCTATTAGCTCAGGGTATTTACCATGTTTTTGGTACCTTAGATAACCACTTTGATGGGCAAATTCATTGCCACATTGATACAGTATTTTTTGGCATGATCTTAGTAGTGATTCATCTCACCAAACCAATAGAATCACAACCCAACCTTTAACACTTCTTCAAGAAGACTGGAAGAAGTCTTGTCCATTGGTAGGGTATTGGCATAGGCGGATTATAATGAGGGAAATCCGAGCTACCGCCCGGGGCCCCGAGCGTGCAGGGGGCCCGCGGCTCCGGGCTGGGTGTCTAATGCCGGATTGCCCTCATTATATGTGCGGGCCGCCGCGGCACATACCGGTAACAGTGGCAGGAGGGGGGGCCCCGGACCGCTCCCCCAGCAGCGGCCGCCGCTACTTCTTCATCGGCCGGGCAGCACTGCAGCAGTTAACTTCCCTGTGCGCGGCCGTGTCTCCTAGCTGTGACGTCACGCAGTGCGCGCCCGGCCTGCAGTGCTGCAACGGAGAAGAGAGAGCAGGCAGGAAGAATGGAGCCGGGGGATGGTGAGTGTGTGTGTGTATGTGTGTGTGTGTTTGTGTGTATGTGTGTGTATGTATGTATGTGTGTGTATGTATGTGTGTGTGTGTGTGTGTGCAGGCAGATATCATTGTGTAATGTCTGTTTATATGTATTTTTGTGTTTCAAATGTGTTTATGCGTGTATGTATGTATATGTTTGTGTGTGTGCGTGACTGCATGCGTGACTGTGTGCGGCCTCCTGCTGAGTTTAGGTGGCGCCGTGCAGCCTCCTACTGTGTATAGATGGCACCGTGCAGCCTCCTGCTGTGTATAGATGGCACCGTGCAGCCTCCTGCTGTGTATAGATGGCACCGTGCAGCCTCCCGCTCTGTATAGATGGCACCGTGCAGCCTCCTGCTGTGTATAGATGGCACCGTGCAGCCTCCTGCTGTGTATAGATGGCACCGTGCAGCCTCCCGCTCTGTATAGATGGCACCGTGCAGCCTCCCGCTCTGTATAGATGGCACCGTGCAGCCTCCTGCTGTGTATAGATGGCACCGTGGAGCCTCCTGCTGTGTATAGATGGCACCGTGCAGCCTCCCGCTCTGTATAGATGGCACCGTGCAGCCTCCTGCTGTGTATAGATGGCACCGTGCAGCCTCCTGCTGTGTATAGATGGCACTGTGCAGCCTCCCGCTGTGTATAGATGGCACCGTGCAGCCTCCTGCTGTGTACAGATGGCTACGTGCAGCCTCCCGCTGTGTATAGATGGCACCGTGCAGCCTCCCGCTGTGTACAGATGGCTACGTGCAGCCTCCCGCTGTGTATAGATGGCACCGTGCAGCCTCCCGCTCTGTATAGATGGCACCGTGCAGCCTCCTGCTGTGTATAGATGGCACCGTGCAGCCTCCCGCTGTGTATAGATGGCTACGTGCAGCCTCCTGCTGTGTACAGATGGCTACGTGCAGCCTCCTGCTGTGTATAGATGGCACCGTGCAGCCTCCTGCTGTGTATAGATGGCACTGTGCAGCCTCCCGCTGTGTATAGATGGCACCGTGCAGCCTCCTGCTGTGTACAGATGGCTACGTGCAGCCTCCTGCTGTGTATAGATGGCACCGTGCAGCCTCCCGCTGTGTACAGATGGCTACGTGCAGCCTCCCGCTGTGTATAGATGGCACCGTGCAGCCTCCCGCTGTGTATAGATGGCTACGTGCAGCCTCCTGCTGTGTATAGATGGCACCGTGCAGCCTCCCGCTGTGTATAGATGGCTACGTGCAGCCTCCTGCTGTGTATAGATGGCACCGTGCAGCCTCCCGCTGTGTATAGATGGCTACGTGCAGCCTCCTGCTGTGTATAGATGGAACCGTGCAGCCTCCCGCTGTGTATAGATGGCTACGTGCTGCCTCCTGCTGTGTACAGATGGCTACGTGCAGCCTCCCGCTGTGTATAGATGGCACCGTGCAGCCTCCTGCTGTGTACGGATGGCTACGTGCAGCCTCCCGCTGTGTATAGATGGCACCGTGCAGCCTCCCGCTGTGTATAGATGGCTACGTGCAGCCTCCTGCTATGTATAGATGGCACCATGCAGCCTCCCGCTGTGTATAGATGGCTACGTGCAGCCTCCTGCTGTGTATTGATGGAACCGTGCAGCCTCCCGCTGTGTATAGATGGCTACTTGCAGCCTCCTGCTGTGTATAGTTGGAACCGTGCAGCCTCCCGCTGTGTATAGATGGCACCGTCAGCCTCCCGCTGTGTATAGATGGCTACGTGCGGCCTCCCGCTGTGTATAGATGGCACCGTGCAGCCTCCCGCTGTGTATAGATGGCTACGTGCGGCCTCCTGCTGTGTATAGATGGCACCGTGCAGCCTCCTGCTGTGTATAGATGGAACCGTGCAGCCTCCTGCTGTGTATAGATGGAACCGTGCAGCCTCCCGCTGTGTATAGATGGCACCGTGCAGCCTCCTGCTGTGTATAGATGGCTACGTGCGGCCTCCTGCTGTGTATAGATGGCGCCGTGCGGCCTCCCGCTGTGTATAGATGGCTACGTGTGCTCAATATTGAGTCATACAATTAATGTAAGGCTATGTGCCCACGATACAGAAATGTTCCGGATTTTTTTTGAGAATTTCTGCGTCTCCCTGGCAGAAAAAACGCATGCGGATTTTACATGCGGATTTTACATGCGTTTTCCTGCCAGGGACATGCGGATGTGAAGCGTTCTTCACATGCATTTCTGCATGTGGGTTGACAAGCGCTTTCTAAGCGATTTTAGCATCACTTGGAAAGTGCTTGACAACTTGGTTACACTATATAAATCCATGCAACCGGCATGGATTTATATAGTGTGATCGTAAAAGAATGGTAAAAAATAAATACATACTTACTTTCTTCTGGCTTGCCGGCGTCAGCGGTCGCGTGACCCGTCACATGACTAAATGATGTCATGGCAGGTCCTTTTCAGACCATCGCGAGCTGCCGGCAAGCCAGGACGCATCGGATAAAGACACCGGGGGCCATCAGAAGGTAAGTATAATGTATATTTTTTATTTTATTCTTTTTTTACAGGTTCTATGGTACCGGGTCCGGAGGAGAGTCTCCTGTCCTCCACACCCGGGTACCATCTGCACATTGAAACGCATGGAATCCGCATGTACAGATGCAGTGATGCGGTTTCCATGCGTTCTAATGCAAGTCAATGGCGGCGAAAACGCTGCGCTTCCGCAAAATAATTGGTAATGCTGCGGATTTTTCCGCAGTGGAAATTTCCGCAGCATGTACACAGCACATGCGGATTATCATTGGGGAACATGGCAGACCTTCTACCAAGCGTTTTTTAAGTGTTTCTGCAGTGGAATTGCCACTGCGGAAACGCTTAAAAAATGCATAGTGGGCACACAGCCTAAAAAAAAATATTATAATTAATATTGTGCCAAATTAATTTCATGTGAACTATCACATGATCTATCACAGGGGATCATGTGACATGTCACGTGATAAATCAGGTGTGTGTGTGTGTGGGGGGGGGGCCACGCCTTCTAAACTGCCCGGGGCCCTTGCTACTCTTAATGCACCCATGGGTGTTGGTGTTGGGGGGCTGAACCAACAATTAGCTTATCTATAATGGAAGTGTCAGTAGGCTAGAAGCTAAGAGAAAAATGCCAAGGAGTAAACACATAGACAACAGCAGCCACTACATGTCATCTAACAAGATCCAGACAATGTCTCCAGGAGACAGATGATTAGCTGACTCAGAAAACTGCCACCACCTCAGAATAGTGGCCCGAGAGGGATAACTGTGGTAAGAAAGGTAGTGGGTTGAGACGGCTCCCAGAGGTAGGAAAGACGATGGGTTAAGAGGGCTCCCAGAAATAGCAAAGGTGGTGGATTAAGACAGTTACCAGTGGTAGGAAAGCTGGTGGGCTGAGAGGGCTATCAGTGGTAGTGAAGGTAGTGGTCTAAGAGTGCTCTCAGTGGTAAGAAAGGTAGTAGACTGACAGCGCTGAGAGCACTGAGAGCAGTGGTATGAAAGGTGGTGGGCTAAAAGGGGTCTCAGTGGTAGGAAAGGTGATCGACTAAGAGGGTTTTCAGAGGTAAGAAAGATGGTGAGCTGAAAGGGCTCTCAGTGGTAGGAAAGGTGGTGGGCTGAGAGGGTTTTTCAGCGGTAGGAAAGGTGGCAGGCTGAAAAAGCTCTCAGTGGTAGTAAAGGTGATGGGCTGAGAAGGCTTTCAGTGGTAGCAAAAGTGGGCTGAGGGGGTTTTAAGTGGTAGGAAAGGTGGTGGGCTGAAATGGCCCTCAGTGGTAGCAAAGGTGGTTGGCTGAGAGGGTTCTCAGTGGTAGGAAAGGTGGTAGGTTAAGAAGGCTCTCATTCGTAGGAAAGGTGGTGGGCTGAAAGGGCTCTCAGTTTTAGGCATGGTGGTGGACTGAAAGGGCTGTCAGTGGTAGGAAAGGTCATGGGCTGAGAAGGCTTTCAGTGGCAGGAAAGGTTGTGGGCCTAGAGATCTCACAATGATAGGAAAGGTGGTGGGCTGAAAGAGCTTACAGTGGTAGGAAAGGTTGTGGGCTAAAAGGGCTTACAATGGTAGGAAAGGTGGTGGGCTGAGAGGGCTTACAGTGGTAGGAAAGGTCGTGGACTGAGCGGGCTCTCAGTGGTTGGAAAGGTGAGTTGGATGAAGAACAATCAGTCTTACAAGAAGTCAACTGTGTGTGGTATAGGGGATGTGAGAAAGGTCAGCCCAGAGGGTAGCTAGGGCAGTGTGAGATTCAACAACGAGATAGAGTTCTATTACAGAGTCTAGTTGACGTTGCGCAGGACTTCATACTATAAGGAATGGAACACAAGCTTAAAGCATATGATTAAGTCTGCAAAGGATCAGTCTGCAATGGATGGTCTCAATGAAAGCAAAGGAGGGAGTGCTAAAGTAAGAAGACTTAGGATCTGGGCTTGGTGTAGAGATCAATCCTATTAAAGAAAATATGTAATCAAAAAAATCTGTATTGTTTAAATCACTTTTTTATATTTATTTAATTTTTTTTAATTATCTGATAATTTTGTTTAAACTTTCCATATCACTATATAAAAAATGCTTGTAATTTACACACTGGCCATTAAGCTTAATAGTAAGCTTATATTTAGGTGGACATAGACAGCAATAGACTGGCTCTGACATTAAACTTTAAGGCATGCCCTGATCTGGGCATTGTGAAGGAAGGGGGAGGAGGTGAGCTGTGACATCATCCATTGTGAATGGTGCATTTTGTGTTATCTACTATATATAGAGGTGTTACCTATCATTGTAATCTTGTCTGTAATGATAATGAAGCTCTTAAAAAATGAAGTATAAGTCTAGTATTAGGCCTAGTGAATGGTTTGAAAGTTTATGAATTTCTTATAGATTTTTTATATAGGGATATGGAAAATTGAAAAAAAAAATAATGATAGATTTAACAAAAACTTGAGTTAGACTATAGTTATTTTTTATGACAAATTCCCTTTAAATAACACTGCAGTAAATCTAAAAATGGTTGATAACAGATAACAATAGGTTGTATTTTGCATAGCGTCAAGGCTTCAGTATTTGTGTCCTTTTAAATCTTTAAGTTGCCTGATTTTAGGATTTGATACTTGATAATTGATCACAATATTTGGGAACAAGACACGTGCACTGAACAAATAAAGGTCAAAATTAAATGAAGCCCACTGTGGCTCAATCAAATTAAGAAAAATATTTTATGTGTGCACAGTTTTAAGTATAAAATATAATATTTTGAAATATAAAAGAAATGTAATCAATTAAATTTCCACAATAAGAACAATATTCTGGCTTCACTGTCCTTACAATTTTTCCTTTTGTTGTAATTTCTATTGAAAGACAGCAGGGGGCAGATCCTGCACTGTTTACGATCCGTTCATAATATCGCTGCAGGTTGAGATACCAATAGATACATACACAAAGACTTCAACTAGTATAGGACCGGGAGAAAAAGTTTCATCATTTGTCCATCAAAATATCTTTTTACATATTGTCTTTTTACACGAAAAAAATGTAAAAGTGAAAGAAAAGTCTTCCTTTGAAAAATTTCTGGGACACCTTTCCTTGTCATAGCCTGGAAATGTTAAAAAAGGATAACGTAATAATTTCGAATTTTGTCACTTTGAGTTAAAATGTTTTTGTTTTTTTTTAACAAATTTTTTTATTGTGATTTTTGATAGGCTTTCTTTCATCTGAAGCAACAATAGATTTGTCTGCTCTAGCATTTGACTCCCTCTGACTTCTCCCCACCCAGCTCTACTTGCTCAATAGATGTTAGGCTCAGTAGTTGAGGAGGATCCTCTAAGCCTCAGGTCTTGGTGAGCACACAGACCCCAGGTGTTGATGCAGCAATCAGGAAGGCACATGGGCAGCGAGGACTAGTCACCCTCAGTAATCTCAGGAGCAGCAAGCCAAATGAAGAGGAACCCAACAGAGAAGGAAGCATGTACAAACACAAAAAAGCACAGATTGTTGTGTCATGCACAGTGTAGGAAAGACTAAGTGCAACACGAAGGGATGAGGGGAAGGGAGCCCTGACACTAGGGAAAGGGGGAGTGGAGACCCCTAGGCTGATCTAATATCACCCTGCCTTCCCTACCGTTCCTATATTGGTTCCACACAAATCGCTGAACAGGAAACTTAAACCCTGTAAATCCCTAGAGCTAGGCCCTGGGTAGGGAAGGGTGGGGTGGGTGAGCACTGGTCAGTCCCCACTATAAACTAAAGACTACAAGGGAGACAAACACAAGGGGAGAAACTTAGCTTGAGCAGACTCCAGAGAGATTACACCAAACATCCTCCAAAGCACCAGAAATGAAGTAAGCTGACTGCTATAGCTCCAAGCCTTCACAAGGGAATATGTGAATATCACCAGCGACTCCCAGCAGCAAACTGAGAGTATTTAAACACCCAGACCAGGGTGTCAATCAGAGCAGGAGGGAGGTAGCCACTGGGTCCTAAAGTAAGAAGGATTTAAGAAGGCATCTGCAATGCAAAACAAAGTGACCTTCTGTCTGTCACATCTGACACACCTGTGATAGTACCCCCCCTTTTATGAGTGGCCTACAGACACTCAGGACCAGGTTTTTCAGGATAAGAGGTGTGGAATGAATGAACCAGCCTTGGAGCATTTGTGGCGCCCCTGAGGGTTCAGTCGCCACAGGGGTACTGCACCTCAGAATGAGGTGTGGTATCTCCTCTCCTAGGTAAGGATGGAGTACTACACAGGTCTCTAGCCACACACTCAACATTACAACACTCCAGTTCTGAAGGGGGCCTAAAGCACCATAGTGCTGCCCTGGGTCTGAATGGAGGTGTTGGGGGGAACCAAAGTTAGGGGGAACCACATAGTGAGTGAGGGTGGAGGAAGCATTTACTTAAGCACTGTATTAGAATTCTATATAACTGGAGGCCATCTTAATAACAAGGTCTTTGGTCGTGGGTCTTTGGGACGGCAAGTCAGCACAAAGCTGCTGCCGGCTGAGGGTCCACGGTTCCCAGTCTCAGGCCTCGAAACGGGGGGTCGGGGCAGAGTTATAACCGGCTCTGTCTCCGGTCAGGGTCCAACCAAGGAGGCCTAGGAGGGGAGCAGAGGAGATAGGCTCCACAGGCGAAAGGATCTCAGGGGGTGCGGACGGAGCGGAGTCGCCACCTGCATACCTTATTCTGGCCCTGCCAGAGATACCCTGCCGCAAGAGGGGGTACCGGTCCCCGATTATCTGACTTTGCACTTCACGTCTCTGTCGGAAAGGTCCGGAGGCTTATGTGGATCCCAGGGGGATACGGACGGAGCGGAGTCGCCACCTGTATGCCCTAATCTGAGTTTATCCAGAGGGACCCGGCCTTACTCCACGTTCTCACCACAAGTCACCAAAAAGGGCACCCAGACGGTCCGGGAACTACACGTTACCCACAAGGGACATCGCGGTACCCGTACGGGACTCAGTGGGGGGACACAAGGCGGGAGAAGTTCAACAGGAGAGGAACACACTAGAGCGGGGGTCCTGTCAAGCGCTCCTGAACTACCTGGAGTGTGCTGAACCCCACCCTGGCGGCCGCAGCTCGCCGTGTGACAGCAGAGAGAAGCTCTGAGCTGAGAAAACACCACCGTGAGTAAAGACTTGGATGACTTCAACTACTGCCTCTGTCTGTTCTTTCCTCAGCGGCTCTGCACCCGCCAGCGCTCTATTCTACACTCTCTCTACGCTGCCCTGAGGCCCCGCTCCACCTGTGGGGAGCCGCACCAACTAAGCTGCCTGAACACCGGCCTCAGAGGACTGTAGCAGCGCTGGTGATCCTCACCAGACACCACGGGTGGCGTCACGAACATTCCCCTATCCCATATAACCTTCCCCCCTTTCTTTTAAGAGTGACCCCAGGGTATGGGCCCGGGAGCCGGCCACCTTGACACCCCCGAGATCAGGCAACAACAAGGCCCGGGCGCCGAGTCATCCCCATCACCCTGGGCGCGTCACATTCACCTCTGATGCTGAAACCCACATCCTCTCCTCTGGACCATAACCCTTCCAGTGGGCCAAGTATTGTAGGGAACGACGTAGGAGAGGAGAATCTACAATCCTCGAAATTTGAAACTCCAGATTACCATCAACCATTATTGGGGGCGGCGGTAGGGGTGAGGACTCAAGAGGCTTCACACATTTCTTGAGTAGAGACCTGTTAAAAACATTGTGGATCTTAAGGGCCTGAGGTAGCTCAAGACAAAACGCTGCTGGGTTTATGGCTGAAGTTATTTTATAGGCACCAATAAATCTAGGTCCCAGCTTCCTTGAACACAAAAAACTTGTCCCTACCTCCTGAAAACCTGTCCGGGAGGGCAACCTTGGGTTCAAGCTGGACGGGCCTACCTGTAGAGACCCCAACATTAGCAACCTGCAGCCCCTGCTGCTGAACCTAAAAGCGGAGGTCAGTCACCTCCAGAGATAGACAGTGCAGCTGCTCTGCCAGCTCTGCAACTGGATCCATAACCAAGGGAGAACGGAAAAAAAAAACATGTCCGGAAAGAAAAATACACACAAATAAAACCACGTGTCAGTTTTTTTTTTCTAAATATGCACAGCCGGTGATAATGTCACGCACAGTGTAGGAAAGACTAAATGCAACACAAAGGGATGAGGGGAAGTGAGCCCCAACACTAGGGAAAGGGGGAGTGGAGACCACTAGGCTGATCTAATATCACCCTGCCTTCCCTACTGTCCCTATATTGGTTCCACACCAATCACCGAACAGGAAACCTAAGCCCTGTAAATCCCTAGAGCTAGGCCCTGGATAGGGAAGGGACTGGTCAGTCCCCACTATAAATTAAAGACTACAAGGGAGACAAGCACAGGGGGAGAAACTTAGCTTGAGCAGACTCTAGAGAGATTACACCAAACATCCTCCAAAATACCAGAGAGGAAGTAAGCTGACTGCTATAGCTCCAAGCCTTCACAAGGGAACATGTGAATATCACCAGCGACTCCCAGAAGCAAACTGAAAATATTTAAACACCTAGACCAGGGTGTCAATCAAAGCAGGAGGGAGGTAGCTGTGTCACCCTGGCCTGGATGCCACAAATATAATAAAGCTGTGTCTGAGAGCAAGGGGAAGGTCCTCTAGTCAAGGATCATTAGCATGCAGCACCTCCTGTCCCAGACCAGTAGGGGGAGCAGGCTGCCCCTATAAAAGCTGGAGCTGGGGGCAGGGTTAGGGAGAACTGGACAACCTGTCTCTGGATTGAGAGGTGTCCCAGAGCAGGGACAGACAGTTGTGTTGCAGCCTAAGAGGCCGTGTGGCAGTAGGAGAGCCACGAGCCAGGGACAAAAGGCGAAGTGAGCCTGTCCTGGCAGATAAAGAAACTAATCTACCAGACTTTGGTGTCTGAGGCTGGGAGGATTCCAGGTCCTACATCAGATAACCAGTCCGCATGGGGACTGTATGTTCCTTGGCCTAAGAAGCCCGGAGGCTCCGCCACAGCAGAAGGGACCAGCAAAGCCGTGCCAGGCCGGGAGTAGAAAGGGGCCCAAGTTGCAAGCCATACGGGCGAGAAGACACGGTGAGCTCGGGAACAAGGAGGGAAATAGCCAGAAGGAGCACAGAGAGCATGGTAGGCCTACACCCTCACCCTGACCAGGGCCAGCCTCCCACTTGTTCTCAGACATCCAGGCCCCCTCCTAGCCGGGCCTGTTTCTGGGTCATATTACCTGTTCTAATAAAGACCCTTAACTGTTTAAGAGGTCTCCGTTTCCTGGCTATCGCGGTCGGAATCATCCCCTCCATCATCCATTATATATACTGCCCTGGGGCCATACTCCTCCCGTGGGGAGTTGAACTATTCAGTGCTGCACATTTCTATCAGCCCCAGCGGTCTGCACTGCAGCGGCGGTTAGCCCTGACCGCAATCCACGGGTGGCGTAGTCGGACATTACCTACAGCACATAGCAACTACCACTGGTCTGACCACCCTGAGCCACGGAACCGGGTCGCCACTACTACTCCCAGCATTGCCCTGTTGCCCGGATCCGAGTGCCCCACGGCCCAGGGGGCGAGTCATTGCCGCTGGGTCTTAAAGTAAGAAGGGTTTATGAAGGTGTCTGCAATGACAATCGAAGTGACCTTCTGCAGCCAGCTGCAAAGCGACTGTCACATCTGACACTCCCGTGACAGGTGGAGCACACCAAAGGGTCTCAGTCACAAGACCCCCAGGGAGATGATGTTATTGATCCATTACGAGCAACCAGGAAAACCTAATGTGGAGGACAGCAGAGGGCATCCGACTCAGGGGAAGGAAACGGAGCCCAGATTAATCGGGACAGTTGTGTAAGAACAAGTCTTTTCCTATTTGTGTTTAGTCAAGTCCAGCCAGGCAGCCAGAAGCTGAAAGAACCACCCAGAGGACTCTTCTCCCCACAGGCTCCTCCCTCCCTTTCCACCTAGCTATTTTCAGAAACTGCACAGAATTTCAGAGTAAAACATTGCTTTCTGTAATAAGGAAACCAGTCTGGATTTTATACTGCTCTCAGTTTGGGCAGTATGAAACAGGCAAAAGGTTCTCTTTAAGTGGTGCCCAACTGAGAAACCAGATACTTGTTCATTGCAGGTCCAACTCCCTCACTGCTCGTTCCATCCCTGGATATTTTGGTCCCTATTTCATGCCCTTTTTTCAGCTATTCTTAAATCACATAAAAATAAATACAATTCTTGTTGTCAATTCTTCTTTTTCTGAGCTTTCAGTAGATATATAGTGTATTAAAAGGGTTGTCCCCTTTCAAAAAAGCTTTTGCGTTCCAGGTCCAGGGCTGAGTCTCTACCGTAGCTTCCCTAGACAATCACTGTCTACAGAGTTGCCTTTACAGTGACAACTCTGCAGCCAATAACTGAACTCAGTGGCTCATGCCAAATACTCGGGCAGAGCCGCTCAGCTCAATGATCGGCTGCATCGCTGTTGACATGACGTCAGTGTTGCAGACATTAGACACTAAGGCTCAGCGCTGGATCCGGACAGGGTAAGTAAAGAACAGGTTTTTTTTTTAACACCTAACAGTGGAAAAACCTTTCCGAAAGGGGACAACCCCTTTATGGGAACCTGTCAGTAGCATTTAGGTACCTAATCCAGTGGCTTGCTTCTACACTGTATGGTAAGGCAATGCTAATCATGTTCCTAGTTAAATATAAAACAATGTGATGGGGCAAACTATTTTTCAAAATATATGTGACGCTCTCAGCGCTCCCTGGGAGATGGGAATACTCGGAGCCGGGTCAGTGTAGGTGTCTCGGGGTTGCAGTCGTGGCCCGGACCCGGTCCGTGCCCAGGGCGGTCACATAAAAGATTTAATGGGCTTTCAGGGTTGAGTGGTAATTTTCCGACTACGCCACCTACTGTTTCCGGTGATGGACACCAGCGCTGCTTCAGTCCACTGAGGCCGGTGTTACAGGCAGCTAAGATGGGACGGCTCCCCGCAGGCGGAGCGGACCTCAGGGCAGTGTGAGGAAGGATGGTGGATGCAGTGCCCCGGAGGAAATAACAGGCTGAAGAGGGGTGTGAAGTCATCCAGGGTTTTTACTCACATTAAGATGTACTTTAGCCGCAAAGCTTCCCCCTGCTCCTCACGGCGTGCTGCGGCCACCAGGAAGGGGGTCCAGCATTTTCCAGATAGATCAGGAGCACCTGTCGACACCCCTCTGGTGTGTGTTCCTCTCCTTGGTGAGTTCTCCCACTAAGTCTTCACTTGACTGTTTGTGTGGTTAGAACTAGGTGTAAGGCCGGTAGAGAGGTACAGGTGGCGTATGCCGCTCCGTCCGTATCCCTCCTGGGATCCACTAAGCCTCCGGGCTTTTCTGACTGAGACGTGAAGTAACAGAGTCAGATATCGGGGGCCGGTCGCCCTCTTGCAGCAGGAGTCCCTCTGACTAGGCCAGAGTAAGAAATACAGGTGGCGTGTGCCGCTCCGTCTGCATCCCCCTGGGATCCTTTTGCCTGTGGAGCTTGTCTCCTCTGCTCCCCTCCAGGACTTCTTAGGTCAGGACCTTGACCGGGTAGAGGCAGTGGTTAACTCTGACCCGCTCCTCGCCTCAAGGCCAGAGAACGAGGACCGTGTATCTTCAATAGGCTGCAGGTTCTAACAGAAGTCCACAATCAGCGATGAAGATCACAATCAAAGACCTTGAATCTAAGATGGCTGTAGATTAAATATGAATGGGTAAGTGTAACCTAAAAGTGTGTTCTCCACCCTCACCCACTACATGGTTCCCCCTATCTTTGGTCCCCCCCCATCTCCTATATCCCGGGCCGGGGTAGCACCCTGGTGCATTTAGGCCCCCTTCAGGACAGGAGTGGTGTAGTGTTGAATGGTGAAGTAGGGTCCCGAGAAGTGCTCCATCCTTACCTGGAAGAGGAGATACCACACCTCTACTGAGGTGCAGTACCCCTGTGGCGACTGAACCCTTAGGGGCGCCACATATACACGTCATTACTTCCAGTCAGCTGGGCAGAGCTTCAGTGAGGACTAGTCACAGTATCCTCCTAGCTCACCCAATCACTTTCATTGATGTCCCACCTGGCATGTGGAGCTGTGTTGGGTGGGACGTTAACTAATGAATCATTGAAAAAAAAAAAGAATCAGTTCCTATAAGAAAGCTTTGTTCTAGAGCTGAACGGACTGATCCGCGGGGGATTGAGTTCATGTCGAATTTCCTGAAATTTGAAGCTTCACACGATTTCAAACATTTTGAGATTTGATACGTGGTTCACAAAAAAAAAATGCCCGGCGCCATATCCGTCACTGCTGAAGCATCAGAGAATGGGCTAACTTAATTTTATAATGCCCTGCAGCTATGACATCTTGCGGATTATCCTACCTTGGACAGTGGTGGTCAGTACCCGGTATATTACAGATCAGCGGTTCCAAGCAAAGCACAGTTTGTATGGCCGAGTCCTTTGCCATATACAGAGTCACTGGGTCTCTATCTCCTGTACAGTGTAAGCTCTGCTTCCCACGTAATTCCATTTCCACCGACCTTATGATGTCAGAAGACCAGGCCCGCTCCATGGTACCTGGCCTGAGTCCTAGGCTTCAGACGCCGCTGGAATGTTCATCAGGGAACTTCCACTGTCTTGAACATTTGGCTCATTCTTAGTGGCATAGCGCCAAAATCCACGCCACTGCTATAGGGCCCATGAGCCGGGGAAGGCCCGCACCAGGCCCTCCCCGCACTAGACCCCACCTCCGTCCATTACCAACCGCACTGCCCGGCAGCCCGCCTGTCCGCACAGAATGGTGGGGGTGGAAGCGTTTGCTGACGCTCCCTCCGCCATCATCATTGCTCGCGCTGATGATGTTTTCCTCATTCTTCTTCAGCGTTTGACGAGTCAGAGCAGTGGGCGCGATGACGTCATTACAGGGCGCCCACTGCTCTGAGAAGTCCGGCGCTTCACACCGCACGCTGAGGAGACTGGAGCATCAGGTGGAACCAGGAGAGGTGAGTACTGTATTTATTTTTTTAAATCAGTGATCGGTGGCCATAATACAGCATGTAGGGTGCATTCTATTGTGTGGAGAACCATGGGGGTGCATTATATTGTATGGAGGACTATGAAGGGTGCATGCATTATATTGTATTCAGGACCATAGAGGTGCATTATATTGTATGCAGGACCATGGGGGGTGCATTATACTGTAAGGAGGACCATGGGGGTGCATTATATCGTATGCAGGACCATAGAGGTGCATTATGTTGTATGGAGGACCATGGGAGTGCATCATACTGTATGGAGGACCATGGGGGGTGCATTATATTCTATGAAGGACCATGGGGGGTGCATTACATTGTATGCAGGACCATGGGGGGTGCATTATATTCTATGGAGGACCATGGGGGGTGCATTATATTCTATGGGGGACCATAGGGAGAGCATTTGATTATATGAAGGACCACGGAGAGAGCATTTTATTATATGGAGGACCATGGAGGATGAATTATATAGTATAGAAGACCATGGGGAGTGCATTATATTCTATGGAGGACCATTATTCTGTATGCAAGCAATTATACAGTGTGAAGGTTTGTGTGGGGTCCATCATACTCTGTGGAGGGCTAGTGCGGGCCATTATATTATATGTAGGCCCATTATAGTGCATGGAGAGCTGTGTGCTGGTCACAGTTGGGGCATCATACTGTGTGGGGGTCACCATACTTTGCCTTGGGAGTTGAGGTGGGGTACAGTAGGGTCATTATACTGCGCATGTGGAGGAATTCACCATGGGGGTATCATACTGTGTTTGGTGGGCACTTTTGTTTGCATAATACTTTATGGGGGCAATGAAAGAGGAATCTAGGACTTCAGCAGGAGGAAAATTACTATGTAATGGCTGGAAAGTTGTGAGATATACTCTTCTGTGACCCTGACAATTATTACATTTTTTTTTGGGGTGGAGGGTCCTATTAGAACTTCTGCTATGGGGCCCCATGATTTCTATGTACGCCCCTGCTCATGCTGCCCCTAGCAGCCCACCGCACCTGAACTTGAACTCCACTAAACACTTCACTGGCTGACCCTGAACTCCCTCTAAACAGGAAGTGTCCCCCTTATCAGCACTAGTGCCCACCCACTGGGCTAACCCTATCCTTAACCATTTCCTATGTTATATTCTATGTTGTCCTAAGCTTATCCTTATGCTATATTCACATTATGCATTAACACCTTATATACTGAACATCACCGTATTACATTACATTAGACACACGTTATTTTCACATATAAAACCGCACAACGGTATTCACATAGTGCGTCTGTTGTCTCCAGGGGCAGGAACAGGGTAAGACAGTCCACATCCCTACACTCTCTCCTGTAGCATGTAAGCTCTTATGGTCAGCAGGGTCCTCTCTCTCTCCTGTAGAGTGTAAGCTCTTATGGTCAGCGGGGTCCTCTCTCTCCTGTAGAGTGTAAGCTCTTATGGTCAGCAGGGTCCTCTCTGTCTCCTGTAGAGTGTAAGCTCTTAGGGTCAGCAGGGTCCTCTCTCTCTCCTGTAGAGTGTAAGCTCTTATGGTCAGCGGGGTCCTCTCTCTCCTGTAGAGTGTAAGCTCTTATAGTCAGCAGGGTCCTCTCTGTCTCCTGTAGAGTGTAAGCTCTTAGGGTCAGCAGGGTCCTCTCTCTCTCCTGTAGAGTGTAAGCTCTTATGGTCAGCGGGGTCCTTTCTTTCTCCTGTAGAGTGTAAGCTCTTATGGTCAGCGGGGTCCTCTCTCTCTCCTGTAGAGTGTAAGCTCTTATGGTCAGCATGATTCCCGCACCTCAGCTCACTTGCGTTCTTTTATGCATTTTTATTGCATGCATTTTTGATGCATTTTTGATGCATGTGAAAATAGACTAGATAGAGATCATGCAGATACCTAATGTCATAACCCCCCAAAATATTATAAACTTGCACCCTTTAGTGCCTTTCATGTGGCACAAAAGGATGTTTTTAGCCTTATTTAACCTAATAAATAAATAAAAACTCTGACTTTGGGTCCCCCCTATTTTTGATAGCCAGCAAAGATAAAGCAGACAGCTGCAGGCTTATATTATCAGGCTGGGAAGGACCCTGGTTATTAGGCCCTTCCCAGGCTAAAAATGCCAACCCGCAGCCGCCCCAGAATTGGCGCATCCATTACATGCACCAATTCTGTCGCTTTGCCCGACTCCTTGCCCCAGTGGTCCCAAGAACGAGGCTCTGAAACTGAAGAACCAGGCTCTGCAGAACCTCATCTTAAATGAAGTAGAGGTGCGCATGCTCGACCTCTGCTTCATTCACGGTCTATTGGACTGCGAAGAAAGCCAAGCGCTGCACTCTGGTTTCTCTGGCGACCCATAGACAATAATTGAAACTGAGATCTGGCTCCTCTCCACTTCCACTCCATTTAAGATGGGGTTTTGCAGAACCCAGTTCTCAGATTCCAGACTCTCAGCAAAAAGCAAGTCATTCCCTATCCTATGGATAACTTACTAACTTGGGAATAACTTTTAAGCTGACCCATCAGACCATGACAAACTGGGGATTTTTGGGTCTACCAAATGAGATTCTGAAGCCCACCCTCTATATATATAGAACATGTACACGTCAACTTTTAATTACACCATAAACCTTACTACACGTATCAGTAATGTATTTAAGAATTAACCCATAAGAAATGGACTATAGTGCTAATTGGTTCCACGATCAGCTCTG
This sequence comes from Phyllobates terribilis, assembly GCF_046119375.1. Lineage (NCBI taxonomy): Eukaryota > Metazoa > Chordata > Amphibia > Anura > Dendrobatidae > Phyllobates > Phyllobates terribilis. Next base: position 144,727,114 of record NW_027362770.1, read on the forward strand.
TATGGGGTTGTCTTTTGATGGACTATTGGGGCTGTGTTGTAATAGAGACCAAGTACTATGTAAGAGCTTCGGTATACTTGAAAATCCTCTGGTGGGTCAATCTGACCCAGCAATGGGTGTAACTGATTCACCTCTTAACTGGTACTACAAAGCACATCTGGCCTTCCTCTTCACCAGATCACACATAGTGTCTTTGATACATTCTCTGAGAGATTCCCAAGCTTTCCTTCTCTTGGAGAACACCTATCCCTTCCTAAAAATACCATGATGGTAGCAGGAAACACTTTTCATAACTGTGTATTTTAGCTATGATAAGGCTATTTTGCCCTCCCAATTGGCAAGTATTTTTTCCATCGATACTGCATAAGAGATCAGGGCCACCACTCACATTTAGGGCTTCCTGACGAAGGAGGACATGAAATTACTTGAGGGTTTTGAAATATATGGACCGTAAGTTTACACATTATAGTTGTGGGTGGTAGGTGTGAGGCGATAGGTAAGTGTGGACCCCTGTTTTGGACTCTTTATGGGTGCTGAGCACTTTACCTCCTGCTCTGATGGAGACCCTCATAGTGACCGTGTGGCGCCCCTACGGGTTCAGTCGCCACAGAGGTGCTACATCTCACCCAGAGGTGTGGTATCTCACTCTCAGGTAAGGATAGAGTGCTGCCCGGGACGCTAACACCTGCATCCAACACTACACTACTCCAGACCAGCTGGAGGGGCAAGATGTGTCGCGATTCCTGCTGAGCCCTGGACCCTGGTTGGAGTGGGGGAACCAAAGTAGGGGGAACCATGTAGTGGGTGTGGATGGAGGACGTAGTTCAGGGGGGCACTTGTTAGAAGTGATATAAAAGAGGGAACCATCTTGGAAAGACAGTTCAGTCTGAGAGGAGAAGTAGAGGGAGCAGGAGCTCTGTAGGAGCTCTGCTCTGGAGGAGGGCCTTGGAGAGAGGCCCAAGACTGAGAAGGAGAGGAGGAAGGAGAGAGGAGCAGGAGAAAGGCTCCAGGAATGGGAAAGGGATCCCAGGGGTACGGGCAGTGCTGGAAGCCACCCGTACGCCCGAATCTGCCAGGCGGTGGAGGGATCAAGCTGCAGAGGGGACCGGCCCCTGACCAGTGAGAATTACAAGGTTCAACTGGAAACCGGAGGCTTCTGTACTTTCAGGGTGCAGTTGCCATATCCGCACTCAAGTCGCCAAAAAGGTAACCACATAGGATCCAGGAAACTTCAGGTTGCCCAGAAAGATCTGAGGATACCGGCTTGGGACATTGTTTGGCGAGGCGCAGGGCAAGAAGGGTGAGAACCAGCGCAGGAAGACGGCTGAGAAGGGCATATAGAACGGGGTCCTGTCAGGCACTCTTGAAACACCTGGGAGTTTGCTGAACCCCTGCCTGGTGAACGCAGTGCGACGTGGGAGGCTGTAACCTGTAAAGTGCAAACTGAGGAACTTAACAACTGTGAGTAAACGCTGAAAACTGCACCCCACTGTCTCTGTGAAGTTATTGCTGCGCCATCACCCCCTGCACTACACCGCAACATCCATAACAACTCAGCACAGCCCTGGAGCTAAGCTCTACCTGTGGAAAGCTAAGCCAACTCTGCTGCATTTACACCAGCTCCAGAGGACCTGCTCCGTAGCGGCGGCTCCCTTTAGCCGCATACCACAGGTGGCGTCACGAACTGTATATAAAAACTATAAATCTCCTGTAAATACATTCCCCTTTTGTTGCCCGCCCTGGGTCACGGACCGGGTCACCGCCACTGTGACATCTCCCCTAGCAACGACCGGCCCGGCACCGAGTACCCCACGGCCCAGGGGGGCTCGTCAAGCGGAACCGTGGTTGAGAAAGGCAGGACAAAATAAAAATTGAATCAGTGCGACCAACCGGTACTTTTTAATCTCCCATTATACCGAGAAGATAATGAAAGTTTGCGATGCCCTGAAATTAATTGAAATTAAGCCTGTCAATCATCAGTACGTGTCATATTGTAGACTGCGTGTTTGTGGCTATAAATTCCGTGTGACGTTATTTAAGTCTGATGTGCACCTCAGCACCGAGCCTCACTTTTCATGCCGGAGTGTCTGCTCTGCTCCAGACATTGACCTCGTCATTGGCTCTGAGCGGATGAATTATACACAGTGATAGATGAGTAGTGACCAGGTTTTAAGTCCACACTGACAGAAAGTTGTCAGTTGGCTGAAAAAGAAGGTTTCTATGGAAACTAAGAAAAATATAATTTTTTTTTCTGTCGAGGTCCAACTTAAAATTGGGGTTTTAGAACCTGCCGGCCATGAGCACCATGGTTACACCGGAATTCTAGTCAGATTAATATAAAAGAAGAAATGAAACATATAACGGAAATGTTTTACACTTCATAAAAATTAAAGAAGTATTCTAGGCCCCCCAAAAATATTTATGATCCAATTTATATAGGATGAATAGAGGTGGTTCAAATCGATTTGCAGGACACGGTCCATCATTAGTAATCTGCGGCCATTGTATGGTAGTCCTGAGAACCACCTCCTACCTGATGGCATTCATGGCTCTTCTTTTGATTAGTCGGTCTTGCGCAACATCATTGTTGTGATATGATGCACATGTGACGTCACACGAGGCTGGCTAATCTAAAGAAGAGCCACGGATGCCATCAGGTAAGAGACAGTTTTAAGGGCTCTCGTCCAGTGGCTGGTGGACCAAATTAATTTGCACCATCTATAATGATGAATGAGAGATCATTAGGGTCTAGCATTTGCACCTCCTCTCCTCCAGAAGGAGGGTCCTTGGTTTGCCACCACACAGCGCTCAGCTGTTTCCGTGAAGTGGCTTGACCACCACTCATTTTAGACTCCTGGCTGCATTTGTGGCTGGAGAAGATGGGTCACCCATGCCCTGGAAAAAATGGTGGTTCTGTATGAGGAGTGCAGTGACTCATCTAATCGGAATGGGCTGATGGGCCATCCAGTGGAATGGGCCACATTTATGGACAGATGCCGCCATCCAGTCGTCAGAGGCAATAGAAATAGGAATCCAATGTGAGGACATAGGTTGTACGGGAGGAAGACAGAAGCTGGATGGACTTGAGAAGTGACCTTCTGTGACGCATCAGAAAAATAAAAAAGGCCACAGAGGCCAGGGAAGCAGTCAGTCAGTCATTGCCCAGATGTGTAACAAGTCACCTGTGATAGCGAGGCATGCACTGGCTTACAGCCAAACCCTATAGAAGCGTGTTAACAGTAACACAAGGCCATTGGTGGTTGTGGATGAAGAAAGGGGTGCAGCGCCTTTATAAAGGATAGGAGATCCTGATTATTGAGACTAAGATAACAAACAGTGGAGGCCCAGCTGAAGGAACAGAACCTCGATTGTGTTAGTGGTAGCCCAGTTAGAGGAACGGAACCTCGATCGTGTGAGGGGAGGCTCAGTTAAAGGAATGGAACTTCGTTCGTGTGACAGGAGAAGAACGCGAGTTGACTCTCTTGGCATTGAAGACAACAAGAGCAGGTCAGTGACAGAAGGAACTATCTGCGGCCTATGGTGCGAGACTTGTGGCCTAGTGTGGCGCCCCTGAGGGTTCGACCGCCACAGGGATGCTGCACTTCTCTAATGGAGTGTAGTGTTCCTCCTCTGAGGTAAGAACAGCGTGATGGTCGGGACCCAACCTTTGCATGCAACACCACATTTCTCCACCAGAGGGGGCTAGAATGCACTAGGTGCTGCCCTCCTGGTTACAGGGAGACTGGGGAACCAAGAGTTAGGGGAACCAGTTAGTGGATGAGGGTGGAGGACTCACAATTTAGTGACACTGTAAATTTCATATTTAATAAAAAGCCATCTTGGTTCTAGGTCTTTTGATCGCATTTTGCTGGTTCTTTTGACTGTTCTACTGTGATCTCCCACCCTGAACGCGGATCCTGTTTGGGCCTGCATCGGATGGGGACACAACCCTTGTACCCCGGCCTTGGGACGAGGGGTAGGTTGCAGACGAGGAATGTCTCTGTAGCGCCCCGAGGGTTCGGTTGCTACAGGGGTATTGCACCTCAACCAGAGGTGTGATATTCCACTCCCGGGTAAGGATGGAGTGTGGACCAGGGCTCAGATAGCTGCATACACCACACACACCCCATTTCCGGGGGACAGCTCTACGGTGCTCCCATTTATATATTTATGCAGGCACATCCGAATATGTCCCTGGCTGGAATGGGGAGGGGGGAGGAAAACCCAGTGGTGTAGGAGCAGATAGGGGTTGGGTTCTGAGCATAGGTAGGAGCTCATTGGGTGCTGGTCACCTGAACTCACACTCAGAGGAGGAGGTATAAAAGGTGGGCACCATCTTAGTTCTGAGAGAAGTTCAGTGGAGAAGTGACAGGGAGCAGAGGCTCTGTAGGAGCTCTGCTCAGAAGGCAGGCCTAGAGAAAAGGCCGGGGACAGAGAGGAGGAAGGAAGGAGAAGTAGGCCTGGAGAAGAGGCCGAGGGAAGGGAGAGAAGAAGGAACAGGAAAGAAGGAGAAGAGACAGAGAAGTAGAAAGGCTCAGAAACAAGAAGGCAGAAGGGACCCTAAGAACCCACCAGATAACGGGTGAAGGGTCAGACAGAATAAGGGTACCGGATTCCCAAGTTGGTGGAGGTAAATTATCCCTCAGCCAAAGACCGGAGGTCGTGATCATCTATTGGTGCGACCCCCCGCCAAACCTGCTAGAAAGGCACCATACAGGATAGCGGGAAACGGGGCCCACGTTTGCCCGCATAGATCCGCGGCAGCTGGACAGAAGTTTGGTCACTGGTGGGGCATGAGCCAGAGAAAGGACAGAAGGGAGTCCTGTGCCATACTCCTGAATTGCCTGAGGGTTGACCGAGCCACTCACCTGGTGGACGCAGCACGGCTTGGGCAGTCTTTACCGGCGGAAGTGACTTGGATATCAACTGTGAGTAAAAGACCCTGGACTGCAACACATTGTCTCTGTGTTTCTTACCGCGCCAGCACTAATGGTACTGGGACGCCCTGCACCACAACCCCCACCATCTACGCTCACTGCCCTGAGGCTACACTCCTCCCGTGGGGAGTTATACTATTCCCTGCTGCACCCACAACACCAGCCTCAGCGGTCTGCTCTGCAGCGGCGGTTCACTCTGACCGCAATCCACGGGTGGCGTAGTCGGACATTGCAAACCATATAAATAGACTGCCGCCATTTGGTCTGACCACCCTGAGCCACGGGATCGGGTCACCACTACTACCCCCATCAGCACCGTACACAAGAAGGCCCGGTTCCGGGTACCCCACGGCCCAGGGGGCGAGTCATCTCAACCCGGTCAAAGACCATGACCAAGAAGGCCCGGAGCTTAGGAGTGTAGCTCCACAGCAAATGGATCCCGGGGAGGATGCATACGGAGCGGTGTACTCCACCTGTACTCACCACCTGATATATTCAGAGGGAGTTCGGCTGCAAGAGGGGTACCGGCCCCCGACACCCGATCTTGCTACTCTATGTCCTGGTCTGGAAAGCCCGGTAGGCCCTGAGGATCCCACCGAGTATCGGAAGGAGCGGAGCTGCCACACGTGCCCTTGTTTTGAGAGGAGCTCAGAGGGAGACCCGGCCTATCTACACACACAGACAGGAGAGGATTCAGTCTGTAGTTCAGGAACACTCTGGTGTAGGGTCCTGATCGAATGTTGGACTAACTCAGAGGTTGTCAGACCCCCGTCCCTGGTGACCGCAGGACTCCGTGGGGAGCAGGGAGTCGCCTTCCTTCTGCATTCTCTAATGTGAGTAAAGCCTTGGAAGTTCACCCCATGGCCTCCGGACTGTTTATTCTGCGCTACACCGCACGACGCGGCACCCGTACTCCTCTACTACTACCCTCTCCATCCTGTCCCTCTGCCTTGAGGCCTCGCTCCGCCTGTGGGGAGTAGTAATAACTTTGGCCGCCATAACACCATGCCTCAGCAGACTGCAGCGGTGCTGGTGGCCTTCGCCAGGTGCCACAGGTGGCGTAGTCGGAAATCAGCCACTCAACCCGGATAAGCCCACACCATCCTTTTAAATTGTGACGGCCCTGAGCACGGGTCGGGTCCGGGCCACGGCTGCACCCCATTCTAGTGTACATTTATACCAATATTTGTATATCAATCTATGCTGCATGTGACTCACCCCCTGGGCCGTGGGGCACTCGGGACCGGACTTCAGGGCAATGCTGGGAGTAGTAGTGGCGACCCGGTCCCGTGGCTCAGGGTGGTCAGACCAGTGGTAGTCTATGATGTGTTTTTAGGAAATGTCCGACTACGCCACCCGTGGATTGCGGTCAGGGAGGACCGCCGCTGCAAGGCAGACCGCTGAGGCTGGTGTTGGGGATGCAGCAGGGAATAGTACAACTCCCCACGGGAGGAGTGTAGCCTCAGGGCAGTGTAATAGGATGCTGGGGGTGATGGTGCAGGCGCAGCAGTAACCACACAGAGTCCAATAATGCAGTCCAGGGTCTTTTACTGATCTTATCAAAGACCCAACAGGAGTACAGGGTAGGAATGGACCTGGGTGTCTGAGGAGATTCAGGCGAGCTCCGCTGGTCAGGGTGAGTGTGAAGGCCTACCGTTTTCTCTCTGCCCTTGCTGACTATCTCCCCCTTTGGTGGTATGATAGCCCACGTCCCTGAGCTTGCCGTGTACTACGCCTGTATGGCTTGCGACTCGGGCCTTAGGTACCTGTAGCTTCTCCGGTCCCTCTGTGTGGCGGAACCTCCAGGCTTCTTGGCCAAGGGACCTAAAATCCCTCGCAGGTAGATGATCTGCTGCAGGACTTGCAACCCTGACAGCCTCGGACCCCAGTGTCCGGTTGTGTAGTCTCTCTCTGCCAGGACCGGCTCTCGTCGCATCTGTCCCTGGCTTTCTGCTCCTACTTTGCCTCCTGGACTCCTCAGCTGCGGCTGACCTGTCCCTCTCTTCTGGGAACCCTTCTGGATGCTTCAGAAGTGGGTCCTGGTCTTTCTAACCCTGCCCTCAGTACCAGTCTTTATAGGGGCAGCCTGCTCCCCCTACTGGCCTGGGACAGGAGGTGCGGTATGCAAATGGTCCATGACCAGGGAACCTCCCTCCTGCTCTCAGACACAGCCTTACAAGTTTGTGGCATCCAGGCCTGGGGTGACACACATGCGCTTTATGTGACTATTGTTGTTATAATGATAGTTGTGTCCAGTATATGTTCTTGGTGTGTGGCTCAAAAAAGGTCATGCAAGGTCTAGTGAATCTAATAGATGGTTTCTCGCATTAGCAAATGTTGGGGATATCTAGTCGACAACTCGTTTATTGGTGTTGCACTTCTAGTGCGGTGGCGCGGGGTTTATTATTTATTTTAGTGTTTATGGCATCAGGATCAGAATCAGAGTCAGGAGGTAACAACTAGGACGAGAGAGAGCGCTGGAATTGCGCTGTATTGTTTGCATTATCATCAATATACTACTTGCTATTTCTTGATATTGAACCTTACCTTGTTAAACCTTGAGTCACTGGCAGGACAAGATTTGGACACTGTTCAGACAGCACAGGTTCTGGGTCACTGGGCAGGACGGACACAGTCTCGGAGTCACTGATAGGACTGGATTCAGACACTGTTCAGACAGCATGGTTTCTGAGTCAATACTAGGCAGAGCTGACACAGACTCTGACTCACTGACAGGACCAGATTCAGACACTGTTCAGACTGCGCAGGATCTGGATCACTGGGCAGGACGGGATTGCGATACTGGAAAAGGCTCCGACTGTACTGACTCTGGAGCGCTAACCAGGATAGACACTGGTGCTGGTTCAAGTACCGTTGGAATGGTTACAGGTACAGATGCCGCAGGAGCGACTTCAGGTTCAGGTACCGCAGAGAGCGGTGTTAGACTTCATGTACTGCGAGTGCGGCTTCAGGCACAGGTTGTTCAGGGAACTTTTGTAAGGGTGTGACAGAGACTGTCAGGCTCCTGCCCCTGAAGACAACAATTGTGTAATATGAATACTGTCATGCTTTTATACTGCATTTTATGGTGCTATGTGAGATATAAAATGTATAGAGTGTAATGTAAACAATGCAAAGTGTGAAAGGTACTGATGCTGCTGTGTGGGTACTACAAAGGTAATGCCTAAGGTAACTCTGGTACACTCAGCTCAGGCATAGGGACTGTATAGGATATAGTTTAGTGCTTAGGATAGAGATAGATAGTTACTGTAGGTACAGTAAGACAAGATACAGCTAATATTTTGAGAATAGCCCAGATTGGGAGGGGGTCTAGGGCAAGTAGAAAAGTGAATTACTTCCTGGTAAGAGAGAGTGAGAGTCTTCATTTGGGACACCAGGACTATAAGTTAATGCTGGGTCTCTACGGTATCAGTGGACACCGCAACTGTGTGTCCTTCATAAAAGTAGAGGGGCCCAAAGGGTGGTACACAGTGGCAGTTACAATGATCTTGGCAGAGGAAAATCCTCAGTCGGTGCCGCCTGAAGAAGATGAGCGGCCGCAGGCGGCAGGCGCACCACAGCTGAGAGATCTGGATATAGCGCTTCCTCTGCAAGAAGCAGCAATGGATCTGGTCAAACGGAAGCCACAGGCGCATCCATTTACGCAGGGAAGACCGGAGCCTGGGAAACCTGGGTCTGAGCACGGCAGCTGGAATAGTTAAAAATGGCGGCCGAAGTAAATTGGAGGCCATGTATACTTGTGCTTGTTGCACTGGAAAGGCAAATCAGGAACTGTTCAGTGTTCTGTAGAGCAGGAGGCCCTAAGTGTGCCAAGGATGCCGGTATTGGTCAGGACGCAAACAGTTTTTGTGTGTTTTTCCCCCTCTCCAAGTTTGTGTAACCCCCTGCTGGATTGCGGGATTGTGGACTGTTAAAAGGGTCTTAAACCCTTGTGGCCCCTATGGACTGTGTGTACTCGCCCATGGACTCTGTGTACTCGCCCATGGACTCTGTCCCATTTCCCCCATGGCCTCTGTCCCATATTGTCCATGAACTTTTCCACAGGGACTGCGAGCCTGACATGGGGGCAACAATGTGCAACTTAAATGGACAGTTGTTTAGGAAGGCGAGGAAACAGATGACCCAATGATCGAGCCGGCTCAGGACTGTAAGTACTGTATGGTCTGTACTCCTGGACTGCTGGAGCTGTTGATATGTTGGCCAACGCCATTTAATTACAAGAACATGGACACTGCGGGGTCCCCAAAGCAGTGGGACCGGGTCATGTGTACCCGTGTACAAAAAAATGGACAACCCGATGTGCCTGCTGGGTTAAAGTGGAAAGGACTGTACACATGAACTTTTGGGTGGCTACTGTTGTATTGTCGAAAAGGCCAGTGTTATTAAAAGTACTTGAACTCTATGGTCCAGGGTCCCAACTGAGTCAGACAGGGTTCAGTACTAACCAGGACCGGAGTCAGTGCTGATCGGCAAAAAGGACACTTTCATTCTCCTGGATGAAGGGAGCGTTAATTTTATGTTAATTTAATATGAAAGTGTATTTTATGCGTTACAGGTGTTTATTGTTGACTTGCAGGTTTCGTTATGATCGAGGATGACCATCTTTAAAAAGGGGAGGTATGTAAGGGTGTGACAGAGACTGTTGTGTTCCTGCCCCTGAAGACAATTGTGTAGTGTGAATACTGTCATGCGTTTTTAATGCGTTTTATGGTGTCATGTGAGATGTAAAATGTATAGAGTGTAATGTAAACAATGTAAAGTGTGATAGGTACATATGCTCTTGTGTGGGTACTGCAAAGGTAATGTCTAAGGTAACTCTGGTATACTCAGCTCAGGTATAGGGACAGTATAGGATATAGTTTTTATATAGTAATTAGGATAGACATGCATGATAGTTACTGTAGGTACAGTAGGGCAAAATACAGTTAATATTTTGGCAATAGCCCAGATTGGAAGAGGTCTAGGGCAAGTAGAAAAGAGAATTACTTCCTGGTTTAGTCAGCTAGAGAGAGTAAAGGCCCCGTCACACATAACGAGATCGCTAGCGAGATCGTTAGCGCGTCACAGTTTTGGGATCGCTGGAGAGTTGTTTCGTGATCGCTGGGGAGCTGTCAAACATGCAGAACTTCCCAACGATTTCGGCCGCCCCAGCGATCTAACTAACGATCTTGGTGGTTGTTGGGACGCTTTCACACAGCAGCTATTTCAACGATCCACACCTTGATAGGGACTGTACTGTGTCACAAAGGCGTGCATAAAATCACTTTTCCGCGCCCCCTCATCTCCGATTGGTGGACGCTACTGCGTTCTGATTGGGCGGCCTTGGTTTAACATCGCTACTGCGTCTCCGGTCAGACGGGAACACTGGTGTGTGCATTGTTCCTGTACAGATGTATGGATGTCCATATATTTATATGAATATATATATAGAGATGTAAATGGCCATTTATGTGTATGCATATTTGTATGTTTGAGAGTATGTATGTGTATATATAGTTATCTGTATACGTATGTGTATATGAGTGTGTGTGTATATATTTATGTACTTAAAAATATGTATGAGTACATGGATGAATCTGTTTACATACGAGTACACGAATGTATATGCGTGTATGTATGTGTGTATGTATGTACGTATGTATGTATGTATGTATGTATCTGTATACGCATGTGTATACATATGTATATATATATATATGGACTGCTACTACTGAAAGAATGAGAAACAAAGCTTTTGCAGAGTAGAACACACAGTTTATTAGACACATCAGTACAGAAATGTCAGTAGTGTAGAAACATGAGTAGTTGCCCACTATAGGTTCTGATACTGCCAAGGAACAGCACCAGGACCGTTAAAATACTGGCAGCAGTTGTCGCGGCAGGTCTTCGCATCATGGGTGTTTCTGCCATGTCCCACTGGTTGAAGGCCTGCAATTGCAGGATCATTTGCACGCCATTCACCGAGCGCCACTTCCCCATCGGCTAGGTCCACAGAGTCCACGAAGCCAGGCGGACAGTACGTAATTGCATCACGTCGACGAAGAAAGTTGTGAAGCATGCAACAGGCCAAAACAACAGAGTCTATTGATTTAAGCTTCATGTTAATTGGCATGTGAAAAACTCTGAAGCAGTTGGCCAGGACAGCGTGTCAGAAAATGTGCTGTGTGGGTGTGTGTGCACGAGACCCCTAAAATATCTGCCCATGCAAAAGCATATATATACAGATAGAAGCCAATCCCTCCCTCCCTGAAGAGCAATGATGGCAGATAATTGGTAGATGTCCTATAAATGTATTAAAAATTCAAACTCATTTGAGACCCCAAACATTACCTACCTCGCTAAAGATGTCTGATTTCTTCTAAGTGGAGTTACAGCCGGAGAACGCTGGTGGGATCCGAAAAACAAGGACGCAGTAGCGACCACCAATCGGGGACGAGGGGAGCGGAAAAGTCCAATTTATGCACGCCTAAGTGTCTCAGTTCTGAATCGCTAACAAGGTCGTTGATAAGGTGTCAAATACAGCGATGCACACTGCCCAGCGGGAGCGCAACGACCCAGGAATGGTCCAGGAAGCTTTGTAACGATCAGCGACCTCACAGCAGGGGCCTGATTGTTGCTACCTGTCAGACATAATGAGATCACTAGCGAGATCGCTATTGCGTCATGAAAACCGTGACATATCAACGATCTCGCTAGCGATCTCGTTATGTGTGACGGGGCCTTTAGAGTGTTTGTGAGACATAAGGCCAAGTTCAAGGTGCAGTGGGCTGAAGGCATGTGAAGTACATATTGTTCTGGCAGTATGAGGTCGTAACAAATTTCCTATGGTTATTCCACAGCCTACCACCCGAAATAGACAATGAGGAGAGTGCCTTAATCCCTTCCATACTGAGGAAGCCGGATGGGGAACCATGTGAGGGAAACGTAGTGGATCTCGGGAATACTGCGGTGCCGGGTGGGGAATCCATAGGGCTAACAGAACCTGTTAAAGTAGAGATAGTCCGAGCTCAAGATAAGCAAATGCTTGAAATATACTGTGTTGTTGGAACAAGAAATGGAGGGTGCTTTGCCTGATACTGCGTGTTAAAGACTAATGTACTTGAACTCTTCAGTAAATTTGAAATTGTTAAAACGAACTGGGTGTCCTCTCTTGTGTGCGCGGCTGGTCCTGGAACTGAGGACGTGGAGACAGTGAAGGCCTCCGGCCTGCAAGTGAGTGCAATGCAATGTACACAGCACAACACTTATGGACTGGGACTCGATTTATTTGTAAAGTGCCAGACCGTTATGGAGCAGCAGCTCTCCCATGGTTACTGCACTGGGCACCTTACACGGTGTCAGGCTCAGGTACCGCCGGGAGCAATGGCAGGATTCACGTACCACAGGGAGTGGTGTCAGGCTCTGGTACCACAAGGAGCGATGTCAGGGTTCACGTATCGCGGGTGCGGCTTCAGGCACAAGTACTGCCAGAGTGGTGTCAGGGTTCAGGTGCTGCATGGAGCGGTGTCAGAGTTCACGTATCCCAGGTGCGGCTTCAGGCACAGGCACCGCAGGGAGTGGCGTCAGGGTTCACGTACCGCAGGTTCAGCTTCAGGCACAAGTACTGCTGGAGTGGTGTCAGGGTTCAGGTGCGGCTTCAAGGCACGGGTACCGCTGAAGCAGCTTCTGGACACAGGGCTTCACATGATGAAATAAAGGAAAAGGTTCAGACTAACACAGTACAGGATACAGGGACCTGGCAACTCACTAGTTGCACGACACAACCAAATGAAGAATGAATAACGTTGCTCAGGCACCTACCTACTGGGGAGCATGTCTTAAATACTTAATGCCTCCCAGCTATTGGCTGGGGTCAATTCCAAAGTGCGCACGCTGCCCCTTTAAGAACCAGGGAGCACGTGCGCGTACTAGGCGCGTCGCCGAGAGACCTGTGCGGCAAGCACAGAGCAGGAGGAAACACAGCAGGGAACGAGGACGCTGCTGTGGCCGGGGCAGTGAGCATGTCCGAGAGGAGGGAGAGGGACCACGCAGGGATGCCGGCATAGTGTTACACCTATCACTAAGATTATCAATATAAGATCAGTGGGCATCTGACACCGGGCATCCCCACTGGTGAGCTGTTATATTGACTCCGGCAGTGGCCAGAAGTAAGCAGTGGACAGAGCAGAGCACCACAGATTTGCACACTTTTTAGTGGTTGCTGCTGGGTCCTGCAGACTAGCTCCTATTCTCTTGCAGTAGCTGATCTGCAGTACTCAGCAGCTAGTAGTAAACAGTGTAAAGAGTTGTAGTATTCCCATGTTTTCATCCACCCACTGCCGGAGTTGATAACAGCTGATTGGTGGAGTTGCTCGTTGTATGACCTCTTATTGATTATCTTATCAATCTTATCTTATTGACCTATCCTAAGATATTTGTGTCTCAATGGAAACAGACAAAAAACAAACTCAGTGTTGTCTCACTATGTCACACTCCCTGCTCCCTTCCTACACACTTGTCTTGGGTATCCCAAGTTTCACTTCTCCTGGGTCTGCTGCCCACTGTTGTGCTCCACGTTGGGTTTTACAGGTTGCCCTGTGTGGATCAGTGACATCATTTCATTAGACCTAATTAAAGCTCTTTGACATACACATGTGGCGCCCCTGCAGGTTCAGTCGCCACAGAGGTACTGCATCTCACCCAGAGGTGTGGTATCTCATTCTCAGGTAAGGAAGGAGTACTGCCCGGGACCCTAACACCTGCATCCAACACTACACTACTCCAGACCAGCAGGAGGGGCAAGATGCGCTGCTCCTCTGCTGAGCCCTGTCCCTGGTTGGAGTGGGGGGAACCAAAGTAGAGGGAACCATGTAGTCTGTGTGGGTGGAGGAAGTAGTTCAGGGGAGCTCAGTAAGAAGCGATATAAAAGAGAGGGTGGAACATTCTAGAGTCAGAGTCTGAGTCTGAGGAGAGAGAAGTCAGAGGAAGAGTTGGGAGCAGGAGCTCTGCTCAGGGAAGCGCGGGCCTGAATGAGGAGGCCCAGGAGAAGGAGAGGAGGAAGGAACGGGAGCAGAGAGAAGGCTCCAAGAGTGAAGAAAGGATCCCAGGGCAGTGCTGGAGGCCACCCGTACGCCCGAGTCTACCAGGCGGTGGAGGGATCAGGTCGCAGAGGGGACCGGCCCCTAACTAGTGAGAATTGCAATATTCAACTAGGTAACTGGAGGGTGCAGCATTTCAGGTGCGGCATCCCAAAAACCACATCTATCTCACCGAGAAGGTGGCCATAGAGGACCCAGGGGACAGAGAAGACGTCGCCCGACAAGGTCCGCGGTTACTGGATTCGGGCACTGGGTATGAGGTGCAGGGAGACGGCCAGAAGGAACACACAGAAGGGGGTCCTGTTATGTACTCCGGAGGTACCTGAGGGTTGGCTGAGCCCCTGCCCGGTGAATGCAGCACGACGTGGGAAGTTATGGTCAGCAGTTGTAACCAGGAGCAAAGTGAGAACTGTGAGTAAATCCGGAAGACTGCACCCCACTGTCTCTGTGAATTATTCCGGCTGCACCATCACCCCCTGCACTACACTGCACAGCACATCTTTAACATCACCATTGACTGCCCTGGAGCTAAGCTCTACCTGTGGAGAGCTAAACCAACTCTGCTGCATAAACAACAGCTCCAGAGGACCTGCTCCGCAGCGGCGGCTCCCTTTAGCTGCATACCACATGTGGCGTCACAAACTCTATACAAGAACTATAAATCCCCTGTAAATAATAACCCCTTTCATTGACCGCCATGGGTCACGGACCGGGTCACCGCCACTGTGACATCTCCCCTAGCAACGACCGGCCCGGCAACGAGTACCCCACGGCCCAGGGGGCGCATCACACACCTGTGTCTTAGGATTGAGTCTCTAGACTTCTATGTTTGGTGTGCTCCACCATCTGTGCACATTGTGGTTTACTTGCTCTACTTGCTTCTGACACGCCCCCAGAGCCGTGGGGTACTCGGCAGCCGGGCCTATGGATGCTGGTGGGGGATATCACGGTGGCTGGCCCGGTCCGTGGCCCAGGGCGGTCAACAAAAAGGGCAATTATTTATAGGGGATTTGTAAAGTGTTCGTGACGCCACCTGTGGAATGCGGCTAAAGGGAGCCGCCGCTGCGGAGCAGTCCTCTGAAGCTGATGTTACTGCAGCAGGGATGGTGTGGCTCTCCACAGGAAGAGCTAGCTCCAGGGCAGTGTAGGTGTTGTTGGTTGAACTGCAGAGGGAAAGATGGCGCAGATGAAATAATGGACGGAGGAAGTGCAGTGCAGTCATCCGAGTCTTTACTCACAGTTGTTAAGTTCCGCAGGTTGCACTGTCCAGCTTACAGCCTCCCACGTCGCGCTGCGTTCACCAGAACAAGGGTTCAGCTCTTCCTCAGGGAGTTTAGGAGCACCTGACGGAACCCCGCTCTCTTGTGTTCCTCACTAGACCGTCTTCACGCTGGGTCTTCTCCCTCCTGCCCTGCGCTTCCCCACTCTCGGTCCCGCTCGGGTGCTCTGAAGTCCCTCCTGTCTAATTGGAGTTCCCGGACCTGCTTGACCCTCATGGAGATTAGAATGAGGCTTTGGCAACTGAACTATATAAGCCAGAAGCCTCCGGCTTTCCCAGCCGAGACTTGAAGTAACACGGCTGATCCAGGGGCCGGTCCCCTTCGTGCGGCCTACGATCCCTCTGTCTTCTGACAGATTCGGGGCGTACGAGTGCCGTCCTGCACTCGCCGTACCCCCTGGGATCCCTTTAACAAAACGAAGCCTACTCCTCTGCTCCCCTCCGGGGCCTCTAAGACTGGGCCCTACCTGTGGAGCAGAGCTCCTAAGAGACTCTGCTCCCTGACTGTCTTCACTCTCTCCTCTTACTGACTGCTCTGCCACCCTAAGATGGCTTCCCTTTAAATACCTCCTTCCATGGTGCTCCCCTAAACTGCTTCCTCCACCCATACCCACTACTGGTTCCACCCTACCTTTGGGTTCCCCCCACTCCAGCCAGGGTCAGGGCTCAGCAGGAAACACATTGCATCTTGCCCTTCCAGCTGGCCTGGAGCAGTGTAGTGTTGGATGCTGGCGTTGGGGTTCCGGGCAGCACTCCCTCCTTACCTGAGAGAAGGAGACACCACACCTCTGGGTGAGGTGCAGTACCTCTGTGGCGACTGAACCCTCAGGGGTGCCACACTTCCATCCGTGCTGGGGTCCATTTCATTCATCCTCCTGCTCCTGAGTGTGCCAAAATCTCACTTTCCATATGCCTTCCTGTTTGTTGCACCAACACCCAGGGTCCGTGTGCTCACCCGGACCTGAGGCTTAGAGGATCCACCTCATTTGGTAAGTCCTTCCACTTCCATTTGTCACATACTATACCTGGTAGTTTAGAAAGAAGTAAGGAAAAGCTAGAAGGGAGTGTGACTGCAAAATTGGACTGCATGGGGTTTGTAGTCGATAATCATGGATACAGATAGACCTGCAACCTTTACAAAAATTAGTAGATTTTTTAGTAAAACTATTCGCAAAGTTTTGTATTTTAAATGCATTGGAAAAATAAAAAATGGGTACAAAGGTCGACATTTCCTTAAGGCTTGGGCTACAAAGCAACTGTAGGAAAGTTTGCTAGGTGTTGCTACTACATCGCAGCGCAGTACAAGTGAATGGGGTCGCATTGCTACCCTGAGGGTTCTGTGACCACGACAAGCAAGTTGCAAGAAGTCCAACCTTGTCCGATTTTTTGCCTCGTGCTTGTTGTAGTTGCAGTACCCTGGAGTCGCAATTGACCCCATTCAAGTGTATTCCGCTGCAATGTAGCAGCGACACTTAGCAAACTTTTATCATGAGACAGGTGCAATGGCCAAAATTGCCATTTAGCTCTAGACTTAATAGGGTAACCATGTAGGGTAACCATGTATAACAGGTTTCATATCATTAACTGAGATTTGTGGTTTTGTATACTCATTCTAACCATCTTTTTGAGGAGATGGCGCAGGAGATTTATGAGTATGGCATATGAAAATAATCACACTCACTTTTAAAGGCCACACTCATGATTGGAGCTGAAACTAGAAGTTAGATAGGATACCACGTTTTTTTGCAAGATCTATCTACCACCCAAGCTACAACATAATGTGAAGCTCCTGGGCTGTAAAGGTATGTGCTCACAACGTTCTTCAGATGTGTGAGTTTTTGGGATGGAAGACGCTTCAAGGTACATCGGCGTCTTTTTTCCTGAAGTATCTTTTTTGTTGTCCTTTTCAGTCGTTTTTTGCAACGTCTTTTGAAACCATAAACTAGTGAGCCTGAAGAATGGGCCGTCACTTCTTAAAACTGCTTCACGTCTTTGGAAACCTAAAGCAGTTAAAAGAAGCTCCAAAGACTGAACATATAGAGGATGTGGAGTACATGCAGCAGATTTTTCTGTAACCCAAGCCTGAGTATTGGCTGGAAAGATGCTGCTCATACTACACGTTTTTGATTGTTTTTTATGTGCGTTTTCTTCCCGTTCATTTGAGTGAGTGAAACATGGACTTAAAGAATTGACGTGCTGCAAATTAGAAAAAAAATATTGATGATTAAAAGGAAAAACTAATCAGCAAGTGCATGAGATGAGATTTCAGAAATTTCATTCATTTTGCTGGTACTTTAAATTGTAAACTTTTCACGGCAAAACTGAAAGATGTGAAAAAGCCCATAAAGGACAAGTCGGTTTTCCATTGCAGTGCGTATGTTCATTGTCACAACTCTGTTGTCAGGTATCCCGGGGCCAGGGGCTCCTTCCCTGTCCTTAGCGCTATAGGCACCCTAGCTATCCCTGCTCCCTGGATTATTTCTAATGGTGAAGATGCAGGAGCCCCATACCTTGCTTAGCTCTTGAATCCACCCTTAGTCTGTTCCCCCCCCATATCCAGGAAATAGGAGAGTAGTAGTGTATGGCAATACACCAACCAGACTTACAAGGTAATACACACAGGGATAAAGGAAAGTCTCAATCATGCAAATATGCTCTCACAAACAACAGAGGGGAACGCCGGGGAGTGAAGGAAGGGAAAAACCAAAGAAAGAGAAGAAGAGGATTGGTACACAACCAAAACCATGCAACAGTCTTTAGATAAATCCACCAAACACCTTCGCAAACAATAAAACACCACCAACTCCTGAACCATGCAACATGAAGCTAACACTGGCAATCCCTGCTTGCCAGAGGCGAGTATATATAGGAGAGGGGCGTGACCCACACTGAACAGCTGAGACCATCAAAGCAAGTAAGCTTCCAGGAGCGCTCAACTGACCAGATTAACCCCTGCACTGCTAGAAGAAACCTGCACTGTTTAATATGAAGGTGAAGTGCTTCTAATCAGTTCAGGAGTAGGAGAAATCAGAAAGCGCAGTCTTCTGGCTCCTCTCTGTCACAGTAAACCCATGACATTCATTCTTTTTATTTAGAGCTTTTAAGGAGGGTCACGAAATGTACCTGCCTAAAAAACATGTTGTGTGGACATACACTAACAAGACCTCTAATTATCACTTGTCATAAGTATGGTTCTTCTAATATGGGGCAAAGGGAGCTCTTTGGTCCTCTTAGGCTTCTAGTATAACTACGACCCTAGTTCTAAACCCTTGAGTTGCAACATGTCCCCAATTATCACGTCATCGTGAGTAGTATTGGTCTCTTTATGAAGGGCAAAAAGTCCTATAATGTCCATTCTTGGTGAAACATCATTGACCGAGTGAAATGGTTGGGGAGTAATGAGCAGAGGGCCTAAACTTTCCCACCCAAGTTTTATACCCATAGGAGTTTTATAAATCAGACTTTTACAAACATTATAAAAGCAAAAACTTTTTGTATTGATGCACCTACAATACAAATATGGAGATCATGTAGATGTAAGACATAAGAAGCCTTGTTTTTCTTGAGTACCAGACTCAGTACACAACTCCGACTTTCTGGAAATCCAACAGTATGTATGATAATCCGCTCCGCGCAGCGTTACAGAGCAGTACGCAATCTCCAGCTTCTGAAGTACGACTCCGCACCAGGCTGTGAGGACGGTGACTTCATCTGAGTCCCACAACTAAAAGGCCTCTTGGGTCCAACACACTTTTTCTTAAACTGGAGAAAATTGGCATGTTCCCAATGGTATAAGGCTTTTCGTCCCTGCAGGCATCTGGCAGCCATTTCAGATCTTCCCTCTCTGAGTTTGCAACACTCGCTCCCCGCTCTCCCAAATAGCAGTGAGGAAGTAGAGCAGGCGGGATGTGTTCTCATGAATTAATCAACCCCCGCTCGGGGGATGCATTATTGAAGCTCTCTGGTTAGTTCTTCATGGAGTGATCCGAGGAATATAGGCCACTGGTTTATTTATCAGGAAAAAATAATGATTTCTCTTTGTTGTCTCCAGTCTTGCCCGGCACAAGGTGCAAAGCAAGGATAAGACAATGAGAAGATGGTCCAAGGTAACACAACTCATCTCCCTCCATATCCGTCACTGCATCTACATTGGAAAATAAAGGTGTCCTTTTTTTTCTTAACCCTCACCTGCCTGGAATTCTTACCTGCTTCTTTTTGCTGCCACCATAAATATTTGATTTTTAGTTCAGAGAAGCGGCGGTTCATCTGTAGAGCGCAAACATCGAAAGCTGAAAGAATCCTCAGGTTCTAAATTCATAATACAAGACATTATCAGAATGTATCCTCCATCTATGATGGCTCTTTTTGGAAGTTTTGTAGATGTGAGGGATGAAAAAGTGGCATAAGGCAATAAGGTTTACATGGTCCAGAGTTTCCCTAAAGTGGCAAAAGGCTTCCATGAATGATGCAAACATTTGAGAGTAGTCAAAATGGGTAGATGGAACCAAGAGTTGACTAGATAACTGGGCAGGTAGACCATTTCTAAGAGCGTAGCACATCCATCCATTCTGAAATGTCTAGGAGATTTCTGGAAAAGGGCTGATCTCCCAGACTCAATACATAAACCAAACAGGAAAAGGATCGGTGGTTCCCGGGTGCTGCCAAGAAGTATACCTGAAGAAGGTGTCAATGCAACTCTGCAACGCGTTACATGAATAGAAATCCAAGGTACCCACATCCATTGTCAGTACTTCTTGACAGTGCCTGGGAACAACGGCTCCTTTTTCTGTTTCATTTATGTACAGTCATGGCCAAAAGTATTGAAAATGAGACAAATAGTAATTTTTCCAAAGTTTACTGCTTCATTTTTTGTAATGGCAATTTGCATATACTCCTGAATGTCAAAGAGTGATCAGCTTAACAGCAATTACTGTACTTGCAAAGTCAATATTTGCCCAGAAAATTAACTTTAACCCCCAAAACACATTTCAACATCATTGCAGTCCTGCCTTAAAAGGAGCAGCTAACATCGTTTTAGTGATTGATCCATTAACACAGGTGTGGGTGTTGATGAGGACAGGGCTGGCGATCAATCAGTCATGATTAAGTAAGAATGACATCACTGGAAACTTTAAAAGGAGGCTGGTTCTTGGTATCATTGTTTCTCTTCAGTTAACCATGGTTATCTCTAAAGAAACACGTGCAGCCATCATTGCACTGCACAAAAATGGTCTAACAGGGAAGAGTATCGCAGCTACAAAGATTGCACCTCAGTCAACAATCTATCGCATCATCAAGAACTTCAAGGAGAGAGCTTCCATTGTTGTCAAAAAGGCTCCAGGGCGCCCAAGAAAGACCAGCAAGCGCCAGGACCGTATCTTAAAACTGTTTCAGCTGCGGGATCGGACTACCAGCAGTGCCGAGCTTGCTCAGGAATGGCAGCAGGCTGGTGTGAGTACTTCTGCACGCACTGTGAGGCGGAGACTCTTTGAGCAAAGGCTGGTTTCAAGGAGGGCAGCAAAGAAGCCACTTCTCTCCAGAAAAAACATCAGGGACCGACTGATATTCTGCAAAAGGTACAGGGAGTGGACTGCTAAGGACTGGGGCAAAGTCATTTTCTCTGATGAATCCCCTTTTCGATTGTTTGGGACATCTGGAAAACAGCTTATTCGGAGAAGAAGAGGTGAGCGCTACCACCAGTCTTGTCTCATGCCAACTGTAAAGCATCCTGAAACCATTCATGTGTGGGGTTGCTTCTCAGCCAAGGGAATCGGCTCACTCACAGTCTTGCCTAAAAACACAGCCATGAATAAAGAATGGTACCAGAATGTCCTCCAAGAGCAACTTCTCCCAACCGTCCAAGAGCAGTTTGGCGCCCAACAATGCCTTTTCCAGCATGATGGAGCACCTTGCCATAAAGCAAAGGTGTTAACTAAATGGCTCATGGAACAAAACATAGAGATTTTGGGTCCATGGCCTGGAAACTCCCCAGATCTTAATCCCATTGAGAACTTGTGGTCAATCATCAAGAGACGGGTGGACAAACAAAAACCAACAAATTCTGGCAAAATGCAAGCATTGATTATGCAAGAATGGACTGCTATCAGTCAGGATTTGGTCCAAAAGTTGATTGAGAGCATGCCAGGGAGAATTACAGAGGTCTTGAAGAAGAAGGGGCAACACTGCAAATATTGACTTGCTGCATTAACTTATTCTAGCTGTCAATATAATCTATTGGTACTCATAATATGATTGCAATTATATTTCCGTATGTGATATAAACATCAGACAAACACTAATAAAAACCAGAGGCCAGCAGATCATGTGAAAATATAATTTTGGTGTCATTCTCAAAACTTTTGGCCATGACTGTATGTCTCTTCCCATGGTGTGTGGGTCAGTGGCCAGAGCAGCTGCCTTTCCATTGCCACCAGTACGGAGTTGTGCCAAGTCACACAACAGGTGAGTGAATAATTGTTTTTTGCTTGCTGTGCTTATTGCTGGAGATAGCACACTTGGAGAACCTATTTTCTCCCTCTTTTTTCCAGACTCCTTAGAGAGGACCTGTCATTAACTTAAAAAAAAAATAATAGAATTAAATGCCCTATAAAAATCTCTGAGCCCCCTTGATTTTACTGCTGTTTTTCTTTTTGCGTTGCATCGCTCCATTGCAGAGAAAATCACATTTGTTGCTACTGGAGCGCAGTATGTGAAATCTCTGCTTATAGTACAACTGGGCATTTCTACAGAGTCTTCTTTGGGGCGTGCACATTCACATCTCCCTCCCAAATGCTGCCAATCACTGCAGTTTATCAGCCTCTGAAAGGATAGTAAGTATTAATCCAAAAAAGTCCCATTGGCAAGTGTGAAAATTGCAAGATTATTAATTAAATTTTTTTTATTAAAAATTGTGATAATAAAAAAAAAAAAAAACACAAACGTTTCCAAACTTTTTTTTTTAAAAATACATGTAACAGAAAAGCCTCACAAACAGCCCCCATATAGTATAATAGTCCCCCACAAACAGCCCCCATATAGCAAGATGATCCCTTACAAACAGCCCCCATAAATCATGATGGTCCCCCACAAACAGCCCCCATATAGCAGGATGATCCCACTCAACGAGCCCCCATATAGCAGGATAATCCTCCACAAACAGCCTACATATAGCAAGATGACCCCGCACTAACAGCCTCCATATAGCATGATGGTCTCCCACAAACAGCCTCCATATAGCAGGATAATCCCCCACAAACAGCCTCCATATAGCAAGATGACCCCCCACTAACAGCCCCATATAGTATGATGGTCTCCCACAAACAGCCCCCATATAGCAGAATCACCCCCTACAAACAGCCCCCATATAGCAGAATCATCCCCCACAAACAGCCCCTATATAGTATTATGGTTCCCCACAGCACCCAAAAATACAAAAAATCTTTATAGTCACCAAATCATGTCTCCTCATCCTCCTTAGCGTCCATCACCTCTTTTGTCCCGTCTCTCAGTGGACGCTGGCGGTGCGATGCAGTGACGTCATCGACCGCCAACGTCACTTGCATGCGACGGTCTCCAGCAAGTCCCTGGCTGAAGAGATGCCCGTGGCCCGCCTGCGCAAGTGACCTGCGCTGCGTGTGAAGGGATGCCCGCGGCCTGCCTGAGTAAGTGACGGAGCCTTCGGCTCTGTGCTCCGACACAATTGCTAATAGCAGGTAATGTGGCCCACGGCCGGACTGGCCTATCTGGCATTTGCCAGAACTGCCAGATGGCCAGTTCGGCCCTGAGGGTAAGCCACAAAAGGTCATTGCTAAAGAAGTTGGCTGCTCACAGAGTGCTGTATCCAAGCATGTTAATGAAAGTTGAGAGGAAGGAAAAAGTGTGGTAGAAAAAGGTGCACAAGCAACCGGGATAACCGCAGCCTGGAAAGGATTGTTAAGAAAAGACCATTCAAAATTTTGGGGGAGATTCACAAGGAGTGGACTGCTGCCGGAGTCATTGCTTCAAGAGCCACCACACACAGACGTATCCAGGACATGGGCTACAAGTGTCACATTCCTTGTGTCAAGCCACTCATGACCAATAGACAACGCCAGAAGCGTCTTACCTGGGCCAAGGAGAAAAAGACCTGGACTGTTGCTCAGTGTCCAAGGTGTTTTCAGATGAAAGTAAATTTTGCATTTCATTTGGAAATCAAGATCCCATAGTCTGGAGGAAGAGTGGAGAGGCCACAATCCAAGCTGCTGGAGGTCTAGTGTGAAGTTTCCACAATCAGTGATGGTTTGGGGGGCCATGTCATCTGCTGGTGTAGGTCCACTGTGTTTTATCAAGACCAAAGTCAGTGCAACCGTCTACCAGGACATTTTATAGCACTTCATGCTTCCCTCTGCCGACAAGCTTTTTGGAGATGGAAATATCATTCTCCAGCAGGACTTGGCCCCTGTCCACACTGCCAGAAGTACCAATACCTGGTGTAAAAACAACAGTATCACTGTGCTTGATTGGCAGCAAACTCGCCTGACCTTAACCCCATAGAGAATCTATTATAGAGAATCTATGGGGTATTGTCAAGAGGAAGATGAGAGACACCAGACCCAACAATGCAGACGAGCTGAAGGCGGCTATCAAAGCCACCTGGGCTTCCATAACACCTCAGCAGTGCCACAGGCTGATCGCCTCCATGCCACATTGCCGCATTGATGCAGTAATTGATGCAAAAGGAGCCCGACCAAGTATTGAGGGCATTTACTGAACATACATTTCAGTAGGACAACATTTCGGATTTTAAAAACATTTTTCAAGCTGTTGCTATAAAGTATTCTAATTTACTGAGATAATGACTTTTGTGTTTTCATTGGCTGTAAGCCATAATCATCAACATTAACAGAAATAAACACTTGGAATAGATCACTCTGTTTGTAATGACTCTATATAATGAGTTTCACTTTTTGTATTGAAGAACTGAAATAAACTTTTTGATATTCTAATTTAGTGAGAAGTACTTGAACCTTTGATCATTGTGGCCAAAGAGTTCTATACTAACCTCATCGGTCCACAGGACTTTTCCAAAATGCATCAGGCTTGCTTCAATGTTCTTTTGTATACTTCTGACTCTAAATTTTATGGTGA
Organism: Phyllobates terribilis; assembly: GCF_046119375.1. NCBI lineage: Eukaryota > Metazoa > Chordata > Amphibia > Anura > Dendrobatidae > Phyllobates > Phyllobates terribilis. The sequence continues at coordinate 144,751,554 of NW_027362770.1, forward strand.
GGACGCCGGAGAGGTTTTCTTCTCATGATTCTTCCATGAAGGCCATATTTGTGCAGGTGTCTCTGAACAGTAGAAAAATGTACCACAACTCCAGAGTCTGATAAATGTTTCTGAAGGTCTTTTGCAGTCAAGCGGGGGTTCTGATTTGCTTCTCTAGCAATCTTACATGCAGCTCTCACTGAAATTTTACTTGGTCTCCCAGACCTTTTCTTGACCTCCACTGTTCCTGTTAACTGCCATTTCTTAATTGCATTTCAAGAAAGGGCAACTTGAAAATGCTTTGCTATCTTCTTATAGCCTTCTCCTGCTTTGTGGGCCTCCACCATTTTCACTTAGAGGTGGAGTGCTCAGTCAACGCCTATATATATATATAAACAAAAAAACTGACCGGCAGATCCAAAACATGAAATAGGTGTGTACAGGTGCTTACTAGGAGCAGCTACCTCTATATACAACTAACAAAGTAGCACTCTGCAACGCTAAGTATGTAAACATGAAATATATGAAATCGGAATTGCATTTCTGCTCTAGAAAATAGAAATAACTGAGAAATCTTAGTGCATAAATTGGCCAATTCATTTTTCTGTTTATATGTATAGGCTTTGACTAAGCACTCCGCCTCTAGGCCACAGGCGGTTTTAATTGCAGCAGGATCTTGCTTTCCCACACATATGTAGACTTTTGTCCCTTAGAGAGGAGTTCACATTGGCAGGGTCCTGGTATAACGAGAAACGCCTTATCGTGGCTACCAGGTACACATGAATTGGCCAATTTATGCGCTAAGATTTATCATTTATTTATATTTCTCTACAGCAGTAATGCTGTTCAAATTTAATATATTTCATGTTCTCATACTTAGCGCTGCGGAGTGCTACTTTATTTGTTACTTGTATATGGAGGTAGCTGCTCCAAGTAAGCACCTGTACACACCTATTTCTTGTTTTGGATGTGGCGGTCAGTTTTTTCTGATGATAGTTGACAAGCCATAACCCTAGCAGGCTAATTAAGGTCCGAAACCTAGGTCAAAGTTATCAGAGCACACAAATCTCCAAGGGTGCCCAAACTTTTGCATTGGCCCATTTTCCTTTTTGTAATTTTTAAAATGTAAAAAATTCCAATCTTTTTTTTGCCTAGAATACAAAGGAAATGTTTCATGTTTAACTTTAGCCCTTTTAGAGATCATTTAATCTTCAACTTGCTTAACTGTTCACAATAAGTAATTTTGACCAGGGGTGCACAAACTTTTACATGTCACTGTAATGTTCCCCATCCTATAGCAATGTGAGTCCCTACAAGTAAGAATGTCCCCCATCCTGGACCCCTTCTTGGTATATTATCCCCCATTCTGACCCCTTCCTGTAATAATTTTCCCTGTCCTGATATAATGTCCCCCATCCTGAGTCTGTTCCTGGTGTAATGTCCCATGTCCTGTGCCCCTTACTGTAACAATATCCCCCATCATGCGCCCCTTTCTGGTATAATGTCCCCCAATCTATAGCAATGTCCCCATCCTTTGCCCCTTCCTAGTTTAATGTCTTCCATTCTGGGTCCCTTTCTGGTATAATGTCCTCCATCCTGTAATAATGTCCTTTATCCTGAGACCCTATCAGTAATAATATCCCTATCCTGAGCCCATGCCAGTAATAATGTCCTCCATCCTGGACCACTTCCTTGTATAATGTCCCTCATCCTGGCCCCTTCCAGTAACAATGTCTACCATCCTGGTATAATGTTCCCCATCCTGGGCCCATTCCTGGTATAATGTCCCATGTCCTAAGCCCCTTACTGTAATAATATCCCCCATCCTGGCCCCTTCCTGTAACAAGGCCCTCTATCATGGGCCCCTTTCTGGTATAATACCCCTCATCCTGGACCCTTTCCTTGCATAATATCCCCATCCCCTGGCCCTTTACTGGTATAATGTCTATTCTGCCGTTAAAAAACACATTAAAAAAATTCAACGATTCTTCTTACCTTCCTCCGCTCACATGATGTGTAACGTCCTTCCCTATAGCCTGCAGTTGACTCTGGAGTGCCAGCAATGGACGGCGCATGATGTCACTGCCATGCGCTGCTCATAATGTGCGCTCCAACATCAGCTGCCGGCCTCTGATTGGCCGGTCACGTGTATTGCAGTGCAGGGAGCCGGCAGGTCTCTGTGCCGTAACACACTTCAGCTGAATGGATGCACATCCAGCTGAAATGAACTCTTTCATCGGCAGGTCCTGCACCCTCTGCAACCGCGATTTTTACGCCCCTGCCCATGACCATTGAATGAGGTTTAGTCACTATTCTTCATGTGGTTTTGTGTCGCACCTCATGACATTGTGGGACCTAGTAAGCACAAGAAGCACCCAGGTTGCAGGCCAAGGATGCTGGGAACAGAGGTGAAGACTGGTCTGGTCTGGCTGCCACGGAAGACTGGTCTGAATGCTGGACCAGATCAAATCTTTTCTGTACTCTCCAGCAAGACCTGTATAAGCATTAAATAAAATTACTTGGAATAGTAGCTGCATCTCCCAATGTTACATAAAATCTGCACTAGTATGAATTTTTCCCTTTTCATATACCACTTGTATTTTCATTTATTTACATCCCTTCCCTTGCATGTCAGTATTTATTTCCTGTGCAGCGGTCCTGACGCTGGCATCCAAGTTTTAATTAGAGAGATGCAAACAGCAGCGAGCGGGAAGGAGCTTTAAGACAACGCAATCATGGCAACAATTTAATTATTTATCAGTGTAAATAAAATTAAATATTTTTCTACCGGGATATGAAGTAATTACTCTGCCACATTCATCAAAAACCTTCACCATCAAAATAAGAGCAGTAACTTTGCTTAATAATTCATATTACAAATACCCTGAATCAGGGAGGTATTACATATAGATGCTGAAGGTGGCAGACATGTTTGATTTTTTTTTTTGTTGCGCTCGCTTCCCAAATGTTGTAAGGAACGCTATACATTTTTAATTTCAGTTATTTTACATTTCATTTACAGCTTCTGGCACAAAGGGAATTCAGGCGTTTAGCATAGCGTGAAAGCGTTAAAAATACAGTTTTCTTTTTTTTTTCTTCATGCAGGGACGTACTAAAAAAATCCGAGTTCCATAGCTAAAGTCAGAACAGGCCATACTAATTTCACATAATCATAGAACTAAGAAATAAATGCTGAATGGTGCCACCACTAGAGGGAGCTAACAACTACTCTCTGCTGTAAAGGTATCTACACAGTGAGCTCCCCCTAATGGTGACTGTAGACAAATAGAAGAAGTAGTTCAGGGATCTACCCCAGTATTAACGACTGCACAGAGGTATTGCAAAAATGGGGTTTTGTGTGACTATATGAATTTTCATGAGACAAGTTTTTTGTCCATTGAAGGGGATAGGACACCATTATCTATGCATACATTAGTATGCAATTAATAAATTTAATGGAGCTTCGGGCATTTTTTTTAAACTATTGGCTTACTAATTTAGGGCAAAATTACCAATTGTTTAAATTAGATTTTTATGTCATGTTTTTTTTTAAACATGTTTATATTGTTTTTTTTCTTTTTCATTTTCCATATTATTGTCTATAAAAACATAAATACAGATATTGCAGTTTTCACATTGGCCTGTAGGCCTGAAATTAGATTTGCACTTCCTGTTCTGTACAGACTTTACAACAGTCTCATTATCATCACAGACAGGATTACAATGAAAAGTAACACCTGTATATACAGTGGTTGAAACAGGATCCACCATTCACAATAGGTGATATCACAGCTCACCTTCTCCTCTTCCTCCTCCTGTACAATGACCAATAACACCTCTATATACAGTAGATATGACAGGATCTGCCATTCCCAATAGGTGATGTTGACGCGCCCCCTGGGCTGTGGGGGTACCCGGAGCCGGGCCTTGTGGATGCTGGGGGTTGTAGTCACCGTGGCGGTGACCCGGTCCGTGACTTATGGTGGTCAAACCAGGGTAGTCTATAGGTGTCTGTTATATATAGTCCGACTACGCCACCTGTGGATTGCGGTTATTGGGAACCGCCGCTGCGGAGCTGTCCACTGAAGCTGATGGTGTGTGCAGCAAGGTGATGTAACTCCCCACAGGAAGAGTGGCGCTTCAGGGCAGCGTGTATGGATGATGGTGGTGATAGTGCCGGGATCAGTAATGATAACACGGAGTCGTTGCAGTGCAGTCCTAGGGTCTTTACTGGTGGCAATTATATAGGCCCCAACGGGAGTACTTGCTAGGGATGAGGGCCTGGTCAGTCTGGGAGCAATCCTAGAATTCCCCTGGCCAGGTGGAGTTGTAGGCCTGCCGTTCTGACTGTACTCTTTGGCTATCCCGCTTATAGTTGTGTGGTAGCCCACGTCCCTGAGTGTAACGTGCTGTGCTCACCCGTATGGCTGGCGACTCGGATCCCGTGTATTCCTCGCTCCTCTGTGGCAGCACTGATCCTCTCGTGTGGCTGAGCCTCCGGGCTTATGATGGGCCAGGAGACCTACAATCTCCTGCCATGCAGTTTCTGCTGCTGGATATACAATTCCCACAGCCTCGGACTCCGGTGTCCGGTTCTCTGTATGTACTCCGGCTAGGACGAGCTCTGCCAGCTCCAGTCCTGAGTCCTCAGCTCCTTGCTCCTTCGTGTCCTGCTTGACTCCTGACACTAGACTCTGACTCTAGACTAACCTAACCCCGCCTCCAGACCCAGTTATAAAGGGCAGGATCCTCCCCTTTCTGGTCTGGAGCAGGAGGTGTTGCATGTAATGTGTTCCTGGCCAGGAAACCCCTGTTTTGCTCCCAGACATGGTATTACTGCCACTGTGGCAACCAGACCCTCTGGGGTGCCACAATGTCACAGCTCAACTCCTCCTCTTGTACAATGACTGATAACACCTCTATATACAGCAGATAACACAGGATTCAACATAGGTGATGTCACAGCTCAACTCCTCCTCTTGTACAATGGCTGATAACACCTCTATATACAGTAGATAACACAGGATCCACCATTCACAATAGGTGATGTCACAGCTCACCTCCTCCACCTCCTCCTGTACAATGGCTGATAACACATCTATATACTACAGTAGATAACACAGGAGCCACCATTCACAATAGATGATGTCACAGCTCACCTCCTCCTCCTGTACAATGTTTGATATCACCTCTATATACAGTAAATAACACAGGATCCACCATTCACAATAGGTGATGTCAGAGCTCACCTCCTCCTGTACAATGGCTGATGTCACCTCTATATACAGTAGATAACACATGATCTGGAGGGGAGGAGGTGATATCATAGCTCACCTCCTCCCCTCCAGTACAATGACTGATAATAACCCCTCTATATGCAGTAGATAACACAGGATCCACCATTTACAATAGGTGGTCACAGCTCACCTCCTTCTCCTGTCCTGTACAATGACTGATAACACCTCTATATACTTTATACTATATAGAACTTTCCCACGGCACCCGCGGTGACGTCTCCGAGGTGAACGGAGTTTATTGGTTATGAACCCCGCTCACATAATTGACAGCACTGCGAGGCACTGACCTGTGCTAGCATGCACAGCTCAGTGTCTCTGCTGCCTGACAGGCTGAGCACTAGCATCATGCCAGCATTCAGTCTGCCAAGCAGATGTGTAGCAGAGCTGGACAAATGGATTAATATCAGCACACTGGAAAGGTGAGGAATATGATTGTTTATTTTTTTAAACTCTTTTACAGGGGACTAGAGCATCTGGTGGATTATCTTCACGTTGGGGAAGGATTATGTTGCTTTTTTGTTTTATTTTTATTGCAGGTTACATGGGCTTCAATGGAATGGGCGTACAGGTGAGTATACTTGTTTTTTTATTTTTAAATAAAGGAGTCTGAGTAATTATTTAAAATAAAGGTTTTTTTTCTGGGTGTGTTTTTTATTTACAATATGACTATGGGGTAAGTAATGGGGGTGTCTTATAGACACCTCTCCATTACTAACCCCTGGGCTTGATGTCAGCTACCAATACAAAGCTGACATCAACGCCAACGCTATTACCTCACTGCGACTGAGAGCTGATGTTTGTAGTCTGGAAGGGGGCCAATATCCATGGCCCCTTTCTAGGCTATTACTATCAGCCTCCAACTGTCTGCCTAGCCTTTGCTGGTTGTTAAAATAAAGGGACCCCACGTCAATTTTTGGGGGGGTCTCCCATTTTAATAAGCAGTAAAAGCTAAGTATAGAGCTGTAAGCTATTAATAGCCTGGGAAACTCCATGCGTATTATACCCTTCCCAGGCTAAAAACATCTGCCCACAGCTGTCCGCTTTCCCTCTTCTGGTTAATAAAATTACGGGGGAGCACATGCCATTTTTTCCAAAAATGTATTTATTTAATGACATGTACAGTAAGCTGCACACGCAAACCAATGAATATATATCTCACTCACATATGTATATCTATGTATATATATTTCTGTATGTATGTATCTATCTATCTATCTCTATATATGTAGTGAAGAATATTTCCTTGGAAAACTATGTGTAAATGACATAGAGAATTCCTCTATATAAAAGCCCATGTTAAAATCGCATTGTAATCGGATCGAAATCGCATGACAATCGGATGACAATCGGATGCTAGGTGTGAAATATCACATCGCATGACACTCGTCCAATTTTTCGGTCCAGATATCGGAACGTTTTTTTTCACACATATGATTATGAGCCCTTAATGTGTTTATTATCCCAATGCAGAGGATCCATATGAGCACACTGAGAATACTAGAGGATGTGCACTGACGCTGCTCTACGCTGCGGTACAGGCTCCATGCTCCGCTTTACACTTGCACGTCAGCAGAGGGACCGATTTCTTCTGCTGACAATGCTGAGATCGTAACTGCGGAGAATCCCTCCCCTACGCTTTCATTACGTTCCACATCTCTCACTAAAGTGTTGAAGGACTTCTCGTAAAATGCTTCATCACCCCATCACACCCTCTCAGATAACAGCCCAATTTGTCAAGTACCAGCTGAAGTCATTAATGTTGTACCTGACTTATAGGAACGGTACATAATGATGAATGAAAAACAGGGTCTGAACGATGCCATGTGGAAACGTGCTGATTTTTACTGTAATCCTCCTTACTGTCTGAAACATCTGTTCATTTAGGTAGGGGCTCTCACAGTATATAGCCTTAACCCCCTAACCAGTTCAAGAACAGTCCATTCACCCCATTCCAGACCAGGATGCGGTTTAAAAAGCTGTAAATATTTTCCTCGTTTGGGTATTTAAATAATTTTTGCTTTTTTTTTTTCTTCCATGATACGTGGGGCGTAATTTTTTTGGGTATTTTAATATTCCCTGCTTTTATTTTTTTGCTTGACATCAGGTGATATCGGTGGGAAACATAAAGGAAAAACGTGTCTGTCTTTCACATTTTTCTTAATAACCATTGAAAAATATTTTAAAATTTGTTCCCCTTTGTGTAACAATTATTTTTACAAAAAAATTTTCATGGATGAGAGGCAACTATTAGCAATTTGGATTGGCAGTGGCTTTTTGTTTCTTTATTTTTTTTCATTTATTTCAAACATTCTGACCCCCATAAGGTCATAAAAGACCTTAAAATATTTAAATTCCCCTGTAACTGGAGCTGGAATATTAGCCCGAGTTACAGTGGAAATTAAGCCATGAAGCCTGCTGGCTGCATAGCAGAGCTGACTGGGTCTCCTTGTTTACACGATCATTGGGTCTGGTGGAGGAAACACCATTATTGCTTCCTATTACTGCCTTCTCTATAGGGACTATGGCTGGCACTGGAGAGGCACAATGACACCAAAGACGTGCAAAGAATAGCGAAAAAATATCTATCTTTATTAGAGTATAATTAAAACCATTAAAATAAAAGAAAAGGTGCTGAAATGGACGGACACATATCTTCAAGGTGAATAACAAGATAATATAAATCCTGTCACAAATTGAGAATACAGACTTTTTAGGATATAGTATTGCATTAAGCATATGAAAGTGATGTGTGAGCAATATCATGCAGCATATAAAGGGCTTTGTATTATGTACATGTAAACAGAGACACTCTGAAACACATTTAATCATGCAGTATAACAGGATTAATGTTGCTAAATTAACCTAGCCTGTATGATCATTGACAATCTCCAATATCAGAAGAATTGATGCAAAGTATACAGAAAGAATGAATATCAATTGTCAATTGTCCCGTCGAGGTAAAAGGTGATCCGGAGTAGCGTCCCTGTGCCCCGACGCGCGTGTTGCCCAGCATCTTCTGGGCGAAATACGTTTAGTATTGATCCATTTCTTCTGTTAGGCTGTAGCTTATACAGGGCTGCATAGAGTGACCATTTACACCCATGCACTTTATTTATTTAACACAACTACCATCTTCAATAAATTCAGTAATCATTCATCAGACTTGCATTTAATAGAAATAAGAAAACATACAATAATTCTACACAATTTATGTACCTTATCGGCATTGCACTTTATAGGGTTGTGTTCAACAACATACTTCATTAATTAGAGGAGACATCAAGCAAATGCAGAATCCTCTTAACGGTATATAGAAGGATATAGTTCTGCTTAAAATGTTGCTGTTCACCTCTATTATACTGTGCCATTAAAAGAGCATTGCTCACACATAGCATTCATATGCTTAATACAATACTATACCCTAAAAAGTCTGTATTTTCAGTTTGTGACAGTATTTATATTATTTTGTTATTCACCTTGGAGCAGAGGTGTATCTAGGTTTTCTGGTCCCCATGGCAAGAATTCAGTTGGGCCCCTGTGGCGCCCCTGAGGGTTCAGTCGCCACAGAGGTACTGCACCTCACCCAGAGGTGTGGTGTCTCCTTCTCTCAGGTAAGGAGGGAGTGCTGCCCGGAACCCCAACCACCTACATCCAACACTACACTGCTCGAGGCCAGCAGGAGGGGCAAGATGCAATGTGTTTCCTGCTGAGCCCTGTCCCTGGCTGGAGTGGGGGAACTCAAAGGTTGGGGGAACCAGTAGTGGGTGTGGGTGGAGGAAGCAGTTTAGGGGAGCACCATTGTAGGAGATATAAAAAGGGAAGCCATCTTAGGGTGGCAGAACAGTAGGTCAGACAGTGAGAGAAGTCAGTCAGGGAGCAGAGTCTCTTTAGGAGCTCTGCTCCACAAGCAGGACCCAGTCCTAGAGGCCCAGGAGGGGAGCAGAGGAGTAGGCTCCGATCTACAGAAGGGATCCCAGGGGGTAAGGCACCCGTACACCCCGAGTCTGTCAGAAGACAGAGGGATCGTAGGCCGCAAGAAGGGGACCGGCCCCTGGACCAGCCGTGTAACTCCAAGTCTCGGCTGGGAAAACCGGAGGCTTCTGGCTTATATAGTCAGTTGTCGAAGCCTTATTCTAATCTCCGTGAGGGTCAAGCAGGTCTGGGAACTCCAGGAAGAAAGGAGGGACCTCAGAGCACCTGAGCGGGATTGAGAGTGGGGAAGCGCAGGGCAGGAGGGAGAAAGACCCAGCGTGAAGACGGTCTAGCTAGGAACACAAGAAAGTGGGGTTCTGTCAAGTACTCCTAATCTGCCTGAGGAAGTGCTGAACCCCTGCCTGGTCAACGCAGCGCGACGTGGGAGGCTGACACCTGTACAGTGCACCAGCGGAACTGTCATAAGAACTGTGAGTAAAGACTCGGATGACTGCAGCGTACTGCCTCCGTCCATTCTTTCGTCTGCGCCATCTTTCCCTCCCTGCACTACAACGCCCAGCGCAACTCACACTACCTACACTGCCCTGGAGCTAGCTCTTCCTGTGGAGAGCCACACCATCCCTGCTGCAGTAACATCAGCTCCAGAGGACTGCTCCGCAGCGGTGGCTCCCTTTAGCCGCAATCCACAGGTGGCGTCACAAACTTTCCAAATCCCCTATAAATATTCCCCTTTTTAGTGACCGCCCTGGGCCACGGACCGGGCCAGCCACCATGATATCCCCCAACCGGCATCCATAGGCCCAGCTGCCGAGTAACCCCCACGGCCCAGGGGGCGCGTCACCCCCACCCCCCAAACACATATGGGATTTGCACATTTAGTCACCTGCCGAAGAGCTGTTCTCCCTAATTCTCTCAATGTTCAGTGAAAAACTGAGAAAAGCAGAAAGAGAAGCTCATTGTCATGTGAGCTTAAGTATGAAAATATGAGTGAAGTTGCCATGTGATGACTGCTGGAACCTGCAAGCAGGGTTGAATCCTGACAGTGAGTATATTACACACTGTTAGGATTGGCTGCAGGTCTTCTTTTTATAATTAAAGGGCTTGTCCAGGTTTGAGATGAAAGTCTGCAGTCACTCTATGTGCCTGCAGGCTTCTGAATTCTCACAGCGCATGCACTGCACACTTTTAGGATTCTCCCTTGCACAAGTAAGTATGCGATTTGTTGACCACATTCTAACTAGACTGGTTCGGATTGCTCAATTAAATTTCATTGAGCGAGGACACGCATGTCTAGTCGGCACGTGACCGCATGTATGCAAATCGCCGGCACCAGAAAATCCTGACAGCGTGCAGTGCGCACTGTGAGAAATCAGAAGTCTGCAGTCACATAGAATGACTGCAAACTCAGCACAAACTTGGACAACCCCTTTAGTGCTCCTAACATAAATGAAAGTATGAGAAATAGTATCACAAAAAAAAACATTTACATCCAGGTATCTTATAGATGATCTCTCTGGAGTCGTTCTCTTTTGTTTCATCTTCATCATGTCCAGACACCATGATGCCTTTTCTCATTCACAGCTCGTCTCTGCAGACTTCCATCTTCTCCGGTCTTCTGCAGCTCCTCTCCACACGATGCCCTTAAAGATAGCAGAGTCATTATAATGCTCCTGAATACAAATATCTGCTCTACGCTGAGTCCTTCAATAAATAATTGCCCCTCACTATATTCCCTGCACAAAATATGACCCACACACTGTCCCTCTTATGGTAAGTGCCCTCCACACTGGGCCCTCCTTTCCATACTGAGCCCCATCTTCACACTGTAGTCTCACACTGTTTCCCCCCTATAGGGCCCAGCCTCTATACTGTGCTCCCTCATCACACTCACCCTCCTTGGCATACTATCCCTCACTGGCTGTGCCCTTACTCTGTCACCCCATGCTACCCCCCCACTACTCAGTCTTTATTCTGTGCCCACTCACACTTTTTCTCCCTATACTGTCTCCTCGCACTAGTCCCCTCAATAGTCTCCTCACACATTTCCCCCTCCCTCCTCATGCTGTCTTCTCTCACTTTCCATTCTGCCTCCTCACACATCCCATCAACTCCCCATACTGTGTCCGCATCCATCCCATCACCTTCACTCCCCATACTGTGTCCGCATACATTTTCCCCTCGCTCCTCATACTGTGTCCGCACCCATCCCCCACTCACCATACTGTGTCTGCACCCATCCCCCATACATGCTCCCCCATCTCACCCCATGCTCCTCATATTGTGTCTTCAAATTTCTCCCACTCGCCATGCTGTGTCTGTACCGGTCCCTTCCTTGCTCCCCAAACTTGTGTCCTCAAATCTTCCCCCCATTACACTAAATCTCCCCCACCACAGAAAATCTCCCCCACCACAGTAAATAGCCCCCCACATACTGTAAATAGCCCCCACACTCTGTAAATAGCCCCCACACTCTGTTAACAGCCCCCCACACACTGTAAATCTCCCCTTTCTACATCAACCCCCCCATTACATTTAATCTCCCCTCCCTAATTCAACCCCCCATTACATTTAATCTTTGGTGTCTTCAGCTCCACTAATGTGGAGCACTTACCACCAATGTATGATGTCAGCAGCGTGATCACATAACTGAATCACGCGGCTGACATTGCACTGACCAGTCGGTCAGAGCTTCAATTGTACTCGCGTCTGAAAGATGAGAGTACATTGGACGCTGGGGGCCGGCGCGCTGCGGATTCTGTGACCTGGTCGTCAGCTTGACAACCGGCTCAGAGAACTGCCGACTCTCAGTCCGGGGGTGGCAGAATGGGGGCGGTGTAGTCGGGTGGCCGGGGGCGGCCCAACTGCACCCCCATGCTGGCTGTGCCCCCCTAGATGAGCCTCTGCCTTGGAGATATGTGTCCCTGCTTTTTTTAAATTTTAATGGTTTTAATTATACTCTAATAAAGATACGGTATATATTTTTTAGCTGCTCTTTGAACTTTTTTGTTGTCATTGGGCCTCACCAGTGCCCATCCATAGTGTTATTGACTCGCCCCCTGGGCCGGTGCTGTAGTGCGGCGCGCGCTCGCGGGGGATACCCAGAGCCGGATCCGATGGGGGTAGTAGTCTTCGTGTGGCGGTGACCCGGTCCGCGCCCAGGGTGGTCAAACTAAGTGGCAGTTATTGGTATGATGGTATTAGTGTCCGACTACGCCACCCGTTGAATGCGGTTATGAAACCGCCGCTGCAGGGCAGACCGCTGAGGCCGGTGGTATAGGTGTGCAGCAATGTTGATATAACCCCCAATGGGAGAGGTATGGCCTCAGGGCAGCGGATGTGGGTGATGTTGGGAGTGATGGTGTGGATGTCCCAGCACTAACGGTGCGACAAGGAAGCACGGAGACGCGAGGGTACAGTTCAGGGCCTTTACTGATGGTACAAGGCAAATTACCCCGGGAGTACTGGCTAGTAGTTGGGGCCTGGTTAGTCTGCGAGTAAGCCGGAGTTCCCCTGGCCAGGTGGAGTTGTAGGCCTTCCCGTTAGTCTGTACCCTTCCTGGCTACCCTGCTTTCGGCGGTTACAAGTAGCCCACGTCCCTGGGTATACTGTGTGGTGCTCACCCGTATGGCTGGTGACCTGGGGCCTGCTGTTAGCCTCCGCTCCGGGATGGCGGTGCTGGTCCCTTCGTTGTGACTGAGCCTCCGGGCTTTTATGGCCAGAGGACCTGGAATCCCCTGCCGGATGGATTCTGCTGCTGGGTATATCTTAGTCCCCACAGCCTCGGACTCCTGTGTCCGGTTTTAGTACCTTCTCCCAGGGCGAGCTCTGCACAGCTCCAGCCCCTGGCGCTTCTCCTTGGCTCCTACAGAGCTCCTGATGTCTCTCTGTCCCTGTTTCTGCGTGTCCAGACCAGACTCCGTCTCTGTCTGGAACTCCTCTCTCTAACCCTGCCTCAGCCCCAGTTTATGTAGGGGAAGTTCTTCCCCTCCCAGGACTGGGCAGGAGGTGTGGCATGCTTAGGATTCCTGCCCAGGAGACCTCCCACCTGCTCACAGACGTAATACTGCTATTACTGTGGAAACCAGACCCCTGGGGTGCCACATTCCCCCCTAGTGAAATTTAGTACTCCCGGACTAAACATATATATTTTTTTTTTTTTCAAAACATAACAGGGTATAAACAATAACAATTAAATACATGAGATGGTCACGGCGTGTCCGTAACCGGGAAGCAATAAGGGTGTCCATTTCACCAAAGAACAGGGAGCCGTAACCAGGTAGGGGTCTGTCCTGCCCCGAGTCTTCAACAGTCTTTAGTCCATTCCTGGGTTACGCTCCAAACATATTTACAACAGAGTTCCGGTTACTCACTGTCCATAACCTGTCAGTCCATATAAAGAAATCTGTAACTGAAAAACATAATTAGCAACGGCTACAACAAAACAGGTAAACATAAAATAGTTAAAGCAACTAGCCAACTTAGATTCTCCAACGTACGGGCATCTGGCCTCTGGTAACCCTAGTGGACCTACGGAGCTCACTAACTGGTCCTGCACTACAGGGTGTAGGAGGTGTTATGGGCAGGCTGGGCAGCTTTCTGCGCACTCTTTGGCTCACTAGGGGCACGGCAGGCTCACTACTAGCAGAGGGTTGATCCTCCTGTACTGCTGGTGTGGACTCTTCTGCCTCTTGGGCCGGCTGCTCTTCCAGCTCTACTGGTTCCTCTGTAGGCACTTGCGGGGCTGGCTGGAGAAAGGTGAGGACGGGTACCACAACAGCACCGTTTACCTGTGTCCAAGACCGGGGGAAGTCTCCGAGTACAGTCCTGATCATTTCTTCCCTTTCCTCTGCGGGTCGAGGGTTTTCTTGATCTTCCTCTTCGGGGCTTTGCAGCTGCTCGGGACACTCCTTCAGGTGGTCTCTGGAGACAACGGCTGTGGTTTCTCCTCCATCCTTACTGATCACGCAAATCTTTGGGCTCCCATGGCTTGATGGCAGTACGGTGTACGGGTCCTTCTCCCACTGGTCGTCCAACTTGTGGAGCCGTCTTTTCCTCTTCAAGACCTGCTCTCCAGGTACCAGGGGAACAGCGGGAGCATACTGATTATAAGCCCTCTCTTGCCTTTCTCTAGCTTGAGACAGACTTCGCTCCACGCTCTCCTGCACTTTCCGATACTGCTGCTGCCGTTCTGTATCCCAGTCTGCCTCTGGCGAGGTGTCCTCGGGCGTCAGGACTCCCATATCCAGGTCGATAGGCAGCTTACCAGGCCTCGCTCTCATTAGGTAAGCCGGGGTACAGTTGGTAGAACCTACAGGGATGTGGTTGTATAGGTCCACCAGATCAGGCAGCTTCTCAGGCCACATACTGCGTTCTTCCAGGAGCAATGTTTTCAGGAGGTCTATCACCACCTGGTTCATCTTCTCGCAGAGTCCATTAGTTTGTGGGTGATAGGGCGTTGTTCTTATCTTTGTGCAGCCATACAGGTTGCAGAACTCCTGGAAGACTTCCGCTTCGAAGGCTGGCCCTTGGTCTGTCAGCACTTGGTCCGGGTACCCGTGTGGACGGCAGAAGTGCTGCTGGAAGGCTCTAGCTGCTGTTTGAGCCGTTAAGTCCTTGACCGGGACCACCACCAGGAACCGGGAGTAATGATCTACGATTGTGAGGGCGTAGACATACCCAGATCTGCTTGGAGCCAGTTTCACATGGTCCAGGGCTACCAGTTCCAGTGGCTGTCGGGTGATGATGGGCTGCAAGGGAGTCTTCTGGCTGGCACGGTCCTTCCTTCTTAGGTGGCACGGTCCACAGTCTCTACACCACCTCTCGATGGCTCCTCTCATGCCTACCCAGTAGAACCGTTCACGCAACAAGAACTCCAGCTTCTTCCACCCGAAATGTCCTGCTCCGTTGTGGTACACCTCCAGAATCATAGCCGCGTCTCGTCTGGGGACCACTACCTGCCAGGTCAACTCATGTGTTCGAGAGTTAACCATTCTCCGGCACAACTTCTCCCTGTAGAGGAACAGCCTACTTTTCTCCTTCCACAGTTGCTTAGTCTCTTCTGGGGCGTCTGGGTCCAGACTGGCATCGGCTTGGGTCAGCATTTCCTTCACCAGACGGACTGCAGGATCACTGTCTTGCGTCTCCGCCCAGTTGTAGTGGGGCAAGGGATTGAACGTCGCAGAGCGCCTGTCCTTCACACGGTGGGAATACAGGGTAATCCCACGACGGTGGAACGCAGGGAGCTCAACTTCTTCCAGATCTTCTGGATCTTCCCCTACGTCCGGTAAGTTCGGCATTCTAGACAGGGCATCCGCGTTGGCATTTGAGCGTCCTGCCCGGTATTTGATGGTGAATTCAAAGTTGGACAGGCGAGCCATCCATCTCTGTTCCAGAGCTCCGAGCCTTGCAGTGTCCAGGTGTGTCAACGGGTTGTTATCCGTGTACACGATAAATTTGGAGGAGGCAAGGTAATGCTTGAAACGTTCGGTCACTGCCCACACTACTGCCAGGAACTCCAGCTTGAATGAGCTATAATTCTCAGGGTTCCTCTCGGTGGGTCGTAGCTTTCGGCTAGCGTAAGCGATTACTCGTTCTTTTCCTTGCTGGATCTGGGACAGCACGGCTCCTAGCCCGATGTTACTCGCGTCCGTGTGGAGGATAAAGGGCTGGCTGTAGTCTGGATATGCCAGGATTTCTTCCCCCGTGAGGGCCATCTTCAGCTGGCAAAAGGACTCCTCTTCCAGCTTTTCCCACCTGAAGGGCGGCTTCTGGTTTTTGGCTTTTCGAGATTGACCTATCAGGAGGTCCTGCATCGGGGCTGCCATTTTGGTGAAACCGGGAATGAATCTTCGGTAGTAGCCTACCAACCCGAGGAACTGCCGCACTTCCTTTATGCTGGAGGGTCTTGGCCAGTCCTTAATCACGGTGATCTTATCAGGGTCAGGAGCCACTCCGTCAGCACTCACCACGTGTCCCAGGTATTGCACCTTTGGTTTCAGGAGGTGACACTTGGAGGGTTTCACCTTTAGGCCGTAGTTTGCCAGAGCTTCGAACACTTCTGCCAGGTGTTTCAGGTGGTCCTCGTAGGTCTTGGAATAGACGATGACATCGTCCAGGTATAACAGGACCGTCTCGAAGTTCCGGTGTCCCAGACAGCATTCCATCAACCGTTGGAAGGTTCCTGGTGCGTTGCAGAGCCCGAACGGCATACAGTTAAATTCACTGAGACCCATCGGGGTGGTGAATGCGGTCTTCTCCCGGTCCGCCTCTGCTACAGGAACCTGCCAGTACCCGCTAGTGAGATCCAAAGTAGAGAAGAAGTTAGCAGATTTTAATGCAGCTAAGGACTCTTCTATCCTTGGTAACGGGTACGCATCTTTGTGTGTGATACGGTTGACCTTCCTGTAGTCTACACACATTCTCATGGTGTTGTCTTTCTTTTTCACTAAGACTAGTGGAGCTGCCCAGGGGCTACAGCTGTCCCTGATTACCCCAGCCTCCTTCATGTCTCTAAGCATCCCCTTGGCGTGTTGGTAGTGTGCAGGGGGTACGGGTCGGTATCTCTCCTTTATGGGAGGATGGTCTCCCGTGGGGATGTGGTGTTCTACCCCCTTTACTCGCCCGAAGTCTAACGGGTGTTTACTAAACACTCTCTCGTACTCTTGAACCACCCGATAGACTCCTTGTTTCTGGTGTGAGGGAGTGGATTCGGTACCCAGATGTAGTTGCTGACACCAGTCCCCCACTGGTTTCTTAGAGCCGTTACCTTCCTCTGGTTGAGATGGAGGCAAGGGTTCCACGGCCTGTACAGAATTCTGGTTTATGGTGAACAATTTAGCTAGCGGGGCATACCGGGGCAGGTGTACTTCTCTCTCACCGATATTTATGATGCGAACGGGCACCCTCCCATGGCGTACATCGACCACCCCCCGTGCTGTCAAAATGGTGGGCCTACTGTCTGAGTAGACGGGTTCTACCATTGCTTGGTAGTCTCTACCTCTTAGACCAATAGCTGCCCGGCACCAAATCATCATCTCACTCTTTGGGGGCATGGCAATAGGGAACGGGTCACACATTCTCACGCTACCTATCTCACCACTAGATAGTTCCACCTGTTGCCGCTTCATCAGTGCCCGGATCTCTTTTTGGAGCACACGCTGCTGGCCGGAACTGGCGTTCTTGGCAACCTGCTGTAAAATGAGAATCACCTCTGCAAGACAATTTTCAATTACATTGGTTCCCAGGGTGATTCTAGGGTGACTCTCATGACGGTCTATGTCCACTATAATCAGTCCTTGTGCCGCCAGTTCGACTTTACCGATTTTAATGGTCACCTCCTTGAATCCCACCTGCGGCACGGGCTGACCATTGCTGGCGATGATACTCAGGTCGTCGTCTGGGTAGCGGGTTTTGTCCGAATCATTCCAGTACTGCTTGAAGAGCACGTACGGGATGGTGGTGACCTGTGACCCAGTGTCTAGTAGGGCACTCATAGGAATGCCATCCAGTACCACAGGCAAGATTGGACGTCCCCCTACGTATTTATCATGCCAGTTTGATGGGCCTGATGGTCTTATGCCTGGGGGTTGGCCCTCTACCCCAGGTTGTGCCAGTTTAAAGGACAGTACCTTGCCATATGTCCGGGTTGATTGCAGCGGCGGCAGATGGGTTGTCCGTCCTCGTTGTATCGATCGCTGGGTCTTCCTCTGGCCGGTGGGGTCCTCCTTGGTCGGCGCCACGGGATGTCCTCCGGTCCGGATGCCAGCTCGATCTTCCCTGCAGTAGAAACCTGTAAAGACTGCACAGTTCGGGTTAGCGCGGCAACGCTTTTAGTTAGCTCTTGGACCTGATGGTGCAGGTCTGTATCTGGGTCATTGTTTAAAGCCTGCGCATCAGCTCCCACAGGCCCTGCAGACAAGGGCGCCGTCTCCTGGTGATAAGTGATAGCAGGGCGCCTGTGGGTCACAGCGCCACCTGGTGCCGGTTCTCGGAGCACCCGGATGGCTCTGTCCTTGAACTGTGCAAAGTCCAGGTCAGGGTCCTGTAAGGCCATTGCCCGCAACTGGGTTCGGTGGGCATTGCACAGTAGACCCTCAATGAATTGTTCAGTCAACAGCTTATCTTCATTTCCCACGCTGTCAGGGTCTGCCTGCTTAATGGCTCTCAGGGCCTCTTGTAGGTTTAGAGCATAGTCTCTTATACTCTCATGTGCCCGTTGTTTGCACCCATAAAATCTTAGTTTTATTTCGGCTGAGGTGCGGGTGTCAAATGTGTCTTTCAGCCGGGTTAGTATGTCTCTGACAGTCCTCTTCCTCCCAGGTGGCCAGGACTTTACCTCCCTTTGGGCTGCCCCGATTAATTGGGCCACCAGGATGCTCACTTTTTGTGCCTCCGTGAGGGGATACACCTGGAAGAGGCTATCCAGCCTTTCTCTGAAGTCAGTTAGGGTATGTGACTCCCCTGAGTACTGGGGTAGCCAGGCTGCCCCCGGGATATAGGGCATGGTGAAAGGCATGACCGCAGCAGCGGTGGCGCTGGCGGCGGCTGTGGCGGTGAAGCTCTCCTCCGTATCCGACATCCTCCTCCCCCCTAGTGGACCGTGGCCTACCTTGCGATGATCCTCTTCCGTAGGCCGCGGCTCCGCAGTCGATCGTCAGGGTTGAGGACCTTCCGTCGCGCTCCTGTGACGTCGGCGTCTGCTGGGCTCCTTCCAGGACCTTACGCAACGTCCGGACGTGAGGCGGAGCTTCAGTTCTCGCGCGCTTTCGGAGTCCACGCCCCTCTTCTTCCCGCGTGGCGTCCTCAAGATGGCGTCCAATGGCGGGAAAACTCCACGGATGGCGGGAAGAAGGCAGAAGATGGCGTCGGATGGCGGGAATCGGCTCCAGATGGCGGGAAACGACTCCGGACGGCGGGAAACTTCACCACAGGTAAGTATAAAAGTCTCTTTTTCAGGCACGCAGTACCCGGTGGTTGCGGGCACGGGATCCTGCCGACTACGCCAAAATTGACTCGCCCCCTGGGCCGGTGCTGTAGTGCGGCGCGCGCGCGCGCGGGGGATACCCGGAGCCGGATCCGATGGGGGTAGTAGTCTTCGTGTGGCGGTGACCCGGTCCGCGCCCAGGGTGGTCAAACTAAGTGGCAGTTATTGGTATGATGGTATTAGTGTCCGACTACGCCACCCGTTGAATGCGGTTATGAAACCGCCGCTGCAGGGCGGACCGCTGAGACCGGTGGTATAGGTGTGCAGCAATGTTGATATAACCCCCAACGGGAGAGGTATGGCCTCAGGGCAGCGGATGTGGGTGATGTTGGGAGTGATGGTGTGGATGTCCCAGCACTAACGGTGCGACAAGGAAGCACGGAGACGCGAGGGTACAGTTCAGGGCCTTTACTGATGGTACAAGGCAAATTCCCCCGGGAGTACTGGCTAGTAGTTGGGGCCTGGTTAGTCTGCGAGTAAGCCGGAGTTCCCCTGGCCAGGTGGAGTTGTAGGCCTTCCCGTTAGTCTGTACCCTTCCTGGCTACCCTGCTTTCGGCGGTTACAAGTAGCCCACGTCCCTGGGTATACCGTGTGGTGCTCACCCGTATGGCTGGTGACCTGGGGCCTCCTGTTAGCCTCCGCTCCGGGATGGCGGTGCTGGTCCCTTCGTTGTGACTGAGCCTCCGGGCTTTTATGGCCAGAGGACCTGGAATCCCCTGCCGGATGGATTCTGCTGCTGGGTATATCTTAGTCCCCACAGCCTCGGACTCCTGTGTCCGGTTTTAGTACCTTCTCCCAGGGCGAGCTCTGCACAGCTCCAGCCCCTGGCGCTTCTCCTTGGCTCCTACAGAGCTCCTGATGTCTCTCTGTCCCTGTTTCTGCGTGTCCAGACCAGACTCCGTCTCTGTCTGGAACTCCTCTCTCTAACCCTGCCTCAGCCCCAGTTTATGTAGGGGAAGTTCTTCCCCTCCCAGGACTGGGCAGGAGGTGTGGCATGCTTAGGATTCCTGCCCAGGAGACCTCCCACCTGCTCACAGACGTAATACTGCTATTACTGTGGAAACCAGACCCCTGGGGTGCCACATTGTCATGTTTAGTTATGAAGTGTTGACCTCTTATATAGTCTATAAAATATAAGGACGTTTGTGATTATCTTTTTCTCTATGGGGAGTCCAGCTTAATTTTTCAGTAATCCATACTACACATAATAAGCAACTTTGTAATATATTTCAGCAGCAGAAGGGAAGGAAGGGAGGCACAGATCCATTACTAGTGGGCAGGCGGAGCCCCACAGGATAGTTCACCTCAGATTAGAAAAAAGTGACGACCGGCCCCTCCAGCTTAGGCTCCTCCTACTCCCATGTCCTTCAGTTTTAAATTTGAGGTCGCAGAGGATAGTCGCTGCCTTTGCAGCTCCTCAGAAAAATTTTTTATTTTACATTCCCGGAGACCTGGACCCCCCGTGGTCTAGAGGTCTCAGGGGGTCTCGGCGCTGCTGGGACCCCTGACCCTCCCCTGGCGGATCTGCGTACCCCCTAAGGAGGTCCCCGCAGAAGCCTGCCGGCCTCGGGGGATACAGGGCGCTCCCTAGCGGAGACGCACACCGCTTCTTGGGGTCCCTGCGCACTCTGCCATGAGGGGAGCAAAGGGCCATGGCGCCACACATCCCTGGGGGTCCCTGTGGCGCTCAGCTGGGTAAGTGCTCATCAGTTCTGAGTGCTTAAGCGGCTGCTGTGGCAGCCGCTCTTACTGTACATGTGGTGACTGCAGTTTTGTCCGTTACAGGATATCACCGCTGCATTCGGCGTTTGGAGATGTCTCTGCTAGCAGGGGAGCAGGGACGGGGAAGCGCGGGCTCCTTTAGTGTGTGAGGCGTGGCTTCGCGCTTCTCTGCTCCCTGTCACTTATCCTCAGACAGGAAGCGCTCGGAAAGCGCGCGCTGGAGCTGACCCAGCCCCTTCTTCTTCTCCTGGGTCCTTCGGCCGGCGTCCATTTCCACGTGCAGCGCATCCTGCTCCCTGCTCCCCGCTCTCTACACCTCCCCAGAGAAGAGCAGTCATCGCGGCCAGCTGGTGAGTCACTTCTGCCTGTTAGGGCAGAAGGTTCCGTTTGCTCACTATTGCAGCGCAGAGCACCTTACTGCTGACCTGTTAAGGCAGACAGGGTGTGCTATATCCGGTGCTGCTATCTCCCTGCTGAGGAGGCCCTGGGACCCACACACCTCTGTCCTTTTAAGGCAAAGGGGTATTGTGTGGTCAGCAGCATTAACCCCTTCTGAGGGGTCTGGCCTCATCAAGGCAGTTAACCTGTTCTGGAGTGCACGCTTCTGGGATCAGAGCGCGCATCTCCCTAGTCTGTTAGGTTAACTTTTGCTCTGCAGGCAGCTGGGGTAGCCCTCTCCCTCTGGAGGAGCTTTAACCCTTCAGTGCTTGGTGATTTTTTTGCGAGGAACAGGCTGTGGTAGCGGGATCACACTTCCTCGATTACTGTACCCATTGTAAGGGGTTATTACCGCCTTATCCGCGATGCTCGCAACTGTGTGGGGGCATATCGGATCAGGGACCAGGGGACGCGGACCTCTCTCCCGGTCCGCTTCAGGATCGGTCACGCGTATCTGATACGCCGGGGTCTTCGACGGCGTCAGGTTCGACACTGGTCGGGGGTCTCAGTGATGTTAAAGTGGAAGCGCTCACTCGCTCCATTGACAGTCTGTCGGACCTCCTGGGTCATTGGGTATCAGCTAAGTCCCAAACGACGTCACGAGGCAAGAAGCGCCACAGGCCTGTGGTGGCGCCGTCTCCTCCGCGCAGTGCGTCGGAGGTTTCGGAATCACCGACAGACTCTGATGTTGAGATTTCCGATTCTGATGAAGAGGATCGGCAGGGTCGCTCCGCTTCGCTTTCGGGCCGTGTGGAAGCTTTTATTGGGGCTATGCGGGAAGCGTTACAGCTGTCTGAAGAGGTGACGAGGCACCCTGGCAAGTCGGCCCGGCTGCATCAGGAGTCGCGTCGGGCTCGTTCAACACTGCCGGCGCACGATGAACTTAACGAGGCGGTGGAGAAAGAGCGCCTGTGTCCGGATAAACTCTTCCAGGGGATGCGTTTTTTTGATGCCCTGTAGCCCTGCTACTCGGAGACGATCACTAATTGGGTCCCCTCGCCTGAAGTGGATGTGCCATTGTCTCAGCTGAGCAAATCCTCTTTGCTTCCTGTTAAAGGGTAGGCGAGTCTACAGGACCCGCTGGACAGAAGGACGGAGTTAGCGGCAAAGTCCATCTACGAGGCCGCAGGTCATGGATTCCGAGCGGCCTTGGGGGCCATGTGGGCTGGTGAGGCTTCTCTGCGGTGTTTGGATCAGCTGCGGACGGCGTGGCAAGATGGGTCTCCGCTGTCTCAGGTGGAAAGGCTCTTCCAGCTGTTGGAAGAGGCGGCCCGATATGGCAGGGACGCAGTGCTGGATACTACTTTGGTTCTGTCCATGGCTCAATCCTCGGCCGTCACAGTCAGAAGAGCACTGTGGCTTAAACAGTGGACTGGAGACGCGGTATCCAAACAAGGTTTGTTGAGTCTGGCATACAAGGGTGGTCAGCTTTTTGGTTCGGACCTCACGGAGCTGATTGCTAAGGCCAAGGCCAAGGATTCGGCTTTGCCGCAGCGAAAAGCAGCGGCTTCTACGTCTGGCAAGTCAAGTGCCGGTAGTGGTCGTCAGCCCTTTCGGCCCAGGGGCCGGTTCGGTCAGCCCTCTTGGAGATCGGGTCGTCCCTCGTCTTCCGGAAAGAAGACCACCCAGAAATCCCGTACACCCTGGAAACAACATTTCCGTCAGGACAAAAGGGAGGTTGATAAAAAGCCCGCTAAGGCGGACTGACGCCAGGAATCCTCTCGAGGGCTCTCGGGTGGGAGGTCATCCGCTTCAGTTCGGGTCGATTTGGGCGTCCCACGTATCGGACGCCTGGGTAACGCGGGTTATGTCGGCAAGCTATTTCATAGAGTTTCATTCTCGACCCCGGGACAGGTTTCGTCAGTCTCGCTTCCCGTCCGAGCCCAAGCTGGCTGCCGCACTGCTGCGGGAGGTCGACTCTCTTCTGCAGCAGGGTGTGATGGTTCCGGTTCCGCCGGAGGACCGGGGAAGGGGGTTTTACTCCAACCTTTTTGTGGTCCCCAAAAAGGAGGACAAGTTTCGCCCCATTCTGGACCTCAAAGAATTGAATGTTCATGTCCGGACCTGGAAATTCTGTATGGAGTCTCTTCACTCTGTCGTGATGGCCCTGTCGCAGTACGATTTCTTGGTGTCGATCGACATCCGCGACGCCTATTTGCAAGTCCCTATCGGCAGGGCTCACCAGCGCTTCCTGCGTTTCGCCATAGGTCAGGCCCATTACCAGTTTGTGGCCCTACCATTCGGGTTGGCCTCGGCGCCCAGGGTTTTTACAAAAATTCTGGCGCCACTCATGGCGCTCCTTCGAAGGCAAGGAGTTACGATTCTCCCCTACCTGGACGCCCTGTTAATTGTGTCGCCCACAGCGGAGAAGGCGGTGACAGCTCGCGATCTCTCCCTTCAGCACCTGGAGGACTTCGGTGGCTGGTCAATTGGAAGAAGTCGTCATTGGAGCCGTCGCAGTCAATTCTGTTCTTGGGGATGCATTTCGACACGGTACGGGCAGTGGTGTCCCTGCCTCCGGACAAACAAGCGAACCATCGTCACCATGTCCAGGATATGAGGTCGGCGATGGCGATGTCCCTTCGGAAGTGTATGCGACTTCTGGGTCTGATGGTGGCGGCAATGGAAGCAGTACCGTTTGCACAATTTCATTCCCGGGGTCTCCAAAATCTTATTCTGACCCGTTGGGATCGATCGCCGGCTTCGCTAGATCGCTGTGTCAGTATCTCCCGCAGGGTGCGAGAGTCTCTTGGATGGTGGTTACGTCCGGAGGCTTTATCCCTGGGGAAATCCTTCGTCCTCCCACGGTTGTCGGTCATTACCACCGATGCCAGCCTGACTGGCTGGGGGGGGGGTTTGGAACGATCTCTGGGTTTAGGGGGTCGGGTCGTCAGAGGAGTCGTCTCTGCCGATCAACATCCTGGAGTTGAGAGCGATTTTTCTCTGCCTCCGACATTGGACGGTCCCCTTGAGCGGTCTGCCGGTCCGGATTCAGACGGTCAATGCGACAGCGGTCGGGTATATCAACCATCAAGGCGGGACGAGGAGTTCCAGACTCATGATGGAGGTCTCGCGGATCCTGGTATGGGCCGAGTCCAGGGTTCCAGCCATCCAGTGCTGAATATCACGGCGGACTTCCTCAGTCGCGAGCAGGTGGATCCCGGAGAATGGAGTCTTCATCCGGATGTTTTTGCACTGCTGTGCTCTCGTTGGGGGACTCACCAGGTGGACTTGATGGCATCCAGGCTGAACGCCAGGATTCCGACGTTCATGCCCAGGTACAGGGACCCAGAGGCTGTGGCGGTAGATGCTCTAGTGGCCCCGTGGGACCAGTTCAAGCTGATCTACGTGTTTCCGCCGGTATCCTTACTTCCTCTGGTGGTCTGGCGGATCAAACTCGAACGAATTCCGTCAATTTTGGTGGCGCCGGATTGGCCGCGGAGGGCGTGGTATTCAACGCTGTTGTCTCTTCTGGCGGCGCCTCCGTTTCCACTGCCTCTTCGCCCGGACCTGTTAACCCAAGGGCCCATTCGCCATCCGGACCTGAAGTCGCTTCGTTTGACGGCGTGACTCTTGAGACCGAGATATTGACCCATCGTGGGTTTTCGACCGAGGTCATTGCCACCTTGCAGGCGGCCAGAGGTCCAGCTACGACTAGGATTTATCACAGAACTTGGGAGGCCTTCTATTCATGGTGTTCTGGATCGTCAAGGAACCCGAGGGTTTTTTCCATTCCCAACTTCTTGGCTTTTCTGTATTGTGGTTTGGCCAAGGGTCTGGCGGTTGGTACCTTGCAGGGTCAGGTATCTGCACTATCTGTGCTTTTTCGGAAGGCTATTGCCTCGCGCAGAGATGTGCGCTCGTTTTTTCGCGGTGTTGCACGTCAGTTTCCGCCTCGGAGGGCGTTTGTGGCTCCTTGGCGGCTCAATCTTGTCTTGGAGGCTCTTCAGCATGGGCCATTTGAGCCTATGGATTCAGCTACGCTTTACTTGCTTTCTTGGAAGGTGGCCTTCCTGGTGGCGGTCACCTCCTTGAGAAGGGTTTCTGAGTTGGCGGCACTGTCTTGCTCGCCCCCTTTTCTGGAGTTCCACCTGGATCGCGTGGTGCTTCGTACCCGTGGCGATTTTCTGCCTAAAGTGGTGTCGCATTTCCACGTCAATCAGGACATCGTGTTGCCCTCCCTCTGTCCGAATCCGAAAAGTCCAAAGGAGCGAGCCTTGCACTCGTTGGATTTGGTGCGGGCTTTGAAGTTCTATCTTTCAATCACGCAAGGGTTTCGGAAGTCGGACTCTCTTTTTTGTGATTCCTGCTGGTCGTCGGCGTGGTCAGCCTCCAAGGACACTATAGCTCGGTGGATACGTTCGGCTATCCTGGAAGCGTACCGGCTCAAGGGTGAGCCTTGTCCGGTTAAGGTTCGAGCTCATTCCACGAGAGCTATTGGTTCGTCGTGGGCTTTTCATCAGGGGGCCTCGGCAGCGCAGCTCTGCCGGGCGGCTACCTGGCACTCTGTTCACACTTTTACAAAATTTTATAAAGTGGACGTGAGTGCTTCCGCCGATGCGGCCTTGGGACGCAGGGTCCTGCAGGCGGCGGTGGTTAAGGTTTTCTCTTTATCTAGTTTTGGTGCTTGTTGCGCGCTTGACTATGTTGTTGGGGTGTTGGCGATTCTGCCACTGTTTCCCACCCTTAAGTTCTGGACTGCTTTGGGACGTCCCACTAGTAATGGATCTGTGTCTCCCTTCCTTCCCTTCTGCTGCTGAAAGACGGATTTTGGTAAGACCTTACCTGTAAAATCCTTTTCAGCGAAGGAAGGAAGGGAGACACAGCACCCTCCCATGGCAGAAGTGCATTATTGTTTTCCAGATGCGGCGCGACTCCTCTCTGATGGCGGTCATCTGGGCGGGGGTCGGCGCGCTAGGGCTCTGTTCCAGCATTGCCAGCTCATCGCAGTTGTCAGGTCCAGTGAGTAGTGCCTGGGACTGTGTGTTTTTTCTGTTATATGCATAACCTGTTCTCTCGCATTTCTGAATTTTCGGAAGGGGTTGTGTTGTTCTGCTGGTGTTGTCTGCTCTTCCTTAGCTTGTGTACGGACTGAGGAACATGGGCGTAGGAGGAGCCTAAGCTGGAGGGGCCGGTCGTCACTTTTTATAAATCTGAGATGAACTATCCTGTGGGGTTCCGCCTACCCACTAGTAATGGATCTGTGTCTCCCTTCCTTCCTTCGCTGAAAAGGATTTTACAGGTAAGGTCTTACCAAAATCCGTCTTTTATCAGGAACATGTTCTTCTTTCTCCTCCTGGACTGATTTTTCACTCTTAAATCATGGGTAAAATCTCTAGAATCTGTATTCAGTGAAGACAGATTTTTCCATTACTGAGATAAGAGATGACAGTTGGAGCTTATAAACTTCTATGTTGAGGGGAGGAGCTAGAGGCCAAAACAGACATTCTACTGCAAGTTCTCCTGAAACGACAGTTACAGTTTTCCATAAAACCTTATGAGCAACTGTCATCTCCAGGAAATTTGACAGGAAAACTCATGGGAATGCTATTTAAGAATTTATCTACTTATTTTCAGCATGTACCAATCATATTTCCTGCAACTGGTATGAAAAATTCAATATATTAAATAAAAAACATATTTTTCCTCTGTAATCAGCTCCACTATTGGACTGTTTCTGGTATTGCAGCTCCACCCCATTCACTTGAATCATCATGAAATATAAAAATGCTGGATTCTACCTTCCCCTTTCAAGTCCCTGCCCCTTTACTATAATGGATGTGCGCTAGAGATGAGTGAATCTTTTGAAATTAAAAATCTACAGTTTTGTCAAATTGTCCAGTTGCCCTATGTTTCCTAGGACTGTATCAGCCAAGTGAACTCAACATACATGGCTAAGGGTAAGGTATACGGATGATGGCTATTCATCACTGCTGTGCTGTCACACACTATCTGTAATATTTATTCAGTGTTATATGCTTTTGCTCTCTATCTCTAGTGCAAAGCAGTGAGCTGTGACATGCTTTCACTATCCGGATTCATTACAAAGTGGCTGCTGCATTCCCTGCCTCGGCTTTTATACAGGCTATAATCCTTCCCTGGCTCATGCAGTCTTCTGCTTTGTGTAAAATGGCTCTGGACTTGGAGCCATTTTTTAAAGATGGAGGATTCACACGCCACTAATAGTATTTCTTTCCATGCTATAGACAGTTTTGGGGCTTTTAATGCAGCCCACTGTTGGGGAAAGTGTACCAATGGGTTAATTCCCCCTCCCCCTTATAAAAGGAGTTCTGGTGTACCTACAGTAACTCTTTGCACAAACTCTGAAGAGAAAGATCTTGCTATCCTCATCCCCCCTCAACAAGTTAAAACTGCTTTTGGTGCACACTTCAGTCTAATACAGTGGTTTGCGAAAGTATTCACCCCTCTTGGATTTTTACCTATTTTGCTACATTACAACCTGTGTTTAGATATTTTTGTAATCTGATTTGTGTGTGATGCATCAGCACTAAATAATGTAAGCTGGTGAAGTGAAGTGAGAAAAATATAGCCATAAATTTAATTTATGGAATCAAATAACTTCGGCTGGGTGCCCACGTAGCGTTTTTCAAGCGTTTAGGCTGGGTGCCCACGTAGCGTTTTTCAAGCGTTTATGCTGCGGAATTTCCGCAGCGGAAACGCTTGTGAAACGCTAGGTAATCCGCACCCCATGGTCCCCAAGGGGATTCCGCATGTTCTATGCACATGCTGCGGATTTAATTTTGCGGAAGCGCAGCGGAACTCCCGCCATTGACTTGCATTGAAACGCATAGAAACCGTGACTGTACATTTGTACAAGCGGCTTCTATGCGTCTCTATGTGCGGATGGTACCCAGTTCTGGAGGAGAGAAGACTCTCATCCAGACCTGGGTACCATTGTACCTGTAAAAAAAGAATAAAATAACAAATAAAGTTTATACTCACCTGTCCGAAGGCTTCTCTCTGAATGCCGGCATCGCTTGAGGACCTGCGGTGATGTCACAGTCATATGACCGCAGGCCCTTCACCGCTCTGTCTCGCGATATGCCGGCAGCCGGGAACCAGACAGGAACGAGCGCTGCAGCCACGCCGGGGACTCGGGGGTGAGTATAGCTTTATTTGTTTTAATTTTTACGGTTCACACTGTATAAATGCATGCCGTTTGCATGGATTTATATAGTGTGAACTAGTTGTCAAGCACTTTCCAAGTGATGCTATCGCCTGGAAAGCGCTTGTCAATCTGCATGCGGAAACGCATGTGAATCCGCATGTATTCCGCATGTATTCTGCAGGAAAAACGCATGCACAATCTGCATGCGTTTTTTCTGCCAGGGAGATGCAGAAATGCTGCAGAAATTTTCTGCTTCATTTCTGCATCGTGGGCACATAGCCTAACAATTGGCATGTGCATATGTATTCACCCCTTTTGCTATGAAGCCCCTAAAAATTTCTGCTACAAGCAATTATCTTCATAAGTCTTATGATTAGTGACAGGAAGTCCACCTGTGTGCAATCTAAGTGTCATATGGTCTGTCAGTATATACACTTTATCTTTTCTGAAAGCCGCAGAGGCTGCAATACCATTAAGCAAGAGGCACCACTAACAAAACACCATGAAGACCAAGGAGATCTCCAAACAACACCATGAAGACCAAGGAGCTCTCCAAACAACACCATGAAGACCAAGAGGTCTCCAAACAAGTCAGGGACAAAACTGTTGAGAAGTACAAGTCAGGGATGGGTTATAACAAAATATCCCAATCACTGAAGATTACCTGGAGCACCATGACATTCATTATCATCAAATGGAAAGAACATGGTGCCACAACAAACCTGCCAAGAGAGGACCGCCCACCAAAACTGACAGCCCAGGCAAGGAGAGCATTGATCAGAGAGGAAGCACAGAGACCAAATGTAAGGCTGCGTTCACACGATGCGTATTTAATGCGTTTCCGCGGCGTTTTTGCAGTTGCGTAAACGCCGCGGAAACGCATTAAAAACGCATGGTAGAAGGGCAGCAATGTTCCCCAATTGAAATCCGCATGTGCTGTGCCCATGATGCGTATTTTTCCGCAGCGTAAACGCTGCGCTCAAAAATCTGCAGCATGTCAATTAATTTTGCGGAAACGCCATTGACTTGCATTAAACGCGCCAATTCCGCAAGACTGCATCTGTACTTGCGTTATTTGCGCGTTCTAATGTGCGGATGGTACCCGGGTGTGGAGGAGAGGAGAGTCTCATCCACACCCAGGTACCATTAAAAAAGCTGTAAAAAAAGAATAAAATAAAAAATAAATGTATTTTTACCTTCTGTCGGCCCGCGCACCGCTCCTGCTTGGTTCCCGGCACTTGCAGTGAGTTGTAGGACCGGCGCTGACGTCAGAGTCATGTGACGGGTCACGTGACGCTGACGTCGGCAGGTCTTTCAATTCAAAGTTGCCGGCAGCCGGGAGAACGGAGTGGGCAGGACAGCGCGGGCCATTGGAGGGTAAAGTATACATGTATTCTTTATTTTTACCATTCTCTCGGGTCACACTATATAAATCCATGCTGGTTGCATGGATTTATATAGTGTGACCTAGTTGTCAAGCACTTTCCAGGTGATGCTAAAATCGCCTGGAAAGCGCTTGTCAATCCACATGGGGAAACGCATGTGGAAGCGCATGTGAATCCGCATGTATTCCGCAGGAAAAACGCATGTCCAATCTGCATGCGTTTTTTCTGCCAGGGAGATGCAGAAATGATGCAGAAATTTTCCGCTTCATTTCTGCATCGTGTGCACATACCCTAACCCTGAAGAAGCTGCAGTTTTCAAGCAGAGACTGGCGCATCTGTCCATACGACCACAAGAAGCCGTACACTCCATAGAGGTGGCCTTTATGTAAGAGTGGACAGAAAAAAGCCTTTACTTACACACAAAAATGGTAAAGCTCGTTTTGAGTTTGCCAAACGACATGTGGGAGACTCCGCAAATGTATGGGGGAAGGTGCTGTGGTCAGGTGAGACTAAATTTGAACTTTTTGCCCATCAAGTTAAACACTATGTCTGGAGCCAAACCAACACAGCGCATCACCCCAAGAACACCATTCCCACAGTGAAACATGGTGGTGGCTGCATCATGCTGTGGGGATGTTTTTCGACAGCAAAGACAGGGAAAATGGTCTGAGTCAAGGGGAAGATGGATGGTGCGAAATGCAGGGATATTGTTGAACAAAACATGTTTCATTCTGTGAATGATTTGAAACTGGGACAGAGATTCACTTTCCAACAAGACAATAACCCAAAGCATACTGCTAAAGCAACACTCGAGTGGTTTAAGGGGAAATGTGTAAATGTTTTGGAGTTGCCTAGTTAAAGCCCAGACCTTAATACAATTGAGCATCTGTGGTTTGACTTGAAGATTGCTGTTCACTAGAGGAAACCATCTAACTTGAAGGAGCTGGAGCAGTTTTATCTTGACTAATGGGCAAAAACCCCAGTGGCAATATGAGGAAAGCTCATAGAGACTTATCCAAAGCAACTTGCAGCTGTAATTGCCACAAAATGAGGCTCCACAAAGTACTGACTTTAGGGGGGGTGAATAGCTAGGCAAACTGAAGTTTTCAGTTATTTTGTCCTATTGGTTGTTCACTTCACAATAAAAAAGAAAACAAATGTTCACAGTTGTAGGCATGTTCTTTGCATGAACTGATGCAAACCCTCCAAAAAAAACCTGTGAAATTCCAGGTTGTAAAGTAGCAAAACACGAAAAATGCCAAGGAAGGATGAATACTTTGGCAAGCCATTGTATGTCCAGAAACAGTCCTGATTCTCAAACTCTGCAATTTTCCATCCACTCTTTCTCAGTGGGCGTTTCTTCTTCATCAGCATTCTGTCAGCACTATAAGTACTGGAACTTCCTTTCCCTCACTTCCCAGCTTGCTTTGCTCTTGCCAATATCCAATCTGCAAATATAGTAATTTGGAGATTGCTTATTTATCACATTATCTATGAAATGAGATCCAGTTGTTGGAAAGTTCAGTAATTATTTGATTTACCGCCCCACCTTGTTATAAGCTATTACAAAGCCATGCTGATGGTCTCACACCGCAGTAGATGGTTAATACAACTGTATAGATTAAAAAAAATGCGGATTTTCGCATTCGATTGCTCTGTTTGGTTTACATTTGTAGAAATTGAATGTCCCGTAGGCTACAAGCACAATAACACTAATATTAACAAGCTAGCGTGCAACTCTTATCACTGCATATCAATGCAGACTGATGTGAGCCCCGCGCTCTCACACACTCCGGGATCTCTCCCTTGGCTAACGGAAAGCTAGTGAGAAGCAGGTCACAATTTTCCATTGTAATAACCCAATTAGCCGCACTGCGTGTTTGTTTTACGAATCTCTAAGCTCCCATAAAGCCTTAGGTATCCAAGCTAGTGAAGTAATGAGGGCGAGGTGTAAGAATTAAAGGCCCGTCTCACCGGCTCTTTAAACCTCAGCCCTTTTAACGCCTCTAACACTCTGTCCCCAAGCTTCTGGGACACAACCCAATTAACATCTCAGCATTTTTCGATGTAGCCCCTTAATTGCATTTTGCTAGCTTTCCTCGTCCCGCTCCCTTTCAAGGTGAGAATCCGTCACCGTCCTTGGGGAATTACGGAATATGCACACACATGCGATAGAAAGGCTCCACTCACATTCATTTGCACAAACGGCTCTGCAAGTAAATTACAGCAGAACAGTGTTCATCGGGCCGCACAACACTATACAGTCATGGCCAAAAGTTTTGAGAATGACACCAAAATTATATTTTCACATGATCTGCTGGCCTCTGGTAATATTAGTGTTTGTCTGATGTTTATATCACATACAGAAATATAATTGCAATCATATTATGAGTACCAATAGGTTATATTGACAGTTAGAATGAGTTAATGTAGCAAGTCAATATTTGCAGTGTTGCCCCTTCTTCTTCAAGACCTCTGTAATTCTCCCTGGCATGCTCTCAATCAACTTTTGGACCAAATCCTGACTGATAGCAGTCCATTCTTGCATAATCAATGCTTGCACTTTGCCAGAATTTGTTGGTTTTTGTTTGTCCACCCGTCTCTTGATGATTGACCACAAGTTCTCAATGGGATTAAGATCTGGGGAGTTTCCAGGCCATGGACCCAAAATCTCTATGTTTTGTTCCATGAGCCATTTAGTTATCACCTTTGCTTTATGGCAAGGTGCTCCATCATGCTGGAAAAGACATTGTTGGGCGCCAAACTGCTCTTGGACGGTTGGGAGAAGTTGCTCTTGGAGGACATTCTGGTACCATTCTTTATTCATGGCTATGTTTTTAGGCAAGACTGTGAGTGAGCCGATTCCCTTGGCTGAGAAGCAACCCCACACATGAATGGTTTCAGGATGCTTTACAGTTGGCATGAGACAAGACTGGTGGTAGCGCTCACCTCTTCTTCTCCGAATAAGCTGTTTTCCAGATGTCCCAAACAATCGAAAAGGGGATTCATCAGAGAAAATGACTTTGCCCCAGTCCTCAGCAGGCCACTCCCTGTACCTTTTGCAGAATATCAGTCGGTCCCTGATGTTTTTTCTGGAGAGAAGTGGCTTCTTTGCTGCCCTCCTTGAAACCAGCCCTTGCTCAAAGAGTCTCCGCCTCACAGTGCGTGCAGAAGCACTCACACCAGCCTGCTGCCATTCCTGAGCAAGCTCGGCACTGCTGGTAGTCCGATCCCGCAGCTGAAACAGTTTTAAGATACGGTCCTGGCGCTTGCTGGTCTTTCTTGGGCGCCCTGGAGCCTTTTTGACAACAATGGAAGCTCTCTCCTTGAAGTTCTTGATGATGCGATAGATTGTTGACTGAGGTGCAATCTTTGTAGCTGCGATACTCTTCCCTGTTAGGCCATTTTTGTGCAGTGCAATGATGGCTGCACGTGTTTCTTTAGAGATAACCATGGTTAACTGAAGAGAAACAATGATACCAAGAACCAGCCTCCTTTTAAAGTGTCCAGTGATGTCATTCTTACTTAATCATGACTGATTGATCGCCAGCCCTGTCCTCATCAACACCCACACCTGTGTTAATGGATCAATCACTAAAACGATGTTAGCTGCTCCTTTTAAGGCAGGACTGCAATGATGTTGAAATGTGTTTTGAGGGTTAAAGTTCATTTTCTGGGCAAATATTGACTTTGCAAGTACAGTAATTGCTGTTAAGCTGATCACTCTTTGACATTCAGGAATATATGCAAATTGCCATTACAAAAAATGAAGCAGTAAACTTTGGAAAAATTACTATTTGTCTCATTCTCAATACTTTTGGCCATGACTGTACTGTTTAGTGGAACGTAATGTATATCACAAATATCCAAACTTTTCCATCCAATGGTTTTTGAAGTCTCGGATTTTGCTGCAAGTGCTGAGAACAAATTGTGTAATAGAATTTTTTATTGTAATACCATAAATAATGGTTTCTAGATTTGAGCATTGTATAATTGGTATATCCAAGCACAAACAATGGCAAAAAAATTAAATCTACCTTTTGGAAGTGCATTGAGGTGAAGGGTACATTGCTGGAAAAGGAAAAAAAAAACAAAACAAAAAAAAACTCTTTAAATCTCTTAGTTTGCGAGTGTGAACGAGCTGCGTGTGTCCGGAGTGTAAGTGCGAACGAAAGTAAGTGTGTGACTTGTTTTTCAGTGACTTTGGATTCAGGGAGTTTGGAAGGGAGGACTTAGGACTGAATTGCTGACTGTATTTCATCTTTCTTTACTTTACTTTTTACTTAATTAATCCACCTGACCTACTTATCTGATTCCCCCGTCCATACTTGATACTTAATTGATCCCCCGTCCATACTTTACTGATCCCCCGCCGATATCTAATTGATACACTTGCACATCCCTAATTGATCCCCGGCCATACACCTATATATAAATAATTGTGTTTTGTACTTGTATATATATACTGACTGTATCCCCATATTTAGAATGACGTCCATTTTGGCCGGAGCCGTGCAGTGTACATCTTGCGCAATGTATGCATTCCGTGATCAACAGCTCGAGGATCCATACTGCTGCGAGAGATGTGAGCATATCGTGCACTTGGAAGCCCAAATTCTGGATCTAAGTGCTCAGATAGCGGTACTGAGGAGCATCGACAACATGGAACGGAGTTTGCTGCTCACCGAGCAGACACTCAATGGGTCAATACTGGGGGTGGAGCATAGAGGGGAAGTGCAGGCTGAACAGGCAGGGAGCTGGATAACAGTTAGGAGGGATAGAGGGAAGAAGTATAGGAAGGCTGGTTCAGAACCGGCATTATTGGAGCACGACAGATCCTCTGACCGCCGGGGGAGTGCATGCTGACCAACGCAAGAAGCCTGACCAATAAGGCGGATGAGCTGCAGGCGCTTATATTGGAGGAGAGGTATGACATCGTAGGTATAACAGAGACTTGGCTAGACGATAGCTACGACTGGGCGGTAAATTTATTAGATTATAGTTTATTTAGAAGGGACTGGAAACAGGGGAAAGGCGGAGGAGTCTGCTTATATGTAAAGTCATGTCTAAAACCCAGACTAAGGGAAGATATAGGAGAGGGAGAAGAGGGGGTCGAGTCCATGTGGGTAGAGATAGAGGGAACTAAAAATAATAATAAAATATTACTGGGGGTCTGCTATAAGCCACCAAATATAACAGAGGAGAATGAGAATCTGCTATTAGGACAAATAGACAAAGTAGCAAAACATAATGAAGTGATTGTAATGGGGGATTTCAACTACCCGGATATTGACTGGGAAACAGAAACCTGTAGATCTCAGAAAGGAAAAAGGTTCTTGACAAATATTAAGGATAATTATCTCTCCCAACTAGTGCAGGAACCAACGAGAGGGAAGGCCGTGTTGGACTTAATATTGACTAATAGGCCTGATAGAATAACTGAGGTACAGATAGAGGGGCAGCTAGGTAATAGCGATCATAATATTATCGACTTCAAAATGCCCTTCAGTAGGGTTATCAATAAGGGAACAACTAAAACATTAAACTTTAGGAGGGCGAAGTTTGATCAGCTGATAGAAAACCTTCAACTTATTGACTGGGACAAAGTTCTCAATCAAAGGAATACGAATAGTAAATGGGAAACCTTCAAAAGAATTCTGAATACTCAGTGCGAGAGATATATACCGTATGGGAATAAAAGGGCCAGAAATAAGAGGAAACCAATATGGTTGAACAAGAACGTAAAAGGGGCGTTAAATAGCAAAAAAGAAGCATTCAAGAGATTAAAACAGGAAAACAGTAAGGAGGCACTAATGTGTTACAAGGAAAAAACAAAAACCTGCAAAAAACAAATAAAAATAGCGAAGGAGGAAACAGAGAGACGTATTGCTAGGGAAAGTAGATCAAATCCCAAACTGTTCTTTACGTATATAAATAGTAAAAGGATTAAATCGGATAATATTGGACCGATAAAAAGTGAGGAAGGCAAAATCATAGAGAAAGATGAGGATAAAGCTAATCTATTAAATAATTTTTTTTCGACAACTTTCACAAAGGAAATCGAACTAACAGGAGAAATGAGAAGTGACAAGCTTAATCCTCCACTAAGTATGACAAATCTAACCCAAGCTGGGGTACAGAAATGCCTCAGTAACATTAAAATAAACAAATCACCAGGACCTGATGGCATACACCCACGGGTACTAAGGGAACTAAGTAATGTGATAGACAGACCGTTATATCTTATATTTAAGGACTCTGTTGAGACTGGGTCTGTGCCACTTGATTGGCGACAGGCGAATGTAGTGCCAATATTCAAAAAGGGAGCGAAAAGTGACGCCGGAAACTATCGGCCGGTGAGTCTGACGTCCGTTGTGGGCAAAATTTTTGAAAGCTTCATTAAAGAGGCAATTACGGAGCATCTTGATGCTAATAATCTTTTAATCCCGAACCAACATGGATTTATGAGGAATCGCTCCTGCCAAACAAACCTGATTGACTTCTACGAGGAGGTTAGCTCTCGAGTAGATCAGGGGGAACCAGTGGATGTCGTGTATCTCGACTTCTCAAAAGCGTTCGATAGCGTGCCACATAATAGGTTGGTATACAAAATGAGAATGATGGGGCTGGGGGAAAATGTCTGCAAGTGGGTAGCTAACTGGCTAAAGGATAGAAGGCAGAGGGTGGTTATAAATGGAATATACTCAGATTGGGTAAGCGTCACTAGTGGGGTACCACAGGGGTCTGTACTAGGCCCAATGTTATTTAATATCTTTATTAACGACATAGTCAACGGGATAAATAGTAAAATATCAATATTTGCAGATGACACAAAGTTATGTAAAACAATTAATACAAAAGAGGACAGTGCAGACCTACAGAGGGACTTGGATAAGCTGGGTAGGTGGAGCATTAAATGGCAAATGAGGTTTAACGAGGAGAAATGTAAGGTCATACATATGGGAAGGAAAAATGGAAGTCACCAGTACTCACTGAATGGGAAATCATTGGGGAATTCAGAGATGGAGAAGGACTTGGGCATCTTGATTGATAGCAAACTAAATTGGAGTGCCCAAAGTCAGGCCGCTGCTGTAAGGGCAAACAGGGTAATGGGATGTATCAGAAGAGGTATAGCTGCAAAGGATGAGAACATTGTTCTTCCACTGTACAAAGCACTGGTCAGACCACACTTGGAATACTGTGCTCAGTTATGGGCCCCAATATATAGAAAGGATATAAACGAGCTTGAAAAGGTACAAAGGAGGGCAACAAAATTAATAAAGGGAATGGAGGGACTGCAATACCCAGAGGGGTTGGCAAAACTAGGACTATTCAGCCTGGAAAAAAGAAGGTTGAGGGGGGACATAATAAATGTGTACAAATATGTTAGGGGACAGTATAGAGATCTTGCCCGGGATTTGTTCAAAAGGAGGGATATTACGGTAACAAGAGGGCATTCACTAAGACTGGAAGAGAAAAGGTTTCAGCACCAGCATAGGAAGGGGTTCTTTACGGTAAGAGCAGTGAGAATATGGAATTCACTGAGTGAGGAGACGGTAATGTCGGATTCACTACACCAGTTCAAGCGGGGACTGGATGCATTTCTAGATTCCAGGCAGATTTCAGCATATACTTAAAAATAAAATAAAATAGTAGGTTGATACAGGGATTTATTCTGACTGCTGGTTTCAGAGTCGGGAGGGAATTTTTCCTCAGGTGAAGATTGGCCAAATCATTTGGGGTTTTTGCCCTCCTCTGGATCAACTTTAGCAATTACAGAACTAACAGGTCGAACTTGATGGACGCAAGTCTTTATTCGGCTTTACAAACTATGTTACTATGTTACTATGTTACTATGTTTAGCGGATGGCCAAACTATTGTCAATAATGTTGTAGGGATTAAAGTTGGTTTTTTTTTTGAGTCATGATGACTAGGGATGAGCGGACCTGTAGAAGTTCACGTTCGACCGAACTTTAGTCCAAAGTTCAGTTCGGATATCAGAACTGTACCCGAACTTGAACCTGAACCCGAACCCCATACACATCAATGTGTACCCGAACCTGGAGCTGGAAAATCCAGGAGAAGTCCGTGTTTAGAGTTCAGCACCGGACACCTAGGTCCGGTATGAACCCCGAACTTTACACTTTGAGTTCGCTCATCTCTAATAGCGACTTGATGGATGAATAATCTGTAAGATTGATCTTCTCCAAGCTTATATAGGTCCACCAGGGTCTTCTCCACCATTATTTTGATAGTATCAAGCCATCGGGTTGCTGGTCTTCCTCTTCACCTTGTTCCTCTATTCTTCCGAACATGATGGATCAAAGTGTGGAAAACCCATTTTCATAAATTCTATTAGGAAATTCTTTCACTTCCTCTGCTCAGATGAGACCCAGCTTGGAACATAGACAGACAGGACATTAGTGATAGGGACCATCCATCTTTAGGTGCACCTTGACGTGGTTGGATGTTTTTGTGTTCTTTGATCAAAAAACGCTATCTAAGTACCTTACGTTTTTAGCGTTTATAGCAATAGTGGAGTTCATAAAACCTAAAGAGATGAACTGGAATATAAGTTGGTGTACAAGCAACGTTTAGGCGCATGTTCACACTGGCCACTAAACAGACAAAACCCAGGATAAAAACATAATAAGAAAATATCCTGCAGTAAATAATGCAGCAACTGATGACAAATACCCTGCATATGAAGAGACCAAAAAGACAGAAGACAGTAATGAATTATGTATACTGGACATAGTTCAATACTGTCTTCATTCAATACAAAGAGATGCTTTTACATTTTTACACCTTTTGTAACACAAATTATGCTTAGGTCCAGGTTTCGGCTTAGGGCTGATGCAGACATCAATGTGACCAGCCCACAATGTACGGAATTGGCTGCGGTTCTCCCAATCTGATCGTCATAGCCTCATAGAAATATATGAAGCTCTCATGCTGTCACGGGTGTGTCGGAGGTGACAGACAGTCGCCCTGCAGTGGCCTGTAGGAGAGCTCCACGTTTGGCATTGCAGACAGCTTCCTAGATAGGAGGTTGTCTTTAGGACCCAGCGACTACCTCCCTCGGGCCTGGGTGTATATATACCCGTTCTCTCCAGGTAGGCGTCGCCAGTTATACTCATTTTTATTTGGAACTTGGCTGAAGCAGCATCACGTCCTCTTTGGAGTCTTGAGGCCGTGTGCCCCGTTGGAGTTTCTTGTAAAGCTATGTTGTAATTCTCCTGTGTTGTCTTCCCCTTTTGTCTTTAGAATGCTAGCGGAGGTTGACTAGTGCTCATCTCCTTCCACCCCCAACTATAGCCGTATGCCAGGGATAGTAGGGTGAGGCTCGTAATCGGTGACAGCTGTGGAGGCTGTGTAGAGACCTTAGGAGAAGACAGGGTGACGCTAGTCCAGATTAGGAGGTCACCTCTTCCCTCTTTCCCTAGTGTCTGGGCTCCCTTTCCCTTTCCCCTCTGTGTTGCACTCACACCTGGAGTGACTCTCTGTGTTGCACTCACACCTGGCGTGACATTATAACCGGCCGAGCACGTTTTGGAAAAAAAAATTGAAAAAAACGACACAAGTTGACATTTTTTTTTCTTCGTGTGTTTTTGGGCATGCACCTTTTTTTTTCCTTACTCCCTTTAGTATGGGATCAGTGGCAGAGCTCGCAGAGCAGTTCAGCTGTCTGTCTCTGAAGGTGAATGACCTCCGCTGTGAGGTTCAACAGCAGTATCAGCGGTTACAGGACGCCAATGTGGGGGTCTCTGCAAGTAGGCCTGTCCAACCTGAACCCAAGGTTGCCCCCCGGACAGGTTTTCAGGAGGTAGGGAAAGGTTTTTTGTTTTTAAGGAAACGTGCAAATTGTATTTCAAGCTTCGTCCCTACTCCTCCGGTAATGAGGAGTAACGGGTTAGCATTGTGATTTTTCTACTGCAGGGAGATCCTCAGTCGTGGGCGTTTTCCTTACCGCAGGATTCGGTTTGTCTCTAATCTGTGCAGGTTTCTTTTGGAGCCCTTGCCCTCATCTATGATGACCCTGACCAAGTCGCTTTGGCTGTGTCTAAGCTACGTCGCCTTCAGCAGGGGATTCGGTCAGTGGAAACATACAGTTCGGAATTCTGTAGATGAACAACGGATTCCAAATGGAATGACTCAGCCCTTAAAAGTCAATTTTGTGAGGGGCTTATGGAAAGGTTGAAAGATGCCTTGGCTGTATATGATACCCCTCAGTCCTTGGAGGCTGCCATGTCTTTGGCCATACGTCTGGATAGGCGCCTTCGGGATAGACGGGTGCGACCTCCTTCTCCGGGGACTTCTTGTCGGGGTTGTGTACCTTTGCCATGGGAGCGGTCTGGGGGTGAACCAGTACTGGAAGAGGTGGAGGAACCTATGCATTTTGGGGGTGTCTCTACATCATACATCTCCCCTGAGATTTGCAAGAAAAAAGGCATATTTTTTTTCTGTGGGAAAAAGGGACACTTTGTTGGGACCTGTCCTTCAATTCCTAAACAAAAAGAGACTCGATTAACTCTTGGTAGTCTGGAGTTGGATAAATAAGGGGTGCGTTTATCGCCTAACTGCAGTTCACGCTTTGTCCTGACTGCAGAGGTGGTGCTAGAGAGCAAAATTGAAAAAATTTCTGTGTTTGTTGACAGTGGAGCCGGGGTCAGCATGGTCGATGCTGAGTTTGCTGTGCTTTAGCTGAACCTATTTCCATCTTTGCCATTGACTCGGCGCCACTTGCACAGAAAGCATTTACTCAGATTGTACATAATGTGAAACTGAGGGTGGGGTCAGTTTATTGTGAAATCATTCCTTGCTATGTTTTGGAGAATCTCCTTACTCCGATTGTTTTAGGTATCCACTGGCTTGTTAAACATAATCCGTTGGTGGATTGGCAAACCGGAGAGATTACTGAATGGGGAGATTACTGCCATGAGAACTGTCTGAATGTTTCCATTGCTGCTGTCTCTATGGAGATTCTGCCTGCTTTTCTGTCTGGTTTTGAGGACGTTTTTTCTGAGAAGGGGTGTCAGGATTTGCCTCCTCATCGTGCTTATGACTGTCCTATTAACCTGACCCCCGGAGCTAAACTACCCAAGTCCAGACTGTATAATCTTTCTGGCCCTGAGAGACAAGCCATGAAGGATTTCATTTCAGAAAGTCTGGAGGAGGGACATATCAGACCCTCATCTTCGCCGGTGGCGGCAGGGTTCTTCTTTGTGAAGAAAAAAGATGGCGGTCTACGTCCCTGTTTAGATTTCTGGGAATTAAATCCAATTACCATCCGTGATTCATACCCTCTTCCTCTGATTCCTGATTTGTTCAGCCAGGTTGTGGGAGCTAAGGTATTCTCCAAGTTGGATTTAAGGAGAGCCTACAATCTGGTTAGAATCAGAGAAGGGGACGAATGGAAGACAGCGTTCAATACCCCGGAAGGTCATTTCGAGAGTCTGGTTATGCCTTTTGGTTTGACCAATGCACCTGCGGTATTCCAGCATTTCATAAATTATATTTTTCATCATTTGGTGGGGAGGTTTGTGGTGGTCTATCTGGACGATATTTTGGTTTATTCACCTGATTTTGAGACCCATCGGGGGCATGTTAAGCAGGTGCTCCAGATAATAAGGGATAACAAACTCTATGCCAAACTAGAGAAATGTTCAGGAGGTGCAGTTTTTGGGGTACTTATTGTCATCTTCAGGTTTTCGGATGGAACCGGAGAATATCCGTGCAGTCCTTGACTATGAACATCCCGAGAACCTGAAGGCCCTACAACATTTTCTGGGCTTTACTAATTTTTACAGGAAATTCATACAAAATTACTCTGTTGTAGTGAAACCCCTTACTGACATGACTAAGAAGGGGTCTGATTTTTCCAAATGGTCGGATGCTTCCCTCCAGGCTTTTTCTTCCTTAAAGAATCATTTTGCCACTGCACCTATACTCAGTCAACCCGATGTTTCTCAACCCTTTATTGTCGAGGTCGATGCTTCGGATGTCGGGGTTGGGGCTGTGTTGTCTCAGGGTTCGTCCCCTGGTAAATGGCGTCCATGCGCCTTCTTTTCTAAAAAATTGTCTTCAGCTGAGAGAAATTATGACGTGGGTAATAGGGAACTTTTGGCGATCAAATTGGCATTCACGGAATGGCGACACTGGTGGCTGTTCATCCTATTACTGTTATTACTGACCATAAGAACCTGCCATATCTCCAGTCAGCTAAACATCTCAACCCTAGGCAAGCCAGATGGTCCCTGTTTTCTACTAGGTTCAACTTTGTTGTCACTTTTCATCCAGGGGTAAAAAATGTCAAGGCTGATGCTTTGTCCCGGAGCTTTCCTGGTGGTGGTGACCATGAGAACCCTGCCCCGATATTGCAGAAAGGGGTAATCATTTCGGCTCTTTATCTTGAACTAGAGGGTTAGGTGTTGGAGGCTCAGGGGGACGCCCCTGCCTCCTGCCCTTTAGGAAAGTTATTTGGACCATTTGATCTGCGCCATAAAGTAATCAAGGAACATCCTAACTCTGTGCTTGCTGGGCATCCAGGTGGTGGTAAGGCAACCGCGGACCTCCTCTCTCGTCATTTTTGGTGGCAGGGGTTGCATCGGGATGTGATTGAACACGTATCTGCTTGTAGTATTTGCGTGCGTTCTAAGGTTTTGAATACCCGTCCATCTGGTACTCTTCTTCCGCTACCCATCCCTAGCAGGCCATGGACACACTTGTCCATTGATTTCATTATTGACCTACCGGTTTCTGCAGGCAAAACAGTGGTTTTGGTGGTAGTAGATAGGTTCACTTTGTCGCTTTACCTACACTTCCCAATGCTAAGACACTTGCCCAGATGTTCAGAAATGAGATTGTGAAGTTCATGGGGTTCCCTCCGATGTGGTGTATGATCGGGGGACCCAGTTTGTTTCCAAGTTCTGGAAGGCATTCTGTTCTCGACTGGGGGTGCAGCTGTCCTTTTCCTCTGCCTTCCACCCTCAGTCGAATGGTCAGACCGAGCTTGTCAATCAGAACTTGGAGACATACCTCCGGTGTTTCGTCTCCGAAAACCAGGAGGATTGGGCATCCTACTTACCGCTGGCAGAATTTGCCATCAATAATCATCGTCAAGAATCCACTGGCAGGTCACCATTCTTCGGTGCATATGGTTATCATCCACAGTTTGGTACCTTCAGTGGGGGTGGAGCTTCAGGAGTTCCTGAGGAGGAAAAATTTGCTTCGTCGCTCTCCTCGGTATGGCAGGGTGTTCTGTGTAATTTAAAGACCATGGGTGACAGGTATAAACGTATGGCTGACAGAAAACGCTTGCCAGGTCCGGACCTGAATGTGAATGACTTTGTGTGGTTGTCTACCAAGAATATAAGATTGAAAGTTCCTTCTTGGAAGCTAGGACCTAGGTTTATTGGTCCCTTCAAAATAACCGCCGTCATTAACCCAGCAGCATTTCGTCTTGAACTTCCTCGGGCCTTAAGGTCCATAATGTGTTCCACAGGTCCCTACTCAAAAGGTACTTAAAACCTCTTGAGCTCTCTCCTCTACCACCGCCCCCAGTAATGGTTGATGGTAACCTGGAGTTCGAGATTTCGAGGACTGTAGATTCTCATCTCCAACGTCGTTCTCTACAATACTTGGTGCACTGGAAATGCTATGGTCCAGAGGAGAAGATGTGGGTTTCAGCGTCAGAGGTGAACGCTCCCAGACTGGTTTGCTCTTTTCACACCTCTTTCCCCAAGAAACTCGGTCCTGAGTGTCTGGAGGCCACTCGTAGAGGTGGGGGGGTATTGTCACGGGTGTGTCGGAGGTGACAGACAGTCGCCCTGCAGTGGCCTGTAGGAGATCTCCACGTTTGGCATTGCAGACAGCTTCCTAGATAGGAGGGTGTCTTTAGGACCCAGCGACTACCTCCCTCTGGCCTGGGTGTATATATATCTGGTCTCTCCAGGTGGGCGTCGCCGGTTATACTCATTTCTACTTGGAACTTGGCTGAAGCAGCATCACGTCCTCTTTGGAGTCTTGAGGCCAAGTGCCCTATTTTAGTTTCTTCTAAAGCTAAGTTGTAATTCCCCTGTGTTGTCTTCCCCTTTTGTCTTTAGAGTGCTAGCGGAGGTTGACCAGTGCTCATCTCCTTCCACCCCCAGCTTTATGCCAGGGATAGTAGGGCGAGGTACGTGGTCGGCGACAGCTGTGGAGTCTGTATAGGAACGTTAGGGGAAGACATGGTGACGTTAGTCCAGATTAGGAGGTCACCTCTTCCTCCTTTCCCTTTCCCCTCTGTGTTGCATTCACACCTGGCGTGACTCTCTGTGTTGCACTCACACCTGGTGTGACACATGCTCCAATTGAGAGATCCGCGGTCAGTCCATGCATCTGATTGCATGGACGTCTGCATGGGCCCTTAGGGTTATGGTTCATTCTAAGAGATATGGTTAGATTTAAGGCTAGGGTTAAGGATAAGGCTGAGCTTAGAGCAAGGGTTATAACTGGGGATAGGGTTAGGGATAAGGCTATGGATAGGGTATGGAATAGAGATATAGCAGAAAAATTAATTGCTTCAGCATTTAAAACTCTAGCTGATATAATCATCTGACAATGAGATAAGAATGGGCAGTGGTTATTTTATACAAGGATGTGTTACCTGATAGCTTAGCACATCATAAATTGAATTCTCAACCCATCCCTCTCTTTAAGAAGGATTTAGTGAAGCATCTTTAGGAGGGTGTGACCCTTGTTTTTTTCAGTTATAAAGAAGCTTAATATATTTTAACTGAACAACTGGTTGTGGCTCTCTTCCACTCTTTTCGAAAACTACAAAAAGAAGGCTTTCAACCATCACTCCTCCCCATTGTATCGGCCTTTGTCTTAATGAGAACCAAGGTGCTTAGGTGGACAGCTTGCTTCATCCTCTTATTAAATCCATTCTTGAACATATACAAGATACCAAGAATGGTACTGTAAGCCGTAGACAAATTTGAGCAGAGGAGGGACTACATCTGGGTATCGGCAAAAGTTAGCTTGCAATA
Source organism: Phyllobates terribilis (assembly GCF_046119375.1). Lineage (NCBI taxonomy): Eukaryota > Metazoa > Chordata > Amphibia > Anura > Dendrobatidae > Phyllobates > Phyllobates terribilis. Next base: position 144,796,452 of record NW_027362770.1, read on the forward strand.
TACAGCAATACCGCGTGATTTAACATAAAAACAATGTATGTTTTTTTACCTATTGTAAATATATACACCTGATCTCCATGAGTTTCTAATTTCTGTTACTCATTTTTGTGTTGAAATATTTTTTTGTCCTCTGACTGTGAGTTTTTAATTACAGATATCTGGCACAACGATGGGGGCTAAAATGTCCCCATCATTTGACAAAATCTGTATGGCCTTTATGGTTCAGATTATGCTCTTTTGTTGAATATTGCCGGGTACGGTCGCTACATAGACAACCTTCTCATAATTTGGTGGGATGGTGTGGCAGACATTCAAGCCTATTTTAATTGTAAATGTCTGAATTGACTTTTTATGTTTTCTTCTGATCCCTATGGAAATGTTTTTCTTGACCTTAGACTTGAAGATAATTGCTCTACCAACTGTGTCGATACCATAACCCATCGTAAGCCAACAACTGGCAATGTTACGCTGTTTACAGTATATTGTCATCCCCAACGTGTAATTAAAAATACTCTGGTGGGTGAATATACATGTATCAAAAAGAATTTCTCCAAAAAGTTTTTGTACTAGCAAGAGATCATGGAATTACACAATCGATTGTCAAAAAGGGGATTCTTCGAGTGGTCTCTTAACTTGCACTTGCAAATAAAGACAAGAAAATGCTCCTAAGTTACCAAAAAGGGTCCAAGACAACAAAACAATCAGTATTCTTTTCAAAAACCTAAAGCAATGAATTTCCCATGGTTTGTAATATTTAATGTAAGTTCTTACTGAGATTTTTTTAGAATCCAGCTTTAGCAAACATTTTGGGAACTGGCTTTAGACACGTCTCACAGAGAGCCAAGACCTTGAGTGGTATTTTATACCCCAGTTTTATTTCTTAATTTTTCCTTAAAATCTCACATGTGGCTTCAACAGAAGGGAAGTTACAAATGTGGCCATAAAATCTGCGCCTGCTGTGCTGTAATGAACACATCTAAAACGTCCATGTCTTTTTCTAATAATACTTCTTTTTGTATTAAACAGTGTATAAACTGTAATACCGCTTTTGCTTGTTAGGTAAAGTACAGTAGGTTGGTTGGACCACAGGACCCCTTAAAATCTACAGTAGACGACACTTGTCTGATATAGGTAGCAATCTTTGTGAGGTTCCAGCAGGATCTCTTCATTTGCCATGGTTCTCACAGGCAATAGTGTAGGTTTTTCTACACAAGGTGTTGAAAGATTTAATTATTATTATTATTTATTTCTATAGCGCCAATGATTCCATGGCGCTGTACATGAGAAGGGGTTACATACCAAATACAGTTATCACTTACAGTAAACAAATAACAATGATAAGTACAGAGGGAAGAGGACCCTGCCCTTGTGGGCTTACATTCTACAGGATAATGGGGAAGGAGACAGTAGGTTGGGGGGTTGCAGCCCTCCAACCTCCATTTTCCTGAAGCCCACCGACGGCAGGGAGATCAATGGACTCCGCTCCTGCATTTCACCACCGACATTTTCTTGAAGAACACCCCCTCCTCCCAGCCCAGGTCCCGCAGCAACGCCCCAGTCCTGCCACCGCCGGCTTTCTGCAGCAGCGTCCCTGCCTCCTGCGACCCCACCGCCGCCGCCACCCTTCCCCAGTAAGCTACATTCGGACTATAACACGACACCCCCCATGGAGTTTACAATTATATAGTCTATTCTTGGTCATGGGACATCAGCCTGAACAGTCAGTCCGTTCTTGATGAAACTATGGTCCTGACTCACTATTGTGTTTGCTCCTTTTTTGTCTACTTCTTGGTGTCTTTCGCCTGTTATTCATTTGTGCTTTATTCTTCATTTTAATTTGTTCAAAGTCTGTTCTATATGTTCATCCTTTTTTTGCATTCGTTATTATGGTTGGAGATTTGGGGCAAAATTTATGAACCGCGTGCGCCATTTTGAAAAATTTGGTACAAAAGAAAAGTCAACAAATACCACAAGACAAAAAAAAACATAGGAAAAGTAGTTTAGAAAATTGCTCGGACCCTATCAGTTAGGGATTGTGCACATGTTAAGTATTTGCAGCAGAAATTTTTGCACCAAAAATGTATCTCTTCCACTTTTCCTTTGAATGGCTTAAAAACGCTGAAAGTATCATGTGAATAAGATTTCAGAAATCTCAATCACTTTTCTGAAACAGTAAAATGCTGGATTTTTCATGGAAAAACACGAGGGGAAAAATGAGTCAAAAACACGATTTGTGAATATGCCCTTTAGGCTGTGTGCACAAGATGCGTTTTTGAGTGCGGTTTTTACATGCATTTTTTTTGTGTGTGTGTTTTTTGTCTCGTCAGTATGTCATGTTTTAAATAAAGCTGCTTTGTTTTGCATTATGGATATTGTACTAGGGAATTTTATACCATTTTTGTGTGTACAGATACATATGTAAGGTATATATATATATATATTAGTGAAAATTATACTAATGATGTCTTCTCTTCGTAGGCGCCTGTGATGTCATCGCTGGGAGACAATTAATCACAGCTGCTCGTTACTGCTTGATTAATCCTGTGTCTGCCCCTTTACTGAGCGTATCACTGATTTAGTGACTATATCCATTTGATTTATGTTTCTCTGGCTCCTAATCAATATTTATGATGAATGGAGGATTTTCACTTATCTCTTGTTTCGTGGCTATATTTTACATATAAAATCCCTTAATTAACTAATGAGACAAAATTATTTTTTCCTCGGGCAAACAGAAGCCAAGAAAAGTCATGGGAGGCTTATTGGGTATAGAGCGTCCAAGGAATCTATAGGAGCCATTTATCAAAGTCTCTGTTCTGCAAAACTCGGGCAAAAAGTCATCAAGAAAACATATTCCTAATTAAGCTAACGAGATTTTTCTTCTTTGATAAATCTAGGACGAAATAAATTTGCACTAGTTTTGCCCCAGATTTATTTCTTGCTGCCGTTAATAAATAATATCCATTCTTCTACCTGCTCCATGGTGTTTGGTTCATTCAATTAGTAAACTCCTGAGTACGAATTACCCAGACCTCTGCACCTGTCCCTATAACCTCTACCCTTTATCATCTTATCATTGCCTGAAAGGTAAGGAAATATGGGAAAAATGTTCAGAAAACTCAAATTCTAGAGAAAATCTTCTATGGTACTGTAACCATCAAATATGTGGGATATTGTTAACTTTAATTAACTATTTTGATTAGAAGTGGCCAAATATCTGGGTTCGGCAGCTCCAGATCCCGAACCCAAACCCTGTGCTTGAAGGAGACTGGCTAAAAGGATATTTTCAATAGCTAAGCCAACCCCCTCCCCTGTCTATCTATTGGCCTAGACAGAGAGGGGGCTGACTTAGTTATTAAATAGAGAGTGGCTGACAGATCTTGAGAAATACCTTTTTCAGAGCATTAGGTTAGATTCCATTGTAGAGCTGGTTTTTTTTTTCACCAGGCAATAGAGCTAATTTAATGGTGGTCGGTGGATTACTTATCTCAGACTCAACAAAAAGTTTCCGACACTGTTTAGGCCTCCATAGACTATTTTTTTTATTGCGAATATGTGTGCTTCACTCAAGAACACTATCATTTCAGAGTAAGAAATACTTTAAGACGGTTGCTGGAAAGGAGGTAACTAGGATGAATAGTCACAGAGGTATTTCTCCTCTGACTTCTCCTCGCCCAACTTTGCCTCATTGACAGGTCTCTCCCTAGGTGTGTCTAGGGAGAGACCTGTCAATCTAGCTGAGTGGGGTGGGAGAGAAGCCAGCAGGGACCTGCCTCTTTGACTCATTTCAGAGTGACAGACAAGCCGTGAGACAGGGTAGTCAGGAGGCCCGAGGTCAGATACCAGGAGGGCTCGAAGTACAGAGAGATGAGACAAAGGCGTGGTCAGATAACAGTCCGGGGTCAAATTCCAGGAGGGTACGTCAAAACCAGGGAGTACAACAAGCAGATAGTCAGAGGCCAAGTCCGGGGTCAGATACCAGGAGGGCTCGTAGTACAGAGGGGCAGACATCACAGTTTTCATAAAGCTAGCCACCTGGTCCTGCAACTGGGACTGTGAAGATTTAAAAAACTCTGGTGTGTTTCAGACAGATCTTGCCTCACTAGAGACTGGTTCCCAACATGATCACCAAGCGTGTGAATGGGTCCATGCTGGCAAAAAAAAAAAGTAAAAGGTCAGGTACCAGGAGAGCTCATAGTACAGAGAGGGAAGACAAAGCCGTGGTCATGTAACAGCTCAGGGCCAAATGCCATGAGGGCACGTCAAGACAAGGAAGTAAGACAAATGGATAGTCAGAGGCTAAGTCCAGGATCTGATAGCTGAAGTCAGAGAGCGTCAAGAGCAGAAGTGATAATCCACACGAATAGTCAAAACAAATCCTAGGTCCGGCAACAAGATCAGAGAAACGAGACACAATGCTAACCACACACACCTAACAAAGCTAAGCTTCAACTGACACTGGACTGCTCACAGCTAGCTAGCTAAATAGCTTGCAAATCATTAAGGACGGGAGGCACCTGGGGAAACACCTGCAGGCTCGACCAGATTGAGCAGTAGGGCTGTCAATCAAAATGCTTTCAGTAAAAGGGTCAGCACCTGTACTTTAGGGCTTATTCACACGTCAGTATTTTGCATCAGTGTTTGTGTAGTGCCCCGTGTGTTCGGTCGCTACAGAGGTATTGCACCTCAACCAGAGGTGTGATATCCCACTCCCGGGTAAGGATGGTGTGTGGACCGGGACTCAGTTAGCTGCATGCATCACACACACCCCATTTCCGGGGGACAGCTCAACGGTGCTCCCATTAGTACAGTAATGCAGGCACGACAGATCATGTCCCTGGCTGGAGTGGGGAGGAAAACCCAGTGATGTAGGAGCAGGAGGGGAGGGTTTCTAGGCATAGGTAGGAGCCCATTGGTTGCAAGTCACCTGGGCTCATACACAGAGAGGGAGGTATAAAAGGTGGGCACCATCTTAGTTCTGGGTCAATTCAGTCAGTGGAGTGAGAGAAGGAGTTCAGCCAGAGAGGGCTGACAGGGAGCTGTGGCTCAGTCTGGGCCCAGCTCCACGAGGCAGGCCTGGAGTGGAGGCCAGAGCCAGAGGAGAGGAACGGAAACAGAAAGGAACAGAAAGGAAAGTAAGAAGGAGCAGAACACCAAAAGAGGCCCAGAGACACGAGGGCAGAAGGAACCCTAAGGACCCAGGAGATTGCGGGTGACGGGTTGGCAGAACAGGGTACCGGATCCCAAATTGGTGGAGGCGACTAATCCTTAATCAAGGACCGGCGGTCGTGACCATTTACTGGTGCGACCCCTCACTACACCTACCAGAAAGGCACACCACATAGGGTCAGGGAAGTGGACACCCAGTCCTCCCAGGAGAAGACCCAAGGCAGCTGGACAGAGGTAGTGTCACTGGTGGGGCACGAAAGGATAGAAGGGAGTCCTGTGCCACACTCCGGAATTACCTGGGGGTTGACCGATCCCCCTGCCTGGTGGATGCAGCATGGCTCGGGCGGTCCTACCTGCGCACAAGTGACCTGGATGAGAACTGTGAGTAAAGAACTTGAACTGCAATACCTTGTCTCTGTGCTTTCTCACCGCATACAGCACTACTAGTGCTGGGACGCCCGCACCATCACCCCCACCATCTACTACACTGCCCTGGGGCTGCACTCTTCCCGTGGGGAGTTACACTACCTCAGCTGCATACAAAAAACCAGGCAATGTGAACTGAGGTCTAAGATGGTAGACATGCAAGAAATAGGAGCATGTTCACACTAGCAAAAAAGAAACAAAACCTACAAAAGACAAAAGACAAAAATATATCTCATACCCTACCATCATTATATATAAATGTAAAGCAAAGTTGCATAATAAATATAGGGTACTTAGTGAACTATTTTTGATCAAAAAAAGTATACAAGCCGTCCCATCAGCGGCAAGGTGACCCTAAATTGGGACGGTACCTATACTGCCTATATTAAAAACCTTACTGTATATCAAAGTTGAAGCAATGCATATAAAAGGGTAGACAAATAGGACCGGGTCCCAACTCCAGACCACCCAGGCCCGTGGTAAGCTACATATATACCAGTCAGCTCAACAAAGGAGATGCCACACCCTTAAATTGCACAGAATGCAAACAAGACAAAAAACCAGGCAATGTGAACTGAGGTCTAAGATGGTAGACATGCAAGAAATAGGAGCATGTTCACACTAGCAAAAAAGAAACAAAACCTACAAAAGACAAAAGACAAAAATATATCTCATACCCTACCATCATTATATATAAATGTAAAGCAAAGTTGCATAATAAATATAGGGTACTTAGTGAACTATTTTTGATCAAAAAAAGTATACAAGCCGTCCCACCAGCGGCAAGGTGACCCTAAATTGGGACGGTACCTATACTGCCTATATTAAAAACCTTACTGTATATCAAAGTTGAAGCAATGCATATAAAAGGGTAGACAAATAGGACCGGGTCCCAACTCCAGACCACCCAGGCCCGTGGTAAGCTACATATATACCAGTCAGCTCAACAAAGGGGATGCCACACCCTTAAATTGCACAGAATGCAAACAAGACAAAAAACCAGGCAATGTGAACTGAGGTCTAAGATGGTAGACATGCAAGAAATAGGAGCATGTTCACACTAGCAAAAAAGAAACAAAACCTACAAAAGACAAAAGACAAAAATATATCTCATACCCTACCATCATTATATATAAATGTAAAGCAAAGTTGCATAATAAATATAGGGTACTTAGTGAACTATTTTTGATCAAAAAAAGTATACAAGCCGTCCCACCAGCGGCAAGGTGACCCTAAATTGGGACGGTACCTATACTGCCTATATTAAAAACCTTACTGTATATCAAAGTTGAAGCAATGCATATAAAAGGGTAGACAAATAGGACCGGGTCCCAACTCCAGACCACCCAGGCCCGTGGTAAGCTACATATATACCAGTCAGCTCAACAAAGGGGATGCCACACCCTTAAATTGCACAGAATGCAAACAAGACAAAAAACCAGGCAATGTGAACTGAGGTCTAAGATGGTAGACATGCAAGAAATAGGAGCATGTTCACACTAGCAAAAAAGAAACAAAACCTACAAAAGACAAAAGACAAAAATATATCTCATACCCTACCATCATTATATATAAATGTAAAGCAAAGTTGCATAATAAATATAGGGTACTTAGTGAACTATTTTTGATCAAAAAAAGTATACAAGCCGTCCCACCAGCGGCAAGGTGACCCTAAATTGGGACGGTACCTATACTGCCTATATTAAAAACCTTACTGTATATCAAAGTTGAAGCAATGCATATAAAAGGGTAGACAAATAGGACCGGGTCCCAACTCCAGACCACCCAGGCCCGTGGTAAGCTACATATATACCAGTCAGCTCAACAAAGGGGATGCCACACCCTTAAATTGCACAGAATGCAAACAAGACAAAAAACCAGGCAATGTGAACTGAGGTCTAAGATGGTAGACATGCAAGAAATAGGAGCATGTTCACACTAGCAAAAAAGAAACAAAACCTACAAAAGACAAAAGACAAAAATATATCTCATACCCTACCATCATTATATATAAATGTAAAGCAAAGTTGCATAATAAATATAGGGTACTTAGTGAACTATTTTTGATCAAAAAAAGTATACAAGCCGTCCCACCAGCGGCAAGGTGACCCTAAATTGGGACGGTACCTATACTGCCTATATTAAAAACCTTACTGTATATCAAAGTTGAAGCAATGCATATAAAAGGGTAGACAAATAGGACCGGGTCCCAACTCCAGACCACCCAGGCCCGTGGTAAGCTACATATATACCAGTCAGCTCAACAAAGGGGATGCCACACCCTTAAATTGCACAGAATGCAAACAAGACAAAAAACCAGGCAATGTGAACTGAGGTCTAAGATGGTAGACATGCAAGAAATAGGAGCATGTTCACACTAGCAAAAAAGAAACAAAACCTACAAAAGACAAAAGACAAAAATATATCTCATACCCTACCATCATTATATATAAATGTAAAGCAAAGTTGCATAATAAATATAGGGTACTTAGTGAACTATTTTTGATCAAAAAAAGTATACAAGCCGTCCCACCAGCGGCAAGGTGACCCTAAATTGGGACGGTACCTATACTGCCTGTATTAAAAACCTTACTGTATATCAAAGTTGAAGCAATGCATATAAAAGGGTAGACAAATAGGACCGGGTCCCAACTCCAGACCACCCAGGCCCGTGGTAAGCTACATATATACCAGTCAGCTCAACAAAGGGGATGCCACACCCTTAAATTGCACAGAATGCAAACAAGACAAAAAACCAGGCAATGTGAACTGAGGTCTAAGATGGTAGACATGCAAGAAATAGGAGCATGTACACACTAGCAAAAAAGAAACAAAACCTACAAAAGACAAAAGACAAAAATATATCTCATACCCTACCATCATTATATATAAATGTAAAGCAAAGTTGCATAATAAATATAGGGTACTTAGTGAACTATTTTTGATCAAAAAAAGTATACAAGCCGTCCCACCAGCGGCAAGGTGACCCTAAATTGGGACGGTACCTATACTGCCTATATTAAAAACCTTACTGTATATCAAAGTTGAAGCAATGCATATAAAAGGGTAGACAAATAGGACTCAGCTGCATACACCATCAGCCCCAGCGGTCTGCCTTGCAGCGGCGGTTCGCACTGACCGCAATCCACGGGTGGCGTAGTCGGACATTAAACCACAAAAACCTCATGAATTGACTGCCACTGGTTTGACCACCCTGAGCCACGGGACCAGGTCGCCGCCACGGTGACTACAACCCCCAGCATCACACAAAAGGGCCCGGTTCCGGGTTCCCCACGCGGCCCAGGGGGCGAGTCAACTTTTGGAGTAGTCGGCAGGATTGCGACCAACCCGCCACAAACGGGTATTGCGCGCCTGAAGAGAAAGAGACTGTTTAATTGAAATTGACTGTGTTGAAAAATGGTGCCCGTCCCAGCAGAACAGACGCCATAATGTGCGCGCCAAAAGACAGCAGGAAGCCACCTCCCATCGTGGGCCAGGTCCCAGAATGGCGCCAAAGAAGGAGCCCGCCCCCAACAGCCATGAGTGCGGCTGTAGAGATGTCCATCAGCGTGGGGGGGCTGCCCCTGAAAGTGATTGTCAGCAGATGGCCCCAGGACCACCCCCAATGGGGGCGGACAGGAAAGAAAACCGTGGGGCAGGGTGCGGTCTGGATCAGTCTGGACATACCGCACCCGGGAATGGAAGGAGCATCGAACCCCACCAGCACCCTGGCCCGTAGCCTGTTGCAGGCTGAACCACCGTGCAGCCTAACAGAGTTGCTGGCACAGCTCCCCAGAGACCCGGAGTGTGCGCGAGCTGCGCTGGAGGATTTGGACCGGAGGATGGTCCGGGCGCAGCGGGATGTGTTTGCCGGGTGGAAGGAGGAGTTGGTCCGGCGGCCTGTAACCTACCAGCAGGAGACCTCACCAAGGCCGAGCAGAACGCCCGCCTCCGAGGGCGGTGAAGGTGGACCAGTGGCCGAAGACGACGCTGCGGAGGAGGCCACAAGGACCGAGGCAGGTAACGGGGACATCATCACCCAAGCCCTGAGGCCGCAAGCCTGCCCCCGCCTCCCGTTGCGGGACCCGAAGCCCCGGGAATCGTACCTGCCACCACGCCTCCGCTACTCCCGGCTAGGCCTCAGGCGGCAAGAGCCGCGGCTGCGCCCCGCCCCACACCGTGCCCTTTAACCCCGGGCGCAATAAAGAGAGAGACGTCACAGGCCGGGAAGCAAGGCCTAGTGCACCCGGGCGTCGCTGCCTCACCAGCGCCCCCTACCTTGACTGCACCACTCCCGGGCACGACCAGCAAGCGACCACCGTCCTGGTCGCAAGGCCGAGTGCCCCCGGGCGCTGCTCCCCAACTGGGGCCCCCTGCCTTACCACCCCTGGGCACGGATCTGTTCGCCCAGCACACCGGCCCGGATGGACTGCCCCTGGTGTGGCTGGCCGAGCTGACCAGCGGCCGCCCATGGAGAGTTCAACCACCGCGCGAGCCCCTGATACCTGCTCCGGAGCCTGTGGAAGTCACCCAGCCCTCGCTACAGGATGTCCAGTTCGAGTGGGACCCCACTGGCGAAAACCTAATGGGGTTCACCCAGGAAACCCGGACGGACGCAGCCCGTCGCCTGGAGTCCTGCGTTCAGCAGCTGGCGACCTTTGAGAGAGAGCGGCGGGAGAGGCGTATCAGGGAGGAGCGACTCCAAGCCCTGAGCGCAGAACAGAAGCAGAGAGCCCGTCAGGATCCCTAAGCCGCCCGCGGTCCCCGAGCCACTGGGACCGTAGTAAAGTTTCAGCTGGAGCACGGCTGGGGCTTCATTAGAGACCCGGAGGCCGCGAACGACGTCTTCGTGACAAGAAGGGACGTCGAGAGTCACCTGCCAGAGGGGCATCACGGACGTGACCTGAACCCTGGTGACGTGGTCACCTACACCCGGCACAAGGGTGCAAAGGGATTATATGCCCTCCACGTCCACCGGCTCACAGAGGAGGAGCTACAATACAACTGTGGAGAAAGTCAAGAGGGTCCGGACGGGCCTGAAGACTACCAGGAGGAGCAAGGCGCATATGGAGGACGTCGCCTGCAGTAAAGGAGAGAAAGCGCCTCTGTAAATAGTTACCCGTCAGGGTATCAGAACTGTTGTGGAGCTGTTTCTACTGAGAGAGTGGTCCCCGTTGGGACTGTTATGAGACTGTTACCTGTTTGAAAGTTGCCCTCTCTATCCTTTATCTGGCTGGGGACTGAGAACAGCCATCCCCTTCCCAAACTGGTCGAGGACTGAGAGCGGCCGTTCCTGTAAATAGTTGCGCTTCCTAAAGCGCCCCCTACTGGTTTTATAAAAAGACTGCAATGTCTACGTCAAAGGAAGTTGTTACCCCCTTCAGAAGAAAAAGAACACCTGGTCGCAAGTTGCACCGCGGCCAGGATCCAAGAATAAGTTTTGCTTGAAAGTGTTTTATATGGAAAAGCTTTATATGCTGCTAGGTGATAATGCAAATGTTTTATATGATGTTTTATATGACAAAAGAGTTCCGGTAGTATTGACAATATCTAATGAACGAAAAGTGTTGAAAAAGAGGAAAGTGTTTCCCATAAAGGGAGTTGAACAATGTCGTCCGTTTTCTAATGTAAAAATGTTTTGAAAAAGTTTTGCATGTCTGGTAATCAAATGTCTTTGCTCTTTTCCAGCCCGAGGACGTGCTGTGGTTTACCAGGGGGGAATGTAGCGCCCCGAGGGTTCGGTCGCTACAGAGGTATTGCACCTCAACCAGAGGTGTGATATCCCACTCCCTGGTAAGGATGGTGTGTGGACCGGGACTCAGTTAGCTGCATGCATCACACACACCCCATTTCCAGGGGACAGCTCAACGGTGCTCCCATTAGTACAGTAATGCAGGCACGACAGATCATGTCCCTGGCTGGAGTGGGGAGTGGGGAGGAAAACCCAGTGATGTAGGAGCAGGAGGGGAGGGTTTCTGGGCATAGGTAGGAGCCCATTGGTTGCAAGTCACCTGGGCTCATACACAGAGAGGGAGGTATAAAAGGTGGGCACCATCTTAGTTCTGGGTCAGTTCAGTCAGTGGAGTGAGAGAAGGAGTTCAGCCAGAGAGGGCTGACAGGGAGCTGTGGCTCAGTCTGGGCCCAGCTCCACGAGGCAGGCCTGGAGTAGAGGCCAGAGCCAGAGGAGAGGAACGGAAACAGAAAGGAACAGAAAGGAAAGTAAGAAGGAGCAGAACACCAAGAGAGGCCCAGAGACACGAGGGCAGAAGGAACCCTAAGGACCCAGGAGATTGCGGGTGACGGGTTGGCAGAACAGGGTACCGGATCCCAAATTGGTGGAGGCGACTAATCCTTAACCAAGGACCGGCGGTCGTGACCATTTACTTGTGCGACCCCTCACTACACCTACCAGAAAGGCACACCACATAGGGTCAGGGAAGTGGACACCCAGTCCTCCCAGGAGAAGACCCAAGGCAGCTGGACAGAGGTAGTGTCACTGGTGGGGCACGGCTGACGAAAGGATAGAAGGGAGTCCTGTGCCACACTCCGGAATTACTTGGGGGTTGACCGATCCCCCTGCCTGGTGGATGCAGCACGGCTCGGGCGGTCCTACCTGCGCACAAGTGACCTGGATGAGAACCGTGAGTAAAGAACTTGATCTGCAATACCTTGTCTTTGTGCTTTCTCACCGCATACAGCACTACTAGTGCTGGGACGCCTTCACCATCACCCCCACCATCTACTACACTGCCCTGGGGCTGCACTCTTCCCATGGGGAGTTACACTACCTCAGCTGCATACACCATCAGCCCCAGCGGTCTGCCTTGCAGCGGCGGTTCGCACTGACCGCAATCCACGGGTGGCGTAGTTGGACATTAAACCACAAAAACCCCATAAATTGACTGCCACTGGTTTGACCACCCTGAGCCACGGGACCGGGTCGCCGCCATGGTGACTACAATCCCCAGCATCCCACAAAAAGGCCCGGTTCCGGGTTCCCCACGTGGCCCAGGGGGCGAGTCATTTGTATGCCAAAACCAGTAATGGAAGTTACAGAGTAAAACTATAATTGAAAGATTTTCAACTGTTCTGTGTTTTGGAGACACTCCTGATATTGGCATACAAATACTGATGAAAAATACTGATGTGTGAATAAAGCCTTAGGACTTATTCAGACATCAGTATTTTCCATGTACAAGAAAAAAGGACCAATTACTCTGATCAGACTTTGATCGGAGTTTGATCAAAGTGTTGTCTGAGTGTCATCAGTTTTTCTCGTACTTGGAGGGAAAAAAAAAGTTTCTGAAAGTCTGTGAAAATTGTACCTCACTAGAGCGTGGTCTGATTTTTTTCGTTGACCCATTGCCGATTTTGATCAGAGGGCTTGATCAAAATCGGACCTGTCTTCGTTGTATTCCGCAGACCACTTGGTCTGAAGAAAAAACTGGACATGTGCACAGCCCAATAGAATATCAGGATCTGGAGAATTTGTGGATACCTCCCGCGCTGCTGATTTATTGAAGACGTCAATTCAAAAATATTTATTAACTTGTGGTTTTTATCTTGGATACAACCCCATAGAATATCATAGGTACGAGTGCTGTCCGTGAAAATCACGGAGAGCACTCATATGAGAAAATCGGATGGATGAACCAGCCGAGTGTTCTGCTACAGCCCCACTATCAGTATTTGGTCAGTATTTTTTCTCAGGAGTGGAAAACAAAACCAGGAGTGGGTGATAAATGCAGAATTGGTGACTTGTTTCTATTATACCTTTTCTCTGATTGTTCCTCACCTGGTTTTGGCTCCCACTCCTGAGAAAAAATACTGACGAATACTGAACAAATACTGATAGTGGGGCCGTGGTCTAACTAGAACAGTGTCCTGCAGGCAATTAGACTGGGGAAAAGTAGTGGTTTAAAAGCCACTTATAGGAAGGTTTTTTTTGGAGGAGTGAAGACAAATCTCATAATAAAACGATTTGAAAAGTTTTAAAACTTATTTTGATGGACAAAATTATTAAAAATAACAAATTAAAGTTTAGTTATTCTTTAAGTTTATATCTAAAATTCTCACATAATAAACATTAGAAAATAGATATGAACTTAAAAAAAAATAGGAAATTGTCTGGATCGCAATGGCTTTATTTAAAGGCTATCTTTTTATAAAAATAACTATAATATTAAGGATTTACAATATGAGCAAAAGAAAATACATTTAATATTCTGCGCCATGTGCTGCTCTCAGGTCTCAAGTGACTCCAGACTCCATATAAGTATTAGTGTTGAGCCAGTATGTTCTGTTCCGAGTATGCTCGGGCCGAGCTCCGAGTATTTATAGCTGCTCGGTGATATGGTTGAATCACTCCCGTGTGCATGATTTGCGACTGTTTGACAGCTTTATTACATGTGAGGAATGTGAAAGAAATAGACATTCCTCACATGTATTAAAACTGTCAAACAGTCGCAAATTATGCACACGGGAGTGATTCAACCATATCACCGAGCAGCTATAAATACTCGGAGCTCGGCCCAAGCTTAAATCGGCGAAAGGGTTAACAGAACATACTCGCTCAACACTAATAAGTATCAATGATTCAAGGAAACAGCCTGGATTCCTGCATTTGTCACATATGTGATTGTGGCACCCCAGGGGTCCGGTTGCCACAGTGGCATTGCCTCCCTCACAAAAGGTGATGTCATGCCTGGAAGCAAGCAGGGGTCCCCTAATCAGGTTTTGCTAAGCATGCAACACTGTCCTGGCTCCAGACCAGCAAGGGGAGCACCTCCCCTTGGCAACTGGGATCTGGGGACGGGGTTAGTTAGTCTTAGTGTGAGGAGTTGAAGTCAGGACGTCGAAGAGAGAGGAGCTGGGGAGTGGAGCTGCGCGGCAGTTCACCCCAGAAGGAGCCAGCACAGAAGAACCGGACACCGGAGTTGGAGGCTGTGGGGGGCACTGAAGGTCCAGCAGCAGAAACCGGAGGGCAGGAGACTGCAGGTCTCCTGGACCCATCAGACGCCCGGAGGTTCAGCAGCACAGAGGGTCCAGCACCGCCACGTGGGAGTGACGCACCAGCAAGGCCCGAGCTGACTGCCATACAGGTGAGCACAGAAACGTTGCACTCAGGGACGAGGGCCACCGCACAGCTACAAGCAGCAGGGCCAAAGAGTTTAGTGGAAAGGGAAGGCCTCCAACTTCACCTGGCAAGGAGGATTCTTTACTTGCTTCCAGGCTGCCTGGACTTCCACTTCTAGCCAGTACCCTAGTCCCGGCTTGTCTAATTGTGACGCTCGCAAGCCCTGCCCTGGGAAGTTGAGGTACTCGGAGCCGGGTCAGATGTTGAGAACGGGGATGCAGTCGTGGCCTGGACCCGTTCCGTGCCCAGGGCCGTCACATTGAAAATGATGTTAGGGCTTTCCGGGTTGAGTGGTAATTGTCGACTACGCCACCTGTGGTGTCTGGTGATGCGCCGCTACAGTCCGCTGAGGCCCGATGTCATGGCGGCTAAAGTTCTCGCTGCTCCCCACAGGCGGAGAGCGGCCTCAGGGCAGGCAAGGCAGGATGAAGGGGATAGTAGTAGTAGCGCGGGGAGTACGGGCACCGTGTCGCGTGGTATGGTGCGTAATGAACAGTCCGGAGGCCTTAGTGATGAATTTCCAAGGCTTTACTCACAGTTCTCATAAGCAGCGCAAGGCTTCTCCCTGCTCCTCGCGGAGTCCTTCGGACACCAGGGACGGGGGTCCGACTACCTCCGAGGAAGTCCAGTGTGAGGTAGCATCCCTACACCAGAGTGTTCCTGCACTACAGACTTTACCCCTTCCCGTCTGTGCGTGTGTAGATAGGCCGGGTCTCCCTCTGAGCTCCTCTCAGGTGTAGGGCTCGGGTGGCAATTCCTCTCCATCCGAAGCCCGCTGGGATCCTCAGGGCCTAACCGGGCTTTCCCGTCCTGGACATAGAGTACGAGGTCCGGTGTCTGGGGCCGGTACTCCTCTTGCAGCCGGAATCCCTCTGAATAGATCAGGTAGGCGAGGACAGGTGGTGTACTCCGCTCCGTCTGCATCCTCCCCGGGACCCATTTGCTAGGGAGCCACACTCTAAAGCTCCCGGGCCTTCTTGATCCTGGTCCTTGGCCGGGTTGAGACATTCCTCGTCTGCAACCTACCTCTCGTCCCACAGATTGGGGTACGAGGGCTGTGTCCCATGCCGCTGCAGGCCCACACAGGATCTGCGCTCCCGGAGGGAAGTCACTTTACACACAGTATTTTGACACCACAGTACGACCACTTGACAGGACAGGTCCACACAGAAGCAAAAGGACCAGCAAGAGACCGAAGGACCAGAAAGAACCAAGATCAAAGATGGCATACTATTAAATATGAAATTAGAGGTGTAGCTAACTAACTGTTCCTCCACCCACACCCACTAATTGGTTCCTACCACTTTGTGTTCCCCAGTCTCCCTGTAACCAGGGGAGCCGCACCTAGTGCCTACTAGTTCCCTCTGGTGGAAATGTGGTGTTGGATGCAAAAGGCTGGAACACTACCCCACACCAGGCTTACCTCAGAGGAGGAACACCACACTCCATTAAAGAAGTGCAGCATTCCTGTGGCGGCCGAACCCTCAGGGGCGCCACATAATCACCACCAGTAAAGCTTAGAGGAAACCGCCATTAAGTTGTGGACTGATTATTGCTGCGCCATCAATCCCTGCACTACAACACCCAGCACAACCTATCCCATCTACACTGCCCTGGAGCTAAGCTCTACCTGTGGAGAGCCACACCATCCCTGCTGCACTAACATCAGCTCCAGAGGACCTGCTCCGCTGCGGCGGCGACCTTAGCCGCATGCCACAGGTGGCGTCACAAACTTTATACAATCACTATAAATCCCCAATCAATAACCCCTTTTTATTGACCGCCCTGGGTCACGGACCGGGTCACTGCCACTGTGACATCCCCCAGCATCTACCGGCCCGTCACCGGGTACCCCACGGCCCAGGGGGCGCGTCAACTTGGCGAACATGAACAGGATTCACGAAGCCCGGTATAACCAGATCCTGTGTGCCATAGACTTTATTAAACGGTGTTATCACGTGGTTTGCCGCCCGCCAAGGGGGAAGAAAGAAGCCCCGATCCGGAACCGCCGGGTAAGAGATCCTTCCGCCTGCAGAGCAGCATACTGGTGCGTCAGGAGACGCCCAGGACCTGGCTGAGGTTCACTAGGGGGGAGGAAGATGCCCAGCATGGGAGAGGATTCAGCCGCGGGCGTGGCCGCCGCCACTGTAATGCCGTTATCAATGCCATATATACCAGGGTTGGCGTGGTTGCCCCAGTACTCAGGGGAGTCGCACACCCTGAACGACTTTGAGGAGAGACTGCGCAGTTTGTTTAAAGTGTACCCCCTGTCTGAGGAGCAAAAAGTCAGCATCCTCATAGGACAGCTAATCGGTGCAGCCAAGAGAGAAGTGAAGTCCTGGCCGGGCAGGGACAAAGGCACTGTAAAAGAAATACTGGCCCAATTAAAGGATATCTTTGACACCCGCACTGCAGCAGAAATTAAAATGAAGTTTTACGGGTGCAAACAAAGGGTGCAGGACCGTGTACGGGACTATGCTCTAAACCTGCAGGAGGCGCTGCGGGCCATCAAACAGGTAGACCCCGACAGTGTGCGAGATGAGGACAGAATGCTAACTGAGCAGTTTATTGAGGGGCTCCTGTCCAGCGCTCACAGGACACAGCTGCGCATTATGGCTCTGCAAAACCCTGATCTGGACTTTACGCAATTTAAAGACAGAGCCATCCGGGTGCTGCAAGACCCAACCCCAGGCGGCACTGCATCCTTTCGACGTCGAGCTATCACATATCACCAGGAGGTGGCGTCCTTTTCCCCAGAACCTGTGGAGGCTGACGCACAGACTCTGGACAATGACCCGTCTGTAGACCTGCGCCTTTAGGTCCATAAGCTGACCAAAAACGTGGCTGCGTTAACCAAAACCATACAGGCCATTCAAGTGTCCCCCGAGGAAAAGATCCAGCTGGCTTCCAGTCCAGATGACGCCCCATGGCGACGACAGAGAAGGATTCCACCGATCAGAGGGAGGAACAGCGATTGCTGCGACCAGGACGGACAACCCATCTGCCGCCGCTGTCAAAAGGCGGGCCACTTTGCAAGATTCTGAGGAACGAGCAACCCCTGGGGCAAAGGCCAACCCCCAGTAGTAAGACGACCAGGCCCACAAAGCTGGCGAGACAAGTATGTGGGAGGACGACCGGTCCTGCCTGTCGTGCTTGATGGCATCCCAATGAACGCGTTGCTGGACACTGGGTCCCAGGTGACCACGATGCCATATATCCTTTATAAACAATACTGGACTGATTCAGACATTACCCGCCGTCCAGATGAACATCTTAACATCTATGCCAGCAATGGTCAGCCCTTGCCTCAGGTGGGGTATAAAGAGGTGACCATAAAAGGTGGCAAAGTAGAATTGCCATCACAAGGAATGATTATTGTTGATATTGACCGCCGAGAAAGTCATCCCATGATAACCTTAGGCACTAATATGATAGAAAATTGTCTTGGAGAAATTATTGTTTTGTTGCAACAGGTCGCAGAGACTGCCAGTTCCAGTCAGCAGCGAGTTCTGCAGAAGGAGATCAGAGCCCTTTTGAAAAGACAACAGGTAGAGCTGTCTGGAGGGGAAATTGGCAGTGTCAGAATGAGTGATCCGTTCCCCACTGCAATGCCCCCTAGGAGTGAAATGTTAATATGGTGTCGAGCAGCAATTGGTCTCAGGGGTCAAGATTATCATGCCCTGGTAGAACCCGTGTACTCTGATAGCAGGCCCACTATCTTGACGGCCAGGGGGTAGTCGATGTCCGCAAGGCGAGAGTACCGATACGCATCCTGAATTGTGGGGAGAAAGAGTTCCATTTACCCCGGTATGCTACCCTTGCTAAGCTATTCACTGTCAGTAACAACTCAATAAAGACAGTGGAACCCTTGCCTCTATCCAAAGTGGCGGAGGATAATGGTTCCAAGGGACAGATAGAGGATTGGTGTCAGAAGCTACAAGTGGGCACTGACTCCACCCCTTTGCACCAAAAGCATGGAGTATACCGGGTGGTCCAAGAGTATGAGCGAGTCTTCAGCAAACATCCACTAGACTTTGGGCAGGTAAAAGGGGTTCAACATCATATCCCCATGGGAGATCATCCGGCCTGTACCCCCAGCTCACTATCAATGTGCCAAAGGGATGTTACGGGAGATGAAGGAGGCTGGGGTGATAAGGGATAGTCGTAGCCCCTGGGCAGCTCCATTAGTTCTTGTTAGAAAGAAGGATGGTACAATGAGGATGTGTGTTGATTACAGGCAGATTAACTGCATTACACATAAGGATGCCTACCTATTGTCGCAGAGTGCATCTTCTTACAGTCACCACTGTACTTACGAGAGCTTCAATCAGCAAGATATCTTGAGTAAACAGTATTTACTTCATACTGATTAAACATGAGATTCAGTGTCACATAGTCCGTGTGCTGCTGACATAACACATTCAGGAAAGAAAGAAAAAAACAGGAAGTAAAAACAACCAACAATTGAGAGCTCTCCTCCCCCACATTACAGCAAGCATATAACTTTACACACTATCGCCATCTGCTGTCTGGTTAGTATAAAGTCCTCCTTTCACTTATAATAAGTCCTAATCTGTTGTATATGCCAACACCCTTTCTCAACAGTAAGGAAGGACTTATTCAATCAAACCCAACTTTTTTATTAGTCTCTGGTGTTTATCAGCATTCAACGCCTTCGTGAAGATGTCTGCTGTCATTTCTTCAGTAGGACAATACTCTAACTTCAAGACTCCTTGTTCCTGATGATCTCCCAAGAAATGATATTTCACATCAATATGCTTGGTTCTTGGATTGACTCTTTCCATCTGAGCAAGAACAAGACATCCTTGATTGTCCTCTTTCAGTTTTGCTGGTTCCAACTGTGGTTGTCCTAATTCTGTCAACAATTGTCTTAACCACAGTACTTCTTGACTCGCATGTGCTGCGGCAACATATTCTGCTTCTGTTGAAGACAGTGTCACAATTGACTGTTTCTTACTTGTCCAACTTATTGGTCCACCTGAGAGAAAAAAAATATGTCCACTGGTAGATCTTCTGTCCGTTGGATCTGCAGCCCAATCTGCATCAACATATCCTGTTAAAATGCAATTATCACTTGTGGGTAATTTCAGCTTAACATTGCTAGTTCCTTTCAAATAACGCATTACTCTCTTCACGGCATTCCAATCAGCTTTATTTGGTTTTGATACCTTTCTACTCAGGATTCCTACTGCTGCTGCGATGTCTGGTCTTGTAACGGTCGCTAGATACAGTAGTTTTCCTATTGCTGTTCTTCATTATTTGGTAGAATATTTTTTTCACTGTTCATCTCTTTGAGATAATTAGTTTCCATTGGAGACTTTACTGTTTTTGCATCCTTTAATCCAAATTTTTCTGTTATGTCTTGAATCATGTGATTTTGATTCAGTAGGAAACTTCTGTCTTCTTCTCTTTCTACCTGTATTCCTAGGTACTGTTTTACATTTCCCAAGTCTTTGATTTCGAAATGTCGCTTCAGGATTTTTAGAATGTTTTCTTTATCCCTTTCTTGTTTAAAACAAATCAAAATGTCGTCTACATATATGAGTACATAAATCCAT
Organism: Phyllobates terribilis; assembly: GCF_046119375.1. Taxonomy (NCBI): domain Eukaryota; kingdom Metazoa; phylum Chordata; class Amphibia; order Anura; family Dendrobatidae; genus Phyllobates; species Phyllobates terribilis. The sequence goes on from NW_027362770.1 coordinate 144,816,762, forward strand.
CTATTAATCAGCCTTTTTGTGTACAAGCATGGATCAGCTTTGCTTCTTTGAAATTTTTCATTTATAAGTACTTCCGTGATTTTGTCATTCCACGCTTTAGCTGCTTGCTTTAAACCATATATGCTTTTCTGTAGTTTGCAAACTTTGTTTGGATTTCTTTCATCTTTGAATCCTGGAGGTTGTTCCATGTAAATGACTCGCCCCCTGGGCCGTGGGGTACCCGGAACCGGGCCTTCTGGTGTACGGTGCTGATGGGGGTAGTAGTGGCAACCCGATCCCGTGGCTCAGGGTGGTTAGACCAAATTGTGGCAGTCTATTTATCAGTGTTTTGAATGTCCGACTACGCCACCCGTGGATTGCGGTCAGGGATGACCGCCGCTGCAAGGCAGACCTCTGAGGCTGGTGTTGGTGTGCAGCAAAGGGATAGGATAACTCCCCACGGGAAGAGTGTAGCCTCAGGGCAATGTAGGTGGATGCTGGGGGTGATGGTGCAGGCGTAGCATAAATCACACTGTAGCATCGGCGTCCCTGCCTCCTGCTAGGCAGGGACGCCGTTCCCCTCACCTCTCCGCTCTGTGCCCGGCGTCTTCCTCCCGCTCTGCTGACAGCGCTCGCTGCTTCCTGGCCTCTGTGCTTAGGGCGCGCGCGCGCTCCCCCTCTCTTAAAGGGACCGCGCGCGCCGTCCTAAGGAGTCCCCGGCCAATGGCCGGAGGACCTCACCATATATAAGGCACCTCCTCCAAAATGGAGGTGCCCGAGCAATGTTGTTGAAAAGCCTTTCAACTCTGCTTCAGCCCTCAGGTCCCGTTACCAGTTACCTGACAGTCACCTGCCAGATTCCTGCTTGATACCTGCCTGATACCTGCCTGATATCTGCTTACCTGCTTGCTATCCTGTGGTCCGACAGTCTGCCTACCAGCACCTGTCAGTCTGTCTATGGATCAGTCCGCCTGCGGACCAGGAAGTACCTGCCAGATACCTGCCTGATACCTGCCTGCCTGTCCAGAGACTCTTACTCGCTCACCTGGGAGCGCTCACCTGCTACCTGCCTGCTAGCCTACCTGGAGGCTTAGCCGTCACTTGCTGTGACCACCTGCCTGTCCAGAGACTCTTACTCGCTCACCTGGGAGCGCTTACCTGCTACCTACCTGCTAGCCTACCTGGAGGCTTAGCCGTCACTCGCTGTGACCACCTGCCTGTCTAGAGACTGTTGCCCGCTCACCTGGGAGCGCTCACCTGCTACCTGCCTGCTAGCCTACCTGGAGGCTCTGCCGTCACTTGCCGTGACCACCTGCCTGTCCAGAGACTCTTGCCCGCTCACCTGGGAGCGCTCACCTGCTACCTGCCTGCTAGCCTACCTGGAGGCCCTGCCGTCACTTGCCGTGACCACCTGCCTGTCCAGAGACTCTTACCTGCTCACCTGGGAGCGCTCACCTGCTACCTGCCTGCTAGCCTGTCTAGAGACTCTTTCCCTGCTGTCACTTGCCGTGACCACCTGCCCGTCTAGAGACTCTTACACTGCTGTCACTTGCCGTGACCATCCGCCTGTCAAGAGACTGTCCCCGTCACTTGCCGTGACTTCCTGCCCCTTCTACCCAGAGACTGTCCCTGTCACCTGCCGTGACTACCTGCCCGCCTTCCCTGGGAGCCACCCGCTTCCTTACAAGGACTGCCCCTTTGTATAGTTGCTCAGAAGTTCCACCTCCCAGACCCGTTACAGTTTGCTCGGGCCATGGAACCCGGTGGCACCCAAGCTCCCTTGCTCTCGGACCTATGCCATGAACTGTCCCGTCAGAGGTCCCAACAGGAGTCCATCCTGAGCCACCTGCGTAGTGTTAACTCCCGCCTGGACACACTGACTACATCTTCAGGACCGGCTTCCAGTCGCACGACTCCTACCCCGGCAGCGCCGCTGCCCATCAATTCCATGGCATCACTTCCCGGTCCCCGCCTCACCGCCCCGCCTCGTTTTGGCGAAGATCCCGGTCAGGCACGGGGCTTCATTAACCTGTGCACTCTGCAATTCGAACTGTTGGCACACCAGTTTTCCACCGACCGAGCCAAAGTAGCCTTCATCATGTCCCATCTCACGGGGGAGGCGCTGGCTTGGCTAAATCTTCTATGGGAGAGAGGAGACCCCCTGGTGTCCAATCTGCCAGCCATTCTCTCGGCCTTCCGGAAGGTCTTCGACGAACCAGGACGGAGAACCTCATCCGCCTCATCTCTGCTACGCCTCCGCCAAGGAAGTCTCACCGTGGGCCAATATGCCATACGGTTCCGTACCCTTGCTTCGGAGCTTGCCTGGGATAACGACGCCCTGGTGTCCGTCTTCTGGGAGGGTCTGTCCGGCCGTATTAAAGATGAACTCGCCGGTCGGGACATTCCTACCACTCTCGACGACTTGATTACACTTGCCACCCCGATTGACATCCGGTTCCAGGAGCGCACCAAAGAGGTCACCCGTGAGAGGAGGTTTCCACGCCTTGCCCCTACCTTCCAGAGATCCGTTACTCCTCCGGCGCACTCACCCGAGCCTATGCAGGTCGACCAGACCAAGATGGTCAAGACCCGTCAGGAATTACGCCGTGCCGAGGGGAGCTGCTTCTACTGTGGCAGTAAGGAGCACCGGATCCGTTCCTGCCCGGAGAGGTCGGGAAACGCCTGTGTCTAGGATCGCTCAGAGAGGTCACCCTAGACAGAAATAAACCCTTTCCATCTCTAATGCTGTCGGTCTCTATCATCTGCGGGGAGAACCGTTATTTTGAACTGGCTCAACTTGACTCTGGAGCTGCCGGAAATCTCATTTCTCAGTCCCTGGTAGAGAAATACCGCTTTCCCACCAAACCTCTGGCTGTACCCTTATCTGTCGCCGCCGTGGATGGGGGCCTCTTACCACATCCCATCCAACTCATCACCGAATCCATAACTCTGCAGGTGGGAATGCTGCACTCTGAGAGCATCTGCTTCCATGTTCTGCCTGGACTCTCTCACGCCCTCTTGCTAGGCCTACCTTGGCTCCAGAAACACGCACCCGTGCTTGATTGGCAGACCGGAGAAGTTCTTCGCTGGGGACAGGACTGCCATAAGACTTGTTTAGTTCCCGTTCATCCTGCTCGTCCTTCTCCTACCCCAGCCAATCTACCCGGCCTACTGGCTCCCTATTGGTCTTTCGCGGACGTCTTTAATAAAAGAGAAGCAGAGACATTACCCCCTCATAGACCATACAACTGCCCAATTGACCTGATGCCCGGCGCTACTCCTCCCCGTGGGCGTATTTACCCTTTGTCCGCTGCTGAGACCCGGTCCATGTCTGAATATATTGAGGAGAATCTGGCCCAGGGATTTATCCGGAAATCTACCTCCCCGGCGGGAGCAGGCTTCTTCTTCGTCAAAAAGAAGGACGGCTCACTCCGTCCCTGTATAGACTATAGAGGCCTTAACCTGATCACAGTGAAGAATAAATACCCCCTTCCGCTCATTCCTGAATTATTTGACCGTCTGAGGGGGGCTAGAATCTTCACCAAGCTGGACCTCCGTGGGGCGTATAATCTGGTCCGTATCTGTCAGGGGGATGAATGGAAGACGGCATTCAACACCCGGGATGGCCACTATGAATATCTTGTAATGCCCTTCGGTCTTTGTAACGCTCCCGCCGTCTTTCAAGAGTTGGTCAATGACATCTTCCGTGACCTTCTCTACTACTGCGTGGTGGTGTACCTGGACGACATCTTGGTCTTCTCTCCGGATCTTCTCACTCACCGGAGAGACGTTCGTCAGGTCTTGCTCAGGCTCAGGCAGAACCACCTCTACGCTAAATATGAGAAGTGCCTCTTTGAGCATACCTCGCTTCCGTTTCTGGGCTACATAATCTCTCAGACCGGCCTACAAATGGACCCTCCAGCTTATTTCCCGGCATTACTGGTGGCCTACCCTGCACAAGGACGTAATAGACTTTGTTTCAGCCTGTGTGTCCTGCGCCCGCAACAAGGTTCCGAGACATCTGCCAGCCGGCCGTCTCCTTCCTCTTCCTGTACCTGCTGCCCCGTGGCAGCATATAGCTATGGACTTTATAATGGACCTCCCTGTCTCTGCCGGTTGTACGGTCATATGGGTGGTCGCTGACCGCTTTTCCAAAATGGCTCACTTTATTCCCCTGCCGGGTCTCCCGTCTGCATCAGAGTTAGCTAAAGACTTTATCCATCATGTCTTCCATCTTCATGGTCTTCCTCTCCACATCGTATCCGACCGAGGGGTTCAGTTCACCTCTCGTTTTTGGCGAGCCATGTTTAAACTGCTGGGGGTCACCTTGGACTTTTCTTCTGCTTATCACCCACAGTCCAATGGCCAAGTAGAACGGATCAGCCAAATTTTAACCAGTTACCTCCGGCACTTTGTTAATGCTCACCATTCCGACTGGGTGGACCTTTTACCGTGGGCCGAATTTTCTTACAATAATCACGAGAGCGAATCTTCCTCCAAATCCCCGTTTTTTGTAGTCTTCGGTCAGCATCCTCGGATCCCGTTTCCCGTCTCTGCCTCGGTGGACAATCCGGCTGCGGAATCTCTCGTTAACGAATTTTCCTCCATTTGGGAAAGTACCAGATCCGCACTTCTTCAGTCATCCGAGCGAATGAAAAAACAGGCTGACAAGAGACGTCTGGATCCACCACAATTCCGTCCTGGAGATAAGGTCTGGCTCTCGTCCAAATATGTCCGGCTCAAGATTCCTTCCTACAAGTTAGGGCCTCGGTTCATCGGCCCACTGGAAGTTATCAAACAAATCAACCCGGTGCCCTATAAATTGAAACTCCCGGCGAACTTGCGGATTCCTAACTCCTTCCATGTATCTCTACTCAAACCCGTGATACTTAACTCTTTTTCCAAGTCTACAGGTACGCCTCCTGCTCCGGTTTACGCTGAAAACGAGTTTGAGGTAGAGAACATTCTGGCCACAAAAAGGGTAAGAGGAAGAACCTTTTTTCTAGTGGATTGGAAGGGGTTTGGTCCTGAGGAGAGAACATGGGAGCCCCGGGAGAACATCCATGCCCTGCTCATCCTTGATAAATTTCTGTCTGGCCTAAAAAAGGGGGGGCCTAAAGGGGGGGGGGTGCTGTAGCATCGGCGTCCCTGCCTCCTGCTAGGCAGGGACACCGTTCCCCTCACCTCTCCGCTCCGTGCCCGGCGTCTTCCTCCCACTCTGCTGGCAGCGCGTCGTCCTAAGGAGTCCCCGGCCAATGGCCGGAGGACCTCACCATATATAAGGCACCTCCTTCAAAATGGAGGTGCCCGAGCAATGTTGTTGCAAAGCCTTTCAACTCTGCTTCAGCCCTCAGGTCCCGTTACCAGTTACCTGACAGTCACCTGCCAGATTCCTGCTTGATACCTGCCTGATATCTGCTTACCTGCTTGCTATCCTGTGGTCCGACAGTCTGCCTACCAGCACCTGCCAGTCTGTCTATGGATCAGTCCGCCTGCGGACCAGGAAGTACCTGCCAGATACCTGCCTGATACCTGCCTGCCTGTCCAGAGACTCTTACTCGCTCACCTGGGAGCGCTCACCTGCTACCTGCCTGCTAGCCTACCTGGAGGCTTAGCCGTCACTTGCTGTGACCACCTGCCTGTCCAGAGACTCTTACTCGCTCACCTGGGAGCGCTTACCTGCTACCTACCTGCTAGCCTACCTGGAGGCTTAGCTGTCACTCGCTGTGACCACCTGCCTGTCTAGAGACTCTTGCCCGCTCACCTGGGAGTGCTCACCTGCTACCTTCCCTCTAGCCTACCTGGAGGCTCTGTCATCACTTGCCGTGACCACCTGCCTGTCCAGAGACTCTTGCCCGCTCACCTGGGAGCGCTCACCTGCTACCTGCCTGCTAGCCTACCTGGAGGCCCTACCGTCACTTGCCGTGACCACCTGCCTGTCCAGAGACTCTTACCTGCTCACCTGGGAGCGCTCACCTGCTACCTGCCTGCTAGCCCGTCTAGAGACTCTTTCCCTGCTGTCACTTGCCGTGACCACCTGCCCGTCTAGAGACTCTTACCCTGCTGTCACTTGCCGTGACCATCCGCCTGTCAAGAGACTGTCCCCGTCACTTGCCGTGACTTCCTGCCCCTTCTACCCAGAGACTGTCCCTGTCACTTGCCGTGACTACCTGCCCGCCTTCCCTGGGAGCCACCCGCTTCCTTACAAGGACTGCCCCTTTGTATAGTTGCTCAGAGGTTCCACCTCCCAGACCCGTTACACACACAGAGTCCAATGGTGCAGTTCAGGCCTTTTACTCACAGTTGATATCCAAGTCACTTCTGTCAGCAATGACTGCCCAAGCCGTGCTGCGTCCACCAGGTGAGGGGCTCGGTCAACCCCCAGGCAGTTCAGGAGTATGGCACAGGACCCCCTTCTATCCTTTCTCTGGCCTCTCGTGCCCCACCAGTGACCACGCTTCTGTCCGGCTGCCTCGGGCCTTCTCTGGTAAAACTTGGCGCCAGTTTCCCTGACCCTATGTGGTGCCTTCCTAGCGGGTATAGCAAGGGGTCGCACCAAAAAATGATCACGACCTCCGGTTCTTGGCTGAGGGATGATTTACCTCCACCAACTTGGGAATCCGGTACCCTTCCGCGGCCTGACCCTTCACCCGATATAACGTGGGCTTGCAACGGTTGCTGTCCATTCTGCTCTCTTAGGGTCCCTTCTGCCTTCTTGTTTCTGGAGCCTTTCTACTCCTCTGTCTCTCCTCTTTCCTTCCTTCTCCTTCTCCTCTTCTCCTCTCTGGCCCCGGCCTTCTCTCCAGGCCTGCCTCGTGGAGCTGAGCTCAGGCTGAGCCACAGCTCCCTGTCAGCTCTGACTGAGCTGCTACTCTGCTTCTCTCAGAACTCAGAACTCCTCACTAAAGATGGCTCCCACCTTTTATCTGCTTCTCTGTGTCTGAGCTCAGGTGACCTGCACCCAATGAGCTCCTTCCTATGCTCCAGAAACCGTCCCCTCTGCTCCTACATCACTGGGTTCTCTCCCCCCTCCCCACTCCAGCCAGGGACATGGTCAGTTGTGCCTGCATAAATGGGAGCACCGTCGAGCCTAGTCAGTCGTGCCTGCATAAATGGGAGCACCGTCGAGCTGTCCCCCAGAAATGGGGTGAGTGTGTGTATGCAGCTAACTGAGCCCTGGTCCACACTCCATCCTTACCTGGGAGTGGAATATCACACCTCTGGTTGAGGTGCAATACCCCTGTGGCAACCAAACCCTCGGGGCGCCACATAAATGTCTTCTGTTAAATCTCCATTCAGAAAAGCTGTCTTTACATCCAGATGTCTTAATTCCATCTGTTTCATTGCTGCAACTGTAAGTAAAGTTCTTATTGTAGTGTGTTTGACAACTGGAGCAAATGTCTCATCATAGTCTTCTCCATATTTTTGAGAATACCCTTTAGCTGCGAGTCTTGCTCGGTATCTTTCAGTTGTGCCATCTGTTTGGTATTTTGCTTTAAAAATCCATTTACATCATATGGCTTTTCTTCCTTCTGGCAAATCTGTTAGTGTCCATGTATTTGAATCATGCATGGATTTAATTTGTGTTTCTGTTGCTTCTATCCATTTATTAGCTTCTTCTTCAGGAAGTTTAGATATGTCTTCCCAAGAGGTAGGCTCATAGATTTTTCTTATGCTTGTCTTGTATAAGAGAATGAGAGACGTTTTGGTGGTTTTCCTTTGTTCTCTCTCATTGAACGTCTTGCTTCTCTGTCTGTTTGTAGTTGTGATTCTTCACTTTCAGTATTTTGTTCTTCATTAATTTCTACTTCTTTCTCATCAGATATTTCTTCAGTTATGTCACTATTGTTTTTCTCACCTTTTGTTTCAACTGAAATCATAATGTCTTCATTTAAATCTTCAATGAATGTCACACTGTTACTCACCATAACTCTGTCAGTTTTGGGATCTAGGATTCTATATCCTTTGCAATTTTCACTATATCCAACGAATATTCCTTCCATGGATCTGTTTTGAAGTTTGGAACGTTTTTTCTGTTGGAATGAATATAAAAACTTTACATCCAAAAACTTTTAAATGATTGACACTTGGTTTCATACCTTGCCACAGTTCATATGGAGTTTTCGTCAGTGTTCTGGAAAAAAGTAGGTTCTGTAGATATGTAGCTGTCATTGCTGCCTCACCCCAATATTTCTCTGGTAGTTTGGAATCCGTCAGCATACATCTTATCATTTCTGTTAGAGTTCTGTTTTTCCTTTCTGCTACTCCATTTTGTTCAGGTGTGTATGGAACAGTTTTCTGGTGCTCTATTCCATTTTGTCTTAAGTATTCTTCTATTCTGTGACCTGTAAATTCACCTCCATTATCACTTCTGATGACAATTGGCTTCCTTTGAAATTTGTTACTTGATCTTGTTACATAGTCTACAAGTTTATCAAAAACTTCACTTTTGTTCTTAATTAAGTATGTGACTGTGTATCTTGAGTAGTCATCTATAAAAGTCAACATGTATCTATTGCCTCCTGATGTAGTCACTTTCATGGGTCCACATACGTCAGTATGCATCAAATCAAGTGGTCTTTCGCTTTTCATCTCACTTTCTTTTGGAATAGATATCCTTGTGGCTTTGGATTTTATACAACATTCACATCTTACGGTAATTGAGCAATCTGATATCTTTAAATCTTTTGTCAATTCTTTTCTCTGTAGTTCCCTTATACTGTCAGGGTGTCTATGTCCAAGACGTCTATGCCACATGTGAATACAGTTTTTGTGATCATGTGTACATACCTTCATCTGTTCCTTTGGTGTGTCAAAATGATATAATTGTTCATCTGCCTTGACTTTGGTTATCACCTTGTTTCCTGCAATAATTGCACACTCATTGTCTTTGAATTTTACTGTAAGTCCTTTTGCTGTTAAACGTTTCACAGATAATAATCCGCCTTCCAATTTTGGAACATACAACACATCCTGTACAAGTATCTTTGAATCTTGTCCGAACTTGTTTGAACAATTTAGCATACCTTGTCCGATACCTTCTGCGGTCATTTTGCTTCCATCTGCAAGATAAATGGCTTCTTTCTTATCTAAATCAAGATCAGTAAAGAAATTCTTGTTACTTGTCATATGACTTGTTGCTCCTGAATCAATAAACCAACCAAGTGATGATTTCTTGTCTGTTACTTTAAATGTGCCATTCCAATTATTCTCACATGAATCGGAAATTGTGTTTTTTACTTTCTGTGTATGCTTTTTATGTTGTAATTTTTGTTGTTCTGCTTTCCATACGGTACAGTCTTTTTTTAAATGACCTTTTTTCTTACATCTGAAGCATTCTCTTGTCTCTTTATTATAGGGTTTTTTAAATTCTGTAGCTTTAAGAGCGTTTTCACTGTCCTTTTCAGTAGAAGAATCATTTTTTGTTCTTTTCTTCTCTGATATTCATCTATTAGTCTTGTTTTCACAAAATCTAATGTAATGTCAGTTTCTAGTCTCGTCTCAAGGGCATTTATCAAGGCTGTATACGAATCTGGTAAACTGCACAATAATATAGCTGCTACATGACTTTCTTTAATGTCTTCACCAATAGATCTTAGCTGTGATATCACTTCCGTCATTGAGAATATATGCTTCTGCATGTCGTCATTTGCACTCAATCTCATACTGTAAAGCTTTCTTAATAAAAATAACTTGTGATTCAAGCTAGGTCTTTCATACAGTTTTCTTAATTCTTCCCACATTCCATTAGCTGTTTCTTCATTTCTTATATGTATTAATTGAGCATCATCCACTAATAAGCTAATGGTGGCTCTCGCTTGTCTATTCTTCTTATCCCATGTCTGATTATCTTGATCTGGTCTTTCTGTAACAATTACTTCCCATAAATCATCCTTAGATAACAACATCTCTACTTTGAATTTCCATAACTGATAATTTTCACTATTCAGTTTAGCTACTGTGAATTTCAGTTCTGTGTTACTCATCATCTTTATATAGTCTTACTTGTTTAGAGAGTTGTACTGAAGATATTCTCCTGTTTTTTCTTCTTGCTGATAGTTCCTGTATGTCCTGCCTGTGTTGAATTCTCTGTAATTATATCCAGCTCCTGGGATCATGAATTCCTTTGTCACTCTGTATCTGGATTTATTTCCTTCTGTTTACAGAGCTTATCTGTGTGCTCAGTTATCTGAGGTTATAAACCAGGATCCTCTTGTAGTGCAGGCCTGTAGGGTCTGGGCTTTAGTGTCTGGGTTCCGGCCTGGGCCCATAACCTGTCACAGAGTGCATCTTCTTACAGTCACCACTGTACTTACGAGAGCTTCAATCAGCAAGATATCTTGAGTAAACAGTATTTACTTCATACTGATTAAACATGAGATACAATTCAGTGTCACACAGTCTGTGTGCTGCTGACATAACACATTCAGGAAAGAAAGAAAAAAACAGGAAGTAAAAACAACCAACAATTGAGAGCTTTCCTCCCCCACATTACAGTAACTTTACACACTATCGCTATCTGCTGTCTGGTTAGTATAAAGTCCTCCTTTCACTTATAATAAGTCCTAATCTGTTGTATATGCCAACACCTAGTACCCAGAATTGAGGAGTCACTAGCTGCATTAAGATCTGCTAATTATTTATCCACTTTGGATCTCACCAGTGGGTACTGGCAGGTTCCTGTGGCAGAGGCGGACAAAGAAAAGACCGCGTTTACAACACCAATGGGCCTCAGCGAGTTCAACTGCATGCCATTCGGGCTCTGCAACGCCCCAGGAACCTTCCAGAGGTTAATGGAGTGCTGCCTAGGACGCAAGAACTTCGAAACTGTCCTGCTGTACCTGGACGACGTAATTGTCTACTCGAAGACATATGAAGACCACCTGGAGCACCTGGCCGATGTGTTTGAAGCCCTATCTGGTTTTGGCCTGAAGGTAAAGCCGTCCAAATGCCACCTGTTGAAGCCCAAGGTGCAGTACCTAGGTCATGTGGTAAGCACCGAAGGTGTAGCGCCAGACCCTGAAAATGTCACCGTAATCAAGGACTGGCCAAGACCCTCCACTATCAAGGAAGTGCGGCAGTTCCTCGGGCTGGTTGGCTACTACAGGAGATTTATCAAGGGTTTCACCAAGATAGCAGCACCCATGCAGGACCTCCTGGTAGGCCAGTCCAAGAAGGCTAAGAACCCGAAACCTCCGTTCAAATGAGGTAAACCAGAAGACGAATCTTTCACCTGACTGAAGATAGCTCTGACCGGAGACGAAGTCCTGGCATACCCCGACTATGGCCAACCCTTTATACTTCATACAGATGCCAGCAACATGGGATTGGGAGCGGTGCTGTCCCAGGTACAGCAATGCAGAGAGAGAGTGATTGCCTACGCCAGCAGGAAGCTCCGGCCCACGGAAAGGAACCCTGACAACTACAGTTCCTTCAAGTTGTAGTTTCTCGCCATAGTCTGGGCTGTAACAGAGCGCTTCAAGCACTATCTCGCCTCCTCCAAATTTACAGTCTTCACAGATAACAACCCGCTGATGCACCTGGAGACTGCGAAGCTTGGTGCCCTAGAGCAACGATGGATGGCCCGACTGTCTAACTACCAGTTTACCATCAAGTATCGGGCAGGGCATAAAAATGCAAATGCTGATGCGCTGTCCAGGATGCCCAACTTGCCAGATGGGGGAGAAGACCCGGAAGGGCTGGAGGAGATCTACCCGCTTTTCATCGTCACGGGGTGACCCAGTGCTCCCACTGTGTGACCCAGTGCTCCCACTGTGTGAGGGACAAGCGCTCCGCCAACAGAGAGGCCACGTTCAACCCATTGCCCCACCATGGATGGGCAGAGACGCAGGATAGCGACCCGGCTGTCCGCCTAGTCAAGGAATGGCTGACGCAAGCTGAATCTCTCACCCTGATCCAGATGCTCCACAGGAGACCCAACAGTTGTGGAAGGAGAAGGGCAAACTGTTCATCTACGAGGGAAAGCTGTGTCGAAGAAGTATCAACTCCCGGACACATGAACTGGTCTGGCAGGTGGTAGTCCCGAGGCGGAATGCGTCGATGGTCTTAGAAGCATACCACGATGGAGCAGTACACTTCGGGTGGAAGAAGTTGGAAGTCCTGCTACGTGAACTATTCTACTGGGCTGGCACGAGGAAAGCAATTGAGAGATGGTGTCGAGAATGTGGTCCATGCAACCTGAGACGGAAAGATCGTGACAGCCAGAGGGCTACCCTGCAGCCCATCATCACCAAACAGCCACTTGAACTGGTAGCCTTGGACCACGTGAAGCTAGCCCCAAGCCGGTCAGGCTATGTCTATGCTCTCACCATAGTAGACCACTACTCCCGGTTCTTGGTAGTAGTGCCAGTGAAAGACCAGACGGCAGTCAAAGTGTTCCAACAGCACTTTTGTCGTCCGCACGGTTACCCTGAACGGGTGCTTACCGACCAAGGTCCAGCCTTTGAAGCAGAGGTGTTCCAGGAATTCTGTAACTTGTACAACTGCAAGAAAATAAGGACGACGCCGTATCATCCCCAGACCAACGGGTTGTGTGAGAAGATGAACCAGGTGGTAATAGACCTGTTGAAGACGTTGCCCCTTGAAGAACGTAGCCTGTGGCCAGAGAGGTTACCAGATTTGGTGGACCTATATAACCACATCCCGGTGAACTCCACCAACTGTACACCCGCTTACCTGATGAGAGCAAGACCTGGTAAGCTACCCATCAACTTAGACATGGTAGTCTTAACACCAGAGACGACATCACCAGACGCAGATTGGGATACAGAGCGGCAGCAACAATACCGCAAGGTGCAAGAGTGTGTTGAGAAAAGTTTGTCCCAGGCGAGACAGAAGCAAAAGAAAACTTATAATCAGCACGCACCTGCCCTTCCCTTATCACCTGGAGAACAGGTACTTAAGAGGAAAAGTCGAGTCCACAAGTTAGATGACCAGTGGGAGGTTGAGCCATACACCGTCCTACCCTCGAATTATGACAACACCAAAGTGTGCCTCATCAACAAAGATGGAGGGGAAACTTCAGCGGCAGTCTCAAGAGATCACTTGAAGATATGTCCTGAACAGTTGAAACACACAGAAGAAGATCAAGGCAGCCCTCGACCCACAGAAAGAGTGGAGGAAACGGTCCAGACAGTCCTCGGAGAATTTCCCCGGTCTTGGACGCAGGTGAACAAAGCGATTGTGGTACCGGTCTTGACCTTTCTCCAAGCGGCCTCACCGGAAGCTGCAGAGGCTCCAGAACATCTGGAAGACCAGTCGGCCCCAGAGACAGAGGTTTCATCAGCAGCAGATCAGGAGAATCTACCCTCTGCTAGCAGTGAACCTGTCGTACCCAGGGTGAGTCAAAGTATTCGTAGGAGATTACCCAACCTACCGGTGTTACCTCAGGCTACCTGTAATGTAGTTCACACTGAACCCACCACACCAGGGGTAGACACTAGGGACCAGGGTAGGTCAGTGACAACTAATGTACTACATAGATCGACCAGGAGTACTAAAGGTCAGCTTCTTGCCCGCTGGAGGAACTAAAGTATAAGAGAATTAAAGTGTATGTTGTATATAGTTGTACCCGTTAAATAATCTTGGATAAGTATCTTTGTTGAATTTATGGACAATTGGGCTACAGGACTAGGTGTGGTCAGGACAATATTGAATATAGTTACTAATCGGCCTAGAAAATAAACCGCAGGAGTGGCTGAAGACCAGGCCCACCGAAAGAGTGCCCTGAAGCCACCCCCAGGGATGATTCACAAAGTGGGTTGATGCGGTTACCACCAGCCAAATTACAGTTACCAGGATTGTGGCATAAGGACTAAGCGCCGCAGTGACTGCTTTCAATTTTTGTTGGGTTTTTGTAACTTTTGACTTTTTTAACCTGTTTGTAATGTGAATTGTTATTGTTAATTGTTAATTTTAAAAGGTGTCCTCAGTCTGGGAGTACTGAATTTAACTAGGGGGGAATGTGGCACCCCAGGGGTCCGGTTGCCACAGTGGCATTGCCTCCCTCACAAGAGGTGATGCCATGCCTGGAAGCAAGCAGGGGACCCCTAATCAGGTTTTGCTAAGCATGCAACACTGTCCTGGCTCCAGACCAGCAAGGGGAGCACCTCCCCTTGGCAACTGGAATCTGGGGGCGGGGTTAGTTAGTCTTATTGTGAGGAGTTGAAGTCAGGACGTCGAAGAGAGAGGAGCTGGGGAGTGGAGCTGCGCGGCAGTTCACCCCAGAAGTAGTCAACACAGAAGAACCGGACACCGGAGTCCGAGGCTGTGGGGGACACTGAAGGCCCAGCAGCAGAAACCGGAGGGCAGGAGACTGCAGGTCTCCTGGCCCCATCAGACGCCCGGAGGCTCAGCAGCACAGAGGACCCAGCACCGCCACGTGGGAGCGATGCACCAGCAAGGCCCGAGCTGCCTGCCATACGGGTGAGCACAGAAACGTTGCACTCAGGGACGAGAGCCAGCGCACAGCTACAAGTAGCAGGGCCAAAGAGTTTAGTGAAAAGGGAAGGCCTCCAACTTCACCTGGCAAGGAGGATTCTTTACTTGCTTCCAGGCTGCCCGGACTTCCACCTCTAGCCGGTACCCTAGTCCCGACTTGTCTAATCACCACCAGTAAAGCTAAGAGCAAACCGCCATTAAGTTGTGGACTGATTATTGCTGCGCCATCAATCCCTGCACTACAACGCCCAGCACAACCTATCCCATCTACACTGCCCTGGAGCTAAGCTCTACCTGTGGAGAGCCACACCATCCCTGCTGCAGTAACATCAGCTTCAGAGGACTGCTCCGCAGCGGCGGCTCCCTTAGCCGCATACCACAGATGGAGTCACGAACTTTATACAATCACTATACATCCCCAATCAATAACCCCTTTTTATTGACCGCCCTGGGTCATGGACCGGGTCACCGCCACTGTGACATCCCCCAGCATCTACCGGCCCGGCACCGGGTACCCCACGGCCCAGGGGGCGCGTCATGATCCTTTCTGTTCAGCTTTTTTCCCCAGTAAAATTCTAATGATGAGCAGTATTGGTGCTGTCCAACCTCTGTACTTCAACAAGATTGTTTCCATTCACCATTAGCAAGCAGAGATCTTGAAAATAACGAGGAACTGAGGAAGTTATTCATTTTCTTTCTTTAAACAATGATACATTTTCATTTGCATATAACACTTAAATTAGTTTAATTAGATATTTAAAGTGATATTTACCTGTTAGGGCCATTAAAGGGGTTGTCCAATACTCAGATATTGATGGAGCGGGGCAGTAGCCGAATGCGAGGTACTCATCTCTTTTGCCCTGGCACGTTACATGAAGGTGGGGGTCCTGGCTGCATGTGTTGACTTGCGCCTTGAGGGCGCTACACCTGTGCAGGCCGCATGTAACCGATGTTGATGCTTGGCCAGGACCAGATGTTTGACAATTCAAGGAGGGAGACCACCTGTTTAAAATAAACTTTTTACCGGAAATTAACTTAGGGAGGGTTATAAACAGTTTACCGAGGGTACGTATCTTCTCAAACGTTTCCTTGACAATACGTAACATTTTCCTCACACAAATTCAATCCCTTTCTCTTCTCTTTCTTTATTTGTTCTCTGTCTTCACTATTACTCACTATTACCACAACCCAGCTCAACACTACAGTTCAGCTAGCAAGAGTGCTTTACTCAGGCCCGGCGTCAGCACCCGGCGCACCTGGGCAAGTGCCGGGGCCCTGAGCAGGCGGGGGGCACCACTCCCCCGCGCTATGGGGCTTGTGAGCAGAGGAGCCCCTCCCCCCGCTTGATCAGGGCCCCAAGCCGGCACAATACTTACCTTTCCCCATGCCTCTGCAGCTCCGGGGTCTTCCGTGTCTCCTGACAATGACATCTCAGGTCAGAGGGGGCGATGACGTCTTTCCACCGCGACCTCTGCTGAGCAGTCACAGTGCAGCAGAGAGCGGGAAGACGGCGACGCTGAAGAGTACGGAGCAGAGCTGAGCAGAGCTGAGCAGCGGGAGCGATGAGGTGAGTATTTGATTTTTATTTTTTTTTTATGTATGGAGGCATGGGGTATTATATGGGGCCCAGGAGGCATGGGGCATTATATGGGGCCCAGGAGGCATGGGGCATTATATGGGGCCCAGTCTGCATGGGGCATTATATGGGGCCCAGCCTGCATAGGGCATTATTTGGGGCCCAGCCTGCATGGCGCATTACATGGGGGCCAGTATTCTGTATGGAGCATTTTATGGGGGCCAGTATTCTGTATGGCGCATTTTATGGGGACCAATATACTGTATGGAGCATTATATGGGTCCATTATTCTGTATGGAGCCTTATATGGGGTCCATTATTCTGTATGGAGCATTATATGGGGCTCATAATACGGTATGGAGGACTATACTGTCCGGTCTGCACTGTGGGCTGCGAGGATTCGCCGGTTTCTGAGCTATTGTAGAATTTACAATAGATATCACTCATGTAATGTAAGAAGTGAAATCTTTGGCATATATTTGGCATATATATATATATATATATATATATATATATATATTTCTCTGTGGTATCTGTGCATCATGAATCATGGTATGTGTTAAAGGGGCCCACTGAGACTCTTTCGCCCGGGGCCCACGAAAACCTGGAGCCGGCCCTGCCTTTACTCAACCAGCAGTTCCATGAGGGAACTATGGTGCCAGTATGGCCGGTACTTATCTTCTCTTCCACTGACGCTCTGAAATTCGCACCCGAGGAACTCACTTTGTTTTGCGTACTCCATCCTGTTCAGGCCCATTACCTCTACGAGTTATAAACCCTGGGCCTTACTGCTAGGTGTCCTCTCCCAGGACCCATCTCCGATAAATCACTGTCACTTCATTTCTGCTCCGGATCACGCTATCTCTCTCCCGGTCTCCTCTCACTTCTAGGGACACCCAAGAAATGCAACACTGCTCACACCAGACCTTAGGTCTCTTCTCTATGCACTCCAGGCAATATCTGACTTCTCAACAGGAAACTGTCTCTTTCCCTTCAGCTTAATCCCTCCCACTCTGGGCTAGTCCCAGTTATTAACTCTTGTTATCCCTACTGTTAGCAATTCACAATATCTCTAAATCACTTTAAACACCCAAAAGGAGAAAACTTTACACTTTTTTTTTGGACGAGGAGGCACCTGGACTTGGTCCATATGTACAATAGAGGACTTTATATTACTTTCCATTCCCAAGTACCCTTGCAACCGCAATCCACCCAGCATGTTGCATTGGAGCCATGTTATAGAGAGTGTTTTCCCAGCATGTACTCTCTAAGACGTTTGGTGGCTGCAATGACATTTTACAGAATAATCACCTAGCAGCTGTCAGAGCACCGGGAGCCGTGTTACTAAATGGACTTTAGTAAATCAATATGAGCTTGTGAATCCACAGCTTGCAAGCTGCCTCTTTAAATCAATGTAATCAAACCAATTAATAAAGCCCAAGTAGAAAGTTGTGATACATTGGAATTACATCAGCCGGAGAATTAACACGTTTTGTGCCACGAAGGGTTGCGGGAACGATTTACGAAGCACGATTTACACATTCCTCCATTAGTTGCTAGTGAGGCCTACTCTGACTCATTAAATAATTGAGGAGAGCTGTCGCTGCTGATAAGCACTTCCGTACCGTCATTCTAGAAAACTGTTCTTTTAATTATCTGGATTAAATGTAACACGTATGCAGTGATTAGGGGAGCGCTGAGATTTACAGTAGGATATGTGACACCGAATTCTGGAGAATGCAATGTATCAGCTCAAATATGATTATAGGAGTATCAACGGTAATGGCTGCTTGTGGAAGACTCCATGGGAAAATAAAATGAGAAAAATCTGATTAATAATGCAAACTGAGTTGGTAAAAGTCATGGTGTGACTGCCGCCAAGCTGCCTTTGGTGCTTCTTCAGGCTCAATTGCTTGAGACATACTGGTTGCTAAGGATGCAATGACTTAAAGAATGTCCCTAGCAATCAGCCTGTCTAAGGTCTCATGTTGTAATGATCTATAATGGGGAACCCACAGAGGTGCGCGAGGCCATGCTCCACCTCCATTTGCCTTCCCATTTTGGCAATCTCAAGATATATTCTTCGCTTGAAACATTTTTTGACATTAGACCCCGCTGGAGTGCCTTATGGGGCCAAAGATGCCGCATTACAGCCTGCACACGACTATAAAAAGGAAGATTTGACCCTTAAGAAGAATATTTCAATTCGTTAAAAAATTAAGGCCATATTTGTCAAGTTTTTGTAAAATTGTGTTGTAGTATTGGTAGATAGTTGGTTATTAAAACAAAAAAATATTGGATTTTACCATCGAAAATTAAACTTTTAACAATAAGATTTAAATGTATATTTATAAAGTGAGGGAACAGGCAAATTCAGAATATGGAAGTCTTCTATACTTCCCTCCTTCCCCATATCTGCAACAGAATATTCCTCCAAAAAAATCTGTTTTTTTTCCCCCTAAAAAACGTGTCACCCTTGACCATGGGCTAAGTCTAGAGATGGACCAGCATCCAGTCCGTTCCTATGTGGCAACAGGTCTTCGCTTCTTGGCCTCTAAAGCTTCCTAGGCCCTGTGACGTCATATGAGGCCTAGTAGGTGCTAGAGGCGCCAACCACAATACTGGGCCAAGGTGCTGAAGTGGAGACTGGCTGCCACGGAGGACTGGACTGTATGCTGAACCTAATCAAACTGATCATCTCTAGTTGAGTCTAGTTACAATTTTCTGGTCCTATAATGGATGCAGATGGGAAAAGAGAGTAATGTCCACTGTGACTGGAGCGGTAGTGAGCATGTGCGACCAGCACTCATCTAGGCAATGAATGGAGCAATGGTCGCATATGCTCACTACTGCTCCAGTCAAACACTTTGTTCTTGTGATCAGTGGTGTTCCATTGGTGGAACCACCAGTGATCATACATTTCTCACTTATCCTATGGATAGGTGATATATGTTCTTTATGTGACAAACCCATAATTTCTCAACTAATTTCTGTTCTTCTTTATATAGTGTAATATTTATAGTAATCCAGTTCCAGTTAAGGTGATATTACTATATTGTCTACTTTCTCTAACTATGATAGTCCAAGGAGTTATGCAAATTGTTGGCAGCTACCGGTGACAACTCTTTGATATCTGCAGCATTGACCTTGCTGATGTGGGCCCTTTTAACTATACATCCAGCATGCAGATTAAAGACACCCATAATGACCTAATGGAATCACAGTCAGTGAGTGATGGCTTTGATTGACAGCTGCTTGGACTGTGCATTGCAAATGTTTCCCGTTCTGCTAAATCCTGTTTGCATTCTCAGCGCTTGTTCCATTGTCCAAAGAACAAGCTGAATCCACTTGACTCTCACATTTCAGCAACAGGTGGCGGTTATAATTAGGCACATGCCTAGTCTAGATAGGCCTGCTGGTTTACATTAGTGCTGAATATACTATACAACAGTGAGGATCAAACTGGTGGTCCCAGAACAGCATCTGACCAGCAGGTCATAAATGAGAAGACAATTATGTGGAGCATTCAGGCGGTAAGCTGGCTTTCAGGTGTTTGCCGGGGTTGCGTTCATCATTTGAAAACTTGGCGGTGAAAATATGACTTTGACTGAGGAGAGCATATGCTTGAAACTTGAGCTCATGGACCTTGTCCACAGCTATGGTAGGGTTTGTTGCCGATATTAAAGCAAAACTTCATTCCCAAGCCTATGGCCAGTTTCAGATATCCATATTTCATGGACTAAGTACAGAATAGGCATATAGGTGTGGCGCCACTGAGTGTTCAGTCGCCACAGGGGTACTGCACCTCAGATAGAGGTGCGGTATCTCCTCTTCCAGGTAAGGATGGAGCATTTCTTGGGACCCTACTTTACCACTCAACACTACACCACTCCTGTCCTGTAGGGGGCCTAAATGCACCAGGGTGCTGCCCTGGCCCGGGATAGAGGAGATGGGGGGAACAAAAGATAGGGGGAACCATGTAGTGGGTGAGGGTGGAGGACACACTTTTAGGAAACACTTATAGACTCATATTTAATCAACGGCCATCTTTAGTTCAAGGTCTTTGATTGTGATCTTCGTCTTTGATTGTGGCCTTCTGCTAGAGTCCAGATAGAGTCTGCAGCTGACTGAAGATACACGGTCCTCGTTCTCTGGCCTTGAGACGAGGAGCGGGTCAGAGTTAACCACTGTCTCTACCCGGTCAAGGTCCTGACCTAAGAAGGCCTCGGAGGGGAGCAGAAGAGATAGGCTCCACAGGCAAAAGGATCCCAGGGGATACGGACGGAGTGGAGTCGCCACCTGTATTCTTTATTCTGGCCTAGTCAGAGGGATTCCTGCAGCAAGAGGGGTGACCGGCCCCCGATGTCTGACTTTGTTACTTCACGTCTCAGTCGGAAAAGCCCGGAGGCTTAGTGGATCCCAGGGGGATACGGACGGAGCGGCCTACGCCACCTGTATCTCTCACACTGCGTTTATCCAGTGGGACCCAGCCTTACACCACGTTCATTCCACACACAGTCAGGAGAAGACTTAGTGGGAGAACTTACCAAGGAGAGGAACACACAACCAGAGGGGTCTCGACAGGTGCTCCTGATCTACCAGGGAAGTGCTGAACCCCCTTCCTGGTGGCCGCAGTACGCCACGAGAAGCAGAGAGAAGCTTTGCGGCTAAAGTTCATCAAAAGTGAGTAAAGAACTGGATGACTTCACACACTGCCTCAGCCTGTTATTTCCCGCGCGGCACTGCACCCACCATCCCTTCTCACACTGCCCTGAGGCCTGCTCCGCCTGTGGGGAGCCGTCCCATCTTAGTTGCCCATAACACCAGCCTCAGTGGACTGTAGCAGCACTGGTAGCCCTCACCAGACACCACAGGTGGCGTAGTCGAAATACCACTCATCCTTGAAAGCCCAATATTTTTATGTGACAGCCCTGGGCACGGAACGGGTCACGGCCATGACTGCATCCCCCGCAACTCCTACACTGACCCGGCTCCGAGTAACCCCATTTCCCAGGGAGGGCTAGTGCGTCACATACTTGGCGTAGTCGGCAGGATTGTGTGCCCGCAGCAACGGAAGAAGATAATCCCCATTGCCGACGGGTACTGTGCGCCTTTTCACAAAAAGACTGTCGTTTCACACTTAAAGTGGAGCCGCCCAAGAAGAACGGACGCCATTATGTGCAAAAACAACAGCAACCAAAGACCTCCCATCGTGGGCCTGGCTCCCCAATGGCGCAAAAAGTGCAGACCGCCCCCTCCAGCAGAGACTGTCCGCATAGTAGTGTCCGTCAAGACGGATGGGACGTCCCAAGGAGTGCCCGTCAGCCAGCCGCCCTGGAACCGCCCCGAAAAGAGGAGGAGAAAGAGACCGCACCCAGCAGCAAAGATGGAAGCAGGAAAGGAGATGTCCTCCGTTGCTGGTCCACCTGCTGCTACCTCCCTCAATATGGAGGGAATCCACCTGACCGCGGAGGAGGCCGAGTTCCTCCGTGGTGAAACGCAGGACCTGACCCGGAGGATCGAAGAGGCCCAGCGACTGGTCGCCGCAGAGTGGAGAGAGGAAGTGTTGCGGAGGATCAAGGCCCGCCGCCAGAGCTCGTCGCACCTGATAAGTGAGGCTCCAGCCCAGGCGGAGGAAGCCCAGGAGGCCCCGTGCAGTCCAAGTGCGGGTAAGGCAAAAACCCCTATCCCGGGCGCGGGATGCACTGAAGCCCTCCTAAGTATCCTGCCGGCACCCCTATCCTCGGGCTCTATCGTTTGGGAGCAGCTTTTGGCTCCGGAGGCCGAGGCCCAAGCCACCGCCACACCCGGAGGCCTGCTATGCCTCTCAACCCCCGATCCGGAAACGCCTGCATTAACCTGGGTGTCCACCTGCCCCAACCCGGACTGGTCCGCACCAGTAGAGGGTCCACAGCAGCCCCCGCTACTGCCGTTCCCCGCACCTCCGTTCACCTGCCCGGCGGCAGAAGAGTATGCCTGGGACAACCAGGGGGCCGACCTGATGGGCTTCCCCCAGGAGACCCGGTCTGAAGCGCGGAGGCGGGAGGAGTTCTGCCGCAAAGAGCTCCTCCAGCTCAACAAGGAGAGGCGAGGGAGGAGGATCCGCTGAGAGCGCCTGGAGGTGCGCACCAAGGCTGCCAAGTCGCAGACCCGCCAGGCGGAGGCCACCCATCCAAGCCCCCGGGAAGAAGGCGTTATTGTGCGCTTCCACCAGGAGGCAGGATGGGGCTTCATTCGGAGCCCACAGTTCAGTCGGGACGTGTTCGTCAACCGGCGGGACGTCGAGCAACGGCTGGAGCAGGGACGCCCTAGCCGGAACCTCTTCCTGGGTGATCTTGTGTCATACACCCGTCACCACGGGGAGCGTGGGTGGTATGCCCTGGATGTCCACAGGGTATTCAGGGAGGATGCCCCCACTCACCTGCCCACAGAGGACCGGTCAGGCTCCGTTGGGAAAAATGAGCCTTTTCCCCGGTGGGGATACCACTTTTAAGCAGCCCCGGAGGATGCATCTCCCTGTTGATTGAACTGTTCTTTGTTTTTCTTTTCTACACCCGGATCCAATTCAGTTAAAAGAGACATTTGTCCCTGCGGACGCTAAGCAGTAGACAGACTCAAATTGTATATAGTTTGCACCTATTTAGGTGCTCCCTATTGGTTTTATGTAAAACCCACTTCTACTTCTACCTCAGACCTCAGAAGCAAAACCTGTCTGGAGTGGCTCTCCTGGAGGTCCAACTCCGGATCTCCATGCCCTGCAGCCACCCCAGGGCCTACGTTGAGGGTTTGGGACAGGTCCCTCATGCTGCTGAGCTGACACTTTTCTACAATGTTTTCTACAGTACTGTCTACATGCATAATGTCTCTTTAATATTTTTCTATATTTATACTATATATTATGCAACGTTAAAGTATCCATACCTCCCATAAAGGGAAGATTGTTTCATTGTTTACAAAAGCATTTAAAATTTTGAATGTCAGTACCAACTCTTTGCTCTATTGCAGCCCGCGGACGTGCGGTGTTTCACCAGGGGGGAATGTGGCACCCCTGAGGGTTCAGTCACCACAGGGGTACTACACCTCAGATAGAGGTGTGGTATCTCCTCTTCCAGGTAAGGATGGAGCATTTCTCGGGACCCTACTTCACCACTCAACACTACACCACTCCTGTCCTGTAGGGGGCCTAAATGCTCCAGGGTGCTGCCCCGGCCCAGGATAGAGGAGATGGGGGCAACCAAAGATAGGGGGAACCATGTAGTGGGTGAGGGTGGAGGACACACTTTTAGGAAACACTTATAGATTCATATCAGTCTGTAGCTGACTGAAGATACACGGTCCTCGTTCTCTGGCCAGAGTTAACCACTGTCTCTACCCGGTCAAGGTCCTGACCTAAGAAGGCCTCGGAGGGGAGCAGAGGAGATAGGCTACACAGGCAAAAGGATCCCAGGGGATACGGACGGAGCGGAGTCGCCACCTGAATTCTTTATTCTGGCCTAGTCAGAGGGATTCCTGCTGCAAGAGGGGTGACCGGCCCCCGATATCTGACTTTGTTACTTCACGTCTCAGTCGGAAAGGGGGATACGGACGGAGCGGCCTACGCCACCTGTATCTCTCACACTGCATTTATCCAGTGGGACCCGGCCTTACACCACGTTCATTCCACACACAGTCAGGAGAAGACTTAGTGGGAGAACTCACCAAGGAGAGGAACACACAACCAGAGGGGTCTCGACAGGTGCTCCTGATCTACCAGGGAAGTGCTGAACCCCCTTCCTGATGGCCGCAGTACGCCACGAGAAGCAGAGAGAAGCTTTGCGGCTAAAGTTCATCAAAAGTGAGTAAAGAACTGGATGACTTCACACACCGCCTCAGCCTGTTATTTCCTGCGCGCAACTGCACCCACCATCCCTTCTCACACTGCCCTGAGGCCTGCTCCGCCTGTGGGGAGCCATCCCATCTTAGCTGCCCATAACACCAGCCTCAGTGGACTGTAGCCGCACTGGTGGCCCTCACCAGACACCACAGGTGGTGTAGTCGAAATACCACTCATCCTTGAAAGCCCAATATTTTTATGTGACAGCCCTGGGCACGGAATGGGTCACGGCCATGACTGCATCCCCCGCAACTCCTACACTGACCCGGCTCCGAGTAACCCCATTTCCCAGGGAGGGCTAGTGCGTCACATAGGAGGTGTTGAGTTGGGCTCAGGAGACCTGTCACTATTCCATGTACCACGGTCTGTACTAAACCAGCCTGAATGTGACTACACAGTTCCCAAGTAGAGTCACCATACCTGGTGCCCCATATTATGCTACCATTGTCTCTTGCTGTGAAATCGGCAAAAAGTTATTCTCCAAAATGGACAGTGCTGAGGCATGGGGAGTGCTATGGAAAGTCAGAACCACACCCCTCCACTACATCATCATTGATGCTGGTCTTTCCCACACCAATGGAAAGGCAGGTGGTGTGGTTCAGACTTTCCACAGTGCTTCCCATGACTCTGCTCTTCTGGAGAAGAGAAGAACAGACTGCAGATCAGACATCAGGAGACAGCAGGGGCAAAACAGGGGGCACCAGGTCTATCCATGCCTGTGTGTCCAGTTTTTTATGTCCTTAGGCAATCCGCATGTCCGTTTTGTACATCCATGTGGTATCCATTTTTTTTACATGAATAATTTAATAAGTAATATAGGTCAAATACAGATTACGATTTTTATAATTGTAATGTATCTGTGAAAAACGAATGACATACAGATGGTAATCCATTTGTGATCCGTTTTATGCACCTATTGACTTAATGGGGAGTTTGATCCAGAATTCGGATCAACGTAGTGCATGCAGACCATCGGTCAACGTGTAAAACTGTTCATGTGAGCTACTACATTGACGTGCATTGGTCAGTGTGCTGTCCGTATACTACAGTTTTGCACACAGACGTTTAGTACCTTCACCTGAATGAGCCCCTAGTCTGGATCTCTGTATCCAAATAGCTTCTGGAGTTGCTCAATATGCAAATTGCTACTTCAGAGAGGAAGAGGACTTAAACTCTATAGCGCCACCTATTGGTAGCAGCAATTCTACAAGTCACAATCGACCCTTTAACAAGTCTTGCAATATGACTTAGGTTAAAAGCCAAATCAGAATCTCAATTTGCAGACAGTGTTTCAGGGTGTTGCCCCTCATCAGTGCAAAGTATGAGATCTGATTTGTCTAGGTGAGAGGCTCTGAACTGAGGTCTAAGGGGTAACGTTTCTCCTTGTGGAGAGTGACATATTGGCTCTGGCATGCCAAGGTAAGGAGGCTTATTCGCCGTGCAATGATCCTCTGGGAAATTTAATATGCAAATTGCCTCTTCAGAGAGAAAGAGGACTTGAACTTGGAGTTGTTCAAAACATTATAGACTAAGTTGTTAATAGTGGCCAACTGTTACAGACCTGTAGGCACACTTTGTCCTGCAAAACGATGCCTCTGTGTTTAAACCCCTTTTTTGTGCAAACCTTAGTTATTTTTCAACTTTCCTGCCATTTTCCTTTGTATAAGAAAATATTCACTAAATCAGAGGGCTTATATAATATACTGTACAAAACTTTCCAGAAATAACTTAATTGTTTAACTGTATGTGATATACAAAAATGACTGTTATTTTACACTTTTGGGCCCCATTCTCATGTCTGTTTTTCATGTTCCTGTTCTATCCGTGTTTTATATAGCTAGACAATATACCCATTAGAGTGTATAGTTCTGTTCACATGTCCATGTTTTTTTTGTGGACCGAGCATTCCAAAAAAAAAACCCAAAATGACGGAGATATATCCATATTATGGATCAGTCTTGCAAATGGAAGCCAATGCCTCGTGAAAAAAAAAAACGAATAACGCACAAATACCATCCAGATGTTATCCAAGTGTCCGTTTTTTATTATCTTCTGGGTAGAAGAAGCTTGGATTTTTTTTACATACGAGAAAAGCAGATGTTACACTAATAGTAAATTTTTTTTATAAATGTCAGATCTAGCGCACTGACAAAAAACGGTCCAGTTTTTATTATGTGCAAAAATACGGCCATCTGAATGAGGCCTTATAATCATGAGGACATTATACTGTGAGGGGATCATAATCTTTGAGGGGTTGTGTGGGGACATCATGCTATGTTGGAAGCTGTGTGGGAACATAATACTCTGCAAATGGGCTTTGTGGGGACATCATTCTGTGTTGGGGGCTGTGTGGGTGATATAACACTATGTAAGGGGGCTGTGTGATTACATCATACTATGGGGGCTCTTGGGGATATTATATTGTGTAAGGGGGCTTTGTGGGGACATAATGTTTTGGAGGGCTGTGTAGAGGCTCTGTGTGGATATCATACTGTGTGGAGACATCTGACAGTGTGTAGGTCTTTGCGGGGACATCACAGTGTGTGAGGGGATATCATTCTGTGTGAGTGGATATCATTCTGTGTGAGTGGACCTCATACTGTGTGAGGGCTTTGTGGGGACATCATACTGTGTAGGGACATCATACTGTTTGAGGGGTTATCATACTGTTTGGGGGACATCATGCTGTTTGAGGGGCTGTGTTGGGACGACTGTGTAGGGGGGCTGTGTGGGGACATCATACAGTGTGGGGGGCTCTGTGTGGATATCATACTGTGTGGAGACCTCTGACAGTGTGTAGGCCTTTGTAGACAAATGGAATGATAGATCTAAAATCTCGCTGCCATTCTCCCACCAGACGATGAAAGAACAGTGAATGGTATTTGGAAGTGGTTTTTATTTGTCAATGTGTTTCGAAGCATACAACCACTATATGGTCTTTGTAGGGACATCATACTGTGTGAGGGGACATCATACTGTGTGGGGGGCTTTGTTGGGACATCATACTGTGTGAAGGGACATCATACTGTGTGACAGGGTTTGTGGGGACATCATACTGTTTGAGGGGTTATCATACTGTTTGGGGGGACCTCATGCTGTTTGAGGGGCTGTATGGGGACATCATACTGTGTGGGGACTGTGAGGACATCATACTATGTGGGGAGCTATGTGGGGACTGTAGGGACATCATATTGTGTTAGGAGCTGTTGATCAAGGTACAAGGGCTGAATAACAGAAACAGCATGATTTACTGCTTTATATAAACTTTATAAAAAGCAGTAAATCATATGGTTGATTAGCTACTACAGGTAAGAGTACAAGTTACTATCAGCCCTATGGTATCATGTATTAAGTGATGAAAATTGAAAGACACACACATATGGTAGAATTTGTGGGGTGTGGGAGGGATTTTAAGCTGATATATAAAAGTCTGGAAGTGAGCTAAATTTTTAACTGGATTTAATTTGTACATTACAAAAATCCTGAAGAATTTCATTTCACACTTTCTCACTTCTTAACAAATAAACTTCCCAACTTGAACTTACCCTGCCCTTGTGAAACAGATTGTCCTCATTAAATGTTCTATTTAAAACTGATTAAATACGTAATTATAAGAGCGCAATTATCATTCCTCCTATACAGCTGCGCACAGCCCCATATACTATTGCAGGATACTTTTTAGAAGTCTCTGCCCCACATTGCTACTGAAACTGAATGCTCGGATGTCAAAGGCCAAAAGATGCAATCAAACCGTACAAAGCTAAAAAGACTTAAAATAGATTATAAAAACATTTATTTTAGGAAAATGTAAAAATCCTCTGCTGATTATGGAATGCTGCCCTGGCAGAGGTCAAATTCCTTCATGCCCCATAAAATGCACATGGATCACGGTCTAAGATATTTGATTGTATCCTTATTAGCTCAAATTAAGGGGCATTTGTTGAACTAATGGGGTAAAACCGGTTTAGAAAGTTTTTTTTCAGCAATTAAAATTAAATAACGTATATAGGAAGCCCGTGCTATTGGAAATGTAAGAGATGTAACTTAAAGGGGATGTCTCATCTCAGAGACATCCCTTAATCTTAGAGCTTGTTGGAAGTAAGATCATCAACCTGGGCTCAGCTTCTAAGGCCGGTTTCACACTTCTGAAATCCACCGTCCGAGAACGGACCTCAATGTCCAGACGGTCAGCAGGTCTCCTGACCTGAACCCAACAGCCTAATAGACCTTCATGCGGCTGTTGAGTTTAGGAAGCCTGCGGGTGATCTGGTCTATGAATGTTGGACGTGTGAAACTGTAGATGAAGAATGCAGGAGAGCCAACGGTGCTGGTCATAGAAAAAGGCACAGGAGATGCTGGAGACTGTGCACTGTACAGCAGCAAGCATGTCACAAGCAATGCCCAAACTCCAGCCCACTACAGGGAGGAGCAGAGATGATTGTTTGCTGCCTTACTTCAGCTACAGGAGGCAGCACCAGAGACTCATTGACACCTGAAGATTTGTCATTGGCTTGTGCACCTCAGGATTAATGGAGTTTTAGGAGGCTTAAACATTATGAGCTAAGCTAACAATAGGTCATCAATATCAGATCAGTAGCACTACAAATCTGCTAAAAGAAGGTTCAGCCACCCACCTCATGTGGCATAGCTCAATGCACTATTTTTCTGGGAAATTTAATGCTCCTTCGTATGGTCTGGGATCTCTCCAGACCCCAGAGCAAAATAAATGTATATGTTAAAAATAAAGAAAATTCCTTATACTCACCTCACCACTGACCTCTCCAGGTCGCTCAACTCCTCACTGTCACTGGTCAAGTGCTCACTGCATCTTCAGATTATTGCTGCTCACGCTGAAATTCCTGGACCTCTCACGCTGACCCGGGACTTTCAGGCTTTGATGGAGCCCGGAAAGGTTCTGCCCATTACCTCATGGCGCCGTGACCTTTCACGCTTTTGGGCCCTCATCAAAGCCAAAACTCCTGGCCCAGTGTGAGAAGCCCAGGGTTTGGCATTGTATGTTTCAGAAAAATTGGTGACTTTTGCTGAATCCACACGGAAACTAATTAGAAAAAAAAACAACACATTTTGGTAAATTTTTGTAAAATTCGAGTAGAATTCAATTCCACTCGAATATTTTTGCTCATCAGTATTCCTGTCTTTCAGGATGGGTTTTCAACAAGGCTTCTTATCATCAGAGGCAGGGTTACAATGACATGTATCATCTGTATTCTCAGTTGATAACACAGGATCCACCAATCACAATATTTATCAAAGGGTCATTGTAGCTATGTACGTATATTGTTTCCTGCAACAACAGGAAGTTAGAGTCTTAAAAAAAACAGTGGCCAATGTGAAAATTGCAATAATTCTATTTCTACATTTACCTGATTTAAACAAATAATCAGGACAGTTTCCCTTTAAAGATGAAAATTTAGATGGAAAATGGTGGTGTTCAATGGAGTCTCCCTTAAAGAAGCCTTATATTTCCATAAAAGTAGGATCATATTATTATTCTGTCATACTAATGGGGCGAGACTCATGATAAAATAAAGTTATCACTTTTATTAAATAAAATTACTTATTCTTATAAGTTATTCTATACTAATGTGTCGAAGACTTACAAAAGTTAACCAAATGTAAAGCCGTCTGCATGATATGGGTATGCTAAGGATGAAAAAATAGGGTCATTATGCTTTGGGGGTAGAGTTACCCTTTGTAACGCTAATGCAGGCATCCCTGCATGCTTCCTCTCTCCTCACGGCAGGGACGCCGACACACTCACTGCCCTGGCCGCGTTGTCTCCATTCCCTACACGCTTTCTGGTCCCCAGGTCACCCGGCGGCACGCCTAGGTGCACGCTCTCCAGTTCTTAAAGTGGCAGCGCGCACATTATGAATCTGTCCCCAGACAATAGCTGGGAAGCATCTAGTATTTAAGGCATGCTCACCTGTAGGGAGGTGTCGGTACAATGTCCCCCTTAGTGTTAATTTGAGTTTGTCCCTGCTAGTTAGTTGTCAAGTCCCTGAACCAGTTCCTGAACTGTTAACTTAACCTATTCTGTTAGTTCTTGAACCTGTTGTAGAACCCACTTAGCCTGAACCTGTGCCTGTGATCCGTGTTGTCTAATCCAGAATCTGTTCCCGTTGCCTATGTTACATGACCCTGCAACCACTTTGGCGGTACCTGACCGTGAAACTGCTCCGGCGGTATGTGAGCCTGAAACTGCTCTGGCAGTACGTGAGTCTGAAACTGCTCCAGCGGTATGTCATCTTGAAACTGCTCCGGCGGTATGTGAGCCTGAAACTGCTCTGGCGGTATGTGAGCCTGCAACTGCTCTGGTGGTACATGAGCCTGAAACTGCTCCAGCGATATGTGAGCTTGAAACTTCTCCGGCGGTATGTGAGCCTGAAACTGCTCCAGAGGTACGTGAGCCTGAAACTGCTCTGGCTGTATGTGAGCCTGAAACTGCTCTGGTGGTACATGAGCCTGAAACTTCTCCAGCGGTATGTGAGCTTGAAACTGCCCTGGCGGTATGTGAGCCTGAAACTACTCCGGCGGTATGTGAGCCTGAAACTACTCCGGCGGTATGTGAACCTGAAACTGCTCCGGCGGTACGTGAGCCTGAAACTGCTCCAGCGGTATGTCATCTTGAAACTGCTCTGGCGGTATGTGAGCCTGAAACTGCTCCGGCGGTACGTGAGTCTGAAACTGCTCCAGCGGTATATCATCTTGAAACTGCTCTGGCGGTATGTGAGCCTGAAACTGCTCCGGCGGTATGTGAGCCTGAAACTGCTCTGGCGGTATGTGAGCCTGCAACTGCTCTGGTTGTACATGAGCCTGAAACTGCTCCAGCGGTATGTGAGCTTGAAACTTCTTCGGCGGTATGTGAGCCTGAAACTGCTCCGGAGGTACGTGAGCCTGAAACTGCTCTGGCGGTATGTGAGCTTGAAACTGCCCCGGCGGTATGTGAACCTGAAACTGCTCCGGCGGTACGTGAGCCTGAAACTGCTCTGGCGGTACGTGAGCCTGAAACTCCTCCGGCGGTACGTGAGCCTGAAACTGCTCCGGCGGTACATGAGCCTGAAACTGCTCTGGCGGTACGTGAGCCTGAAACTCCTCCGGCGGTACGTGAGCCTGAAACTGCTCCAGCGGTATGTGAGCTTGAAACTGCCCCGGCGGTATGTGAGCCTGAAATTGCTCCGGCGATACATGAGCCTGAAACTGCTCTGGCGGTACGTGAGCCTGAAACCGCTCCGGCGGTACGTGAGCCTGAAACCGCTCTGGTGGTATGAGAGCCTGAAACCGCTCTGGTGGTATGTAAGCCTGAAACTGCTCCGGTGGTATGTGAGCCTGAAACTGCTCCGGAGGTACGTGAGCCTGAAACTGCTCTGGCGGTATGTGAGCCTGAAACTGCTCTGGTGGTACATGAGCCTGAAACTGCTCCAGCGGTATGTGAGCTTGAAACTGCTCCGGCGGTATGTGAGCCTGAAACTGCTCTGCTGGTATGTGAGCCTGAAACTGCTCTGGTGGTACATGCGCCTGAAACTGCTCCAGCGGTATGTGAGCTTGAAACTGCCCCGGCGGTATGTGAGCCTGAAACTACTCCGGCAGTATGTGAGCCTGAAACTGCTCCGGCGGTACGTGAGCCTGAAACTGCTCTGGCGGTACGTGAGCCTGAAACTCCTCCGGCGGTACGTGAGCCTGAAACTGCTCCAGCGGTATGTGAGCTTAAAACTTCTCCGGCGGTATGTGAGCCTGAAACTGCTCCGGAGGTACGTGAGCCTGAGACTGCTCTGGCGGTATGTGAGCCTGAAACTGCTCCGGAGGTACGTGAGCCTGAAACTGCTCTGGCGGTACATGAGCCTGAAACTCCTCCGGCGGTACGTGAGCCTGAAACTGCTCTGGCGGTATGTGAGCTTGAAACTGCCCCGGCGGTATGTGAGCCTGAAATTGCTCCGGCGGTACATGAGCCTGAAACTGCTCTGGCGGTACGTGAGCCTGAAACTCCTCCGGCGGTACGTGAGCCTGAAACTGCTCCAGTGGTATGTGAGCTTGAAACTGCCCCGGCGGTATGTGAGCCTGAAATTGCTCCGGCGGTACATGAGCCTGAAACTGCTCTGGCGGTATGTGAGCCTGAAACTGCTCCGGAGGTACGTGAGCCTGAAACTGCTCTGGCGGTATGTGAGCCTGAAACTGCTCTGGTGGTACATGAGCCTGAAACTGCTCCAGCGGTATGTGAGCTTGAAACTGCTCCGGCGGTATGTGAGCCTGAAACTGCTCTGCCGGTATGTGAGCCTGAAACTGCTCTGGTGGTACATGAGCCTGAAACTGCTCCAGCGGTATGTAAGCTTGAGACTGCCCCGGCGGTATGTGAGCCTGAAACTACTCCGGCAGTATGTGAGCCTGAAACTGCTCCGGCGGTACATGAGCCTGAAACTGCTCTGGCGGTACGTGAGCTTGAAACTCCTCCGGCGGTATGTGAGCCTGAAACTGCTCCAGCGGCATGTGAGCTTGAAACTGCCCCGGCGGTATGTGAGCCTGAAACTGCTCCGGCGGTACATGAGCCTGTAACTGCTCTGGTGGTACGTGAGCCTGAAACTGCTCCGGCGGTACGTGAGCCTGAAACCGCTCCGGCGGTACGTGAGCCTGAAACCGCTCTGGCGGTACGTGAGCCTGAAACCGCTCTGGTGGTATGTGAGCCTGAAACCGCTCTGGTGGTATGTGAGCCTGAAACCGCTCCGGCGGTATGTGAGCCTGAAACCGCTCCGGTGCTACATGAGCCTGAAGCCCTTCAGCGGTACATGAGCCTGAAACCGCTCCAGCAGTACGTGAGCCTGGAACCGGTACAGTGATATGTGAGCCTGAAGCCACTCCGGCAGCACCTGAGCATGAAACCGCTCCAGCAGTACGTGAGTCTGAAACTACTCTGGCGGTATGTGACCTGGCAACCGCTCTAACAGAACCTGAACCTGCACTAGTGTCCTTCTTGGCAAATGCCCCAGGATTTACACTGCCTGAACCTGCACCAGTGGCTGTCCTGTCAAGTGTCTCAGTATCTGCACTGCCTGAACCTGCTTAAGTATCCAGTCTTGCCTTGGACTCCGAGTCCGTGTCTGCGATCCTGACTCTTGGGGTCAGCTGCCGCAGTGTCGGGGACTGCCATTGGAGTGGTACTTGGCGGCCACCTGCAGCTCAAGCCTAACTCCACCATCAGGAGCTCTTGCGAAAACCAGGTGGCCACTTAGTCATGCCCCTCCAAGGGTAAGCCCGGCCTGTGGCACAGTGGGTCCACTATCCACATGCATGACACCCTTTAAAGGACTTCAAACCCAACCCTCGGACAGGTGCAGTGCTTTGCCTAGAAGAAAGCAGCCATGTTTTTCTAATCAGGCGCTTTAATTCTGCAGATTACATTGAATTATTTTAAGGCCTTGTTTCGGGTAATAAAGTCTTGGGGCCTGTATTTTTTAATCCATTGTAGCCGTGTGCGTGAAAGAGGCAGATAACACTTGCACATTATATATGGATGTTATTAAAATCCGGATCAGTGCTGCTTGTATTTTCCCTTTAAAACATTGAAGCGCCAATTTCCATGTGTGCCATTCCGCTCCGTGAGTCATACGGGCTCTTCGTCCATACATTATTTACAAGGACATAAACATTATTCTCGCTGCAGGGAAATACGCAATAATGTAAATAGTGACACCATAATAGCTTATTAATGTTACAGCAATAACGTGATATTGTTACACCGCTCTAATCATTTCCTATTATTGGTGTAATTGAGCTGCAGTTATGCGGCACGGAGAAGTATATTAACAGAACGTAAGTGAAAAGTTGTATAACGACTGGATAAAGGATAATGTGCGGGGCCGACGAGATCTAGAAATGGCAATTATAGTCATTTACAGGGAAAGCGCTCTCACTCATTGCACAACCGGTCTCTGACATTTGCTTTTCCAGCTACGGCTCAGTCTATGGGCCCTGTAGCTCATTACTTGTCCATACTAGCAGGGAAGATGTGATCGCCTACACACAACGTCTTCCCGGGGGATCACATTTGCTTCGCCCCATCTTTTAATTGTAGGTACTAGTCACCATTGCTTGCACTGCACCCGGGAATCCAGATAGATCGTTCAGGATCAGCCCCTACCGCTTGTGAGGGTGGTATGTTTTGAATTGCCCCCTTGGGGTTGGGAGAGACTGTGCTTTTTTTGTATTGTTTGTTGTATTTGTGATCCATGAATGTCTGTGCCTTGGGATGGTGGACCTAGGTTGCATTGATGGGCAGGCAGTGTCCTGTGGGTGGTGTCTGAAGGAGGGTGTCCTCGTTTCTGTCTGGCAGATAAAAAGAGGAGGCTCCAGGTTTGGGATAGACCCCGGAAGAGCCTGAGGTTGATCCATGTGAGGTGCCTGGAGAATCTGTAGTTGACCCATGAGACAGTTAAGCCAGGGAATGTCCATTGTGGAAGTGTTGATAGGAAGCTATGATGGGCTCCACCACAGTTAGAAGTCGGTGGGCTGAAGGCCTGGAAAAGAGTGACAATCGACCTGAGAAAAAGCTATGTCACCTAAGATAAGGTAGAGAGCCATAAGCTAAAGGTGTCATCATGGTGTAGTCCAGCAAGGGCTAGAGATGCACCTTATATAGATGTATATTAAATGAACCCCCACACCAAAAGTCACTGATTCGTGCCACCATGCTTCTACACCCAAGGGTGGCATACCTTAAAGGGTTATTTACAAAAAATCAAGTTATTTCCTATCCTATGGATTGATGATGTCCCGGAGTCCAACTTCAAGGACCCGAGATAAGGGCACTGTTCCCGAGAACGGAGCTCTTGAACGGAGCAGTGGTGCGCATGTATTCATTACATATGGGACAACTGAGTACTTGATCTTTTTCTGGATCATCATAGACAATGAATAAAGTGGAATCAGAGCATGCGCACCTCTGCGCTGTTCAAAACGGCTCCATTTTTGGGGTTGTAAAGCCCAACACGATCACTGGGGGTCCCAGCAGTCGGACCCCTGACAACAAGTTATCCCCTTTCCAATCGGCATGACTTTTTAGGAACAAACCTTCTTGCTTCTAAAGCTAAATCTATACCAAGATCACTACCTACCAAATTCTGTCCTCTTATGTGGCAGAGGAAATTTTTGTTTGCCTCGGGATCCAAGAGATGGTTGCAAGTGCAAGCTTTAAACCACCTGTAAGTATGCAATAGCATCACCTATTTCTGCATTGACGTTGACAGAGAAGTGGGCTGCTTTGTATACTGAAATGTACCTATTAGACCCCTTTCACGTGCCACTCGTCCCCTGCTCACACCGGAAGCATTCTCCTGTGTTGAACACAAACCAGAAGTTAGACTTAGGGATCCAGGACCTTCACGGAAATCTTGATATCGTGGCACCTTTCCTAACTCAAATAAATTACATAAATTTTTATTTTAAACCAATGTATCATATTTTTCTTTAACGCCTACAAGTGATGGGCCACTGCATACGACGATGCATAGATCCTCTCCAGTCTTTTTTTTTTAGAAGTCTTCTCCAGGCTTGGACTATAGATCGTCTACACGGAGGTAAATTGTGACTCAGTAAACAGGTTACTTATAAATTCTCCAGGTCGTGGCACTTGGATTCCTATATATTATTCTCACCTCTTCATAGCATAATGATTTCCGACACGTCCTGTGGTAATAGTTAACGTAATCTGCCAGTTTGTATCTAACATCTTCCTTCCCTGCTGGGGGCAGATAGTGGATCTCATTATTGCCATCCATCTGCTTGTCTTTACGTTTGTTGTAAATTACTTGCAGGTTTTCTGCTGGTGGAGCAGACATAGATTTACCTAACTGTAGAGTCAGCAAGACTCAGAAAGGGATGAAACATTCCCTTGAATATATACGTTGCTGTCATCTGTCCATTTACTCTGTGATTCACCGTATCTGATTTCCGCTTGGCCACATTGGAAATGGAAACATCCATGGAATGGTTCCTACTTTAGTGGGACCAAAGGTTTAATTATAGGGGATGTAGAGTTACAATCACACCCTGGTCCTGGTGCCTGAGGATGCCCATAGGCCCTTATGCATTATGAAGAGACACCATTATTATAAATGGCACATGGTAGGTGGAACCCTATTACAGGCATAACTAGATGTCACAACCAAAATGTGTAGTAGGACCACAACTACTGTGCTTCTGGTCAATGTAATACTGCACAAATGGATCCCATATAGTGACCAAAGGAGCACCCACAGCATACCTACAGGAGCTTTTATGACAACCCTTCTAAATCCAAAGACAATAATATACAGACTGTACTCCCACCCATAGGCGGATTATAATGAGGGCAATCTGGGCTACCACCCGGGGCCCCGGGCATCCGGGTGGCCCGGGGCTCCGGGGGGTCCATGGCCAGATTGCCCTCATTATAATATGTGCGGCGCAGTGGCACATACCGGCAGTCAGAGGCGGGGGACCCCCGGACCGCTCCCCCAGCAGCGGCGCATGGCCGCTGCTTCTTCTTCGGCTGAGCCAGCACTGCACCTGTTAACTTCCCTGTGTGCTGGCCCGGCCGCGTCACAGCTAGGAGACACGGCCCTGTGCGTGGCCGTGTCTGCTAGTGTGACGTCACGCAGTGCGTGCCCTGCACTGCTACTTACCACCGGAGAGGAGCTGGACGACGGGAGCCGGGGGATGGTGAGTGAGTGTGTGTGTGTGTGTGTGAGTGTGTGTGCAGATATCATTGTGTGATGTCTGTTTATATGTATTTTTGTGTTTCAAATGTGTTTATGCGTGTATGTATGTATATGTCTGTATATGTTTGTGTGCGTGACTGCGTGCGGCCTCCCGCTGTCTCTGGGGGGGCGCCGTGCGGCCTCCCGCTGTCTCTGGAGAGGCACCGTGCGGCCACCCGATGTCTCTGGGGGGCGCCGTGCGGCCTCCCGCTGTCTCTGGGGGGGGCGCCGTGCGGCCTCCCGCTGTATCTGGGGGGTGCCGTGCGGCCTCCCGCTGTGTATAGATGGCACCATGCGGCCCCCTGCTGTGTATAGATGGCACCGTGTGGCCCCCTGCTGTGTATAGATGGCGTCGTGCGGCCTCCTGCTTTGTATAGATGGCTACGTGTGGCCTCCCGCTGTGTATAGATAGCACCGTGCGGCCTCCCGCTGTGTATAGATGGCGCCGTGCGGTCTCCCGCTGTGTATAGATGGCGCCGTGCAGCCTCCTGCTGTGTATAGATGGCTACGTGCGGACTCCTGGTGTGTATAGATGGCACTGTGCGGCCTCCCGCTGTGTATAGATGGCTACGTGCGGCCTCCCGCTGTGTATAGATGGCTACGTGCAGTCTCCCGCTGTGTATAGATGGCTACGTGCGACCTCCCGCTGTTTACAGATGGCTACGTGCGGCCTCCCGCTGTGTATAGATGGCTACGTGCAGCCTCCCGCTATGTATAGATGGCTACATGCGGCCTTCAGCTGTGTATAGACGGCTACGTGCGGCCTCCTGCTGTGTAAAGATGGCATTGTGTGTCCTCCCGCTGTGTATAGATGGCTACGTGCGGCCTCCTGCTGTGTATAGATGGCTACGTGCGGCCTCCTGCTGTGTACAGATGGCTACGTGCGGCCTTCTGCTGTGTATAGATGGCTACGTGCGGCCTTCCGCTGTGTATAGATGGCTACGTGTGGCCTCCCGCTGTTTATAGATGTCTACGTGCGACCTCCTGCTGTGTATGGGAGGATTGTGGCAGCTCATATTGTGTGTAGGGTCTCATACTGTATATAGTGGATGTCAGCATACTTAATTGTGCACAATATTAAGTCATACAATTAATGTAAAAAAAATTATTATAATTAATATATTAATATTGTGGCAAACTAATTTCACGTGAACTATCACATGATCTATCACATGGGGATCATGTGACATGTCACGTGATACATCAGGTGTGTGTGTGTGGGGGGGGGCCCACGCCTTCTAAACTGTCCGGGGCCCTTGCTACTCTTAATCCACCCCTGCTCCCACCCAATGCCGCTATAACAGTTTACAATCTTCTGGGATGACTTTTTACAAGATTTTGGAAATGTCTGTGGGAATTTTTGCCCATTCATTCAGAAGAGCATTTGTGAGGTCAGACTCTGATGCTGGACAAGAGGCTGGGCTCTGGGAATTCAATGGAGTTGAGGTCAGGGCCTGTGCACATGGACACAGTAATGCTTGAACAGAAAAGGCCTTCTCCAAACTGTTCCCACAAAGTTGGAAGCTACTTTTGTGTAAAGTGATTTGTAAGCTGAATCATTTTCCTTCACTGGAACTAAGGGGCTGAGGCTGATTGCTTAAAAACAACCCCATGGCATTATCTCTCCTCCACCAAACTGTACAACCGGCACAATGCAGTTAGGCAAGAAATGTTCTCCTGGCATTAACCATATTCAGACTCGTTCATCAGACAGTAGAAAGAGAAATGTGACATGCAAAAGTAGTGCTGTTGCAGAGTGTGACATACAGAAGTAGTGCTGTTGCCGAGTGTGACATGCAGAAGTAGTGCTTTAAAAGCATTCAGCAACTATTAGAAATAACACAAGCACATGAGACAGGAAGTGTTGTGCTCCAGAAGCATCCAGCAACTAGAGGGGTTAACACAGTCATAGGAGACGAGGAGTGTTTTAGCAGAGCCCCAGGGGGATTGTGGGAAAGTTGTTTACTGTCTGGCTAGAGCCGAAGAGAAAGGTGGTGTGTGTGTTCTGTATCTCACAGATTCGCCCCTGCAAGTGAAAAGGATTCAAGTCAGGAGTGAAGCTAAGCACAGGTCAGGTAGAGTTCCTGAACTAACAGTGCAGAGTATTGTCAGGCAGAAAGATAAGGACTGGAAATAATGGTGTCACATTGATCATCTCCCTCAACAAACCCTCCCCCCGGCTCCTCCATTTCACTGTGCTGTAAAGAATGCTGTGTTCATTAATGTGCCTTTGCATTAGAACTGTGCTGTCCTGTACTACTGGGAAGACTGTGAACTGCTGTGCTGCTAAGGAAACTATTGTTTGCCACTGGAGCTGGTTGCTCATAAGACTTAACTTGCACTGGCTGTGCGGCTTCTTATTAAATGCTACTGTTCTAACGTTTATGAGGACTCTTGTCAAGTGTGTCTGGTCACCAAGTGAAACAACCTACGTTTCTGTGCCTGAGGGTCAATACTCCTGTGTGCCTGAGAGAAGCTGCAGCACATGGTCTATGGTCGCCCTGAGTAACGATTCCCCCAGGATTCCAAAGAATTCATGTAACCTGTCTCGCCCCTATCTGAACCTAGCGGCGTACGTGTAACAGAAGCATGATCCACCACTGCACAGAACACTTTTCCTCCAGAGTTCATTGGTGGCGGCTTTACACCACTCCATCCAATGCTTGGCATTGTGCTTGGTGATGTAAGGCTACATGCAACTGCTCGACCATGAAGCTCTTGGCGGGGACGCAGTGTTTGTGCTGATGTTAATACCAGAGGAGGTCTGGACTCTGCAGTTATGGAGTCAGCAGAAAGTTGGTGACTTTTCTACCCTCTGCTCCTCAGTACTCGGTCACCCCACTCTGTAATGTTATGTATCTTCCACTTCTCAATAATATCACACACAGATGTTGGGTGAAGATTTAGGAAGAAATGTCATGAACGGACTTGTTACACCGGTTGTTCTTATTACAGGACTGCTCTGGTATCAATGAGCTCTGCACCACCAAACGTTTCGTCACGTGTTAGTAAAGGCAGACGGCATGGTGGGCCCGATTGTTATACACTAGCGGGGGGCTGGATTGGAAATGGGGCCGGATGTTATACAGCGAGGGCGAGGGGCCGGATGTTATACACCGGGGGTGAGTATCTGGATGTTATACTCCAGGGGCCAGATGTTATACACCAGAGGCCAAGTCCGGGTGTTATACACCTGGGGCGAGTGGCTGGATGTTATACATTGAGGGTGAGAGTGGCCGGATTTTATACACCAGGGGCCTGGGGATATACACTACAGGTGAGAGGGACGGATGTTATGGGATGGGGGATGGATGTTATACATTAGTGGCGAGGGGCTGGATGTGTCATGCCATGTACCATGTGGTGTACGAAAGTTACCATTCCGCCATGGCAGTGATGAAAAGAAAAGAAAGATTGTGAAGCCAGGGTGTAGTTAACCTCTGCTTCCTGGTAGTGTGATGTAATGTGGAGCACTGCAAATAGTGCAGAAAACAGGGATGTCAGAGAGGCATTTACATGTAAGATTACACAGGTACATCCAGATTAATGATGCCTGAACACAGATTAAATTCCTATGCAGCAATCAGTGTTACTGTCCGCGACCAATCAGCAGAGCGTTGTTTAAATTTGGCGCCAAGCTCGCTGATTGGTCGCGGCTGGCGTCCACGACCAATTAGCACAGCAGTGTTTAAATGTGGCGGCAAGATC
Source organism: Phyllobates terribilis (assembly GCF_046119375.1). Lineage (NCBI taxonomy): Eukaryota > Metazoa > Chordata > Amphibia > Anura > Dendrobatidae > Phyllobates > Phyllobates terribilis. The sequence goes on from NW_027362770.1 coordinate 144,857,107, forward strand.
GGTGATTGGTCGCGGCCGCTATTTAAATGTGGCGCCCAAATCGGTGATTGGTCGCGGGCAGCGGCCGCGACCAATCAGCAGAGCGGTGTTTAACTTTAGCGCCAAGATCACTGATTGGTCGCGTGCGGAGAGCGCGACCAATCAGCGAATCGTATTGGTGAGGAGCGGGGAGGGCCGCTGCGTGTGCGGATACTTCCGCTGCGAGAAGCCGGGACATGAGCGACTGCTCGCAGCAGAAGTATCCCGACCCGCAGCGCCGCTCCCCGGTCCTCCCTTGACTTCCTTGCCGCTGATGTCCCCACAGTATCTGCATGGTGTTACAAAGGTCCGGACATTTGTGTTAAAAATCGCTGATTGGTCGCTGGCGCTGCCCGCGACCAATCACCCATTTGGGCGCCAAATTTAAATATCGGCCGCGACCAATCAGCACAGCGGTGTTTAAATGTGGAGCCAAGATCGGTGATTGGTCGCGGCCGATATTTAAATTTGGCGCCCAAATCAGTGATTGGTCGGGGGCAGCGTCCGCGACCAATCAGCACAGTAGTGTTTAACTTTGGTGTCAAGATCAGTGATTGGTCGCGGGCCAAGACCGCGACCAATCACCGATTTGTGCGGCACATTTAAATAGCGGCCGCGACCAATTGGATGTCAGCGCTGCTGCCCGGTCCTCCCTTCACACCCTAGCCGCATGGATGTCAGCGGCGCTGCCTGTGCGGATACTTCCGCTGCGATAACCCGGGACATGAGCGGGCGCTCGCAGCAGAAGTATCCCGACCCGCAGCGCCGCTCCCCGGTCCTCCCTTCACACTCTAGCCGCTGATGTCCCCACAGTACCCGCATGGTGTTGCAAAGGTCCGGACATTTGTGTTAAAAATCGCTGATTGGTCGCTGGCGCTGCCCGCGACCAATCACCCATTTGGGCGCCAAATTTAAATATCGCCCGCGACCAATCACCGATCTTGGCTCCACATTTAAACACCGCTGTGCTGATTGGTCGCCGACGCTGGGCGCGACCAATCACCAATTTTGGCGCCACATTTAAATAGCGTCCGCGACCAATCAGTACAGCGGTGTTTAAATGTGGAGCCAAGATCGGTGATTGGTCGCGGCCGATATTTAAATTTGGTGGCCAAATCGGTGATTGGTCGAGGGCAGCGCCTGCGACCAATCAGCGATTTTTAACACAAATGTCCGGACCTTTGTAACACCATGCGGGTACTGTGGGGACATCAGCGGCTAGGGTGTGAAGGGAGGATCGGGGAGCGGCGCTGCGGGTCGGGATACTTCTGCTGCGAGCGCCCGCTCATGTCCCTGGTTCTCGCAGCAGAAGTATCCGCACAGGCAGCGCTGCTGACATCCATGCGGCTAGGGTGTGAAGGGAGGACCTGGGAGCGGCGCTGACATCCAATTGGTCGCGGCCACTATTTAAATGTGCCGCACAAATCGGTGATTGGTCGCGGTCTTGGCCCGCGACCAATCACTGATCTTGCCGCCAAAGTTAAACACTACTGTGCTGATTGGTCGCGGACGCTGCCCGCGACCAATCACCGATTTGGGCGCCAAATTTAAATATCGGCCGCGACCAATCACCGATCTTGGCTCCACATTTAAACACCGCTGTGCTGATTGATCGCGGCCGATATTTAAATTTGGCACCCAAATCGGTGATTGGTCGCGGGCAGCGTCCGCGAACAATCAGCACAGCGTGTTTAACTTTTGCGGTATGATCAGTGATTGGTCGGGTCCGAAGACTGCGACCAATCATCGAATCATCTTGGTGAGGACCCGGGAGCGGCGCTGCCTGTGCGGGTACTTCCGCTGCGAGAACCCGGGACATGAGCGGGCGCTCGCAGCAGAAGTATCCCGACCCGCAGCGCCACTCCCCGGTCCTCCCTTACGCATGGAGGTCAGCGACGCCGGCGGTCCTTCCGCTGCTACCGGCCGGGAGATGAGCGCCTCGCGCCGGTCATCTCCCGGCTGCATCTCCGTCCCACAGATGGGTCCGGCGGTCGGGGTCCTTCTGCTGGTACCGGCCGAGAGATGAGCGGCTCGCGCCGGTCATCTCCCCGCTGCAACGCCGCTGAGCTCCGTCCCGCAGATGAGCCGCTAACAGCCGCCATCTTTTTTCAGAAATCCCGCGGCGCTGATTGGCCGCTGCCGGACCAATGAGCGACGTGGGATTTCCTGTACAGACAGATTGACAGACAGACAGACGGGATAAGACAATTATATAGTAGATTCAGGAGCAAAGATAACACAGCTTACAACTGTATTTCTTACAGCTTAGAATCTTAGCATCTTGTCTGTTAGCTCGCAAAGTGAAAGTAAAATGTAAGCTCCAACTACACACACAGGGTGAGCAGGAACTTCCTGTTTTTTTTGTTTTTTTTTCATAACAGTGCTTAACTTGCAATATAACACTATTGCTGGAGACAGAAACTCATGCACTATTAAACAGCAGTAAATAGTAGTTGTTGCAATATATACAGTGGGGGAAATAAATATTTGATCCCTTGATGTTTTTGTAAGTTTGCCCACTGACAAAGACATGAAGGCTGCGTGCCCACTATGCGTTTTTCAAGTATTTTTTCCACAGATTTTCCGCAGCGAAAACGCTTAAAAAACGCTTGGTAATACGTGCCCTATGGTCCCCAATGATAATCCGCATGTGCTGTGCACATGCTGCGGAAATTTCCGCTGCGAATTACCATTGCGGAAAAATACGCAACATGTCCATTAATTTTGCGGACACGAAGCGTAATTGCCGCTATTGACTTGCATTGAAACGCATATTATCCGTGTCAGCACATTTGCACACACGGATATTATGCGATTCTATATGCGGATGGTACCCGGGTTTGGAGAAGAGGGGACTCTCCTCCAGACCCAGGTACCATAGAACCTGTTAAAAAAATAATTTAAAACAAAAAATAAAGATTACACTTACCTTCTGATGGCCCCCGGTCTCCTCAGCGATGCGTCTGGTCTGTTGTATGGGTCGAGGTGGTGTGAAAGGACCTGCCATGACGTTATTTAGTCATGTGACAGGTCACGCGACCGCTGACGTCGGCGGTCGCGTGACCTGTCACATGACTAAATGACGTCATGGCAGGTCCTTTCACAACCCCGCGACCCATACCACAGACCACACAGAGCAGAGAAAATACAGGGGCCATCAGAAGGTAAGTATAGTCTGTATTTTTATTTTTTACCATTCTTATTCTTTTTTTTAACTATTACTTGGTCACACTATATAAATCCATGCCGGTTGCATGGATTTATATAGTGTGACCAAGTTGTCAAGCACTTTCCAAGTGATGCTAAAATCGCTTGGAAAGCGCTTGATAACCCACATGCAAAAACGCTTGACAAACGCTTCTACCTGGCAGGAAAAACGCATGTAAAATCTGCATGCGTTTTTCCTGCCATGGAGAAGCGGAAAAAATATGCAGCATTTCTTCATCGTGGGCACTTAGCTGAACAGTCTATAATTTTAAGGGTAGGTCAATTTTAACATTGAGAGATAGAATATCCAAAAAAAAAATCAAGAAAATCACATTGTATAAATTAGATAAATTTATTTGCATTTTGCAGTGAGAAATAAGTATTTGATTCCCTACAAACCATTATGAGTTCTGGCTCCTACAGACCAGTTAGAAGCTCCTAATCAACTCGTTACCTGCATTAAAGACAGCTGTCTTACATAGTCGCCTGTATAAAAGACTCCTGTCCATAGACTCAATTAATCAGTCAGACTCTAACCTCTACAACATGGGTAAGACCAAAGAGCTTTCTAAGGATGTCAGTGACAAGATCATAGACCTGCACTAAGCTGGAATGGGCTACAAAACCATAAGTAAGATGCTGGATGAGAAGGAGACAACTGATGGTGCAATAGTAAGAAAATGGAAGAAATACAAAATGACTGTCAATCGACATTGATCTGGGGCACCATGCAAAATCTCACCTCATGGAGTATCCTTGATCATGAGGAAGGTGAGAGATCAGCCTAACACTACACGAGGGGAACTTAATGATCTCCAGGCAGCTGGGACCACAGTCACCAAGAAAACCATTGGTAACACATTACGCCTTAAAGGTTTAAAATCCTGCAGTGCCCGCAAGGTCCCCCTGCTCAAGAAAGCACATGTGCAGGCCCGTCTGAAGTTTGCCAATGAACACCTGGATAATTCTGTGAGTTATTGGGAGAAGGTGCTGTGGTCAGATGAGACAAAAATTGAGCTCTTCAGCATTAACTCAATTCGCCGTGTTTGGAGGAAGAGAAATGTTGACTATGACCCAAAGAACACCATCCCCACTGTCAAGCATGGAGGTGGAAACATTATGTTTTGGTGGTGTTTCTCTGCTAAGGGCACAGGACTACTTCACCGCATCAATCGGAGAATGGATGGAGCCATGTACCGTAAAATCCTGAGTGACAACCTCCTTCCCTCCGCCAGGACATTAAAAATGGATTGTGGCTGGGTCTTACAGCAAAACAATGACCCAAAACATACAGTCAAGGCAACAAAGGAGTGGCTCAAAAAGAATCACAGTAAGGTCATAGAGTGGCCTAGCCAGTCTCCAGACCTTAATCCCATAGAAAACTTATGGAGGGAGTTGAAGCTCCGAGTTACCAAGCGACAGCCTCAAAATCTGAATGATTTAGAGATGATCTGCAAAGAGGAGTGGACCAAAACTCCTCCTGACATGTGCGCAAGCCTCATCATCAACTACAAACAACGTCTGACTGCTGTGCTGCCAACAAGGGTTTTGCCACCAAGTATTAAGTGTTGTTTGCCAGAGGGATCAAATACTTATTTCTCACTGCAAAATGCAAAACAATGATCTAATTTATACAATGTGATTTTATTTATTTTTTCTGGATATTCTATCTCTCAATGTTAAAATTAACCTTCCCTTAAAAGTATAGACTGTTCATGTCTTTGTCAGTGGGCATACGTACAAAACCAGCAAGGGATCAAATAATTATTTCCCCCCACTGTATAACAATAAGCATTATTCCAACAGTTATGCACTGGGAAGGTGAGAGGCCGGATGTTATATATTGGGCGTGAGGGGCCGGATATTATATACTGGGGGTGAGTGGCAAGATTTTATACACTGGGAGGGTGAGGGGCCGGATGTTATATACTGGGGCGAGAGGCCAGATATTATACACTTGGAGGGTGAAGGGCCGGATGTTATACACCAGTGGGGCGAGGGACTTGATGTTGTACAATGGGTGGGTGAGGGGCCGGATATTATACACCGGGGGGGAGGAGAGGGGGCGAGGGACTGGATATTATTGTTGGCAGTGGATTAATCTCAGTACTGTTCAGCTGTTCAACAGTGAATATATATTTATTTAGGAGCAAAGATAACACAGCTTACAACTGGTATTTCTTATAGCTTAGGATCTTAGCATCTTGTCTGTCAGCTTGTAAAGTGAAAGTAAAATGTGAGCTCCAGCTACACACACAGTGAGCAGGAACTTCTTGGTTCTTTTTTTTTTTTTTTTTATAACAGTGCTTTACTTGCAATATAACACTATTGCTGGAGACAGAAACTCATGCACTATTAAACAGCAGTAAATAGTAGTTGTTGCAATAAATATATATGTAATAAACATTATTCCAACAGTTATACACTAGGAGGGTGAGGGACCAGATGTTATACTGGGGGCGAGGAGCCGGATATTATACACTGGAAAGGTGAGGGGCCGAGTGTGATATACTGGGGCTGAGGGGCCAGATATTATACACTGGAAGAGTGAAGGGCCGGATGTGATATACTGGGGGCGAGGGGCCAGATATTATACACTGGAAGAGTGAAGGGCCGGATGTGATATACTGGGGGCAAGGGGCCAGATATTATACACTGGGAGGGTGAGGGGCCCAGATGTGATATACTGGGGGCGAGGGGCCAGATATTATACACTGGGAGGATGAGGGGCTGGATGTTATACACCAGTGTGGCGAGGGGGGAAGGGACTTGATGATATACAATGGGTGGGTGAGGGGCTGGATATTATACACCGGGGGGGGGGGGAGAGGGGGCGAGGGGCTTGATTTTATCCAATGGATACATTGGGTGGGGCTAGGGGCCAGATATTATACACTGGGAGGGTGAGGGGTCAGATGTTATACACTGGGTGGGGGAGGCGAGGGGCCTAAATTCAGTGATTAAAACGTGCGTCCCAATGCCTTTGTCAATATAGTGTACAAGATTGGACAATTTCATGGGAAACTACCCCTCATGCATAGCCTCTAATGATAATGCATACTTGCCAACTCTCCTTGAATGTCCAGGAGGCTCTTAGAATAAGTTAAGATCTCCGGGAACAGCGGGAAAATCTCTCAGGAGTCACTAAAGCTTTCAAAAACTTTTGGATAAAAAACTTCTCAAAGGTTTCCTGTGCATGGTGCTAGGAGGTCCCATCCTAAGACAGAGCGTCGGCATCGTGACTCACATGCAGGAGGTGGGAAATGGGGAGAGGAGAGAGTATGGTCTTTAAAAAGGGGTATGGTTAGATGGTAGCCCTCCCAGTATTCAAGATCCTAATCTTTCCTACAATTGTTTATGTATGGGGCCTAAGGGAATTTAGACCCCCTCAGGCACCAAGGCCTGGGGGCCAGTGCTACCCCTATACCTTCTATAGCTACTCCCCTACCCCAGTGACATTACCTTGATATCAAAGGTAGAATTTTGGTGTTTTCAATACTCTATAGTACCGTCTAGTGCTTTACCCTACACTACGAGTTGTGGGTCATATTGATATAGGTTCCAATGCAAATATTATGTCACATATTTATTCTTCCCGTCATCATCACAAAACCCGCTTAAGCGATTCGTGTCTTTTTGTTTGGGACAATTAATAACCACAAGCCTATATTTATACAATAATACACATTTCTTGGATGGTCCTGTCAAAGTGCTCTGCGCTGCGCACATAATTCTGCAGACACCATTATTTCATGCCCCGTGGGGCTTAATTACAATTTAATTGCGATGCCTGAGGCGTAGGAAAATTAAACAAGATAAAAGATCCGGTGAGAGTTGACAATCTAACGTGTGTGAAATGCGTGTCCAGAGAGTGACATTAGCACCGAAACGAGGGGCTCTCACGCGATGTCTTATTATTGCATTGTCTGCCATTTTCCTTATCTGCACAGGGAATCGTTAGATGTAAATCTTTTGGAATTATTTGACAGATTTAGTTTTGGAATTTGAATTATATTCCCATTAACAAGGATGGAGGACGTCACTAGGAGCAGATCCCAACCTATACCATACGTCAGTGATAGACAACACTTGGTAGAGCAGAAATAACTTACAATGGATAGTCTTGGGCGAAGAAGATGGGGACAAGAGCCTCAGAGGTAAAGGAAAATTATCTAATAATATTTAGTGGTTTGTGGTGATATTTCTTTATGATTGTTTTTTTAAAAAACGTTATATTTTTTGAGCAGTTTATGACAGTAATATACGTCCTGCATATTGCAGTATTATCGTGGCACCAATGGCGGACACAGACATTACAGAGCCCCTGTGCAAGAACTGTATATGGGCCCCCTCTTATCCCATAGTTCATCATAAATTTTTTCTCATGCCCAAGTGCAACCTAATTCATAGTAGGAAACGGCTTTTAAGATGGCAGTGGGTCCCCTAGCCCATTGGGCCCATGTGCAGCTGCTCAGGTTGCCGCAATGATATTACATTACCCACATGCGGTACATTAAGGTGCCACCTTTACAATTCCCGTTCAGACAGTAAAATACCAAAAAGATGACCCCCTCACTCAAAGTGGGGTGAGGGGTGGTGGCCTCGGGCGAGGCACTCGCCTTCTCCTCTCCTCTGCCCTGGCACACTACATGAAAGAGTGAGTCCTTGTTGGGTGTTGGAGTTGGTGCTGTCAGGACCTTGCGCCCATGCAGGTTGCCTGTACCCGGTAGTGTAGGCTGGCTAGGAACATAGGTTCCACAGTTCAATAAAGGAGACTGCCGTTCAAACATAGAGTCTTTACAGAATGATAACTTGACAAACAATATAAACAAGGGATAGTGGCAAAAAAGTTTCCTCTATGGCATGGATGTCAAACTCAAATACACAGAGGGCCAAAATGAAAAACTTGGACAAAGCCGTGGGCCAACCAGTATACAGTATAATGGCCCCACATAGTCTTCCATACAGAATAATGGGTCCCACATAGTCCTCTATACAGTATTATGGGCCCCACATAGTCCACCATAAATAATACTGGGACCCACATAGTGCTTCATACAGTATAATGGGCCCCACATAGTCCTCCATACAGTAAAATGGGCCTCACATAGTCCTCTATACAGTATTATCAGCCCCACGTAGTCCTCCATACAGAATAATGAGACCCACATAGTCCTCCATACAGTATAATGGGCCCCACATAGTCCTCTATACAGTATTATTGGCCCCACATAGTCCTCCATACAGAATAATGGGCCCCACATAGTCCTCCATACAGTATAATGGCCCCACATAGTCCTCCATACAGACTAATGGGCTCCACATAGTCCTCCATACAGAATAATGGGCCCCACATAGTCCTCCATACAGAATAATGGGCCCCACAAAGTCCTCCATACAGTATTATGGGTACCACATAGTCCTCCATACAGAATAATGGGCCCCACATAGTCCTCCATACAGAATAATGGGCCCCACATAGTCCTCCATACAGAATAATGGGCCCTACATAGTCCTCCATACAGAATAATGGGCCCCACATAGTCCTCCATACAGTATTATTGGCACCACATAGTCCTCCATACAGAATAATGGCCCCACATAGTCCTCCATACAGAATAATGGCATCACATAGTCCTCCATACAGAATAATGGCCCCACATAGTTCTCCATACAGAATAATGGGCCCTACATAGTTCTCCATACAGTATTATGGGCACCACATAGTCCTTCTTACAGAATAATGGGCCCCACATAGTCCTCCATACAGAATAATGGGCCCCACATAGTCCTCCATACAGTATTATGGGCACCACATAGTCCTCCATACAGAATAATGGGCCCCACATAGTCCTTCATACAGTATTATGGGCACCACATAGTCCTCTGACTCACCCCCTGGGCCGTGGGGCACTCGGGACCGGTCTTCAGGGCAATGCTGGAAGTAGTAGTGGCGACCCGGTCCCGTGGCTCAGGGTGGTCAGACCAGTGGTAGTCTATGATGTGTTTTAGGTAATGTCCGACTACGCCACCCGTGGATTGCGGTCAGGGAGGACCGCCGCTGCAAGGCAGACCGCTGAGGCTGGTGTTGGGGATGCAGCAGGAGTGTAGCCTCACGGCAGTGTGATAGGATGCTGGGGGTGATGGTGCAGGCGCAGCAGTAACCACACAGAGTCCAATAATGCAGTCCAGGGTCTTTTACTGATCTTATCATAGACCCAACAGGAGTACAGGGTAGGAATGGACCTGGGTGTCTGAGGGCATTCGGGCGAGCTCCGCTGGTCAGAGTCAGTGGGTAGGCCTACCGTTCTCTCTCTCTGCCCTTGCTGACTATCTCCCCCTTTTAGTGGTATGATAGCCCACGTCCCTGAGCTTGCCGTGTACTACGCCTGTATGGCTTGCAACTCGGGCCTTAGGTACCTGTAGCTTCTCCGTGCTGTACCGGTCCCTCTGTGTGGCGGAACCTCCTGGCTTCTTGGCCAAGGGACTTGAAATCCCTTGCGGGTTGGTTTTCTGCTGCAGGGCTTGCAACCCTGACAGCCTCGGACCCCAGTGTCCGGTATGTAGTTTCTCTCTGCCAGGACCGGCTCTCGTCGCCTCTGTCCCTGGCTTTCTGCTCCTACTTTGCCTCCTGGACTCCTCAGCTACGGCTGACCTGTCCCTCTCTTCTTGGAACCCTTCTGGATACTTCAGAAGTGGGTCCTGGTCTCCCTAACCCTGCCCTCAGTACCAGTTTTTATAGGGGCAGCCTGCTCCCCCTACTGGCCTGGGACAGGAGGTGCGGCATGCAAATGGTCCATGACCAGAGAACCTCCCTCCTGCTCTCAGACACAGCCTTACAAGTTTGTGGCATCCAGGCCTGGGGTGACACATTCCCCCCTAGGAAAGCTTAGTACTCCGGGACTAAACGAGAAACACAATACAGGGTAGAAATTATAACATAAACATAACAGAGAAGAAAACAACAAACAACACCACATATTGAGTTCTTTAGGTCACAGTATGGCCTGTGACCGGGTGTCCATATTACCAACAAAAGAAGAGGGTCACAGTATGATCCGTGACCGGGTGTCCATTTCACCAACACAACGGGAGCCTTAACCAGATGGGGGTCTGTCCTTGCCCCGAGTCCTTGACAGTCTTTATTCTTTCCTTTGGTTAGGCTCCGAACATATTTACAAGGAAGTCCCGGTTACTCAAAGTTCATAACCTTTTAGTCCATTTGTCACTATGAAAAACTGGAAAACAGTATTAATAACCAGGGTACAAACATAACACATTAAATATATACATTATACATTTAGATCTTCCAGCGAGCTGGCATTTGACCCCTAGTGCTCCGGGTTGACCTCCGTAGCCCACTGTCTGGTGGTGGTCTAACCTGGCTTTCCCCACAATCATTGAGGGTATAGCTACTAGCTGGGTCTACAGGCAGGGCAGGCAGCTGTCTGCGGGTCCTTTGGCTTACCGCAGGCATGGCAGGCTCACTGTCAGCAGAGGGCTGACTCTCCTGGGCTGCTGGCGTGGGTTCTTCCGCCTCTGGGGCCGCTTGCTCTTCTTGTTCTTCCTGCCCTCCTGTAGGCTCCTGCTGGGTAGGCTAAAGGAAGTGTAGGACGGGTACCACTATTGCGCCATTTATCTGAGTCCAGGTCCGGGGGAACTCTCCGAGAACTGTGCTGATCATCTCTTCCTTGACCACTGCGGGTTCAAGGTCATCTTGATCTTCACTTGGACTCTGTAGTTGCTCGGGGCACCGTTTTAGGTGGTCTCTGAAGACGGTGCTAGTGGTTTCTCCTCCATCCTTGGTAATCACACATACCTTCGGGTTGTCATGGTCGGACTGCAGCACTGTGTACGGGTCTCTCTCCCACTGGTCATCCAGCTTGTGAAGCCTTCTCTTCCGCTTCAGGACCTGCTCACCAGGTTCCAGGGGACCAGCAGGGGCGTGTTGGTTGAAGAGCCTCTCTTGCTTTTCTCTCGCTTGAGCCAGACTCCTCTCCACACTCTCCTGTACCTTCTTGTACTGTAGCCGCCATTCCGTATCCCAGTCCGCGTCTGGGGAGGTGTCCTCAGGTGTCAGGACTCCCATCTCCAGGTCGACCGGCAGCTTACCTGGTCTTGCTCGCATCAGGTAAGCCGGGGTGCAATTTGTAGCATTCACCGGGATGTGGTTGTACAAGTCAATCAGATCTGGCAGCTTCTCCGGCCACAGGCTGCGTTCTTCCAGGGGTAACGTCTTGAGGAGATTGATGACGATATTGTTCATTTTCTCACACAGCCCGTTGGTTTGCGGGTGGTAAGGCGTTGTCCGAATCTTCCTACAGCCATAGAGGTTGCAGAACTCCTGGAATACTTCAGCCTCAAAAGCTGGACCTTGATCTGTCAAGACCTGTTCCGGATACCCATGTGGACGGCAGAAGTGTTGCTGGAAGGCTCTGGCCGCTGTCTGGGCTGTCAGGTCTTTAACAGGAACCACCACCAGGAACCGGGAGTAATGATCCACAATTGTCAGGGCATAGACGTAGCCCGACCGGCTCGGAGCCAATTTCACATGGTCTTGAGCTACCAGCTCAAGAGGCTGCCTGGTAACGATGGGCCTCAAGGGTGTCTGCTGGCTTGTACGGTCTTTCCTTCTGAGGTGACATGGGCCGCAGTCCCTGCTCCACTTCTCGATGGCCCTTCTCATGCCGACCCAGTAGAACCGCTCTCCCTGTAGGAACTCCAGTTTCTTCCACCCGAAGTGTCCTGCTTTGTCATGGTAGGCCTCCAGGACCATTGCTGCATCTCGCCTTGGGACCACTATCTGCCAGGTCAGCTCGTGCGTCCGTTGGTTGGCAAGCCTTCTGCACAGCTTACCCTCGTAGAGGAACAGCCTGCTTTTCTCCTTCCATATCTGCTTGGCTTCCTCTGGAGCGTCCGGGCCAGGGCTAGCATCTTCCTGGGTTAACATGTCTTTCACCAGGCGTATTGCAGGGTCGCTATCTTGCGCTTCAGCCCAGCTGTGGTGGGGTAAGGGATTGAACATGACGGTGGTTAAGTCCTTGTCTCTTACCTGGTGAGAATGCTGAGTGGCCCCATACCGGTGGAACGCAGGGAGCTCTATTTCCTCCAGCTCTTCCAAGTCGTCTTCTCCTTCAGGTAGGTGGGGCATTCTTGATAGGGCGTCTGCGTTGGCATCGGTTCTGCCTGCCCGGTATTTGATTGTGAAGTCATAATTGGATAGCCGAGCCATCCACCGCTGTTCTAGGGCACCTAGTCTTGCATTGTCCAGATGTGTCAACGGGTTGTTGTCCGTGTACACGGTGAACTTTGCGGAGGCCAGGTAATGCTTAAACCGTTCTGTGACGGCCCACACCACTGCCAAGAATTCTAACTTGAAGGAGCTGTAGTTCTCCGGGTTTCTTTCAGTGGGTCTCAACTTCCGGCTGGCATATGCGATCACCCTTTCTCTGCCTTGTTGGTTCTGTGACAGCACGGCTCCCAGCCCCACATTACTGGCATCTGTGTGGAGGATAAAAGGCTGGCCATAATCGTGAGGGCCATCTTCAACTGGCGGAAGGACTCCTCTTCCGGCTTGTCCCACTTGAAGGGTGGCTTGTGACTTCTGGATTTAGATTGCCCTATCAGGAGGTCCTGCATAGGGGCTGCCATCTTAGTGAACCCGGGGATGAACCTTCGGTAGTAGCCTACCAACCCGAGGAATTGCCTCACTTCCTTGATGTTAGAGGGGCTTGGCCAGCTCTTGATGGCCGTAACTTTGTCGGGGTCGGAGGCTACTCCCTCTGCACTCACCACGTGTCCTAGGTATTGGACCTTCGGTTTTAACAGGTGGCACTTTGAAGGCTTCACTTTCAGGCCGTAGCCTGCCAGGGCTTCGAACACCTCGGCCAGGTGCTTTAGATGGTCCTCGTAAGTCTTCGAATAGACGATCACGTCGTCCAGGTAAAGGAGGACCGTCTCGAAGTTTCGGTGCCCTAGACAGCATTCCATCAGCCTCTGGAAGGTCCCTGGTGCGTTTCAGAGCCCGAAGGGCATACAATTGAACTCGCTCAGTCCCATCGGGGTGGTGAAGGCGGTCTTCTCCTTGTCAGCCTCTGCCACAGGAACCTGCCAGTACCCGCTAGTAAGGTCCAAAGTAGAGAAGAAATTAGCTGATTTTAGAGCTGCTAAAGACTCCTCTATCCTAGGTAATGGGTACGCATCTTTATGGGTGATACGATTAATTTGTCTATAGTCCACGCACATTCTCATGGTACCGTCTTTCTTTTTCACCAAAACTAAGGGAGCTGCCCAGGGGCTACAGCTATCTCTAAAGACCCCAGCTTCTTTCATTTCCCTCAGCATACCCTTAGCGTTCTGATAATGTGCAGGGGGTACAGGCCTGTGTCTCTCTTTTATTGGTAGGTGGCTCCCCGTGGGGATATGGTGTTCTATCCCTTTTACTCTGCCGAAGTCTAGCGGGTGCTTACTAAAAATTCTCTCGTACTCCTGAACCACCCGGTAGACTCCTTGTTTTTGGTGCAGGGGAGTGGAGTCAGCATCCACATGGAGTTTCTGGCACCAGTCCTCCTTTTGTTTCTGGGAGCCATTACCCTCCGCCTGTGGAGATGGAGGCAACAGCTCCACGGCCCTGATAGCTTTGTGCTCAACAGCAAACAGTTTGGCAAGTGTAGCGTACCTGGGTAGGTGTACCTCCCTCTCCCCAATGTTGAGAATGCGAACGGGCACCCTCCCATGACGGACATCAACCACCCCCCGGGCTGTCAAAATGGTGGGCCTGCTGTCTGAGTACATGGGTTCTACCATGGCTTGGTAGTCTATGCCTCTCAACCCGATTGCAGTCCGACACCAGATCATCATTTCACTTTTGGGAGGCATGGAAATGGGGAATGGGTCACTCATTCTTACGCTACCGATCTCACCACCAGACAGTTCTACCTGCTGCCGTCTCATCAGGGCTCTTATCTCTTTCTGGAGGACCCTCTTTTGGCTGGAGCTTACATTCATCGCCACCTGCTGTAAAATCACAATTACTTCTGAAAGACAGTTTTCAATTACATTAGTACCCACAGTTATTTTAGGGTGACTTTCACGACGGTCAATGTCCACAATGATCACTCCCTGTGCCGGCAGTTCCACCTTACCAATCTTGATGGTCATCTCTCTAAACCCCACCTGCGGCACGGGTTGGCCATTGCTGGCAATGATGCTTAAGTCATCGTCTGGGTAGCGGGTTATGTCAGCGTCACTCCAGTACCGCTTGAAAAGTACATAGGGGATGGTAGTCACTTGAGACCCGGTGTCCAGCAGTGCACTCATGGGGATACCGTCCAGCACTACGGGTAAGACCGGGCATCCCCCCACGTACTTATCACGCCAATTAGACGGGCCTGATGACCTTATGCCTGGGGGTTGGCCCTCTTCCCCAGGTCGGACCCATTTAAAGTACAGTACCTTGCTATGTGTCCTGGCTGACTGCAACGGCGGCAAATCGGCTGCCCATCCTCAGTGTAGCGGTCGGCGGGCCTCCCTCTGAACTGCGGGATCCTCCTCTGTTAGCTCCTGGACCTGATGGTGCAGGTCTGCAGGCTGGGATGGATTTAGGGCCTGTGCATCAGCCCCCACAAGGTCTGCGGGGTAGGGAGCTGTCCCCTGGTGGTAAGTGATGGGAGGGTGCCGGGAAGCTACAGCGCCACCTGCTGCGGGTTCTCTGAGCACCCGGATGGCCCGATCCTTGAACTGCGCAAAAGTCAAATCGGAGTTCTGTAGGGCCATGAGGCGCAGCTGGGTTCTGTGGGCGCTGGACAGCAGACCTTCTATGAACTGGTCACTCAACAGTTTATCAGAGTCCTGCACGCTACCAGGGTCAGCTTGTTTGATAGCTCTCAGGGCTTCTTGCAGGTTCAAGGCATAGTCTCTGATACTATCCTGGGCCCGCTGCTTACAGCCATAGAACCGCATTTTGATTTCTGCTGAGGTACGGGTATCAAAGGTACTCCGCAGCCGGGTCAGAATGTCCTTTACTGTCCTTTTCTCCTCATCTGACCATGATTTCACTTCCCGCTGGGCTGCACCGGTGAGCTGCCCCGTCAGAATGCTCACTTTCTGTTCTTCTGTCAGGGGATAAACTTTGAATAAACTGTGCAGTCTTTCCCTAAAGTCAGTTAAGGTATGGGGGTCCCCTGAGTATTGGGGTAGCCAGGCTGCTCCGGGGATGTAGGGCATAGAGAACGGCATCACCGCTGCTGCAGCCCCGCTGGTTGTAGAAGGCCCCTCCGTGTCCGTCATCTTCCTCCCCCCTAGTTAAGCGTGGCCTACCTTTCGACGATCCTCTTCTGTAGGCCGCGGCTCCGCTGGTGCTGCTCCGTGTGAGGACCTTGCGTCGCGTCCTGGTGACGTCAGCGTCGCTCTCTCTCCCTTCCAGGACCTTGCGCAGCGTCGGTGCGTAGGGCGAGGCTTCAAGTCTCGCGCTTTGGACGTCCACGCCCCTCTTCTTCCCGCGCGGCGTCCTGAAGATGGCGTCCGATGAAAACAGCTGAAGATGGCGGGAAAACTGCTGAAGATGGCGGGAGACGGCTGAAAACGGCTCCGGATGGCGGGAAACTCCTTTTTAAGGTATGTGTACAGTCTTGTTCAGGCATGCAGTACCCGTTTGTGGCGTGTTGGTCACGATCCTGCCGACTACGCCAAAGCTAACTCACCCCCTGGGCCGTGGGGCCCTCGGGACCGGTCTTCAGGACAATGCTGGGAGTAGTAGTGGCGACTCGGTCCCGTGGTTCAGGGTGGTCAGACCAGTGGTAGTCTATGATGTGTTTTAGGTAATGTCCGACTACGCCACCAGTGGATTATGGTCAGGGAGGACCGCCGCTGCAAGGTAGACCGCTGAGGCTGGTGTTAGGGATGCATCAGGGAATAGTACAACTCCCCACGGGAGGAGTGTAGCCTCAGGGCAGTGTGATAGGATGCTGGGGGTGATGGTGCAGGCGCAGCAGTAACCACACAGAATCCAATAATGCAGTCCAGGGTCTTTTACTGATCTTATCACAGACCCAACAGGAGTACAGGGTAGGAATGGACCTGGGTGTCTGAGGAGATTCAGGCGAGCTCCGCTGGTCAGGGTGAGTGGGTAGGCCTACCGTTCTCTCTCTCTGCCCTTGCTGACTATCTCCCCCTTTAGTGGTATGATAGCCCACGTCCCTGAGCTTGCCGTGTACTACGCCTGTATGGCTTGCGGCTCGGGCCTTAGGTACCTGTAGCTTCTCCGTGCTGTACTGGTCCCTCTGTGTGGCGGAACCTCCAGGCTTCTGGGCCAAGGGACCTGAAATCCCTTGCGGGTTGGTTTTCTGCTGCAGGGCTTGCAACCCTGACAGCCTCGGACCCCAGTGTCCGGTATGTAGTTTCTCTCTGACAGGACCGGCTCTCGTCGCCTCTGTCCCTGGCTTTCTGCTCCTACTTTGCCTCCTGGACTCCTCAGCTACGGCTGACCTGTCCCTCTCTTCTTGGAACCCTTCTGGATGTTTCAGAAGTGGGTCCTGGTCTCTCTAACCCTGCCCTCAGTACCAGTTTTTATAGGGGCAGCCTGCTCCCCCTACTGGCCTGGGACAGGAGGTGCGGCATGCAAATGGTCCATGACCAGAGAACCTCCCTCCTGCTCTCAGACACAGCCTTACAAGTTTGTGGCATCCAGGCCTGGGGTGACACACCTCCATACAGTATAATGGCCCCACATAGTCCTCCATACAGACTAATGGGCTCCACATAGTCCTCCATACAGAATAATGGGCCCCACATAGTCCTCCATACAGTATTATGGGCACCACATAGTCCTTCTTACAGAATAATGGGCCCCACATAGTCCTCCATACAGAATAATGGGCCCCACATAGTCCTCCATACAGTATTATGAGCACCACATAGTCCTCCATACAGAATAATGGACCCACATAGTCCTCCATACAGTATTATGGGCACCACATAGTCCGTCTTACAGAATAATGCTCCCCACATAGTCCTCCATACAGAATAATGGGCCCCACATAGTCCTCCATACAGAATAATGGGCCCGACATAGTCCTCCATACAGTATTATGGGCACCACATAGTCATTCTTACAGAATAATGGGCCCCACACAGTCCTCCATACAGAATAATGTACCCCACATAGTCCTCCATACAGAATAATCGGCTCCACATAGTCCTCCATACAGAATAATGGGCCCCACATACTCCTCCATACAATATTATAGGCACCACATAGTGCTTCTTACAGAATAATGGGCCCCACATAGTCCTCCATACAGAATAATGGGCCCCACATAGTCCTCCATACAGAATAATGGGCCGCACATACTCCTCCATACAATATTATAGGCACCACATAGTCCTTCTTACAGAATAATGGGCCCTACATAGTCCTCCATACAGAATAATGGGCCCCACATAGTCCTCCATACAGAATAATGGCTCCACATAGTCCTGCATACAGAATAATGGGCCCCACATAGTCCTCCATACAGTGTAATTGACGCGCCCCTGGGCCTGTGTCGCGCAGCGTTGCGCACGCGGGAGCTTACCCGGAGCCGGATCTGTTGAGGGTTGTAGTCTCGTGGCGGTGATCCGGTCCGTGCCCAGGGAGTCAGACTAAGTGGCGCTGTATCAGCGGTAGATGTTGGACGACTACGCCACCCGTTGAGTACAGCTAAGGAGCTGCTGCTGCAGGGCAGACCGCTGAGGCCGGTGGTAGGATTGTGCAGCGTGATAGTATAACCCCCAACGGGAGGGGTATGGCCTCAGGGCAGCCGACGTGGATGATGGGGGTAGCAGGAACCACTCGGAGACGGTACGGTGTAGTTCAGGGTCTTTACTGGTGACAACGATAGACCCTCCCGGAGTACTGGCTAGCGATTGGGGCCTGGTCAGTCCTTGAGCAGATGGGATCTCCCCTGGCCAGGCGGAGTTGTAGGCCTCCCAAACTAACGATACTCTTCTGGCTACCTTGCTAGAGGCGGGTATAAGTAGCCCACGTCCCTGAGTGTACCGTGTGGTGCTCACCCGTATGGCCGGTGACTCGGGGCCTTCTAGTAGCTTCCGCTCCACGACGGCGGTGCTGGTCCCACGCGTGTGACCGTGCCTTCGGGTTTCTGGGCCAGAGGACCTGCAATCCCCTGCCGGTCGGTTTCTGCTGCTGGATAGGAGTTAGTCCCCACAGCCTCGGACTCCGGGTCCGGTGATAACTTCTCAGTCAGGGCGAGCTCTGCAGCTGCCAGCCCCTGACTCCTTATAGCACTGCTCCCACAGAGCTCCTGATGTTCTTTTCCTATATCTGCTTCTCTGTCTCTACTTCTTCTCTACTCACTAACCCTGCCTCAGCCCTAGGTTTATATAGGGGAAGTTCTTCCCCTCCCAGGACTGGGCAGGAGGTGTGGCATGCATAGGATCCCTGACCAAGAGACCTCCCACCTGCTCTCAGACGTAATATCTCTATCACTGTGGCAACCAGACCCCTGGGGTGTCACATTCCCCCCTAGTGAACTTTAGTACTCCGGGACTAAACATATTTTTAGAAAAACATAACAAGGTATAAACAATAATAATACAATAAGAAAAACACATAAAGATGGTTACGGCGTGTCCGCAACCGGGTGCAGTTTTGAAGAAAACAAAGGTGTCCATTTCACCAAAACAGGGAGACGTAACCAGGTAGGGGTCTGTCCTGCCCCGAGTCCTTATCAGTCTTTTAGTCCATCCTGGGTTACGCTCCAACTAATTGTACAAGGATTCCCGGTAAATCCACCAAGGACTCCTAAAAATAACTAGAAACACATAATTATTTACAAGCAACAAGAAAAACAGGTAACCACAAATAAAACAATTTATACACTTCAAATCCTCCAACGTGCGGGTAACTGGCCTCTAGTGGCCCTAGTGGACCTACGGAGCTGACTGTCTAGCCCTGAACTACAGGGTGTAGGAGCTGTCAAGGGTAAACTGGGCAGCTGTCTACCGGCTCTTTGGCTCACTAGGGGTACGGCAGGCTCACTATAAGCAGAGGGTTGATCCTCCTGTTCTGCTTGTCTGGAGTCTTCTGCCTCCTGGACCGGCTGCTCTTCCAGCTCTACCTGTTGCTCCGTAGGCACTTGGGATGCTGGTTGGAGGAACGTGAGGACGGGTACCACAACTGCACCATTGACTTGAGTCCAGGACCGAGGGAAGTCTCCGAGCACAGTACTAACCATATCTTCCCTTTCCTCTACGGGTCGATGGTCTTCTTGTTCCTCTTCAGGGTTCCGTAGCTGTTCAGGACACTTTTTCAGGTGATCCCGGGATACAATGGCTATGGTCTCCCCTCCGTCTTTACTGATGGTACAGACTTTCGGGTTCTCGTGGCTTGAGGGCAGTACGGTGTACGGGTCCTTCTCCCACTGGTCGTCCAACTTGTGGAGCCGTCTTTTCCTCTTCAAGACCTGCTCTCCGGGTACCAGGGGAACAGCGGGAGCATACTGGTTGTAAGTTTTCTCTTGTCTTTCCCTAGCCTGACAGAGACTTCGCTCCACGCTCTCCTGTACTTTCCGGTACTGCTGCTGCCTCTCTGTGTCCCAGTCTGCTTCTGGTGAAGTGTCCTCGGGTGTCAGGACTCCCATTTCCAGGTCAACAGGTAACTTACCAGGTCTCGCCCTCATTAGGTAAGCCGGGGTACAGTTGGTGGAACCTACCGGGATGTGGTTGTATAGGTCCACCAGATCGGGCAGCTTCTCAGGCCACAGACTGCGTTCTTCCAGGGGCAACGTTTTCAGGAGATCCATTACCACCTGGTTCATTTTCTCACAAAGTCCATTAGTTTGCGGATGATAGGGTGTCGTCCTTATCTTCCGGCAGCCATACAGATTGCAGAATTCCTGGAAGACCTCCGCTTCAAAGGCAGGTCCCTGGTCCGTCAGCACTTGGTCCGGGTACCCGTGTGGACGGCAGAAGTGCTGCTGGAAGGCTCTAGCTGCTGTTTGAGCCGTTAAGTCCTTAACGGGGACGACAACCAAGAACCGGGAGTAATGATCCACAATGGTTAACGCGTAGACGTAGCCACTTCTGCTTGGGGTCAGTTTTACATGATCCAAGGCTACCAGTTCCAACGGCTGCCGGGTGACGATGGACTGCAGGGGAGTCTTCTGGCTGGCACGGTCCTTCCTTCTTAGGTTGCACGGGCCACAGTCTCTGCACCACCTCTCGATGGTTCCCCTCATGCCTACCCAGTGGAACCGCCCACGCAGCAGGAACTCCAGCTTCTTCCATCCGAAGTGTCCAGCTCCGTCGTGGTATGCTTCCATCACCATGGCTGCGTCTCTCCGTGGCACCACTACTTGCCAGATTAGTTCATGCGTCCGGGAGTTAACCATTCTGCGGCACAACTTCCCCTTGTAAAGGAACAGTCGACTCTTCTCAGCCCACAGTTGCTTGGCTTCCTCCGGAGCGTCTCGGTCAAGGCGAGCCTCTGGCCGAGTCAGCATCTCCTTCACCAGCCGGACGGCAGGGTCACTGTCTTGCGTTTCCTCCCAGTTGTAGTGAGGCAAGGGGTTAAACGTAGCGGCTTGCTTACTCCTTACCCGATGGGAATACTGGATAGTCCCATGACGGTGGAACGCGGGGAGTTTGACTTCTTCCAGTCCCTCTGGATCTTCTCCTACGTCCGGTAGGTTTGGCATCCTGGACAGGGCGTCCGCGTTGGTATTGGAGCGTCCTGCCCGGTATTTGATTGTGAACTCGTAGTTGGACAGACGGGCCATCCATCTGTGCTCTAGGGCACCGAGTCTTGCCGTGTCCAGGTGTGTCAACGGGTTGTTATCCGTGTACACGGTGAACCGGGAAGAAGCGAGGTAGTGCTTAAAGCGTTCGGTGACTGCCCACACCACTGCCAGGAACTCTAGCTTAAATGAGCTGTAATTCTCAGGGTTTCTTTCGGTGGGTCGCAGTTTTCGGCTGGCATAAGTGATTACTCGTTCTTTCCCCTGCTGGATCTGGGACAGTACGGCTCCTAGCCCGATGTTACTTGCGTCGGTGTAGAGGATAAAGGGCTGGCTGTAATCAGGGTACGCCAGGATTTCATCCCCCGTGAGGGCCATCTTCAGCTGGCGGAAGGACTCTTCTTCTAACTTCTCCCATCTGAAGGGTGGCTTCTGGTTCTTGGCCTTCCGGGACTGGCCTATCAGGAGGTCCTGCATAGGAGCTGCCTTTTTGGTGAAACCGGGGATGAATCTGCGGTAATAGCCTACCAATCCGAGGAACTGCCGCACTTCCTTTACACTGGAGTGACTTGGCCATTCCTTAATTGCGGTGATCTTATCAGGGTCGGGAGCCACTCCATCAGCGCTCACCACGTGTCCCAGGTACTGCACCTTTGGTTTCAGGAGGTGACACTTGGAGGGTTTCACCTTTAGGCCGTAGCTTGCCAGAGCTTCGAACACTTCCGCCAGGTGTTTCAGGTGGTCCTCATACGTCTTGGAATATACGATGACATCGTCCAGGTACAACAGGACCGTCTCGAAGTTTCTGTGGCCCAGACAGCACTCCATTAATCGTTGGAAGGTTCCTGGTGCATTGCAGAGTCCGAACGGCATGCAGGTAAACTCGCTAAGTCCCATCGGGGTGGTGAATGCGGTCTTCTCCCGGTCCGCCTCTGCTACAGGAACCTGCCAGTACCCACTAGTGAGATCCAAGGTAGAGAAGAAGTTAGCAGATCTTAAAGCAGCCAAAGACTCCTCTATCCTTGGTAAGGGGTACGCATCCTTGTGTGTGACACGGTTGATTTTCCGGTAATCTACACACATCCTCATGGTGTTGTCTTTCTTTTTGCCTAAGACTAGTGGAGCTGCCCAGGGGCTACAGCTATCCCTGATCACCCCAGCCTCCTTCATGTCTCTAAGCATCCCCTTGGCGTGTTGGTAGTGTGCAGGGGGTACGGGTCGATACCTCTCTTTTATGGGAGGATGGTCTCCCGTGGGGATGCGGTGTTCTACCCCCTTGACTCGCCCGAAGTCTAACGGGTGTTTACTAAACACTCTCTCGTACTCTTGAACCACCCGATAGACTCCCTGTTTCTGGTGTGAGGGAGTGGAGTCAGTACCCAAATGTAGTTGCTGACACCAGTCCACCATTGTTTTCTGAGAGCCGTTACCTTCCTCCGGGGAAGATGGAGGCAAGGGTTCTACGGACTGTATGGAATCTTGATTGATGGTATACAATTTGGCTAGCGTGGCATACCGGGGCAGGTACACTTCCCTCTTCCCGATATTTATTATGCGAACGGGCACCCTCCCATGGCGTACATTGACCACCCCCCGTGCTGTCAAAATGGTGGGCCTACTGTCTGAGTAAACTGGTTCTACCATTGCCTGGTAATCTCTACCTCTCAGACCAATAGCTGCCCGGCACCAAATCATCATTTCACTTTTCGGGGGCATGGCAATAGGGAAAGGGTCACACATTCGCACGCTACCAATCTCACCACCGGAGAGTTCTAGCTGTTGCCGTCGCATCAGTGCCCGGATCTCTTTCTGCAGCACTCGCTGCTGGCCGGAGCTGGCGTTCTTGGCAACCTGCTGTAAAAGGAAAATCACCTCTGCAAGACAATTTTCAATTACATTAGTTCCTAGAGTTATCTTTGGGTGACTCTCGTGTTTGTCAATGTCTACAATGATCAGTCCCTGTGCTGCCAGTTCGACTCTACCGATTTTAATGGTCACCTCTTTAAATCCAATCTGTGGCACGGGCTGACCATTGCTGGCGATGATACTCAAGTCGTCGTCAGGGTAGCGGGTGATATCCGAGTCATTCCAGTACTGCTTGAAGAGCACGAACGGGATGGTGGTGACCTGTGACCCGGTGTCCAGTAGGGCACTCATAGGAATGCCATCCAGTACCACGGGTAAGACTGGACGTCCTCCCACATATTTGTCGCGCCAGTTCGATGGGCCTGGTGATCTTTTTCCTGGGGGTTGGCCCTCTACCCCAGGTTGTGCCAGTTTAAAGGACAGTACCTTGCCATATGTCCGGGTTGATTGCAGCGGCGGCAGATGGGTCGTCCGTCCTCGTTGTATCGGTCGCTGGGTCTTCCTCTGGCCGGTGGGGTCCTCCTTGGTCGACGGCACGGGATGTCCTCCGGTCCGGATGCCAGCTGGATCTTCCCTGGAGTGGAAACCTGTAAAGACTGCACAGTTCGGGTTAGCGCAGCAACGCTTTTAGCTAGCTCTTGGACCTGATGGTGCAGGGCTGGAGCCGGGTCATTGTTCAAAGCCTGCGCATCAGCTCCCACAGGCCCTGCCGACAAGGGCGCCGCCTCCTGGTGGTAAGTGGTAGTGGGGCGTCTGGGGGTCACAACGCCACCTGGTGCCGGTTCTCGAAGCACCCGGATGGCTCTGTCCTTGAACTGTGCAAATCCCAGATGAGGGTCCTGTAAGGCCATTGCCCGCAACTGGGTTCGGTGGGCATTGCAATATAAACCCTCTATAAATTGTTCAGTCAACAGCCTGTCCTCGTCTCCCACGCCGTCAGGGTCGGTCTGCTTAATGGCTCTCAGGGCCTCTTGTAGGTTCAGGGCATAGTCCCTTATACTCTCATGTGCCCGCTGTTTGCACCCGTAGAATCTAAGCTTGATCTCGGCTGAGGTGCGGGTATCAAAGGTGTCCCTCAGCCGGGTTAGTATCCCTGCGACAGTCCTCCCCCCAGGTGGCCAGGACTTTACCTCCCTTTGGGCTGCCCCGGTTAATTGGGCCACCAGGATGCTCACTTTTTGCTCCTCTGTGAGGGGGTACACCTGGAAGAGGCTATCCAGCTTTTCTCTAAAGTCATGCAGGGTATGTGACTCCCCTGAGTACTGGGGTAGCCAGGCTGCCCCCGGGATATAGGGCATGGTGAAAGGCATGACCGCAACAGCGGTGGCGCTGGCGGGGGTTGAAGCGGTGAAGCTCTCCTGCGTATCCGGCATCCTTCTCCCCCCCTAGTGGACCGTGGCCTACCTTGCGATGATCCTCTTCCGTAGGCCGCGGCTCCGCAGTGGATCGTCAGGGTTGATGACCTTCCGTCGCGCTCCTGTGACGTCGGCGTCAGCTGGGCTCCTTCCAGGACCTTACGCAACGTCCGGACGTGAGGCGGGGCTTCAGTTCTCGCGCGCTTTCGGAGTCCACACCCCTCTTCTTCCCGCGCGGCGTCCTCAAGATGGCGTCCAATGGCGGGAAAACTCCACGTATGGCGGGAAGAAGGCTGAAGATGGCGCCGGATGGCGGGAAAACTCCACCGATGGCGGGAAGGAAGCGGAAGATGGCGCCAGATGGCGGGAATCTTCACCACAGGTAAGTTTGAACAGTCTTTTTCAGGCACGCAGTACCCGGTGGTTGCGGGCACGAAATCCTGCCGACTACGCCAAAAGTTGACGCGCCCCTGGGCCTGTGTCGCGCAGCGTTGCGCACGCGGGAGCTTACCCGGAGCCGGATCTGTTGAGGGTTGTAGTCTCGTGGCGGTGATCCGGTCCGTGCCCAGGGAGTCAGACTAAGTGGCGCTGTATCAGCGGTAGATGTTGGACGACTACGCCACCCGTTGAGTACAGCTAAGGAGCTGCTGCTGCAGGGCAGACCGCTGAGGCCGGTGGTAGGATTGTGCAGCGTGATAGTATAACCCCCAACGGGAGGGGTATGGCCTCAGGGCAGCCGACGTGGATGATGGGGGTAGCAGGAACCACTCGGAGACGGTACGGTGTAGTTCAGGGTCTTTACTGGTGACAACGATAGACCCTCCCGGAGTACTGGCTAGCGATTGGGGCCTGGTCAGTCCTTGAGCAGATGGGATCTCCCCTGGCCAGGCGGAGTTGTAGGCCTCCCAAACTAACGATACTCTTCTGGCTACCTTGCTAGAGGCGGGTATAAGTAGCCCACGTCCCTGAGTGTACCGTGTGGTGCTCACCCGTATGGCCGGTGACTCGGGGCCTTCTAGTAGCTTCCGCTCCACGACGGCGGTGCTGGTCCCACGCGTGTGACCATGCCTTCGGGTTTCTGGGCCAGAGGACCTGCAATCCCCTGCCGGTCGGTTTCTGCTGCTGGATAGGAGTTAGTCCCCACAGCCTCGGACTCCGGGTCCGGTGATAACTTCTCAGTCAGGGCGAGCTCTGCAGCTGCCAGCCCCTGACTCCTTATAGCACTGCTCCCACAGAGCTCCTGATGTTCTTTTCCTATATCTGCTTCTCTGTCTCTACTTCTTCTCTACTCACTAACCCTGCCTCAGCCCTAGGTTTATATAGGGGAAGTTCTTCCCCTCCCAGGACTGGGCAGGAGGTGTGGCATGCATAGGATCCCTGACCAAGAGACCTCCCACCTGCTCTCAGACGTAATATCTCTATCACTGTGGCAACCAGACCCCTGGGGTGTCACATTATGACCTCACACTGTCCTCCATACAGAATAATGGCACCACATAGTCCTCCACACAGAATAATGGCCCCACATAGTCCTCCATATAGTATAATGGCCCCACATAGTCCTCCATACAGTATAATGGGCCCACATATTCTTCCATACAGAATAATGGCCCCACATAGCCCTCCATACAGAATAATGGGCCCCACATAGTCCTCCATACAGAATAATGGGCCCCACATAGTCTTCCATACAGAATAATGGGCTCCACCTAGTTCTCCACATAGAATAATGGGCCCCACATAGTCCTCTATACAGTATTATGGGCCCCACATAGTTCACCATAAAGAATAATGGGACCCACATAGTGCTTCATACAGTATAATGGGCCTCACATAGTCCTCCATACAGAATAATGGGACCCACATAGTCCTCCATACAGTATAATGGGCCCCACATAGTCCTCTATACAGTATTATGGGCCCCACATAGTCCTCCATACAGGATAATGGGACCCACATAGTCCTCCATACAGTATAATGGGCCCCACATAGTCATCTATAAAGAATAATGGACCCCACATAGTATTCCATACAGCATTATGGGCACCACATAGTCCTCTATACAGTATAATGGCCCCACATAGTCCTCCATACAGACTAATGGGCTCCACATAGTCCTCCATACAGAATAATGGGCCCCACATAGTCCTCCATATAGAATAATGGGCCCCAAATAGTCCTCCATACAGTATTATGGACACCACATAGTCCTTCTTACAGAATAATGGGCCCCACATAGTCCTCCATACAGAATAATGGGCCCCACATAGTCATCCATACAGAATAATGGGCTCCACCTAGTTCTCCACACAGAATAATGGGCCCCACATAGTCCTCTATACAGTATTATGGGCCCCACATAGTTCACCATAAAGAATAATGGGACCCACATAGTGCTTCATACAGTATAATGGGCCTCACATAGTCCTCCATACAGAATAATGGGACCCACATAGTCCTCCATACAGTATAATGGGCCCCACATAGTCCTCTATACAGTATAATGGCCCCACATAGTCCTCCATACAGACTAATGGGCTCCACATAGTCCTCCATACAGAATAATGGGCCCCACATAGTCCTCCATACAGAATAATGGGCCCCACATAGTCCTCCATACAGTATTATGGACACCACATAGTCCTTCTTACAGAATAATGGGCCCCACATAGTCCTCCATACAGAATAATGGGCCCCACATAGTCCTTCATACAGAATAATGGGCTCCACATAGTCCTCCATACAGAATAATGGGCCCCACATAGTCCTCCATACAGAATAATGGGCCCCACATACTCCTCCATACAATATTATGGGCACCACATAGTGCATCTTACAGAATAATGGGCCCCACATAGTCCTCCATACAGAATAATTGGCCCCACATAGTCCTCCATAGAGAATAATGGACTCCACAAATTCCTCCTTTCAGTATAATGGCCCCACATAGTCCTCTATACAGTGTAATGACCTCACACTGTCCTCCATACAGAATAATGGCACCACATAGTCCTCCACACAGAATAATGGCCCCACATAGTCCTCCATACAGAATAATGGCCCCACATAGTCCTCCATACAGTATAATGGGCCTCACATAGTCCTCTATACAGTATTATGGGCACCACATAGTCCTCCATACAGAATAATGGCCCCACATAGGGGTGGTTGTTCTGGTGTCGCAGGCCAAATAAAACCACCATGTGGGACAACTTCTCAAATCTGGAAATATTTTGGTGGATCCAGAACAGTTGAGATGTACGTAATGAGTGCCATCATGTTATTACAATGTCGGCCATGTTGATTATGTGTCTCGCTGAGCAAATATTATATATTAGTGTAGATGGCCCTGTGAGTCCAGGAAGGGGCTGTAATTGTAATGAGGGGCAACCTGAGTCTCTTCTTCTCTAAGGTAGTACTTAGACAGTACATGCCATTTACCTCCAAGTTTATCCCAGAAAACAAGCCATTCCTGAGTGGTGCCTGTGATTTCCCTGCTGTGAACACAGGTAACATTTCAAGGAGAGCGCTAAGGTGCTTGAGCAAAGCTGTTGTATTGAACAAAGTGGTTTGAGGATCTTGAATTGTTGAGAACTTAAAGAGTAAAAGTTGTTTTAATTTTTATTCCAGAATACTGTAGAGACAGAGACCTTGATTCTAGTAATGTGTCACTTATTTTGCTGCTACCTGTAGTTTTGATAAAATCACTGTTTTATCAGCAGACGATTATCACTAGAGGACTACTTGGCCTGCTGCTGTGGCGCCCTGCTGCGCATTGGTGCCACAGAACCCAGAAGGGTGCATGGATGGACTTCTCCACAAGAGGCCCTCACACATTCACACACCTCCACCCTACCACCTCAGACCAGCAGAGGAAGCCCGTCGGGGACATATAGACACTGGAGGGTGGAGTTAGGCAGAGAGTTCCTACTCAGACACAGAGAGGGACAGAGCTGTGAGTTGAGCAGAGAGCGTGCTGATGCTCAGAGAGCAGCGTAGAGGCAGCATGCTGGCTGCTGTGCTTAGGCGAGCCAAGGCCTACAGCACGAGTGAGGGCCCTGAGTGTGGTCGAAGGCGAGTGGAGAAGGAAGAAGTAGCGAGGGGGCAGAGGAGCATACCAGGCTCACCCCGAGATATATACCCGACACCGGGTCCGCGCCTACGGGGTCCCTTTATACCCAGTAGGGACCACTGGAACCCCTGGAGGACTACAGGTCCCAGGTTTACCAAACGCTGACTACAGTACCAGGGCTAGGAGTCACGGAGGCCCCAGTGACCAGTGAGAGTGATCTCCAAGAGAAGGCCCTACCACCAGGTCAGCAGGTGCAAGGGAGAGAGAGACAGTAACCAAGCTAGGCCTAGTTCCAGGCCGGCCAGAAGCTTAGCGAGTAAAGCCACGGATCAGGAGGCCCTATACCCGCTCACTGGGGAGAGTCCAAAAGTGAGCCCTTCGTCCGGAGTACCCTGGACCGTGCCTGCATCATCACCAGTAAAGGTACTGAAGCTTACCCCCGTGTGAGTGTCCGTCTTTCCTCCGGGACCGTCCTGCTGTCTCTCCCCAGCATCCACCATCTACCCCTACACTGCCCTGAGGCCTGCTCCACCTGTGGGGAGCCGTCCTAACCAAGCTGCCCAAACACCTGCCTCAGAGGACTGTCGCAGCGCTGGTAATCCTTACCAGACACCACAGGTGGCGTCACGAACTTATTACAAACACTTTAAATCCCCTATAAATATCCCCCTTTTACTGACCGCCCTGGGCCACGGACCAGGCCAGCCACCGTGATATCCCCCACCGGCATCTGTAGAGGCCCGGCTGCCGAGTACCCCACGGCCCAGGGGGCGCGTCACTGCCTAGTAGTCCAGCCACGCCCCCACTACTGATTGGCAGTTTTCGGCCTATGCACACAGAAAACTGCCAATCAGTGGTGTGGGCGGGGTTATACAGAGCTCAGCATTCAGAGAACTGGTAGATCTGCAGCGGAGAAAACAGTGATTTTATTAAAACGGCAACCAACAGCTCAGTAAGTGACACATCGCTGGAATCAGGGTCTCAGTCTCTACATCATGTTGCTCTCATGTGATGTATCAAAAATCTGGTGACAGATTCACTTTAAATAGGTTATAGTTTACTGCCAAATGTCCAGAATTCTGATTTTCCAAATCTAAACATCAGATTTGGTTACTAAAAACTGGGTAATTTGTGGTGGCGTCTGGATGGATTAAATACGTAGTTTAGTTTCAACGTGGTTATATAAACCGAGGTGAAGAGGCTTATGCTTTCTGGGAAATTGTCCAGTATTATGGGCTGTTCCATCGTGAACATATCATATAATCGTGGCAGGATTAGCGATTTTGTACAATAAAAAAAATATACAATTTTACATTATCCATAGCTGTAAGAGCTTTGCTTTCTGTCATACATAAATATACTCTACTTGCTTTCTCCATGTCAAGTCAGAAATGTGCTCAGAGCAGATGTCACTTTCCTTCTGCAGCAACTTTCATCATTTCATACACTGAGCAGCAGGGGGGGACAATGAGTACAGGAAAGAAAGCTCCTCCCACAGCAAAAAAAATTCAAAAACTGTACTATATCCTGAAGGATTATGGGAGTGACATTGAACATGCTAAAAAAATTAATAATTGTGCCTATTGTATTTCATAATTTCCTAACTGTGCGCTTCATTATGGTTTATTATATCATTAGGCTTAATATCAATCAAAATATATATTGACCTTTAAATCGGTTGTCAAATTGTTTTGAATTTTAGGGTTCGACAATCAGAGAGGTCATAAAAGTAAGTGATATGGGGGTCTTTCAATGGTACCCAAGAAAGGTGGAGACATTAAAGCCCTTCCCCAACCATGCTCCTTCCTTTCATATGTTACACACCAGTCCCGGGTATCCCAGGCTCTGCTTCCTTCCCCTGAGACCGCTGCCCTCTGTTGTGCTCCACATCAGGTTTTGTAAGTTGTCCGGCGTGGATCAATGACTTCATCTCCCTACATTTAGACACACACCTGTGTCTTGGGATTTAGTTTCTTGTCTGGTGTGCTCTACCTTCTGTGAATACTGTGCATTAACTTTCTTCCATCACAACTGGGTTCCACTTCATCTGTCCTGCTGCTCTTGAGATACCTGACTGTGCCAAATCCTCACTTCTCATGTGCCTTCCTGCTTGCTGGATCAACGCCCGAGGTCAATGTGACCACCTGGACCTGAGGCTTAGAGAATCCACTTCACCAGGTGAGCCTAACACCGAGAGACTTGCAGACCCTTCCATGTTTGGTCAGGACTTGGAGTCCGGTATAATCCCTGATAGCAGACAACTATGCGTAGGAATTCTTACACTGAAAAGTATTCTCTCCTACAAAAGGAAATCTCTTATAGGCAGCCACCCAGTTGAGGGATGGTGCATGTTTCTCCTGCCATTTGGCTGAGAACGTGAATTTAGGGATCCTCATTCTTGGAAATGGTAGAGGCTACTGAGGTCATACCCCTACCTAACGAGTAGAAAACAATTCTGGTACTAACCCCTAAAATCATGCTTGGACATGTGATGATGATAAATTGTTTGCACCGTTTTTTTTTTTGCACTTATGCTAAAGAGAATTGATATCTCTTAATCTCCGATTCCTAAATCAAGAGACCCATCCTCCGTAGAAAACTGTGAGAACCGTCTTTCCTGCGGTCAAGTCAATTTTCACCCAGAGCGCAGCTCCCCAAGCTATCGTTATACGCAACCTACACTTAATCATGCTGATAGCTTTGTGCAAATCAACTCTAGACTCCATCTCTGCAGACCCTGAGATGAAGATACCAGGAGATAAAAGAATAACTCCTTTGACAGCATCAAACCTTCCACATTTCTAAATGATAAATTAATTATTCACAGGTCTTCGGGGGCAGGCTCGAGAAAGCTTAAAGCTGCTGTACAAGGAAAAAAAGAAGACTCACTGAGCTTCAGATATTAGTTCTCAAAGCCCTTTAAATCCACTTGTTTGCCTGACTTACGCCTCTCAGTTTTTGCATCTCAGAGGATTCCGGAGATGAAAAGAAAATCCAGACGTTTGATATAACGGCATCAGAACTTAACAAGGGGGGCAGAGGCTCGACTTTTAACTGCGGGAAATTCTAGGGGTTGTAAGATAAAGGAAATGGGTTCTTGACTGGTCAGATCCTGGAGGACAGCTCATTTCACCTCTTATATAAGACCACACCAGGATGGACTGATTTGTCTTGCCTGCATGGTTTAAAGGAATTTAAATTGTATGTCAGTAATGGCGATCGAGGCTTGTAAAGGCTGGGGAAATATCTGGTGTACCGGACTGGTAGTAGATTAAAGGCTGGGGAAATATCTGGTGTACCGGGCTGGTAGTAGATTAAAGGCTGGGGAAATATCTGGTGTACCGGACTGGTAGTAGATACACACTGCACTCCGTGTTATAGGGTGCCTCAGTAGGAATCCACTTCTTATAATATGGTATGAAGAAGAACTTTGGCATTCCACAAATTAATAAAGAATGTTCTAGAAATCCAAAAGAGTTTCAAGTGACGTTTTGGTGTTTCGACGTTTCGGAGTTTTGGAGTTTCAAGTGACCTTTGTCAAACTCATTTTAGCGTAAAGAAAAATACAGACGTAAAGTACATGGGTCTAAGTCCTGGAGAAGTAGACAAGAAAAAGGCAGAAAAAAAAATTATAAAGAGAATAAAGAAAATAGAGGAAGGGCAATGAAAGTATATATTGAGTTGAGACAGGACAGGGACAACAACTCTGAGAGGTGGGTGGAGATAACCCAAAGAAAGATAATAAAAAAGAGAAAAAATAAAAAAAACAAAGAATCGGAAAATGAGAAATGGCAACGAAGATACTGTAGATACCTCACCCTAATTTACAGCTTGTTGAGAAATCGATTTTACATTTTAAGTACTGAGATGTTATCATAGTTTATTTTATTATGTATTACACACATGGAAGGAACTAGAAGAAGCTGTTGACATCCCCCTTGAAGATCTTATAGTAATATAATGTATTGACTTATGTTTTATGTTTTATCGAGTCAGTGACCAGCAGCAATTAGTTAGCCTGCAGTCAGGGTTAACTATTAGCTCAGCCCATATTAAGTGGAGTTAAGTGGGCTTAGGGACTGAGTTCCTGTTTGTTTGTTAGTTCAGTGTTCCCCAATTCCAGTCTTCAAGGCCCACCAACAGGTCCTGTTTTCAGGATTTCCTTAGTATTGCTCAAGTGATAATTCCATCACCTGCACAAGCAATAATCCCATCACCTGTGCAATACTAAGGAAAACCTGAAAACATGATCTGTTGATGGGCCTTGAGGACTGGAGTTGGGGAACACTGTGTTAGTTGGTTGTTGGAGAGCCTTGAAAGGAAAAGGAGTGTTTTGCAGACCAGCATTGATTAAGGATGTTGTGTGTGGAGAAGAGAGAAGACCATACCCAAGTAGTAAGTTCTTAAGTAACTGAGTATTAAATGGCAGAATCAGTCCTTCATAGCAACCAAGTGAGTTGCCTACAAGTGTTATCTATACTAGAAGACTGGCCAAGCTGGGACACCTTATCTCCTAAGGAGTTGAAGCAAGTCTAAACAGATAATAAGATGCAAAAGGATGTAGATGTCCCAAATGACCACGCATTTTAAATTAGTTGCGAGGAGCCGTAGCGACCCACCTCGACCCATATTATTTTATATCTACGGTACGTGGAAATTATATCCAGTTTCTTATGCTATTTTACAGTATGACAGTCACTTTAAAGCAAAGCTGTCAGCAAGTTTTTGCTGTGTATTCTGAGAGCGAGACAGAAACCCTGATTCCAGCGATGTGTCACTTACTGGGCTGTTTGCTGTAGTTTTGATAAAATCACTATTTTATCACCAGGAGCTCATAACAAGAGGAAGCCTGCTTCCATGTAGCCAGGAGCGTATCGATTGCAGGTGCAGAGGGTATGACCACAACTGAGTCCATGGAGGAAGGAGGTCCGCCAACGGTAGTCTCGTATTCACCTGAATGAGCATCCTTGGATGCACATGCAGTTGAGCTGTATTGCGGTGCAGAGAGCCACCGGCAACCTGCAGCACAATGGCTATTCAAGCCACCAGCCTATCAGAGGCTGGCAGCTGACGTCGGCATGCTTGTCATGGGCGGCGCATGCTAAGCGATGCACCTCCGTGGGACCAGGATAGGGGACATTATAACAGGATAGGGACCAGGATAGGGGACATTATTACGGGATAGAGACCAGGATAGGGGACATTATTAGAGGATAGGGAACAGGATAGGGGACATTATTAGAGGATAGGGAACAGGATAGGGGACATTATTACAGGATAGAGACCAGGATAGGGGACATTATTACAGGATAGGGACCAGGATAGGGGACATTATTACAGGATAGGGACCAGGATAGGGGACATTATTACTGGATAGGAACCAGGATAGGGGACTTTATTACTGGATAGGAACCAGGATAGGGGACTTTATTACTGGATAGGGACCAGGATAGGGGACATTATTACGGGATGGAGACCAGGATAGGGGACATTATTACTGGATAGGGAACAAGATAGGGGACATTATTACGGATAGGGACCAGGATATGGGAAATTATTACTGGATAGGGACCAAGATAGGGGACATTATTACAGGATATAGACCAGGATAGGCGACATTATTACAGGATAGAGACCAGGATAGGGGACATTATTACTGGATAGGGACCAGGATAGTGGACATTATTACTGGATAGGGACCAGGATAGGGGACATTATTACTGGATAGCGATGAGGAAAAGGGACATTATTTCTGGATAGGGACCAGGATAGGGGACATTATTACAGGATAGGGACCAGGATAGTGGACATTATTATAGGATAGGAGACTTTATTACTGGATAGAGACCAGGATAGGGGACATTATTACTGGATAGGTACCAGGATAGGAGATATTATTACAGGATAGAGACCAGGATAGGGGACATTATTACTGGATAGGGACCAGGATAGGGGACATTATTACTGGATAGCGATGAGGAAAAGGGACATTATTTCTGGATAGGGACCAGGATAGGAGATATTATTACAGGATAGAGACCAGGATAGGGGACATTATTACTGGATAGGGACCAGGATAGGGGACATTGTTACTGGATAGCGATGAGGAAAAGGGACATTATTTCTGGATAGGGACCAGGATAGGGGACATTATTACAGGATAGGGACCAGGATAGTGGACATTATTATAGGATAGGAGACTTTATTACTGGATAGAGACCAGGATAGGGGACATTATTACTGGATAGGTACCAGGATAGGAGATATTATTACAGGATAGAGACCAGGATAGGGGACATTATTACTGGATAGGGACCAGGATAGGGGACATTATTACTGGATAGCGATGAGGAAAAGGGACATTATTTCTGGATAGGGACCAGGATAGTGGACATTATTACTGGATAGGGACCAGGATAGGGGACATTATTACAGGATAGGGACCAGGATAGTGGACATTATTATAGGATAGGAGACTTTATTACTGGATAGAGACCAGGATAGGGGACATTATTACTGGATAGGGACCAGGATAGGAGATATTATTACAGGATAGATACCAGGATAGGGGACATTATTACTGGATAGGGACCAGGATAGGGGACATTATTACTGGATAGCGATGAGGAAAAGGGACATTATTACTGGATAGGGACCAGGATAGTGGACATTATTACTGGATAGGGACCAGGATAGGGGACATTATTACTGGATAGCGATGAGGAAAAGGGACATTATTTCTGGATAGGGACCAGGATAGGGGACATTATTACAGGATAGGGACCAGGATAGTGGACATTATTACAGGATAGGGAACAGGATAGGGGACATTATTACTGGATAGGGACCAGGATAGGGGACATTATGACAGGATAGGGACCAGGATAGGGGACATTGTTACTGGATAGGGACCAGGATAGGGGGCATTATTACGGGATAGAGACCAGGGTAGGGGACATTATTACTGGATAGGAACCAGGATAGGGGAAATTATTACTGGACAGGGACCAGGATAGGGGACATTATTACTGGATATGGACCAGGATGGGGGACATTATTACTGGATATTGACCAGGATAGAGGACATTATTACTTGATTGGGACCAGGATAGGGGACATTAATACAAGATAGGGACCAGGATAGGGGACATTATTACTGGATAGCGATGAGGAAAAGGGACATTATTTCTGGATAGGGACCAGGATAGGGGACATTATTACAGGATAGGGACCAGGATAGTGGACATTATTACAGGATAGGGAACAGGATAGGGGACATTATTACTGGATAGGGACCTGGATAGGGGAAATTATTACTGGATAGGGACCAGGATAGGGGACATTATGACAGGATAGGGACCAGGATAGGGGACATTGTTACTGGATAGGGACCAGGATAGGGGGCATTATTACGGGATAGAGACCAGGGTAGGGGACATTATTACTGGATAGGAACCAGGATAGGGGAAATTATTACTGGACAGGGACCAGGATAGGGGACATTATTACTGGATATGGACCAGGATGGGGGACATTATTACTGGATATTGACCAGGATAAAGGACATTATTACTTGCTTGGGACCAGGATAGGGGACATTAATACAAGATAGGGACCAGGATAGGGGACATTATTACTGGATAGCGATGAGGAAAAGGGACATTATTTCTGGATAGGGACCAGGATAGGGGACATTATTACAGGATAGGGACCAGGATAGTGGACATTATTACAGGATAGGGAACAGGATAGGGGACATTATTACTGGATAGGGACCTGGATAGGGGAAATTATTACTGGATAGGGACCAGGATAGGGGACATTATGACAGGATAGGGACCAGGATAGGGGACATTGTTACTGGATAGGGACCAGGATAGGGGGCATTATTACGGGATAGAGACCAGGGTAGGGGACATTATTACTGGATAGGAACCAGGATAGGGGAAATTATTACTGGACAGGGACCAGGATAGGGGACATTATTACTGGATATGGACCAGGATGGGGGACATTATTACTGGATATTGACCAGGATAAAGGACATTATTACTTGATTGGGACCAGGATAGGGGACATTAATACAAGATAGGGACCAGGATAGGGGACATTATTACAGGATAGGGACCAGGATAGGGGACATTATTATGGGATAGGGAACAGGATAAGGAACATTATTACTGGATAGGGACCAGGATATGGGACATTATTACGGGATAGAGACCAGGGTAGGGGACATTATTACTGGATAGGAACCAGGATAGGGGAAATTATTACTGGACAGGGACCAGGATAGGGGACATTATTACTGGATATGGACCAGGATGGGGGACATTATTACTGGATATTGACCAGGATAGAGGACATTATTACTTGATTGGGACCAGGATAGGGGACATTAATACAAGATAGGGACCAGGATAGGGGACATTATTACAGGATAGGGACCAGGATAGGGGACATTATTATGGGATAGGGAACAGGATAAGGAACATTATTACTGTATAGGGACCAGGATATGGGACATTATTACAGGATAGGGACATTATTACAGGAAAGGGACATTATTACAGGATAGGGACCAGGATAGAGGACATTATTAGTGGATAGGGACCAGGATAGGGGACATTTTGAAAGGATAGGGACCAGGATAGAGGACATTATTACTGGATAGGGACCAGGATATGGGATATTATAACTGGATAGGGACCACAATAGGGGACATTATTACTGGATAGGGACCAGGAAAAGGGACATTATTTCTGGATAGGGACCAGGATAGGGGACATTATTACTGGATAGGGACCAGGATAGTGGACATTATAACGGGATAGAGACAAGTATAGGGGACATTATTACTGGAAAGGGACTAGGATAGGGGACATTATTACTGGATAGGGACCAGGATAGGGGACATTTTTACTGGATAGGGACCAGGATAGGGGACATTATTATGGGATAGAGACCAGGACAGGGAACATTATTACTGGATAGGGACCAGGATAGGAGACATTATTATGGGAAAGTGACCAGGATAGAAGACATTATTACTGGACAAGGACCAGGATAGGGGACATTATTACAGGATAGGGACCAGGATACGGGACATTATTACGGATAGGGACCAGGATAGAGGACATTATCACTGGATAGAGACCAGGATAGGGGACATTATTACTGGATATAGACCAGGATTGGGGACATTATTACAAGATGGGGACCAGGATAGGAGACATTATTATAGGATAGGGGACATTATTACTGGATAGGGACCAGGATAGGGGACATTATTACTGGATAGGGACCAGGATAGGGGACATTATTACTGGATAGGGACCAGGATGGGGGACATTATTGTCACGCTGTCTCAGTATACTGGAGGTAGGGGGCCTAAGCTGACCCTAAGCTGGGGCCCTGACTAATCCCTCAACCTGGAGGTACTGTTAAAGGTACAGAGGTCCAGGCCGCCAGCGTAACCCCTACCTCCTGAGGATCCCTGCACCAAAGTAATCTAGTCCTGAGAAGGACCCCGATCACTACAAAAGGGGACAAGAAATAATATGCCCACACACAGTACTTAGACGAACGAGACAGTACAAGGGAAAAACCAAAACCACCTTGCATACAACAACTACACAACTACAACAGAGGGAACACCAACGGTAAAGGAGATAAATGATAAAGCGAGGAAGGGAAGAAACACTCCAAAAACACTTATCTCAGAAACTCCAAACACCACGATCCGCTCTGTAAGTCTGAATGAAATGCTTTCACCGACACTTCCCAAACAGACCAGCAGGCATTTGAAGGAGTCTCACTACAGAAGTATTGATTGCAGCTGGGCGAGGCTGGACCTCGTCTAGCACAGAGAGAGAGAGAATTAACTACCTCACTGCCGAAAAACACAAAGCACCAACAAGTCAGCTGCGAGAAGTCAGGCTGTGTACTCGTGACGATCTTCGTGGCGACACACCCGTGACAATTATTACTGGATAGGAAACAGGATAGGGGACATTATTACTGGATAGGGACCAGGATAGGGCACATTATTTCTGGATATTGACCAGGATAGGGGACATTATTACTGGATAGGGACCAGGATAGGGGACATTACTACCGGATAGGGACGAGGATAGGCGACATTAATACTGGATAGGGACCAGGATAGGAGATATTATTACTGGATAGAGACCAGGATAGGGGACATTATTACGGGATAGAGACCAGGATAGGGGACATTATTACTGGATAGGGACCAGGATAGGGGACATTATTATGGGATAGGGACAAGCATAGGGGACATTATTACTGAACAGGGACCAGGATAGGGGACATTATTACGGGATAGAGACCAGGATAGGGGACATTATTACGGATAGAGACCAAGATAGGGGACATTATTACAGGATAGGGACGAGGATAGGGGACATTATTAAGGGATAGGGACCAAGATAGGGGACATTAGTAAAGGATAGGAACCAGGATAGGGGACATTATTAAAGGATGGGGACCAGGATAGGAGACAATATTATAGGATGGGCCTTTGTTACTGGATAGGGAACAGGATAGGGGACATTATTACAGGATAGGGACCTGGATAGGGGACATTATTACGGGATAGGGACCTGGATAGGGTACATTATCATTTAATAGGTATCAGGATAGGGGACATTATTACTGGATAGGGACCAGGATACGGGACATTATTACTGGATAGGGACCAGGATACGGGACATTATTACGGATAGGGACCAGGATAGAGGACATTATCACTGGATAGAGACCAGGATAGGGGACATTATTACTGGATATAGACCAGGATTGGGGACATTATTACAGGAAGGGGACCAGGATAGGAGACATTATTATAGGATAGGGGACATTATTACTGGATAGGGACCAGGATAGGGGACATTATTACTGGATAGGGACCAGGATAGGGGACATTATTACTGGATAGGGACCAGGATGGGGGACATTATTACAGGATAGGAACCAGGATAGGGGACATTATTACTGGATAGGGACCAGGATAGGGCACATTATTTCTGGATAGGGACCAGGATAGGGGACATTATTACTGGATAGGGACCAGGATAGGGGACATTACTACTGGATAGGGAAGAGGATAGGCGACATTAATACTGGATAGGGACCAGGATAGGAGATATTATTACTGGATAGAGACCAGGATAGGGGACATTATTACGGGATAGAGACCAGGATAGGGGACATTATTACTGGATAGGGACCAGGATAGAGGACATTATTATGGGATAGGGACAAGCATAGGGGACATTATTACTGAACAGGGACCAGGATAGGGGACATTATTACGGGATAGAGATCAGGATAGGGGACATTATTACGGATAGAGACCAAGATAGGGGACATTATTACAGGATAGGGACGAGGATAGGGGACATTATTACGGGATAGGGACCAAGATAGGGGACATTATTACAGGATGGGGACCAGGATAGGAGACATTATTATAGGATGGGCCTTTGTTACTGGATAGGGAACAGGATAGGGGACATTATTACAGGATAGGGACCTGGATAGGGGACATTATTACGGGATAGGGACCTGGATAGGGTACATTATCATTTAATAGGTATCAGGATAGGGGACATTATTGCGGGATAGGGACCAGGATAGGGGACATCATTACTGGATACGCACCACAATAGGGGACATTATTACTGGATATGGACAAAGGTAGGGGACATTATTACTGGACAGGGACCAGGATAGGGGACATTATTACGGGATAGAGACCAGGATAGGGAACATTATTACAGGATAGGAACCAGGAAAAGGGACATTATTACAGGATAAGGACCAGGATAAAGGACATTATTACTGGATAGGGACCAGAATAGGGGTCATTATTACAGGATAGGGACCAGGATAGGGGACATTATTACGGGATAGAGACCAGGATAGGGGACATCATTACTGGATAGGGACCAAGATAGGGGACATTATTACGGGATTGGGACAGGGATAGGGGACATTATTACTGGACAGGGACCAGGATAGGGGACAATATGACAGGATAGGGACCAGGATAGGGGACAATATTACGGATAAGGACCAGGATAGGGGACATTATTACTGGATAGAAACCA
Organism: Phyllobates terribilis; assembly: GCF_046119375.1. Taxonomy (NCBI): domain Eukaryota; kingdom Metazoa; phylum Chordata; class Amphibia; order Anura; family Dendrobatidae; genus Phyllobates; species Phyllobates terribilis. The sequence goes on from NW_027362770.1 coordinate 144,897,494, forward strand.
AGATAGGGGACATTATTACTGGATATAGACCAGGATTGGGGACATTATTACAAGATAGGGACCAGGATAGTGGACATTATTACACGATAAGGACCAGGATAGTAGACATTATTACTGGACAGGGACCAGGATAGGGGACATTATTACTGGATAGGGACCAGGATAGTGGATATTATTACGGGATAGGGACCAGGGTAGAGGACATTATTACGGGAGAGGTACCAGGGTAGGGGACATTATTTCGGGATAGGAACCAGGATAGGGGACATTATTACTGTATAGGGACCAGTATAGGGGACATTATTACTGGATATGGACCAGTATGCTGCACAATATTACATGATGGGTGACATAATTATTGAATAGGGACCAGGATAGGGGACATTATTACTGGATAGGGATCAGGATAGGGGACATTATTACAGGATAGGGACCAGGATAGAGGACATTATTACTTGATTGGGACCAGAATAGAGGACATTATTACTTGATTGGGACCAGGATAGGGGACATTATTACGGGATAGGGTCCAGGATAGGGCACATTATTACAGGATAGGGACCAGGATAGCGGACATTATTAATGGATAAGGACCAGGATAGGGGACACTTTTACAGGATAGGGACCACGATAGGGGACATTATTACAGGATATGGGCCATTATTACTGGATAGAGACCAGGATAGGGGCCATTATTACTAGATAGGGACCAGGATAGGGGACATTAGTACGGGATAGGGACCAGGATAGGGGACATTATATTACGGGAAAGGGACCAGGATAGGGGACATTATTTCTGGACAGGGACCAGGATAGGGGCCATTATTAGTGTATAGAGACCAGGATAGGGGCCATTATTACTGGGGACCAGGACCAAGATAGGGACCAGGATAGGGGACATTGATACTGGATAGGGACCAGGATAGGGGACATTATTACAGGATAGTGACCAGGATAGGGTCATTATTACTGGATAGGGACCAGGATAGGGTACATTAGTACGGGATAGGGACCAGGATAGGGGACGTTATATTACGGGATAGGGACCAGGATAGGGGACATTATTACTGGATAGGGACCAGGATAGGGGACATTATTACAGGATAGGGACCACGATAGGGGACATTATTACTGTAAAGGGACCAGGATAGGGGACATTATTACAGGATAGGGACCAGGATAAGGGAAATTTTTACTGAATAGGGACCAGGATAGGGGCCATTATTACTGGATAGGGACCAGGATAGGAGATATTAGTACTTGATAGGGACCAGGATAGGAGACATTATTACTGGATAGGGACCAGGATAGGGGACATTATTACTGGATAGGGACCAGGATAGGGGACATTATTACTGGATAGCGACCAGGATAGGGGACATTATTACTGGATCGAGACCAGGATAGGGGCCATAATTACTGGATAGGGAAAAGGAAAAGGATAGGGGACATTATTACAGGATAGTGACCAGGATAGGGAACATCATTACTGGATACGCACCACGATAGGGGACATTATTACTGGATATGGACAAAGGTAGGGGGCATTATTACTGGACAGGGACCAGGATAGGGGACATTATTGCAGGATAGGTACCAGGATAGGGGACATTATTACAGGACAGGGATTAGAATAGGGGACATTATTACTGGCCCGGAGGTGTATGGAGGCGGCTGCGCGGCAGCAGGAGGAGCAGCTGCGGGAGAATGAAACCCTCCGCCGAGGAGCAGCAGACCAGGAAAAGAAGTTCCCGGAGGGCGCCTGCGGTCTAGGGCCGGGTGAGTTAGAAATCCTTACCCTTTTGGAATTGTGGTCCGAGTACCTGCTGCCCGGCGCAGTGACCTGGGAGCAAGCTCTGGCTCCGGAGCTCCAAGCTGCCGCCATGTCTGGAGACCTTCGTGGTCTCCCACCTCCCGTCCCAGAAGAACCCGGGCCTGGATGGGCATCCACGGGCCCCAATTCGGAATGGTCCGCGCACCCAGTCCTGCTGCAGAACCCCCTAAGGCCGCTTCCGGCACCCACCGTGATCTGCCCGGCGGCAGAAGAGTGGGCCTGGGACAACCAGGGGGGCGACCTGATGGGCTTCCCCTGGGAGACCCAGGCTGAAGAGAGGAGAAGGAAGCAGTGCCTCCAACAGATCCTCCAACTCAACCAGGAGCGGCAACAACGGGAGGTTCGATGTGAGCAGCTCCGAGTGCGGGCCAAAGCTGCCAAGTCTAGAGTCCGCCAGAGGGAGGCGTCCTACCCAAGCCCCCATGAAGAAGGGCAGGTGGTCCGCTTCCATCGGGAGGCGGGATGGGGCTTCATTAGGAGTCCCCAGCATGAGGACGAAGTCTTCGTCAGCCGGTGGGATGTCGAAACCAGGCTCAAAAAGGGACACCCTGGCCGGGACCTCACCCCGGGCGATCTTGTGTCCTTCACCCGCCACAGGAGTGATGCCCCCGCGCACTCACCTGTGGGGAACCGGTCAGCCTCCGTAGGAAGAAATGAGCCCTTCCCCCGGCGGGAATATATGGACTAGGCAGCCCCCGGTTGCTGTTATAGTTAAAGTTGACATTAGTCCCTGCGGACAATGGCAGTAGACAACCAGGGACCAGGATAGGAGATATTATTACAGGATAGAGACCAGGATAGGGGACATTATTACTGGATAGGGACCAGGATAGTGGACATTATTACTGGATAGGGACCAGGATAGGGGACATTATTACTGGATAGCGATGAGGAAAAGGGACATTATTTCTGGATAGGGACCAGGATAGGGGACATTATTACAGGATAGGGACCAGGATAGTGGACATTATTACAGGATAGGAAACAGGATAGGGGACATTATTACTGGATAGGGACCTGGATAGGGGAAATTATTACTGGATAGGGACCAGGATAGGGGACATTATGACAGGATAGGGACCAGGATAGGGGACATTGTTACTGGATAGGGACCAGGATAGGGGGCATTATTACGGGATAGAGACCAGGGTAGGGGACATTATTACTGGATAGGAACCAGGATAGGGGAAATTATTACTGGACAGGGACCAGGATAGGGGACATTATTACTGGATATGGACCAGGATGGGGGACATTATTACTGGATATTGACCAGGATAGAGGACATTATTACTTGATTGGGACCAGGATAGGGGACATTAATACAAGATAGGGACCAGGATAGGGGACATTATTACTGGATAGCGATGAGGAAAAGGGACATTATTTCTGGATAGGGACCAGGATAGGGGACATTATTACAGGATAGGGACCAGGATAGTGGACATTATTACAGGATAGGGGACATTATTACTGGATAGGGACCTGGATAGGGGAAACTATTACTGGATAGGGACCAGGATAAGGGACATTATGACAGGATAGGGAACAGGATAGGGGACATTGTTACTGGATAGGGACCAGGATAGGGGGCATTATTACGGGATAGAGACCAGGGTAGGGGACATTATTACTGGATAGGAACCAGGATAGGGGAAATTATTACTGGACAGGGACCAGGATAGGGGACATTATTACTGGATATGGACCAGGATGGGGGACATTATTACTGGATATTGACCAGGATAAAGGACATTATTACTTGATTGGGACCAGGATAGGGGACATTAATACAAGATAGGGACCAGGATAGGGGACATTATTACAGGATAGGGACCAGGATAGGGGACATTATTATGGGATAGGGAACAGGATAAGGAACATTATTACTGGATAGGGACCAGGATATGGGACATTATTACAGGATAGGGACATTATTACAGGAAAGGGACATTATTACAGGATAGGGACCAGGATAGAGGACATTATTAGTGGATAGGGACCAGGATAGGGGACATTTTGAAAGGATAGGGACCAGGATAGAGGACATTATTACTGGATAGGGACCAGGATAGGGGATATTATAACTGGATAGGGACCACAATAGGGGACATTATTACTGGATAGGGACCAGGAAAAGGGACATTATTTCTGGATAGGGAACAGGATAGGGGACATTATTACTGGATAAGGACCAGGATAGTGGACATTATAACGGGATAGAGACAGGTATAGGGGACATTATTACTGGAAAGGGACTAGGATAGGGGACATTATTACTGGATAGGGACCAGGATAGGGGACATTTTTACTGGATAGGGACCAGGATAGGGGACATTATTATGGGATAGAGACCAGGACAGGGAACATTATTACTGGATAGGGACCAGGATAGGGGACATTATTATGGGAAAGTGACCAGGATAGAAGACATTATTACTGGACAAGGACCAGGATAGGGGACATTATTACTGGATAGGGACCAGGATACGGGACATTATTACGGATAGGGACCAGGATAGAGGACATTATCACTGGATAGAGACCAGGATAGGGGACATTATTACTGGATATAGACCAGGATTGGGGACATTATTACAGGATGGGGACCAGGATAGGAGACATTATTATAGGATAGGGGACATTATTACTGGATAGGGACCAGGATAGGGGACATTATTACTGGATAGGGACCAGGATAGGGGACATTATTACTGGATAGGGACCAGGATAGGGCACATTATTTCTGGATAGGGACCAGGATAGGGGACATTATTACTGGATAGGGACCAGGATAGGGGACATTACTACCGGATAGGGACGAGGATAGGCGACATTAATACTGGATAGGGACCAGGATAGGAGATATTATTACTGGATAGAGACCAGGATAGGGGACAATATTACGGGATAGAGACCAGGATAGGGGACATTATTACGGGATAGGGACCAGGATAGGGGACATTATTATGGGATAGGGACAAGCATAGGGGACATTATTACTGAACAGGGACCAGGATAGGGGACATTATTACGGGATAGAGACCAGGATAGGGGACATTATTACGGATAGAAACCAAGATAGGGGACATTATTACAGGATAGGGACGAGGATAGGGGACATTATTACGGGATAGGGACCAAGATAGGGGACATTAGTAAAGGATAGGGACCAGGATAGGGGACATTATTACAGGATGGGGACCAGGATAGGAGACATTATTATAGGATGGGCCTTTGTTACTGGATAGGGAACAGGATAGGGGACATTATTACAGGATAGGGACCTGGATAGGGGACATTATTACGGGATAGGGACCTGGATAGGGTACATTATCATTTAATAGGTATCAGGATAGGGGACATTATTACTGGATAGTGACCAGGATACGGGACATTATTACTGGATAGGGACCAGGATACGGGACATTATTACGGATAGGGACCAGGATAGAGGACATTATCACTGGATAGAGACCAGGATAGGGGACATTATTACTGGATAGGGACCAGGATGGGGGACATTATTACTGGATAGGGACCAGGATAGGGCACATTATTTCTGGATAGGGACCAGGATAGGGGACATTATTACTGGATAGGGACCAGGATAGGGGACATTACTACCGGATAGGGACGAGGATAGGCGGCATTAATACTGGATAGGGACCAGGATAGGAGATATTATTACTGGATAGAGACCAGGATAGCGGACATTACTACGGGATAGAGACCAGGATAGGGGACATTATTACTGGATAGGGACCAGGATAGGGGACATTATTATGGGATAGGGACAAGCATAGGGGACATTATTACTGAACAGGGACCAGGATAGGGGACATTATTACGGGATAGAGACCAGGATAGGGGACATTATTACGGATAGAGACCAAGATAGGGGACATTATTACAGGATAGGGACGAGGATAGGGTACATTATTACGGGATAGGGACCAAGATAGGGGACATTAGTAAAGGATAGGGACCAGGATAGGGGACATTATTACAGGATGGGGACCAGGATAGGAGACATTATTATAGGATGGGCCTTTGTTACTGGATAGGGAACAGGATAGGGGACATTATTACAGGATAGGGACCTGGATAGGGGACATTATTACGGGATAGGGACCTGGATAGGGTACATTATCATTTAATAGGTATCAGGATAAGGGACATTATTACGGGATAGGGACCAGGATAGGGGACATCATTACTGGATACGCACCACAATAGGGGACATTATTACTGGATATGGACAAAGGTAGGGGACATTATTACTGGACAGGGACCAGGATAGGGGACATTATTACGGGATAGAGACCAGGATAGGGAACATTATTACAGGATAGGGACCAAGATAGGGGACATTATTACGGGATTGGGACAAGGATAGGGGACATTATTACTGGACAGGGACCAGGATAGGGGACAATATGACAGGATAGGGACCAGGATAGGGGACAATATTACGGATAGGGACCAGGATAGGGGACATTATTACTGGATAGAAACCAAGATAGGGGACATTATTACTGGATATAGACCAGGATTGGGGACATTATTACAGGATAGGGACCAGGATAGTGGACATTATTACAGGATAGGGACCAGCATAGTAGACATTATTACTGGACAGGGACCAGGATAGGGGACATTATTACTGGATAGGGACCAGGATAGTGGATATTATTACGGGATAGGGACCAGGGTAGGGGACATTATTACGGGATAGGTACCAGGGTAGGGGACATTATTTCGGGATAGGAACCAGGATAGGGGACATTATTACTGTATAGGGACCAGTATAGGGGACATTATTACTGGATATGGACCAGTATGCTGCACATTATTACATGATGGGTGACATAATTACTGGATAGGGACCAGGATAGGGGACATTATTACTGGATAGGGATCAGGATAGGGGACATTATTACTTGATTGGGACCAGAATAGAGGACATTATTACTTGATTGGGACCAGGATAGGGGACATTATTACGGGATAGGGTCCAGGATAGGGCACATTATTACAGGATAGGGACCAGGATAGCGGACATTATTAATGGATAAGGACCAGGATAGGGGACACTTTTACAGGATAGGGACCACGATAGGGGACATTATTACAGGATATGGGCCATTATTACTGGATAGAGACCAGGATAGGGGCCATTATTACTAGATAGGGACCAGGATAGGGGACATTAGTACGGGATAGGGACCAGGATAGGGGACATTATATTACGGGAAAGGGACCAGGATAGGGGACATTATTTCTGGACAGGGACCAGGATAGGGGCCATTATTAGTGTATAGAGACCAGGATAGGGGCCATTATTACTGGGGACCAGGACCAAGATAGGGACCAGGATAGGGGACATTGATACTGGATAGGGACCAGGATAGGGGACATTATTACAGGATAGTGACCAGGATAGGGTCATTATTACTGGATAGGGACCAGGATAGGTTACATTAGTACGGGATAGGGACCAGGACAGGGGACATTATTACTGGATAGGGATCAGGATAGGGGACATTATTACAGGATAGGGACCAGGATAGGGGACATTATTACTTGATTGGGACCAGAATAGAGGACATTATTACTTGATTGGGACCAGGATAGCGGACATTATTAATGGATAAGGACCAGGATAGGGGACACTTTTACAGGATAGGGACCACGATAGGGGACATTATTACAGGATATGGGCCATTATTACTGGATAGAGACCAGGATAGGGGCCATTATTACTAGATAGGGACCAGGATAGGGGACATTAGTACGGGATAGGGACCAGGATAGGGGACATTATATTATGGGAAAGGGACCAGGATAGGGGACATTATTTCTGGACAGGGACCAGGATAGGGGCCATTATTAGTGTATAGAGACCAGGATAGGGGCCATTATTACTGGGGACCAGGACCAAGATAGGGACCAGGATAGGGGACATTGATACTGGATAGGGACCAGGATAGGGGACATTATTACAGGATAGTGACCAGGATAGGGTCATTATTACTGGATAGGGACCAGGATAGGGTACATTAGTACGGGATAGGGACCAGGATAGGGGACGTTATATTACGGGATAGGGATCAGGATAGGGGACATTATTACTGGATAGGGACCAGGATAGGGGACATTATTACAGGATAGGGACCACGATACGGGACATTATTACTGTAAAGGGACCAGGATAGGGGACATTATTACAGGATAGGGACCAGGATAAGGAACATTTTTACTGAATAGGGACCAGGATAGGGGCCATTATTACTGGATAGGGACCAGGATAGGAGATATTAGTACTTGATAGGGACCAGGATAGGAGACATTATTACTGGATAGGGACCAGGATAGGGGACATTATTACTGGATAGGGACCAGGATAGGGGACATTATTACTGGATAGCGACCAGGATAGGGGACATTATTACTGGATCGAGACCAGGATAGGGGCCATAATTACTGGATAGGGAAAAGGAAAAGGATAGGGGACATTATTACAGGATAGTGACCAGGATAGGGAACATCATTACTGGATACGCACCACGATAGGGGACATTATTACTGGATACGGACAAAGGTAGGGGGCATTATTACCGGACAGGGACCAGGATAGGGGACATTATTGCAGGATAGGTACCAGGATAGGGGACATTATTACAGGACAGGGATTAGAATAGGGGACATTATTACTGGCCCGGAGGTGTATGGAGGCGGGTGCGCGGCAGCAGGAGGAGCAGCTGCGGGAGAATGAAACCCTCCGCCGAGGAGCAGCAGACCAGGAAAAGAAGTTCCCGGAGGGCGCCTGCGGTCTAGGGCCGGGTGAGTTAGAAATCCTTACCCTTTTGGAATTGTGGTCCGAGTACCTGCTGCCCGGCGCAGTGACCTGGGAGCAAGCTCTGGCTCCGGAGCTCCAAGCTGCCGCCATGTCTGGAGACCTTCGTGGTCTCCCACCTCCCGTCCCAGAAGAACCCGGGCCTGGATGGGCATCCACGGGCCCCAATTCGGAATGGTCCGCGCACCCAGTCCTGCTGCAGAACCCCCTAAGGCCGCTTCCGGCACCCACCGTGATCTGCCCGGCGGCAGAAGAGTGGGCCTGGGACAACCAGGGGGGCGACCTGATGGGCTTCCCCTGGGAGACCCAGGCTGAAGAGAGGAGAAGGAAGCAGTGCCTCCAACAGATCCTCCAACTCAACCAGGAGCGGCAACAACGGGAGGTTCGATGTGAGCAGCTCCGAGTGCGGGCCAAAGCTGCCAAGTCTAGAGTCCGCCAGAGGGAGGCGTCCTACCCAAGCCCCCATGAAGAAGGGCAGGTGGTCCGCTTCCATCGGGAGGCGGGATGGGGCTTCATTAGGAGTCCCCAGCATGAGGACGAAGTCTTCGTCAGCCGGTGGGATGTCGAAACCAGGCTCAAAAAGGGACACCCTGGCCGGGACCTCACCCCGGGCGATCTTGTGTCCTTCACCCGCCACAAGAGTGATGCCCCCGCGCACTCACCTGTGGGGAACCGGTCAGCCTCCGTAGGAAGAAATGAGCCCTTCCCCCGGCGGGAATATATGGACTAGGCAGCCCCCGGTTGCTGTTATAGTTAAAGTTGACATTAGTCCCTGCGGACAATGGCAGTAGACAACCAGGGACCAGGATAGGAGATATTATTACAGGATAGAGACCAGGATAGGGGACATTATTACTGGATAGGGACCAGGATAGTGGACATTATTACTGGATAGGGACCAGGATAGGGGACATTATTACTGGATAGCGATGAGGAAAAGGGACATTATTTCTGGATAGGGACCAGGATAGGGGACATTATTACAGGATAGGGACCAGGATAGTGGACATTATTACAGGATAGGAAACAGGATAGGGGACATTATTACTGGATAGGGACCTGGATAGGGGAAATTATTACTGGATAGGGACCAGGATAGGGGACATTATGACAGGATAGGGACCAGGATAGGGGACATTGTTACTGGATAGGGACCAGGATAGGGGGCATTATTACGGGATAGAGACCAGGGTAGGGGACATTATTACTGGATAGGAACCAGGATAGGGGAAATTATTACTGGACAGGGACCAGGATAGGGGACATTATTACTGGATATGGACCAGGATGGGGGACATTATTACTGGATATTGACCAGGATAGAGGACATTATTACTTGATTGGGACCAGGATAGGGGACATTAATACAAGATAGGGACCAGGATAGGGGACATTATTACTGGATAGCGATGAGGAAAAGGGACATTATTTCTGGATAGGGACCAGGATAGGGGACATTATTACAGGATAGGGACCAGGATAGTGGACATTATTACAGGATAGGGGACATTATTACTGGATAGGGACCTGGATAGGGGAAATTATTACTGGATAGGGACCAGGATAGGGGACATTATGACAGGATAGGGACCAGGATAGGGGACATTGTTACTGGATAGGGACCAGGATAGGGGGCATTATTACGGGATAGAGACCAGGGTAGGGGACATTATTACTGGATAGGAACCAGGATAGGGGAAATTATTACTGGACAGGGACCAGGATAGGGGACATTATTACTGGATATGGACCAGGATGGGGGACATTATTACTGGATATTGACCAGGATAAAGGACATTATTACTTGATTGGGACCAGGATAGGGGACATTAATACAAGATAGGGACCAGGATAGGGGACATTATTACAGGATAGGGACCAGGATAGGGGACATTATTATGGGATAGGGAACAGGATAAGGAACATTATTACTGGATAGGGACCAGGATATGGGACATTATTACAGGATAGGGACATTATTACAGGAAAGGGACATTATTACAGGATAGGGACCAGGATAGAGGACATTATTAGTGGATAGGGACCAGGATAGGGGACATTTTGAAAGGATAGGGACCAGGATAGAGGACATTATTACTGGATAGGGACCAGGATAGGGGATATTATAACTGGATAGGGACCACAATAGGGGACATTATTACTGGATAGGGACCAGGAAAAGGGACATTATTTCTGGATAGGGAACAGGATAGGGGACATTATTACTGGATAAGGACCAGGATAGTGGACATTATAACGGGATAGAGACAGGTATAGGGGACATTATTACTGGAAAGGGACTAGGATAGGGGACATTATTACTGGATAGGGACCAGGATAGGGGACATTTTTACTGGATAGGGACCAGGATAGGGGACATTATTATGGGATAGAGACCAGGACAGGGAACATTATTACTGGATAGGGACCAGGATAGGGGACATTATTATGGGAAAGTGACCAGGATAGAAGACATTATTACTGGACAAGGACCAGGATAGGGGACATTATTACTGGATAGGGACCAGGATACGGGACATTATTACGGATAGGGACCAGGATAGAGGACATTATCACTGGATAGAGACCAGGATAGGGGACATTATTACTGGATATAGACCAGGATTGGGGACATTATTACAGGATGGGGACCAGGATAGGAGACATTATTATAGGATAGGGGACATTATTACTGGATAGGGACCAGGATAGGGGACATTATTACTGGATAGGGACCAGGATAGGGGACATTATTACTGGATAGGGACCAGGATGGGAGACATTACTACTGGATAGGAACCAGGATAGGGGACATTATTACTGGATAGGGACCAGGATAGGGCACATTATTTCTGGATAGGGACCAGGATAGGGGACATTACTACCGGATAGGGACGAGGATAGGCGACATTAATACTGGATAGGGACCAGGATAGGAGATATTATTACTGGATAGAGACCAGGATAGGGGACATTATTACGGGATAGAGACCAGGATAGGGGACATTATTACTGGATAGGGACCAGGATAGGGGACATTATTATGGGATAGGGACAAGCATAGGGGACATTATTACTGAACAGGGACCAGGATAGGGGACATTATTACGGGATAGAGACCAGGATAGGGGACATTATTACGGATAGAAACCAAGATAGGGGACATTATTACAGGATAGGGACGAGGATAAGGGACATTATTACGGGATAGGGACCAAGATAGGGGACATTAGTAAAGGATAGGGACCAGGATAGGGGACATTATTACAGGATGGGGACCAGGATAGGAGACATTATTATAGGATGGGCCTTTGTTACTGGATAGGGAACAGGATAGGGGACATTATTACAGGATAGGGACCTGGATAGGGGACATTATTACGGGATAGGGACCTGGATAGGGTACATTATCATTTAATAGGTATCAGGATAGGGGACATTATTACTGGATAGTGACCAGGATACGGGACATTATTACTGGATAGGGACCAGGATACGGGACATTATTACGGATAGGGACCAGGATAGAGGACATTATCACTGGATAGAGACCAGGATAGGGGACATTATTACTGGATAGGGACCAGGATGGGGGACATTATTACTGGATAGGAACCAGGATAGGGGACATTATTACTGGATAGGGACCAGGATAGGGCACATTATTTCTGGATAGGGACCAGGATAGGGGACATTATTACTGGATAGGGACCAGGATAGGTGACATTACTACCGGATAGGGACGAGGATAGGCGGCATTAATACTGGATAGGGACCAGGATAGGAGATATTATTACTGGATAGAGACCAGGATAGCGGACATTACTACGGGATAGAGACCAGGATAGGGGACATTATTACTGGATAGGGACCAGGATAGGGGACATTATTATGGGATAGGGACAAGCATAGGGGACATTATTACTGAACAGGGACCAGGATAGGGGACATTATTACGGGATAGAGACCAGGATAGGGGACATTATTACGGATAGAGACCAAGATAGGGGACATTATTACAGGATAGGGACGAGGATAGGGGACATTATTACGGGATAGGGACCAAGATAGGGGACATTAGTAAAGGATAGGGACCAGGATAGGGGACATTATTACAGGATGGGGACCAGGATAGGAGACATTATTATAGGATGGGCCTTTGTTACTGGATAGGGAACAGGATAGGGGACATTATTACAGGATAGGGACCTGGATAGGGGACATTATTACGGGATAGGGACCTGGATAGGGTACATTATCATTTAATAGGTATCAGGATAAGGGACATTATTACGGGATAGGGACCAGGATAGGGGACATCATTACTGGATACGCACCACAATAGGGGACATTATTACTGGATATGGACAAAGGTAGGGGACATTATTACTGGACAGGGACCAAGATAGGGGACATTATTACGGGATAGAGACCAGGATAGGGAACATTATTACAGGATAGGGACCAAGATAGGGGACATTATTACGGGATTGGGACAAGGATAGGGGACATTATTACTGGACAGGGACCAGGATAGGGGACAATATGACAGGATAGGGACCAGGATAGGGGACAATATTACGGATAGGGACCAGGATAGGGGACATTATTACTGGATAGAAACCAAGATAGGGGACATTATTACTGGATATAGACCAGGATTGGGGACATTATTACAGGATAGGGACCAGGATAGTGGACATTATTACAGGATAGGGACCAGGATAGTAGACATTATTACTGGACAGGGACCAGGATAGGGGACATTATTACTGGATAGGGACCAGGATAGTGGACATTATTACGGGATAGATACCAGGGTAGGGGACATTATTTCGGGATAGGAACCAGGATAGGGGACATTATTACTGTATAGGGACCAGTATAGGGGACATTATTACTGGATATGGACCAGTATGCTGCACATTATTACATGATGGGTGACATAATTACTGGATAGGGACCAGGATAGGGGACATTATTACTGGATAGGGATCAGGATAGGGGACATTATTACTTGATTGGGACCAGAATAGAGGACATTATTACTTGATTGGGACCAGGATAGGGGACATTATTACGGGATAGGGTCCAGGATAGGGCACATTATTACAGGATAGGGACCAGGATAGCGGACATTATTAATGGATAAGGACCAGGATAGGGGACACTTTTACAGGATAGGGACCACGATAGGGGACATTATTACAGGATATGGGCCATTATTACTGGATAGAGACCAGGATAGGGGCCATTATTACTAGATAGGGACCAGGATAGGGGACATTAGTACGGGATAGGGACCAGGATAGGGGACATTATATTACGGGAAAGGGACCAGGATAGGGGACATTATTTCTGGACAGGGACCAGGATAGGGGCCATTATTAGTGTATAGAGACCAGGATAGGGGCCATTATTACTGGGGACCAGGACCAAGATAGGGATCAGGATAGGGGACATTGATACTGGATAGGGACCAGGATAGGGGACATTATTACAGGATAGTGACCAGGATAGGGTCATTATTACTGGATAGGGACCAGGATAGGGTACATTAGTACGGGATAGGGACCAGGATAGGGGACGTTATATTACGGGATAGGGACCAGGATAGGGGACATTATTACTGGATAGGGACCAGGATAGGGGACATTATTACAGGATAGGGACCACGATAGGGGACATTATTACTGTAAAGGGACCAGGATAGGGGACATTATTACAGGATAGGGACCAGGATAAGGAACATTTTTACTGAATAGGGACCAGGATAGGGGCCATTATTACTGGATAGGGACCAGGATAGGAGATATTAGTACTTGATAGGGACCAGGATAGGAGACATTATTACTGGATAGGGACCAGGATAGGGGACATTATTACTGGATAGGGACCAGGATAGGGGACATTATTACTGGATAGCGACCAGGATAGGGGACATTATTACTGGATCGAGACCAGGATAGGGGCCATAATTACTGGATAGGGAAAAGGAAAAGGATAGGGGACATTATTACAGGATAGTGACCAGGATAGGGAACATCATTACTGGATACGCACCACGATAGGGGACATTATTACTGGATACGGACAAAGGTAGGGGGCATTATTACCGGACAGGGACCAGGATAGGGGACATTATTGCAGGATAGGTACCAGGATAGGGGACATTATTACAGGACAGGGATTAGAATAGGGGACATTATTACTGGCCCGGAGGTGTATGGAGGCGGCTGCGCGGCAGCAGGAGGAGCAGCTGCGGGAGAATGAAACCCTCCGCCGAGGAGCAGCAGACCAGGAAAAGAAGTTCCCGGAGGGCGCCTGCGGTCTAGGGCCGGGTGAGTTAGAAATCCTTACCCTTTTGGACTTGTGGTTCGAGTACCTGCTGCCCGGCGCAGTGACCTGGGAGCAAGCTCTGACTCCGGAGCTCCAAGCTGCCGCCATGTCTGGAGACCTCCGTGGTCTCCCACCTCCCGTCCCAGAAGAACCCGGGCCTGGATGGGCATCCACGGGCCCCAATTCGGAATGGTCCGCGCACCCAGTCCTGCTGCAGAACCCCCTAAGGCCGCTTCCGGCACCCACCGTGATCTGCCCGCCGGCAGAAGAGTGGGCCTGGGACAACCAGGGGGGCGACCTGATGGGCTTCCCCTGGGAGACCCAGGCTGAAGAGCGGAGAAGGAAGCAGTGCCTCCAACAGATCCTCCAACTCAACCAGGAGCGGCAACAACGGGAGGTTCGATGTGAGCAGCTCCGAGTGCGGGCCAAAGCTGCCAAGTCTAGAGTCCGCCAGAGGGAGGCGTCCTACCCAAGCCCCCATGAAGAAGGGCAGGTGGTCTGCTTCCATTGGGAGGCGGGATGGGGCTTCATTAGGAGTCCCCAGCATGAGGACGAAGTCTTTGTCAGCCGGTGAGATGTCGAAACCAGGCTCAAAAAGGGACACCCTGGCCGGGACCTCACCCCGGGCGATCTTGCGTCCTTCACCCGCCACAGGAGTGATGCCCCCGCGCACTCACCTGTGGGGAACCGGTCAGCCTCCGTAGGAAGAAATGAGCCCTTCCCCCGGCGGGAATATATGGACTAGGCAGCCCCCGGCTGCTGTTATAGTTAAAGTTGACATTAGTCCCTGCGGACAATGGCAGTAGACAAACTTTCTTGTATATAGTTATGCATCTATTTAGGTGCTTCCTATTGGTTTTATGCAAAGCCGTGTCTCTTCTTCTACCTCAGACCTCAGAAGCAAAACCTGTCTGGAGTGGCTCTCTTGGAGGTCCAACTCAGGATCTTCATGCTCTGTAGCCACCCCAGGGCCTACGTTGAGGGTTTGGGACAGGTCTCCCTTGCTACTGAACTGACTCCGTCTACCGCACTTTAAACAGTCTGCTGCCATATTGAACGTCTCTTATCCTATATTTTATACTGTTATATTTTTGTATTTTTGCACTTTTATATTATTTATGCAACTTTTAAGCAAAGTACCTCCCATAAAGGGAAGATTGTTTTGGTTGTTACAAAAATGTTTTAAAAGGTCTTTACCTGCCTTTACTCAATTTGCAGCCCGCGGACGTGCTGTGTTTTACCAGGGGGGAATGTGGCACCCCTGAGGGTTCGCTCGCCACAAGGGAGGATACTGCAGCCTGTTAGCAGGTGTAGTGTCTCCTCACCCAGGTAAGGAAGGTGCACTGGTCAGGACCCTAATCTACATTCAACACTACACACTCCTGACCTATGGGAGGCAAGTATGCACCATAGTGCTGCCTCAGCAGGATCACAAGTGAGGGGACCCAAAATTTGGGGGAACCATGTAGTGGGTGAAGGGTAGAACACAGTTTTAGTGTACACACATAATTTGCTATATAATAGCCAGCCATCTTGAGCACAAGGTTCTTGGTTCCGTTCTCGATTCTTAGTTCCTACTGATAGAGTGTGATCTTCATAGCTGGCAGCGGCCTTGTGTAGGCGCCTGCAGTGTGCTGAAGATGCACGGTCCTCGTGCTCTGACCTTGACACGAGGAGCGGGTATGAGTTAACAGAGTCTCTGCCCCGGTCAAGTTCCCTTGCTCAAGAAGGTCGGGAGCTATAGTGACAGCTCCACAAGCAAAAGGATCTCAGGGAGTACGGACGGAGCGGCGTACGCCACCTGTACTCTCCACTCTGGCCCAGCCAGAGGGATTCCTGCTGCAAGAGGGGTACCGGCCCCCGACATCTGACTTTGCCACTTCACGTCTCTGTCAGAGAAGCCCGGAAGGCTACAGTGGATCCCGTTGCGGGACGGACGGAACAGCAATTGCCGCCGTGCCCCAAATCTGTGCATAGTCCAGAGGGAGGCCCAGCCTTTACACGTACGTGGACAGGAGAAGGTTGAAAGGACAGTTTAGGAACACTCGGAGGGTCCTGATCGAAGTGCCTGAATATCCTGGGTGCGCTGAGCCCTCGTCTCTGGTGACCGCAGTAATCCGTGAGGAGCGGGGATAAGCCTTGCTGCTGCCTACAATAACATGAGTAAAAGACCTGGAAGACTACCCCTAAGGCCTCCGAACTCTTTATTCTGCACCGCACCACACAGCACCAGGGTATTCCTATAACTATTCCTTCCATCCTCCTGCTCCCCTGCCCTGAGGCCCTGCTCCAACTGTGGAGATTCATGACATCTCAAGCTGCCATAACATCCTGCCTCAGAGGACTGCTTGCAGCGCTGGTGGCTCATCACCAGACACCGCAGGTGGCATAGTCTCAATTCCACCACTCGTCCTCACCAACACCGATAGCCCATAATTTTGAATGTGACGGCCCTGGGCACGGAACGGGTCCAGGCCACGGCTACATCCCCTCGACATCTGACCCGGCTCCGACTACCCCCTCCATCTTCCCAGGGCAGGGCTGCGAGCGTCACACAGGAACATTATTACGGGATAGGGTCCAGGATAGGGCACATTATTACAGGATAAGGACCAGGATAGCGGACATTATTAATGGATAAGGACCAGGATAGGGGACATTATTACAGGATAGGGACCACGATAGGGGACATTATTACAGGATAGGGGCCATTATTACTGAATAGAGACCAGGATAGGGGCCATTATTACTAGATAGGGACCAGGATAGGGGACATTAGTACGGGATAGGGACCAGGATAGGGGACATTATATTACAGGAAAGGGACCAGGATAGGGGACATTATTTTTGGACAGGGACCAGGATAGGGGCCATTATTACTGTGTAGAGACCAGGATAGGGGCCATTATTACTAGGGACCAGGACCAAGATAGGGACCAGGATAGGGGACATTGATACTGGATAGGGACCAGGATAGGGGACATTATTACAGGATAGTGACTAGGATAGGGTTATTATTACTGGATAGGGACCAGGATAGGGTATATTAGTACCGGATAGGGACCAGGATAGGGGACGTTATATTACGGGATAGGGACCAGGATAGGGGACATTATTACTAGATAGGGACCAGGATAGGGGACATTATTACAGGATAGGGACCACGATAGGGGACATTATTACTGGAAAGGGACCAGGATAGGGGACATTATTACAGGATAGGGACCAGGATAAGGGACATTTTTACTGGATAGGGACCAGGATAGGGGCCATTATTACTGGATAGGGACCAGGATAGGTGATATTAGTACTTGATAGGGACCAGGATAAGAGACATTATTACTGGATAGGGACCAGGATAGAGGACATTATTACTGGATAGGGACCAGGATAGGGGACATTATTACTGGATAGGGACCAGGATAGGGGACATTATTACTGGATCGAGACCAGGATAGGGGCCATAATTACTGGATAGGGAAAAGGATAGGGGACATTATTACAGGATAGTGACCAGGATAGGGGACATTATTACTGGATAGGGACCAGGATAGGGGACATTATTGCTGGATATAGACCAGGATTGGGGACATTATTACTGGATAGGGACCAGGATAGGGGCCATTATTACTAGATAGGGACCAGGATAGGGGACATTAGTACGGGATAGGGACCAGGATAGGGGACATTATATTACGGGAAAGGGACCAGGATAGGGGACATTATTTCTGGACAGGGACCAGGATAGGGGCCATTATTACTGTGTAGAGACCAGGATAGGAGCCATTATTACTAGGGACCAGGACCAAGATATGGACCAGGATAGGGGACATTGATACTGGATAGGGACCAGGATAGGGGACATTATTACAGGATAGTGACCAGGATAGGGTCATTATTACTGGATAGGGACCAGGATAGGGTACATTAGTACGGGATAGGGACCAGGATAAGGGACGTTATATTACGGGATAGGGACCAGGATAGGGGACATTATTACTGGATAGGGACCAGGATAGGGGACATTATTACAGGATAGGGACCACGATAGGGGACATTATTACTGGAAAGGGACAAGGATAGGGGACATTATTACAGGATAGGGACCAGGATAAGGGCCATTATTACTGGATAGGGACCAGGATAGGGGATATTAGTAAAGCAATGGACACTGAAGGTTTCCTATGCGTGACCCTGACTGCTACATGTTCACACAAAGCCCCGAAACGGGTGTAAAAGGGTTGTGGTCTGTAAAAGGGGTGTGGTTATGCAAAAAATTTGGTTATCCAAAAAAAAATTTCAAACAGTTGGGAAATTGGCTTATTGTTCCAAATTTCAAGTAGGAAAATGGAAAGTAATAACTGTCCATGAGTAGGGATGAGCGGACCTGTGGAAGTTTGGGTTCTGGTACCCGACCAAACTTTAGTCTCTCTCTCTCTTGCATAACTATTAGTCCTCAAGACGTTTATCTATCAGAGAAATGCTTATTGTATAGTTTATAGTTTACATTTAGAAACAATCTTGTAAATAAAATTTCGAGTTGTTTTGTTGTTTTTTCTTGTACTGATCCCGAAATACAGCCTGTGCTAATAAACTGAGTAGCAGAGACGCCGACTCACTCACCGCCGCGGTCCCGCTCTCCCTCCTCCTTGTCCTACTGCCTGGGGCTTGTGTACGGCTCGCAGATCCCCGGGCACTGTGCTTAGGGCGCACGTGGTCCTGCCTTCTTAAGGGGATAGCACAAAGTCCTAAAGTGTCCCTAGCCAATAGCTGGGATACACTTATTATTTAAGGCACCGCCACCTGATGGGAAATGCCTGAGCAATGTGTTAGTCTGGCATGCTTGCTAGTTCTCAGGTCCCCAGTGTTCGTATCCCAGTCTACCAGCCCAGTACATCCACATCTGCCATGCCTACCTGTGTAACAGTCATATCTTCTAGATCACCTGCCTGCCTGTATACCAGCCTTGGCCGCCAGCACATGCCTGCTTGTATTTCTGCTGTGCCCATCTGCACCTGCCTGTCCATATACCAGCTGTTCCCGTCCTCACCTGCAGTGCCCTTCAGTATATCTGCCGGACCTATCGACACTCATCGTGACAATCTTGCCAGTCTGTATATCAGCCGGACCCATCTGCATCTGTGGTTTCTGTGTTCCTGCTGTGCCTGCCTATATCAGCTGTACTCTCCTACCAGGCTGTTCCAGATACCTTAAGGGTCAGCTGCCGTGTACCCGAGTTCAGTCTTGGTGTAGCACCTGGTCTCGCCTCCCCGGGTCCTCCTCGGACCGCGGTATCGTCAGTTGCCGTGCATCTGGGGTCAGCTTTGGTGTGGCACTTAGTCACGTCCCTCCATGCTCTCTTCGGGTCTTGGCACAGTGGTTCCATCACCCAGCCCATTACAAACTGCAGAGCAGTATTCACAATTCTGCTTGGTATTATTGGAATCAGTCAAAAAGAATGTTGACAGAACTTCCCTTACAACATAGCTGAGGTCGGATAATGCAGTGAAAGTGTCAGTTTCCTGTGTATAGTTGCAGAGACACTTACAAGGTTCGAATCCAACAAAGGACAACATGTAAATCATGTGTTCTCCTTACGTCTGTGTGGGTTTCCTTTGGGTACACCATTTTCACACTACACTCCAAAAACTACTAATAGGTCAATTTAAAATTTAGATTGTGAGTCCCAATGAGGACAGGGACCAATATGGGTGGTGAGTGATGACTATCTCTGTACAGCACTGGAAAGAATGTTTTGACTATATCCAAGAATAAAATAATAAAAAACACTAGAACCAGCTCTGTGCATATGTGGCGCCCCTGCGGGTTCAGTCACCACAGAGGTACTGCATCTCACCCAGAGGTGTGGTGCCCCACTCTCAGGTATGGATGGAGTACTGCACGGGACCCACACACTTGCATCCATTACGCTCCACTTGAGAGGGAAGGGCGAGATTACTCCTAAGGGAGAGCACAGTCGCTGGTCCCTAGCTGGAGGGTGGAACCATGTAGTGGGTGTGGGTGGAGGAAGGAGTTTAGGGGAGCACTTAAGTGAGAGTATAAGAAGGAATGGAACCATCTAGAAGCAGGCAGTCCTGCTCAGGAGAGCAGTGGAGGAGGTCCAGGCTCCTGTCTCCAGTGCTTGAAGCAGGAGTTGAGAGGAGTGGGGCCTAGTAAGAGAGGCCCAGGAAAGAGAGTGAGAGAGGACGGGGGCAGAGGAAGGCTCCAAGAGGAACAGAGGGGATCCCAGGGGAAGCCACCCGTGCGCCCGAATCTACAAGGACGTTGAGGGATCAGGCCGCAGAGGGGACCGGCCCCTAACTAGTGGAGAACTACAAGGCTCAGCTACCTAACCAGAGGCGACTGTACTTTCAAGGTGCAGCTGCCGTAAAGGTGGCTGCATAAGATTCAGGGGACTACTCGTCGCCCGACATGATCCGAGGCCACCGGCTTAGTACACTGATTGTGAGGCACAGGGCAGCAGGGTGAGAGCCAGCGCAGGAAGACGACCAGGAGGGGCACACAGAACGGGGTCCCGCTAAGTGCTCTTGAATTACCTGAGGGTTTGCTGAACCCCTCCCTGAGTAAACACCGGATGATGTGGGTGGTTATGAACTACAGTTGTAACCCTGAGCAACGTGATAATCGTGAGTAAACCCTGAAGACTGCACCCCACTGTCTCTGTGAATTATTGCTGCACCATCATCCCCTGCACCACACTGCACAACAACAGTTACTTCATCATTAACCATCACCGCCCTGGAGCTAAGCTCTACCTGTGGAGAGCTGAACCAACTCTGCTGCATTAACAACAGCTCCAGAGGACCTGCTCCGCAGCGGCGGCTCCCTTTTGCCGCATACCACAGGTGGCGTCACGAACATTAAACATAAAAACTATAATCCTTTTCTTTAAAACCACTTTTATTGACCGCCCTGGGTCACGGACCGGGTCACCGCCACTGTGACATCTCCCCTAGCAATGACAGGCCCGGCTACCGAGTACCCCACGGCCCAGGGGAAGCGTCACAAACAATGAGCCAGGAAGGAATTTTGGTGGATTTCAGCTCTGGAGCGTTCAGAATTATGAATTCAGTTTTGTTCTATGAAATAGACTGTAAGTCAGGAGTTAAAAATACATCATTTAATGCTTGTACTCAAGTATATGGAAAGTATAAAATGGCTTTTAAAGGTGGACATGTGGTTTAAATGAGTTGTCCAGGCTTGGGGCTCAATTCTGCCGTCACTATATGTGAGTGCAGACTTGTGAATTATCGTAGAGAGCACAATACGCACTGTAAGGATTTTCCGGCGCCGGGAGCAGGTGGCAATGTGTCTGATTTGCATACTTCCGGACACATTCCGACTAGACGTGTCTGGCTTTGGTCAATTCACTTGTAATGAGCAAGGCCACACGTTTAGTTGACACATGACCACATGTATTAAAAATTACATACTTATGGTCATATGCCCACCTGGACCAGAGAATCCTGACAGTGCGCACACCTTGTGCTGTGAGGATTCAGAAGTCTGCAGTCACATAAAGTGAATGAAAACTTGAGCTACAAACAGGGACCGCCCAGTCTGGAAGGCTGAATATTTCTCTTCAATGATGTTTCTAAAACATCTTTGCAGAGAAAGCAGTTGCACAAGATCGTACAGCTGCAGGAGAGGAGAGGTAGATGTCAGACACAGCCATACTACTCATAGAGAAGGCAGAGAGGGTTATTTACTAGCTCCGCCTTCCTAATCGCTGTATACATTGAAAATACCTAGTGTTGCTAAAACAAAATTATTACACCTTCTTATCCAACTATGGACATGTATTAGGTATAGCAGAGTCAGAAATTATGGACCTTGATTCATTGTTTGCATTTGTTTAACAATGTTTCTTTTTTGGTCTTGTAGTTTTGCGTAGATGTTTTTTGCCCCAAAATTCTTCAAACTGGCTCACGTGGATCATGAATTTTGCACAAAATCAAAAATTCTCTTCATTTTTGTCTTTTACATTTTGTGTGACATTTTAGCAGAAAAAGTTGTATGTTTCGCTAAAATGATGCAAAATTTTTGCAAAAATTCAGCCGTTCTTAAACTCCCTCCTGGGGGAGCTGGGGGGACTGGAGAACATTTGCACAAAAATTTTGCAACTTTTTAAAAATTTGTAATTGATGAATCAGCAATATCAGCTGGAAACAATGACGAACATAAAAAAAATAAAAGCAAACACTTATATAATAGACTAAAACAGGAAAAGTTAAAAGGATAATAAGGAAAAAAACACCAAAAACTTAACAAAAAAAGGTACAATAATGAATCGGGCCCTATATGTCCAACCTATGAATTGGGGTATTTTTATACTAAGAGCACAAGAAACTGCAGCACCATCCCCCTTCTCTCCTTTCCTCACTGTGTTATTTTTTTAGGACTCGATGAGGCTTGAAATGTAGATTTTATGTGTTCTTCTGGAAGACCAATTATGTAGGTATATTCAGGCCAGCACAATTTCAGCATGGCTGGCAGACCGAGCTTAATCGGGAAAACTTTATTTAATAAGAAAAAAAAAAAAGTGAAAGTCGAGATACACAGACAGGAAGTAACTTTAATTAAACATTGTGAAAGTCAAAAAATTTTTACAGCTTCAAATTTTTTTTAGCAAAAAAATTAGAAGAATCTCTATTGTTTCATCAGAACTGTACAGTGCTCCTATTTAAAAGGTGAGATTCATACGTAAGGATAAAATGCAGACATTTCCATTGTATTTTGTATATGTACATGATGGAAAATCAACCCCTCGAAACTCAAACAGCCATGTAACATTGTGAGAGCTAGGCCCATGTACGTTTTTGTAAGCATAACCGTGGTTTCTGGAGAACCAAAATTCGTTTTTTGGGACCACTCAGTATTAAAAGGTTTGCATGCTTTAATGGTGACAGCCCCATGTACAAAAAAAAGTACAATTATCCTGAGCTTATTTACATTCTTTGTAGGTGTATGTCTTGGGGCAAATGACCATTTCTTGTCCTAGCTGTCTCAAGATCGTAACATCCAGAGTACCATGATAGCTGTTGGAAGATGATGGGTGGCAGGAGTTGTTGTAGAGCCATAGTGTCAACCAACAATTGGCCCATATGGGCAATTTTGTGTACTTCCACAATGACTTTGTAAGGAACTTAGATAGACCAATAACTAACCGTAGCAGTTGGCATGGTCAAGTGGTGAGATCCAGTCTTAGATCATGGCCTACAGTGTCAACCAACAATTGGCCCATATGGGCAATTTTGTGTACTTCCAAAATGACTTTGTGAGGAACTTAGATAGACCAATAACTCTACGTAGCAGTTGGTATGATCCAGTGGTGGGATCCAGTCTTAGATCATGACCTACAATTCTGTATATAGTATTTATATGGTAAAGGCTACAGATCCTCTTTTGTTAATGGGTGTGGGGAGCATTTTATGACCTAAATTAACTCAAGGTCACATACTTTTCTTGTTTTTCATAAGAAATGACCAACAATAAAGGATGTACAGACTTCCTTTAAGACATCAGGACTAATTCTATTATCCATTGAATACCATTATGTTCTGTTTTACTATCTCCCTTGACATCTATTATCAGCCGATCTATATTGACTCGATCACCTATTAAATACCTATTAAAATAGTATAAAATTATAAATTACTATTTATATTCTTGTACAATGTAGGACGGTGACCTATCTCTGGGCACATGGAACAGGAAAAAAATGGTCTGACTTGAAATGTCCTATAAACAGCCAAAAATAATGGTGATCAGGTCTGGACTGAACAGTTGGCCAACTATATAGTCCTCATACATAAATAAAGTATACTTGTCAACTCTCCTGGAACATCCGGGAGGATCCCGAAAAAAGAGGAGAACTCCCAGACTCCTGAAAGAACTAGCACATCTTCCTGGCACTGCTGAATCCTCCCAAAATCCCTTGAAAGCAGGGCTTTTGAAGGGTTTTTTTTTTTGTAGTATGAAAAAGCGCTTGGCTATGGGGGACATTTTTTAGGTCTGCATTCTATATTGCCTGAAAGGGCTTGCCCAAATGTTGGCAAGTATGAAATTAAGAGACTTGGAAAGGGACTATTGACTTAAAAAGTGACCGCTATAGGGACCTCCACCTCCAAGATCCCTGATATGACAGGGTCTATGTAATGCCACGCTTGGCCAGTTTAAGATTACTTCCAGTGTCTTTGACAGCTTTTGATTGTTTAGCCAGCTACAGAACATGCCTCAAGACTACTTTGTGTGTTGAAAGCTCCAAGAGTTGGAATTTAGGCCTCGAATTTGATGGGATTGTCCTAAATTTCAAAAACAATCCTGGCAAATATGGGCTTATCCAAAGACGTGGGATAAACTTGCACAAAAGTTGGAGTTCCCATTCAGTTTGACTCATTCCAGAGGCGGCCTTTGGTTCGTGCCTTTAACTTCCTATCTTATGAACCATAATGTTGGTAGGTATGGGACCAACTTCAATGATACACGAGGTGGCCAATGATTGGAATATGTTAATGTTGAAGAGGTATGGGTAGTCCAGAATTTCTCGTGTGCCTACTTTCTATTTTGAAAAATGGCTGCCATCATAATTCACAACTTAGTTCAAAGATAGTTGTTGAATTTTGAGCTAATATATATATTTATATCCATTTTTTTTAATCAAACCTTCATCCCGTATTTAATTTAATCAAATAGATCCCACAACAGTGCCTTGGGCATTCATTCCCAAACTACGTATTCTGTATCTATGAAAAAAAAAAGATTTGTCTTCTTTGAATTGCGAAAACATGTTTCTCTTGTGCTTTTCCAGTGGTTTTTGTTCTGGGTGATGATGGTGATGGGAAGAGGGTAAGATACATGTTGAATGGACATGATTTGCATTAAGGCATTTAAACTGCTGGTTTCTATTCATGTGAAAGACACGGGTAAAATATTCGAGCAGACTTCTGAACGAAAGTATGTGCACCCTTTGTATAAAAAAACCCTACCCACATTCTATGATCATGCATATGATGAGAGGAGGACAAACCAACATTCAGCCCATCAGAGTCATTTGCTTAGTACCTCATTTAGGTGCATTCAGTCTTAGCACAAATGTCTTAAAAATTCAGCATTATATGACTGTCCAAAACTAGTTTTCAACTTGATCCTAGCCCCAGATGGAGATGTGGTCAGTTTGCTTCAAGTTTTTATGGTGCTCACCAAGGTCTAGACTTGGTGCTATGGTGCTCACTTGGCCGTCTTGGCCAACTTTCTTTGCTAATTACTTTCTTGAAGTATCTTTACAGCTTCGTATTTCCTGCCACCACTAGAGGATGCTTAGCTTACGACACAATGTTCGAAGGGGTATTCTCATCTCCGAAAGTCATGGCTTATACCTAGTGATATGCCATCACTTCATAAATGGTCTAGTCCAACCTCTGATCTTAAGGATGAAGGAGAACGCAGCGCTGGACTAGGGCCATATTTTCAGCAATCTGGCAGTATTGGTTTTTTGCACAGTCTGGCTGTCTGGAGAGCTACCGGTTAGGGAAAATTTCGTAGGGGATGCAACACTAAATCAGTTCTCTATCTTCATCATTCTTTGGACCCCTCAAAGACAATAAGGTGGTGGCCTGTCCTAGCAGTAGACTATAAGTAGGGTTGAGTACAAAGTTTCTCAGGACCATGCTCCAGTTGCCATATTGGTTGCTGGACTTCCTACCTGTCGGCATCTTCTGATGCAACAGTTGACGTTGCTCCGCGATCACTAAGTGATGACGGCAAGTAGATGTGGTTTGGCGATCTCGGATTGCCGACGTTACCACTGGACAAAGATCCTTTATGCTCAACTCTAGCCATCACCTTATGACCTAAGTAAACCTCTTTAATAAGTGTTATATAAAACATGTAACTAATAATCTCCTATGCAAGTGGTGGCAGCTGATGGCCAGAATTATATTATTTTAAGGGGTTGTAGCCAATCATTGGCCTCAGCATTCACATACCGACTGTGCTACTGGTGATTGGCTGCAGTGGTCTTGTGCCGGTCCTGAATTCCCCACTGATTGCTCAAACCAAGAGACAGAAGTACTCAGCCCATCCTCCAGCGTGAGCACAGCAGTGTATAGACCCAAGCTAAACTTGGGGTGTATTTGGCCTACAACTACGCTTCCGAATCTTCAAACTAAAACAATTGGGTCTTAATGCACCTGAGAAATAAAATTAGCTAAAATTAGACATTTGCATAGCAAAAAAGACTGAATGCACCTTCAAAGCTATAGCGCTGATATGAGCAACAGAAGCAACCATACAGTACAATCTTTCATCAGCGTAAAGACGTACTAAAGTTAGAGAGGTTTCAATGTATAAAATCAATGATAAAAAAAAAAGACAGGTCAATTTGTGTGTCAAAAAAAGCAAATTTTGTTTTAACATAAAAGTGTAAAATGACAAATTAAGATAAAAGAGGAAAAGAAAAAAAAATGTTCACCAGGCTTAAGAAACAATAGTAAAAAAAAATAACAGTCGGCACTTTTTCACATTTTAACGTACACAATAAAATAAACTGGGTAAAGGGCTGTACAAATTCCAGAGTTAAATACATTATTTATATGGATATTTTACAAATTCCCCTTAAAATAATAATAAAAAAAAACAAGATATCTTTAAAAATCCTTCCTTTTCTGTTGTGAGGTGTGAGGCAGTGTCCCATTTTGTTCATTTCCTAAGTTATATATATTTATATGTTTGGTTTTTTTTTTACATTTGTTTGTGTTGGCAGAATAGAAAAAAAAATGAAATATTTTTTTCCCATATAAATAGGATTCTAATTTTGGCAAATTAAAAAAATAATAAAATATAAGGTCAAAAAATCATATACATTATTTATAAGTTGATAGAAAGGTCAACATCAAAACTAAAGGAGGGTATGAAAAATGAGACATCCACTGACTATCATTCAACAAAGGGATTCAATCTGCAACCTACTTGACTTGTGCTTAATTGGCCAAAGCTCACTTGCTTTGCATTAGTTGATCAAAAAAAAAAAAACATAAAAAAACATAAAAAATAAAAAAACAAAAAAAGATAAAAAAAATAAAAATATTGGCTAACATTCTTTAGTGAATTGCACTTGAACATAAATGGAAAAGGCAGGAAGTTGTGACAAATCATGATACAGAGATATACACTCTGGATAATCCAAGGCTATGTGGGCAATCGTCTACGTGTCCATGATATGTGCTGGGAGGCAAAGCAAAGGTCTTGACATCTCTGAATTGGTCCACCAAGTAGATGCCCGATACTTATTAAAAATAGGTCATAGGGATGATGGTTGACCTCAGTTTGATAAAAAAAAGATGAGATTAAAAAATGTCGACCAAAATGATGTGATGAATGGAAAATATATATTGATGGAAACTTGATTTGAAATATGGAAAGAAATAAAAAAAAGATCCATACTGTGGCACCCTCTGTTCTGTTTATAACCTAGATTCATTGTCCCAAAAACTAAAAAATACCCCCTGTCTCTCAATCATCTCCATCAACATTTGAAAAAAAATTTCAAAACTCATAGCAAAAAGTGTACTTTTTTTTTCCCATGACCCTTTTATGATCTTCTTGAGAAGATCCTTGGTTTCCTACGATCCATCCATTTGATTGGTTTGAAACTCTTTCAATTGATCAACCACAAGGATATCTTTAGAAGCTCATGGTGCATATCTATCCATGGACATTAATAAGTTACTTCAAGCACAGGGAAAATTGTAATAGGAATGTCCAAGGATTTTCTTCATTTCTGTGATCTTGTTTTGAGACGTCCTCATCACTGAGCAACGTAGAGATCCGTGATGGTGGTGGCCTGGACAACAAAGACTTCTTAGATCTATAAGTCTTGATTTGTGTACATCTGCAGTTCTATGGTTCCTCTGTACAGAGGCCTGAGTTAAAAGTTGCTCTCGATCAGAGAGAAAAAAAGAGAAACTGAGAGAAGTTCTTCCCAAACTTTTGAGGTGAATTTCTCTTAGCAAAGTACCCCCAGGTGAGATTTTCCTTGATTTGCTTCACATGGGTGGTGCAATCATGCCGGAGATAGCTAGAAAGGAGCACAAAGAGGAAAGTGAACATTAGCGATTTTCTTAATACCCAACACTACAAACCATAGAAAACGTGACACAACAAAATTACACCCAAATACAATAACCACACACAACAAACACTAATGTTTTAAGGGTGCGTAGTGGTGTGGGATATATCTTTAAATCATTGTGCTCTTCCCTTTCGACAGTCATCTTTGGCCATTAAAGAGGCTATCCAACCTTCAGAAATGTTTTATAAAGGCCTGTAAGTTATATAAAATAACAAAACCAACAATTCTCATCCCTTCTTTTTTTTTGGCAATCCAACAATGAAGCTGTTTACAATCAGTCAGCATGTGACCACTGCAGGCAATCAGAGGCCATAGCCATCATGTGCGGCGAAGCACTGTTTACTGATGGGTTCCAAGATGACAGTACAGATCATAGAGATGAGAGAACTTATTTGAGTAGAATTTAATTCTTCTCAAATTTGGAAAAAAAATAGTATTCTCTAAAATACAGATTTGTAGAAATATTCAGCAAAATGCTGGGAAAATGGTAAAAGGTAAAAAATAAAATGAATACTCACCTCACCACAGACCTGTCTTATCACCCATGCAGTCCACTGCCCAGTCCTCTGCACCTCTCCTTTTCATCTTCTCTTGTCGGTCTGCTTCACTCTCTGGCGTGCATCCCCTGAGGTTCTGATTAGGCCTCAGGCAATGCATGTCGTAACATCATGACATCATGACATGCACTGCGACAGCACGGCACACAGAGACTTCAGAGGCCTACATGCCGTCAGAAGCCCCGCAATTGACTGAAGTGTAGAATGAAGAGGATGCGCGCAGAGAAGAAAGAGAAAACAAGAGTTGCGGAGTACCGGACAACCGGCTGCGAGGTGCAGAATGAATAGTATGCACGTCACAGGAGAAGGAGAGTTGCGGACAGCGGACATCCGGCTGCGAGGTGCAGAATGAATAGTATGTACGCCACAGGAGAAGGAGAGCTGTGGAGTACCGGTCAACCGGCTGCGAGGTGCAGAATGAATAGTATGTACGCCACAGGAGAAGGAGAGTTGCGGAGTACTGGATAACCGGCTGCGAAGTGCAGAATGAATAGTATGTACGCCACAGGAGAAGGAGAGTTATGGAGTACTGGACAATTGGCTGTGAGGTGCAGAATGAATAGTATGTACGCCACAGGAGAAGGAGATTTGCGAACACTGGACAACCGGCTGCGAGGGGCAGAATGAATAGTATGTACACCACAGGAGAAGGAGAGTTGTAGAGTACTGGACAATCGGCTGCGAGGGGCAGAATGAATAGTATGTACACCACAGGAGAAGGAGAGTTGCGGAGTACCGGACAACCGGATGCGAGGTGCAGAATGAATAGTATGTACGCCACAGGAGAAGGAGAGTTGTGGAGTACCAGACAACCGGCTGCGAGGGGCAGAATGAATAGCATGTACACCACAGGAGAAGGAGAGTTGTGGAGTACCAGACAACCGGCTGCGAGGTGCAGAATGAATAGTATGTACGCCACAGGAGAAGGAGAGTTATGGAGTACCGGACAATTGGCTGCGAGGGGCAGAATGAATAGTATGTACGCCACAGGAGAAGGCGAGGTGCGGAGTACCGGACAACCGGCTGCGAGGGGCAGAATGAATAGTATGTACGCCACAGGAGAAGGCGAGGTGCGGAGTACCGGACAATCGGCTGCGAG
The DNA here is from genome assembly GCF_046119375.1 of Phyllobates terribilis. Taxonomy (NCBI): domain Eukaryota; kingdom Metazoa; phylum Chordata; class Amphibia; order Anura; family Dendrobatidae; genus Phyllobates; species Phyllobates terribilis. The sequence goes on from NW_027362770.1 coordinate 144,928,334, forward strand.
GGGCAGAATGAATAGTATGTACGCCACAGGAGAAGGAGAGTTATGGAGTACTGGACAATTGGCTGTGAGGTGCAGAATGAATAGTATGTACGCCACAGGAGAAGGAGATTTGCGAACACTGGACAACCGGCTGCGAGGGGCAGAATGAATAGTATGTACACCACAGGAGAAGGAGAGTTGTAGAGTACTGGACAATCGGCTGCGAGGGGCAGAATGAATAGTATGTACACCACAGGAGAAGGAGAGTTGCGGAGTACCGGACAACCGGATGCGAGGTGCAGAATGAATAGTATGTACGCCACAGGAGAAGGAGAGTTGTGGAGTACCAGACAACCGGCTGCGAGGGGCAGAATGAATAGCATGTACGCCACAGGAGAAGGAGAGTTGTGGAGTACCAGACAACCGGCTGCGAGGTGCAGAATGAATAGTATGTACGCCACAGGAGAAGGAGAGTTATGGAGTACCGGACAATTGGCTGCGAGGGGCAGAATGAATAGTATGTACGCCACAGGAGAAGGCGAGGTGCGGAGTACCGGACAACCGGCTGCGAGGGGCAGAATGAATAGTATGTACGCCACAGGAGAAGGAGAGTTGCGGAGTACCGGACAACCGGATGCGAGGTGCAGAATGAATAGTATGTACGCCACAGGAGAAGGAGAGTTGTGGAGTACCAGACAACCGGCTGCGAGGGGCAGAATGAATAGCATGTACGCCACAGGAGAAGGAGAGTTGTGGAGTACCAGACAACCGGCAGCGAGGTGCAGAATGAATAGTATGTACGCCACAGGAGAAGGAGAGTTGCGGAGTACTGGACAACCGGCTGCGAAGTGCAGAATGAATAGGATGTACGCCACAGGAGAAGGAGAGTTGCGGAGTACCGGACAACTGGCTGTGAGGTGCAGAATGAATAGTATGTACACCACAGGAGAAGGAGAGTTACGGAGTACCGGACAATTGGCTGCGAGGTGCAGAATGAATAGTATGTACGCCACAGGAGAAGGAGAGTTACGGAGTACCGGACAATTGGCTGCGAGGGGCAGAATGAATAGTATGTACACCACAGGAGAAGGAGAGTTGCGGAGTGCCGGACAACCGGCTGCGAGGGGCAGAATGAATAGTATGTACACCACAGGAGAAGGAGAGTTGTGGAGTACCAGACAACCAGCTGTGAGGTGCAGAATGAATAGTATGTACGCCACAGGAGAAGGAGAGTTACGGAGTACCGGACAACCGGCTGCGAGGTGCAGAATGAATAGTATGTACGCCACAGGAGAAGGCGAGATGCGGAGTACCGGACAACCGGCTGCGAGGTGCAGAATGAATAGTATGTACACCACAGGAGAAGGAGAGTTACGGAGTACCGGACAACCGGCTGCGAGGTGCAGAATGAATAGTATGTACGCCACAGGAGAAGGCGAGATGCGGAGTACCGGACAACCGGCTGCGAGGTGCAGAATGAATAGTATGTACACCACAGGAGAAGGAGAGTTGTGGAGTACTGGACAACCGGCTGTGAAGTGCAGAATGAATAGGATGTATGCCAAAAGAGAAGAAGAGGTGCGGAGTACCGGACAACCCGTGGGCTTGCTGGGAAAGGTTTAGGGTGATGTAATTTTTTTTTTTTTTACATCCTACGTGTATTATGCCCAGAGAGCTGAAGAGACCCAAAGAGCATAATAAGGAACGTTCAATTCACGTTGAATTACTTTGACACAAATTGAATTTCCCTGCTAAATTTGCGAATTCGAACCTGGGCAGATTCGAACATCTCTAACAGCTTTTGACCAGTGATTGACAGTTGCCATCAAATGCTGACCCCTTGAAAAAAAAATTACAGAAAGGACTAATGGAGCATCGAAACTCGATCACCAAATTAAAGAAGGGACGAGTATTGTAATGTTTGAACGCCAAAAGTCTTTGCCCCTTTGGTAGTCAACGCAATGTATTTCAGCCTTGAACTGTAGACATGGGCAATCTAAGAGTGGTTGTTGGACCATGCTGCCTGAGAACCTTATATAAAAGCTAGCAGTCTTTAGCAACTAACCCCATCCATAACAAGTAGTCAATCTCCAGGAGTGTAACTAGGGGGGCTCCAAAAACCCAATTTTCCTTGGTTAGCATTTAGATACAGGGAAAGGGCAAGAAGGTGAACCGCTGTCCAAGGTGAAGAAAATCCAAACCTGAATTGGTACTATACTTAAATTATATGCGGGCACCAGGATGGCAGAGTCACAATGGGCCCCTTGTCTACTTCACCCTCAGCTTGACAACCATAGAACATGTTTAACAAGATCCCTATATGGACCCTGCCTAGATTTGACTGGTGATGATTCTGGCTCTGACAGCAGTTGAGTAAGAGTCAAGCCTTTTCTCGAGTCTTGGCCGCCATTATTAATATATTTTCTATTTCTACAGGAATTGACCTTATTAAAAAAAAAAGTCCATTGGATCACTAATCTGGGTCAGTCCATTATCATTTTGCTTTTAAATACGGATTTGATTGGTCTTGACTCCATTTATTTCCACTTCAGTATGTCATTTCTCCAGATAAATAGGAATAATTCAATGAAGTGAAACTTAAATTTAGAAAATAAAGAAAAAATATAGAAATGTGATAATTAGGATTTCTTCAGAATCGTGAATAAGACAAATGTAAATTCTTTCATGGAAATCCACACATCTGCTGAAGGTAGTCACTCTTCTTTTATTTCAGTCAAAAGCTATCAAATTACATCAAATGAAGCAAACTTGTTGTCCAGGCTTTTCACAAAAGTTTGCAGTCACTCTATGTGACTGCAGACTTGTGATTCCTCTCATCGCGCGCTGTTAGAATTCGCCCGGGTCAGCGGTGAGACCGAGTGGTCAAGTGACCACAAGTGTCTGATATAAATACACCCGGTCACATCCTAACTAGACATGTACGACCGCACGCAATTCACTCGTATTGAAAGAACACGTCTAGTCTGAATGTAGCCGGAAGTATGCATATCGCACATAACCGTTCACATGGTCTTGCTGCCGGCATCGGAGACTCCTCATATTACATACTGCGCACCACGATGTGAGGATTCGGAAGTGTGCAGTCATATAGAGTGACTGCAGACTTTTGTTAAAAGCCTGGACATCCCCTTTAATGGCAAAAAATGTATTTATTCTGTATAAATTGGGAACTAATTGGATCAGCATTATCCTATCAGTAGCGCTAGTTTAATCAGTTTAACCATTAGACCCACTATTGTTTGGGTTTCTTCATCTGTGAGTCCTAGGATAATTTACCCAACAGCTAGGAAGAGATCCTCCAGCGATGATAGGTGAGTATAAAGCTTAATGTTTAATCCAATATGTTAAAAGCAGAAAAATGCAGGCAAATCCACAGGGATTAGTAAAACCGACGCGTTTCGGCATGATGCCTTATTCTTGGTAGCATATTGGATTTAACCTATCATCTCTGGAGGATCTCTTCTTCTTGTTGTTCAGTTACTTGAGCCCTGACCAGGGCGTCTCCGCGTGATGTCTCCCAGCCGCAGTTTCAAGTGAGCACCACTTTGGTTAGCTGACTCTCCTTCCCTCTTCTCTTGTTGTTTGATTAAGAATATTTTACTAACTAGCTGGTTATAGTGGGTGACTTTGTACCTTTTCAACAATGCCAAAAATTGTGGCCTGTAATGGGCAGTCTGGACCCCAGGAAATTTGGATTACCAGCTTAACAAGAACTATATCTCTGATTGTGGGATTACAGATTCATTCTTGCCATGGGCCTCCAGACACAGACCGAAAACCCTAATGGTCAACGTATAGCTAATTAGGTGACAGAATCTTTCTATGGATACCCTGTTTCTATGAAGTTCTCTGGCTTCTATCTCTCATCTTAGATCATAACACTATCATGCCCCCTTGGCCTCATTAACCATATGATATTCCTTCTACAAGAATAGGGAAACCATCTCTATTTGGTGCTATCACTCCCATTATCTGCCTACTTCAAGGAATGGTCTTCATTCCTCATCAACAAGAGAGGAGGATACTTTGAAAGCAAAAGATTTTACTCCATGGTAGGGCCATTCTGGGTCACCACAGCAAAGGTCCAAATCAGCCTTCCCTTCGTGGGACCCCAGCAGCCATGACAACAATTCCCATCTTACCACTTAGATGCCATGGTCAATGTTCACCACAGCATCCAATGGGTTAGACCATTGCGATCAAAGCTACGTTAAATTGCAGCAGATACTGGTGGGCTTCTCCTGTGTATAATGGCCAACACCCAGCAGTTATGGAGCGGAAGCAGAGCTTAAAGAGGGATTATCATGTTTGGAAGTTATTCCCTATCGCTTGGACCCACTCCAATCCCAAGAACTGGTGCTACATGTCAAAAGAAAGGAGCTCGATCATGTGGACTGCAGCTCTGTTCATTCTTATGGCAGTGCCAAAGACCAGCTGAGTGCAGTGGTTGGTGATCTTCAGTGGTCCTATTAAGAATGAAAGGAGCGGCAGTGCACATGATCGACCATCGCTTCATTCACATGAGGCTCTTCGAAGCCCCAGTTCTTGGGATTGAAAGGGGTCCCAGTGATTTCACCCCCCTATCCTACCTAAACTTGAAAATACTTTCAGCCCACTTCATACTAATCCTCTATACTTCTGCCATACATATATGGTGGATATTGGGAGAAGTGGACAGATGCCTCAACTCACAGACCCTCTATCGGTTGCATGGTCTTCCGCCATTGTTGGTACACCACTGCTTCATAGCAAAAGTTAATGTAAATGGATTGTCTTGAGTTAGAAAAACATGGTTGCTTTCTTTTAAAACAGCACCACATCAGTCCCCAGATTCGGTTCGGTATTAGAGCTCATCTTAGTGTGGCCACAGAACATCAACAAGGGTGTCACAAGTGTCATCCCATCCCATCTCCTCCTCATGCACATAAAGTATACGTGCACCATTTGAACCAACTACAGTGGTGGCCAAAAGTATTGGCACCCCTGCAATTCTGTCAGATAATACTCAGTTTCTTCCTGAAAATTATTGCAATCACAAATTCTTTGGTATTATTATCTTCATTTAATTTGCTTGCAACGAAAAAACACAAAAGAGAATGAAGCAAAAATCAAATCATTGATCATTTCACACAAAACTCCAAAAATGGGCCAGACAAAAGTATTGGCACCCTCAGCCTAATACTTGGTTGCACAACCTTTAGCCAAAATAACTGCGAACAACCGCTTCCGGTAACCATCAATGAGTTTCTTACAATGCTCTGCTGGAATTGTAGACCATTCTTCTTTGGCAAACTGCTCCAGGTCCCTGATATTTGAAGGGTGCCTTCTCCAAACTGCCATTTTGAGATCTCTCCACAGGTGTTCTATGGGATTCAGGTCTGGACTCATTGCTGGCCACCTTAGAAGTCTCCAGTGCTTTCTCTCAAACCATTTTATAGTGCTTTTGGAAGTGTGTTTTGGGTCATTGTCCTGCTGGAAGACCCATGACCTCTGAGGGAGACCCAGCTTTCTCACACTGGGCCCTACATTATGCTGCAAAATTTGTTGGTAGTCTTCAGACTTTATAATGCCATGCACACGGTCAAGCAGTCCAGTGCCAGAGGCAGCAAAGCAACCCCAAAACATCAGGGAACCTCCGCCATGTTTGACTGTAGGGACCGTGTTCTTTTCTTTGAATGCCTCTTTTTTTTTCCTGTACACTCTATGTTGATGCTTTTTCCCAAAAAGCTCTACTTTTGTCTCATCTGACCAGAGAACATTCTTCCAAAATGTTTTAGGCTTTCTCAGGTAAGTTTTGGCAAACTCCAGCCTGGCTTTTTTATGTCTCGGGGTAAGAAGTGGGGTCTTCCTGGGTATCCTACCATACAGTCCCTTTTCATTCAGACGTCGACAGATAGTACGGGTTGACACTGTAGTACCCTCGGACTGTAGGGCAGCTTGAATTTGTTTAGATGTTAGTCGAGGTTCTTTATCCACCATCCGCACAATCTTGTGTTGAAATCTCTCGTCAATTTTTCTTTTCCGTCCACATCTAGGGAGGTTAGCCACAGTGCCATGGGCTTTAAACTTCTTGATGACACTGCGCACGGAAGACACAGGAACATTCAGGTCTTTGGAGATGGACTTGTAGCCTTGAGATTTCTCATGCTTCCTCACAATTTGGTTTCTCAAGTCCTCAGACAGTTCTTTGGTCTTCTTTCTTTTCTCCATGCTCAATGTGGTACACACAAGGACACAGGACAGAGGTTGAGTCAACTTTAATCCATGTTAACTGGCTGCAAGTGTGATTTAGTTATTGCCAACACCTGTTAGGTGCCACAGGTAAGTTACAGGTGCTGTTAATTACACGAATTAGAGAAGCATCACATGATTTTTCAAACAGTGCCAATACTTTTGTCCACCCCCTTTTTTAGGTTTGGTGTGGAATTATATCCAATTTGGCTTTAGGACAATTCTTTTTGTGTTTTTTCATTGAAGACAAATTAAATGAAGATAAAAATAGCAAAGAATTTGTGATTGCAATCATTTTCAGGAAGAAACTGAGTATTATCTGACAGAATTGCAGGGGTGCCAATACTTTTGGCCACCACTGTACATGGTAATTGTCTTGTATCAGTGGCTTTTTTTGGTCATTTAGGGTCTTAGCTAAACTAACAATGTCCTTAAAGGGATTGTATGCTATGGTAGGTGGAAGATTAAGTTGACTACTTGGATCTTCAAAAAGGTTCTAAATAACCTCCCCATTTCACATATCAGGTTCAAAGAAGACCCGTCACCAGGTGTAAAGTGGACAGTTTTTGCTCTTATTCCCAGAGATATGGGGCTTTTTAAGTACTACTAATTTTTAAGGTCTTTACAAAGGGGCGTGGTGGACAGGATCCTCTGGGGCGTGTCGTTAGGTAGCTCTGCATTACTCTCCAATACTCAGGAGAGCAGCAAGAATCAAGTCAAAGCAAAAACTGGACACTTTGACCTGGTGACAGGTTTTATTTTAATCTGGGGATGCAGGGATTTAGGTGACAATACTGCTCACAACCCTGTGTATGACTAACCAATTCATTCTCTGCAACTTTAGAAAGCAAGACTGCCAAGTAGTCAGTCCCTCTGTGTCTACTGTTCGAATATAGTCATGAGTTGGCCAGTGTGCCCCACTTTTAATATAAAAAACACAGTTCGTTGTAGGCTTTAGCTACTCTACCTTGGCCCTAATAAGTGTATATGTAAGAAGAATACAGGTCATTTCTCTCTAGTCAATAGACACAGACAGAACACAGAAACAAGACAGGAGCAGAAAATGGGAAGAACTGGTCACATACTTCAGGAGAAGGCCAAGCCCTGCAGAGAGCCTGTACTGAGGAACTTGCCAGTGTCCACAAAAGACTGGTCTGATGAGGGAAGACAAAAGGGCAAATTAGTGAACTGGGAAAAATGGCATAATGACAAACCCTGTAAGAAGGGGTTTATATTGTGTTCCTGTGGCTGGTGTGTGGAATATTAATTCTAATTGTGTCTTTAGAAGACTACTTTCCTTGTATTATAAGTGTTCTTAAAGAGAGATATGTCTCTCTTTTAAAGAAAAGCTGTCACTTGGTGTAAATGCCGCCGTTCTCCTGAATCCGGCGATGTTTTTCTTTTCTTTTTACGCCCCTCTGTTCCTGAGATATGGCCATCTCTTTCCTGCATATAAACCTAGCATTGGTAGACAAGTGGGCGTGGTCCTTAACTCTCTTCTGTGGGCGTTTTCTTGAAGATCATGCCCATTTGGCAAACAATACTAGATTTATATACAGGAAAAGAGGAGGCCATATCTCAGGAACGGAGAGGCGCAGGAACGAAAGAAAAACAAAACCGGATTCAGGAGAACAGCACCATTTACACCAGGTAGAAAAAAATACAGATGACAGGTTTCCTTTAAGATTCATATTTTTCACCATAGAGGACAATATTGTGGTAGGTACTATAGCAGATAAAAAAAAAGGTTTATTCTTCTCAGCTTGTCATTGGTAATAGATGAATAAATGGGTAAAAAGTGACGACTTTTCTGAGCTAGAAATGAGCACCAGGCAGTTGTCACTTTCTTTTTCCTAATTTTGATAAGTCCGTATATACATTATTTAGCAGAAGGCTACAATGAGGACAGGACAAAAGCACCTCCCAAACAAATGTAAATCTATGTTGTAGTTCAAGGTACAATTGTAATAAAATTCATAATAAAGCATTTAGCAAAATTTGTTTTAAAAATGTTCCATTTTATTTAGGATTTTTTTTATGGTGCCATTAATTTTAGTGCTAATTGCAACTGAAATTGCTATTTAAAAAGGAGACTTCTGCCTCTTTTTGCAATGAGAATACTAATATTAATCTAGGAGTATAACCAATAAACTTTCTGCACACATAAACATATTTGTACATTACTATCCTATAAGACACCCTTTTCTAATAGGAAATAAGAAAAATGTAGAAAAAGACCTATACCTGAAACTTTTTGCGTTAGTCCTATGTGTATACTGATTGGCAAATGTCCACCAACTCTTATCTCCTCAAAATCTTGGATCATTCAAAATAAGGTAAAAAAATGTCCATTTTAAATTATAATCTATTGTAAAAATGAAAAATTTCCATGCTGTTAATTACTTTACGAGGGCTCCTTTCTGTTTCTACAGGTTCTAGGTCCTGTTGGAAGTGACTCCTACATTTTCATCCTTTTAATTTGACATTTGTTCTTTGTCAGAAATATTAACTCCTCACCGTTTGAGGCCAACAAAATAAAAAAATAAAAAGTCATAATATTTTTTAGGTGTATGGACCATGTATTGATATCTCTGGTGATCATGGTCTCAATCATTGCCTTAATCTAATTCATGAAAGAGTTTGTGCAGAAGTTTCCACTCACCTTGTAGGCTGGTGCCATTTGAACTGGTGCAGGTGGGTGGTGGAGACGCTTGTGGTCTGACCACTGGAGCAAAAGCGCTTTTCTGTTTTACGGCCGACACCATATTGGCTGGGGAGAAAGAGAAAATCCCAGAGGAACTGCTACAGTTGGATGGTAGGCTGGTGGAAGAAGCCATTGTGGGACTAGATGGAACTACTGCAACAGAAATATAAGAGAAACTCAGCAAGACAATTTGACAAATCTTTAGTTTCAGCTAAGACCTGAGACCTTTTAAAATGTAATTATAACCAGGTGGAGGCCATGAGGGATCCTGGTCAAGATTGTGGTCAAGGCCTTGAAGGGTCCTGGTCAAGATTTTAGTCAAGTAAATGGCTTAATAGGAGGAAGGACATCAGCACCCTGAATCCTCAACATTATCTGCTTGGCCAAGATTGTGGTCAAGTAAATGGAGTAGTAGGAGGAAGGACATCTGTGCCATGGGCCTTCAAAATTATCTCTTTGACAAAGATTGTGCTCAAATAAATATAGTAGGAGAAAGGAGATCAGCATCATGAATCCCCGATGTTATCTACTTGACAAAGATTATGGTCAAATAAGTGGAGTAGTAGGAGGAAGGACATGAGCATCATGAACCCTCAACATTATCTGCATGACCAAGATTATGGTCAAGTAAGTGAAATAGTAGGAGGAAGGACATCAGCACCATGGACTCTCAACGTTATCTGCTTGACCATGATTGTGGTCAGGTAAGTGGAGTAGTAGGAGAAAGGAGATCAGCACCATGAACCCTCAACGTTATCTACTTGACCAAGACTATGGTCATTTAAATGGAGTAATAGGAGGAAGAACATCAGCATCATGAACCCTGATCTTTATTTACTTGACAAAAAACTTGACCAGGAACTTTGATGTGTATTATATTTTTGGACAAGCAATTTTTGTGCAAATATTGTTTCATACATAAGGTTTTGCATCTTATTTTTATCCAAAAGTTGTAAAAAAAAAACCACTTACTGGCATAAGGTGAGTTGGCGGCAGAGCCATTAAGGAAACTGGGTGATCCGGCAAGATTGGACATAGCCGTGTTTCCATAGCCATTCATGCTGGTGGTGACGGAGCTGTAGTTGGTCTGTTGAGGGGTGGTGCTGGGGGCATAGCTATGTGGGGACACGCTGCTTGTATTGCGAGAGAAACCTGAAAAGTGATAGTATTGTGACATCAATAGTAGTGCTAATAAGGTATTGCTATAGGGCACGAACATACAAATTCATGAGATGCATAATGGAGGAGCTTGAATCTGTAATTGGACGGTTAAGCCCATATTTATTTGCTTGTTGCCTTCTTACCCTGGTTGGTGACTTGTGATGGCTCTGACACATTAACGGCAAGTTGGCCGCTGAAGGAGTTGACTCCCATCATGCTGGGGTGCACAGAAGAGTTGGCTAGAGTTGGGAGCTGGCTGTGGTTCCTGGGAACGCTGTACAACGCCTCGGCAATGTCAGCCGCTCTCTTAAGAATAATTTCCTGAGTAAAGACGCAACATGGTTAAAAAGAAAGGAAAAAATTGAACCAAGTGGCACCAATAATAATACAATCGCTGCCAAAAAAAGCAAAAATCACCAGATTTAAGTCCCCGAGCGATCCTATAGGGGATTATGGCAGAACATGATGAGAAAGACACGTGGACTTTATTATTTCAGGTGGAAATGTTCTTGGGACCACAGGCATGATGGAACAACTATCCAATTGTGTCTTAACTGTATTGCAATATACCGTACAAACATTTCTCCTGAGGGAATAATATAACATAGGGGATGAGTTCAGATTATAGTCATATAAAATTGCCCGATGACGAGCGGTTCAATTTCACTTTTTGTAATAACAGTAATTCAGGAAACGTAAGAAGAGACAGCGAGGGGGGTGATCAGGAACAGGTGGGTTCACAGTTTCTGGAAAGTCCCACAGTCATCCTCAATATTCTCACTAATAAATATCAGATTTGTAAAGCCGGTATCCTGCCGCTGTGGGCCCTACGAGCTCATAGTTGGCCTCTGCCCTGACCCCTTGGAATTTCCAGACTTTTCTAGATAATTTTACAAAAGGAACTAGTTTACATATGTGCAGACTAGTGATAATGTGACTTTGTACCTGATTATTATGTGGCATCCCGTACAATGCTTCTACCAGATCTGCGGCTCTTTTCAGGATCACTTCCTGCGAAAAAAACAGAGGAGGAAATAGTCATGTGATATTTTATTAAGCTAGGTAATAACCAATATGGCTGACAATAATAGGACTGTTTCGGATAGATAATGTGGAATATTAATAAGGATATGCAGGCTGGATAGTCTAATTATTATTATTATTATTATTTATTATTATAGCGCCATTTATTCCATGGCACTTTACATGTGAAAAGGGGTATACATAATAAAAAACAAGTACAATAATCTTGAACAAAAACGAGTCGATAACTGGTACAGTAGAGGAGAGGACCCTGCCCGCGAGGGCTCACAATCTACAGGGGATGTGTGAGGATACAGTAGGTGAGGGTAGAGCTGGTCGTGCAGTGAATGGTGGAGTGAGGGCTACTGCAGGTTGTAGGCTTGTCAGAAGAGGTGGGTCTTCAGGTTCCTTTTGAAGGTTTCCACGGTAGGCGAGAGTCTGATGTGTTGGGGTAGAGAGTTCCAGAGTAAGGGGGAAGCACGGGAGAAATCTTGTATGTGATTGTGGATAGAGGAGATAAGAGGGGAGTAGAGAAGGAGATCTTGTGAGGATCGGAGGTTGCGTGCAGATAAGTACCGGAAGACTAGGTCAGAGATATATGGAGGAGACAGGTTGTGAATGGCTTTGTATTTCATGGTTAGGTTTTTGAACTGGAGTCTCTGGGCAATGGGGAGCGAGTGAAGGGATTGACAGAGAGGAGAGGCCGGGGAATAGTGGGGGACAGGTGGATTAGTCAGGCAGCAGAGTTTAGGATAGATTGGAGGGGTGCAAGAGTGTTGGAAGGGAGGCCACAGAGCAGGAGGTTGCAGTAGTTGAGGCGGGAGATGATGAGGGCGTGCACTAGTGTTTTTGCAGATTCTTGGTTGAGAAATGTGCGGATCCGGGAGATATTTTTGAGTTGGAGTCAGCAGGAAGTGGAAAGGGCTTGGATATGAGGTTTGAGAGATCAGAGTCAAGGGTTACCCCAAGGCAGCGAGCTTGCGGGACTGGGGAGAGTTAGCAGCCAATGACTTTGATGGACAGGTCTGTTGGGGGGTTGAGTGAGATGGGGGAAAGCTGATGAGTTCTGTTTTGTCAATAATTACTATGACCTCTGATGATAGCTAAAAAGAAGGGGCACAATTTTTACACAAATTTAAGAATTCAACTTTCTATTGGGTATAACGACATTAGTGTCAATAGACTGACCATAATGTCTGTTGACTATCTATACACTATGTCTATAACTATCTATACTCTATCTTTATCTATGTCTATTCTGTATTTTATCTTTTGTATAGAAGCCCAGTAATTGCAATCTTGTCTGTGATGATAGTGAGACTAGTAAAAAGTCATCTGTACAGAACAGGAAGTGTGAATCTAAAATAAAGAATTCTGATTTTTTTGTTATAATACTGATTGTGATGTGGATTAAAACAAAAATAAACATAACACAAAATCACAGTGTTTGCATCCCCATGGATTAGCACATTATGAGTACCTCTTAGAATCATTGTATGTACTGTAAAATTGCCACCAAACAGGTCCTTGAGGGGAGATATGTATCACTGAGGTTGGCAGCTTTGGTGATATAAGCCCAGAAAAGCAGGCTCCAGCGCATATAGTATAGGGCATGTCAAGGGCCGGGTTTACGAGCAGTCAGAGAGATGGATGGGACTGGCAGCCCACATATCCCCACCCCGGGGCGTGGTATGGCAGATAAAAAGGAGACTCTTTCAGTGACTGAGAGTGGAGAGGAAACTTTACAGTACCCATAGGCTGAAGATCTAAGCACTGGACAAGTGTTCCCAAACATAAAATTAGGGTTAATTTGTTAAAGGCTTTCAGTTTCTTTCCCACAGAACAGTTTGCAGCGATCGCTCATTACACTCGCTCTGTACTGTAGTCATTGAAGTCCTAACTTATAGTGAAAAACAGTTACAAAAAGTTATTGAAAAAAAGAAAAAGTTTAACGAGACAAGAAAGAAAGTCACTGCCCTTCCCCAAAAAGCAAATTGTTATTATTCATTCCTTAGCAGTTTCTCATCAGAAAATTGAGATCTAATTGCATTCATTTTGCTGTCACCATAAACCTCTCGCAAACTCTCAGATGACACGCTTTTAGATACATATTAGCATTTCTTCAATTTAAAATTCCGCACCGTATGAAGATGAATTGCTTAGCAAGCTAAGGGAACCGGGCTGGGAGATATGGGAGGGACATCTACTTGCCAAGTAAGTACATTCAAAGTCTCTCTCTGTTGTATCCCAATTTTAACCCTTTACTGGTTTCCCTTTCGTTGCTAACAAGTGATGTTTAAAGCCCTTTGGATCACTTGTGTTATTTACTGTGTCATACAATTATTTACTTCAGTCAGATATTGAATCAGTCATCCCCAAGAGTTGCGGAAGCTAACACTGAGCCTTGAGAATTATCAGGATTTCATGTATTTTACAAACAAAAGCATACAGCAGCATTCTGTATACGCTGAGATGTATGCAAACATTGAATACATGATATTTAAGTTTCATTACTGCTATATAGACTATACTTATAAAATGAAGATACTTAGCGCACAAATCAACCAATTCATGTGTGCCCACTGCCACAGCCTACTAAATTTGTAGGCTTTTAGCCCAGGAAAAGCATGTTTAATAAATATTAGAACAAATACATTTTAGGTTTAGGGTCCTACCAGAGAAAGATTGCCTTGTCCTGGCTGGTGGGCACAAAAAAATTGGCCGATTTATGCACTAAAACCTTCATTTTATAAGTATATAGTATAGAGCAGTAATTCTTTCATATATCCAATGTTTGCATACATCTTAGCGCTTACAGAGTGCTGCTGTACGCTTTTGCTTGTATATTATGCAGTCAGGGCTGTGAATTTTTATTTTTTATTTTTTCTGGACAGCTTATCAAAAAAAATCACGGACAGACAGTATTTTTTATGGATACATTGGAAAACCATAATAAATAACTATGAGACATGTCTACAGCCCATTGTTCTTGGCAGCACATTGTCCTGTATAACCTGGATCTGTGCTGCCGAGAACAATTATAGCTTATGTGTACTGAACGATCTATAACAGATCGCCCAGTAGGCATCTGAAGTTGGGTCGGCCTGTGTAAACATGCCACAAGTCAGCAAACAAGCAGCTGATCGATGGTCATTTAGTGACCCAGGTCGGCCTGTGTACACAGACCATGATTCTTCTGATAGTGGCTTATCTGCCTGCAGAACAAAAGGATTCGGCGAAAAAAATCAAACTTGACATCATTGGATGGTGGAAAGTTGGGAAGCTCACATACCCATTAGACATTCAACCGATCACACCGAAACGGTGGATTCTGATAACTTTGGGAATGCATATGGGATATCTGTTGGCCAAACGTTCGTTTGGCATAAAGCTATCCTTTCCAGTGCCCCCATACACATTGATCATTCAGCTTGGCCAAGCGTTGATATGTTTTCAAAAGGAAGACAAAAGAAAGCCGCTGCCTGACACCTACGCTAAAAACAGGAGAATCAGTGTTGAAATTGCAAAAGTCTGATCCTTCCCTCACTGGCATCGTCTGTTGGATGTGAGTCGGGGACCCCATACACATCAAATGGTTGGCCAAAACTGCAGGTTCACCTTACTTTCATCCAATGTGTTGCCTGTAGGTGACGCTCCTATGAGCATATATGGCACAAATAGGCAATGTTATCTGATGAGCTGGTAATTAAGGGTCTAGGGATGTGTAAAGGTACCTTGTATGACATTTATAAGGCACATGGAACCAGCCTATGACATGATCACCTATACCCAAAAAACCCTACAGATGGCTTACATGTAGACCAGGGATGTCAAACTCAAACACACAGAGGGCCAAAATGAAAAACTTGGACAAAGTCGCCAGCCAACCAGTATACAGTATAATGGCCCCACAAAGTCCTCCATACAAAATAATGTGCCTCACATAGTCCTCCATACAGAAAAATGGGCCCCACATAGTCCTCCCTACAGAATAATGGGCCCCACATAGTCCTCCATACAGTATAATGGGCCTCACATAGTCCTCCATACAGTATTATGGGGCCCACATAGTCCTTCATACAGAATAACGGTCCCCACATAGTCCTCCAAACAGAATAATGGTCCCCACATAGTAGTCCATACAGAATAATGGGCCCCACTTAGTCATCCATAGAGTATAATGGGCCCCATATAGTCCTCCATACAGAATAATGGTCCCCACATAGTCCTTCATACAGTATAATGGGCCCCACAAAGTACTCCATACAGAATAATGACCCAACATAGTCCTCCATACAGTATGGTGGGCCCCACATAGTCCTCCATACAGTATAACGGGCCCCACAAAGTCCGCCATACAGAATAATGACCCCACATAGTCCTCCATACAGTATAATGGCCCCACATAGTCCTCCATACAGTATAATGGCCCCACATACTCCTCCATACAGTATAATAGGCCCACATAGTCCTCCATACAGAATAATGGCCCCACATAGACCTCCATACAGTATAATGGCCCCACATAGGGGTGGTGGTTCCGGTGTTGCGGGCCAAATAAAACCACCCTGCGGGCCAGATTTGGCCCATGGGTTAGAGTGTGTCATGTATGATGTAGACGGATGACCGCGGGCACCTATATAGGGTAATATATTGAACAATAGGACATCAAAGTAAAGGAAAGTTTGCTAGTGGGCTGTGAAAATGATGCGTATAAATCTGTAATAGGCAGGAGGTTTCCTGGATTATTTTTAATTAGCAACACCTAATGGGAACGTAATGAGAATTGTGCGGTGCAGGGTGTATGTTTTTGATCTATAGTTCTGTGCCGTTATCAGTGTATTATATCCAGCCCGGGGAGGAATGTGTGTAAATAGGCTCAGAGAAGTTTGTGCATTATTAACTGTGTTGTAAAGACAAAACTTTTACGGAAAAAATATACTGAAGCCTCTGACGCCTTTTCTTAATCCCATTTAGAGACATCACAGATAATGATGAGATTTCAGGGATGTGGGAAAGTCTTCAGCGCAGTGTCAGGTACCTGGCAGCAAATTTGTGATAATTTAGGTATTTTTTGTGATGTATAATTTTTTCATCTTTTTAAAGGAGAAAAAGCAATGTAAAATTTTGAAGTGTAGGGTCGCTGGTATAAACAGCACTCACTTGCCCAGAGCTAAGGCTGCGGAACTGAAAATACGGCTTTGAATGCACACAATGACACTGCAGGAGCCAAGCGCACACACTGACACTGCAGGAGCTAAGCGCATACACTGACACTGCAGGAGCCAAGCGCATACACTGACACTGCAGGAGCTAAGCGCATACACTGACACTGCAGGAGCTAAGCGCATACACTGACACTGCAGGAGCCAAGCGCATACACTGACACTGCAGGAGCTAAGCGCATACACTGACACTGCAGGAGCCAAGCGCACAAACTGACAATGCAGGAGCCAAGCGCACACACTGACACTGCAGGAGCCAAGCGCACACACTGACACTGCAGGAGCCAAGCGCACACACTGACACTGCAGGAGCCAAGCGCACACACTGACACTGCAGGAGCCAAGCGCACACACTGACACTGCAGGAGCCAAGCGCATACACTGACACTGCAGGAGCCAAGCGCACAAACTGACAATGCAGGAGCCAAGCGCATACACTGACACTGCAGGAGCCAAGCGCATACACTGACACTGCAGTAGCCAAGCGCATACACTGACACTGCAGGAGCCAAGCGCATACACTGACACTGCAGGAGCCAAGCGCACACACTGACACTGCAGGAGCCAAGCGCATACACTGACACTGCAGGAGCCAAGCGCACAAACTGACAATGCAGGAGCCAAGCGCATACACTGACACTGCAGGAGCCAAGCGCACACACTGACACTGCAGGAGCCAAGCGCACACACTGACACTGCAGGAGCCAAGCGCACACACTGACACTGCAGGAGCCAAGCGCACACACTGACACTGCAGGAGCCAAGCGCACACACTGACACTGCAGGAGCCAAGCGCACACACTGACACTGCAGGAGCCAAGCGCACACACTGACACTGCAGGAGCCAAGCGCACACACTGACACTGCAGGAGCCAAGCACACACACTGACACTGCAGGAGCCAGGCGCACACACTGACACTGCAGGAGCCAAGTGCGCACACTGACACTGCATGAGCCAAGCACACACACTGACACTGCAGGAGCCAAGCGCATACACTGACACTGCAGGAGCCAAGCACACACACTGACACTGCAGGAGCCAAGCACACACACTGACACTGCAGGAGTCAAGCACACACACTGACACTGCAGGAGCCAAGCGCACACACTGACACTGCATGAGCCAAGCGCATACACTGACACTGCAGGAGCCAAGCGCATACACTGACACTGCAGGAGCCAAGCGCACACACTGACACTGCAGGAGCCAAGCGCACACACTGACACTGCAGGAGCCAAGCGCATACACTGACACTGCAGGAGCCAAGCGCACACACTGACACTGCAGGAGCCAAGCGCATAATGTATCAGTGCAGGAGCTGAGAACACACCCTGACACTGCATGAGCCAAGCGCATACACTGACACTGCAGGAGCCAAGCGCACACACTGACACTGCAGGAGCCAAGCGCATAATGTATCAGTGCAGGAGCTGAGAACACACCCTGACACTGCATGAGCCAAGCGCATACACTGACACTGCAGGAGCCAAGCGCATACACTGACACTGCAGGAGCCAAGCGCATAATGTATCAGTGCAGGAGCTGAGAACACACCCTGACACTGCAAGAGCTGAGCAAATACACTGATATTGTTGTAGCCGAAAGCACACAGTGTCAGGGCAGCAGAATACAGAGAGGGATATGTGTGAGCTACTCAGCTGCTGCACTCACATTGTGTTCGCTGGGCTCCTGCAGTGTCAGTGTATGCACTTGGCTCCTGCAGTGTCAGTGTGTGTGACGCGCCCCCTGGGCCATATTCGTTAGTGGGAATATCCGAAGCCGGATCAGATGGGGGTTGTAGTCTTCCGAGTGGCTGTGACCCGGTCCGTGCCCAGGGTGTCAAACTGAGTTGTATGTGGCAGTCCTACAGATGTTATAAGTTCTTTATTGTCGACTACGCCACCCGTTGTGTTGCGGTCACTGTGGCCGCCGCTGCAGCAGGGTCCGCTGAGGCTGGTGGTGTAGGTGCAGCTTTGGTGATATAACCCCCAACGGGTGGGGTATAGCCTCAGGGGGATCAGGTGCAGAGGATGGGAGTTGTGGTGATGCAGTGTAGACGGCAATCAGAGACAGAGTCGGGTTATGCAGTTTAGGATGTTTACTCACTGCTGATGTTCCGGTCACTCCAGCTTCGAGTGACCTCCCGAGCCGTGCTGCGTCCACCAGGTTCTGGATCCAGCCAACTCCCAAATAAGTCCGGAGCGTGACCCTGAGCTCTCCTTCTGTCCTTTCTCTGGCCGTCCCCACTATTGATCCACCCAGGTCCAGCTCCCTCGGGCCTTCTGTTGGGAGACCCTTGGCCTTGGGTTCCCTGACCCTCCTCGTGGTATGCCTTCGTGGTGGATGTGGTGGGTGACCGTGGCAAACGCTGCCCACGGTCTCCGGTCTCTGGCTGGGGTGTGTTTTTGCCCCCACCAGCTTGGGTTCCGGTACCCTGATGCCGACTCTTCACCCGTGGATTGGATTTGGGGTCTTAGAGTCCTCTCTTCTGCTTCCCCCTCTGGGTCTCTCTCTCTCCTCTCTCACTCTGGGTCTCTCTTCTCCTCCGCTCGCTGACTTTCTCTCTGCAACTGACCCTGTTCTTAGTTGGTGCCCACCTTATATACACCCTCTATGTGTGAGCTCAGGTGACCAGCACCCAATGAGCTCCTATCTTTACCCAGGCTGCTCCCCCTATCTGCCCCTACACTACTTGGGATGTACCACCCCCCTCCCACTCCAGCCAGGAACAGACTCGGTCGTACCTGCACATTTCTAAGTGGGAGTACCGTCGGCCTGTTCCTCGGAAATGGGATGTGTGTAGTGCATGCAGCCTACCGAGCTCAGATCCACACTCCATACTTACCCGGGAGTGGAATATCACACCTCTGGGTTGAGGTGCAATACCCCTGTAGCAGCCGAATCCTCAGGGTGCTACATTCCCCCCTGGTAAATCACAGCACGTCCTCGGGCTGTAAGACATAACACCAAAAACATACAAATTTTTGCATAAACATATAAAACATATAAAACAACATTATATATATATATAAAACATTCTCGTCGCCTCTGGCTCCTCCTCCGGTCACTGTGCAACGTGTGACCGGGTAAAGTGCGACAGTCTCTCTGGAAAACTGGTTTTCCCTATAAAACCGGTAGGGGGCGCTTTAGGACGCGCAACTATATACAAGGATATGGCCGCTCTCAGTCCTCGGCCAGGTATTAGGGAGGAATGACCGCTCTCAGTCCTCGGTCAGTGGGATTAAAGGAATAAACGGGTAAACAGTTCACTCAGCTGGTCCCAACGGGGACTATATTTGCAGTAACAGTTTCTTTATACCCCGATCGGGTAACTATTTACAGCACCTACTCCGCTGTACTCAACAACGTCTTCCTCCTGCTCCTTCTTTGGGGATCTCAGCTTCAGACCCGTCCGGATCCTCTTGCTCCTCCTCCTCACATCGCAGCTCCTCCTCTGTCAGGCGATGCACTTGGAGGGCGTAAGGTCCTTTGGCACACTTGTGCCGGGTAAAGGTGACCTCGTCCCCGATATAAAGGTCACGACCTCTGTGCCCCTCCGGCAGATGGGACTCCACATCTCTGCGCGTGACAAAGACGTCGCCGGGGGTGTTGTGGTCTCTGATGAAGCCCCACCCATGCTGCATGTTGAACTTAATTACAGTCCCGGTGG
Source organism: Phyllobates terribilis (assembly GCF_046119375.1). Classification (NCBI taxonomy): domain Eukaryota; kingdom Metazoa; phylum Chordata; class Amphibia; order Anura; family Dendrobatidae; genus Phyllobates; species Phyllobates terribilis. Next base: position 144,948,350 of record NW_027362770.1, read on the forward strand.
TGCGGGGACTGTGCGCTGCACGGGGGTCCCTCCTGGTTCGGCTCTTCTGCTCGGCGCTCCTTATTTGGGCCTGTTGTTCCCGGACCCGCCTCTCTCTCCGCTCCCTCGCAAACTCCTCGAGCTGCTGTCGGCAGCACGCAGCACGCTCCGCTGCAGCTGCCCTGGTTTCTTGAGTGAACCCCATTAGGTCTTCTCCGGTGGGGTCCCACTCAAATTGGGTCTCTTCAAGCGGGGGCGAGATCCTTATCACGGGCTTCGGAGCCGGAATCAGGGGTGCACACATGGCCCCAACTCTCCTCTGGTGCTCCAGTTCATAATATCTCTGGGGCCAGATGAAAGGCTGCCCGTCCGGCCACGTGTGCTGGGCAAACAAGTCCTCTCCCAGATGCGGCACCCTTGGTTTTACGGGTGCGGGCGCGGTGGTGGTGGCGCCCGGGTTGCCCAGGCCTTGCGGCCAGGCCTGGGGCACCTGGAAGGTGAAGGGCACCGTCAGGACGGCGGCGCCCTGGGCTACCTGGCCTTGCGGCCAGGCCGGAGGCTCCGCGGAGGTAGGGGGCGCTGTTGGTGATGCGACGCCCGGGAATTCTAGGCCCTGCGACCAGGCTGGTGTTACTTCCTGTTTTGCCACGCTCGGGGTCGGTGCGCATGGCGTCACAGGGGTCGCGGCGGCGGCTTCCGGTTGGGGCCTAGTCTGCGTCGGTGACATGGCGTTTTCGGGCACTGCAGGGGGACTTTCGGGCTCTGCGACGGGGAGCTGGGGCAGGTAAGCGGTGTCCTGGTTTGGGGTATAGACGTCCCCTTTACCTGCCTCCACTCGTTCGGCTCCCTTCTCGGCGCCGTCTCCGGCCTTCAATCCTCCCGCGCCATCCTCAGAGGCGGTCTGTCTCCTCATCTTGGCTGGCGTGCTCCGGGTCTTGGTTTGCTGGGCCATCTCTCGGCTCCACTCCGCCAATGTCTCTCGCTGTACCCGGGCCATCCTCCGTGCGAGGCCCTCCAGGGCAGTCTGTGCACACTCCCGGTCTCGGGGGAGCTGTGCGAGGACCTCCACTAGGCCTAGTGGGGTCGTGGTTTCCAGCAGGCTCCTGACCAACGGGTCGGTGCTGCTCTGCTCTTCTTCCAGCAGGCTCCTGGCCAGCGGGCCGGTGCTGCTCTGCTCTCTGGCCATCTCCGGGTGAGCTTCTCTGCTACTCCTCTCCAGGCTTCTTGCCTCCGGGTGCGCTCGCTCCAGACTGCTCCAAGCGACACCCATCTTTGCTCTCTCCTTTCGTCTCCTCCCCCTTCGAGGGCGGTCCCGGGGCCACTTGGTGACTGTCAGCTCCAGGGGCTGTTCTTTCACGCTGACAGACACCTCTAGCATCACAGTCTCTGTTGGTGGGGGCGGTTTCCACTTTTGGCGCCATTTTCGGTCCTGGCCCACGGTGGGAGGTGGCCTCTCGCCACCCTCTGGCACGCCCATAATGGCGTCCGCTCTTCCAAGGCGGGAAACCTTTGGAAATGGCGGGAATTGCTTCCCAGTGGCGGGAAACTCTGCAGATGGCGGGAAAAAGCTGTTAATGGCGGACAACCGGCTGGAATCGACTGGTGATGGGGTCCGATGGCGGGGACCCTCCGGAACCGGCAGGAGACTTCTTTTTGAGGTAAACTCGTTCTTTTCTTCAGGCACGCAGTACCCGGGTGTTGCGGGCACGTAATCCTGCCGACTACGCCAAAGTTGACGCGCCCCCTGGGCCATATTCGTTAGTGGGAATATCCGGAGCCGGATCAGATGGGGGTTGTAGTCTTCCGAGTGGCTGTGACCCGGTCCGTGCCCAGGGTGTCAAACTGAGTTGTATGTGGCAGTCCTACAGATGTTATAAGTTCTTTATTGTCGACTACGCCACCCGTTGTGTTGCGGTCACTGTGGCCGCCGCTGCAGCAGGGTCCGCTGAGGCTGGTGGTGTAGGTGCAGCTTTGGTGATATAACCCCCAACGGGTGGGGTATAGCCTCAGGGGGATCAGGTGCAGAGGATGGGAGTTGTGGTGATGCAGTGTAGACGGCAATCAGAGACAGAGTCGGGTTATGCAGTTTAGGATGTTTACTCACTGCTGATGTTCCGGTCACTCCAGCTTCGAGTGACCTCCCGAGCCGTGCTGCGTCCACCAGGTTCTGGATCCAGCCAACTCCCAAATAAGTCCGGAGCGTGACCCTGAGCTCTCCTTCCGTCCTTTCTCTGGCCGTCCCCACTATTGATCCACCCAGGTCCAGCTCCCTCGGGCCTTCTGTTGGGAGACCCTTGGCCTTGGGTTCCCTGACCCTCCTCGTGGTATGCCTTCGTGGTGGATGTGGTGGGTGACCGTGGCAAACGCTGCCCACGGTCTCCGGTCTCTGGCTGGGGTGTGTTTTTGCCCCCACCAGCTTGGGTTCCGGTACCCTGATGCCGACTCTTCACCCGTGGATTGGATTTGGGGTCTTAGAGTCCTCTCTTCTGCTTCCCCCTCTGGGTCTCTCTCTCTCCTCTCTCACTCTGGGTCTCTCTTCTCCTCCGCTCGCTGACTTTCTCTCTGCAACTGACCCTGTTCTTAGTTGGTGCCCACCTTATATACACCCTCTATGTGTGAGCTCAGGTGACCAGCACCCAATGAGCTCCTATCTTTACCCAGGCTGCTCCCCCTATCTGCCCCTACACTACTTGGGATGTACCACCCCCCTCCCACTCCAGCCAGGAACAGACTCGGTCGTACCTGCACATTTCTAAGTGGGAGTACCGTCGGCCTGTTCCTCGGAAATGGGATGTGTGTAGTGCATGCAGCCTACCGAGCTCAGATCCACACTCCATCCTTACCCGGGAGTGGAATATCACACCTCTGGGTTGAGGTGCAATACCCCTGTAGCAGCCGAATCCTCAGGGTGCTACATGTGCACTTGGCTCCTGCAGTGTCAGTGTGTGTTCTCTGCTCTTGCTCTGACACTGTGTGCGTTCAGTTTCTGCAGTCAGTGTGTGTTCTCGGTTTCTGCAGTGTAAGTATGTGTTCTTAGCTCCTGCACTGACACTGTGTGCATTTAACTCCTGCAGTGTCAGTGTGTATATTCAGTTTCTGTAGTGTCAATGTGGGTGCCCGCAGTGCCGTAACTATAAACTTCGGGGCCCCGGGGCAAAACTTCATAGTGGGGCCCCTCAACATTTCAATCACTAGAGGTTGTGCGGAACGTGGTGAAGCCTGCTACGCATTGTTGTATACAACACACAGGCTTCACCACGTTCCGCAAGACCTTTAATAGATTTTGTTGTTTATGATGCAAGTTTTAGAAGTTAAATATTCAGTGAATATGTTTGGAAAATTAATAAGGTGAATAATTCCAAATATTTCACAATTTTCAAATAACTGTATATGTTTATTAAGTAGCAGCCGGGCTTCTCACAGTTTGTCACAGAGATCTTTGTGTCTGCTGAGACTGTCTCCTCTCAATGATGCTGAGAGTTGGTTACAGTCAGTGTGCACTGTGCCTTGCCAACTCTCTGTAATCTCCAGACTAACATATTGTTACAAATCTTGTGCTGAGACTCTCCAGGCCAGTGCAGGTTTCCATTCATTGACAGCTGGCAGAGCTCCTGGAAATTATTGAAATGATAGTCTATCCTGTCCTCCGGGTGACATTGTCTGACAGGAATATAGGAGCTGGGTATTTTATGAGAAATTAAAGTATTAAAATACAATTTTTACCATCAGTTTGGGGCCCCTTGGGTGGTTGGGGCCCCGGGGCAGTGCCCCGGCTGCCCCAGTTGTAGTTACGGCCCTGGGTGCCCGGCTCCTGCTCTCACACCATGTTCGCTGGACCACTGCACAGTCAGTGTGTGCTCTCGGCTTCTACAGTATCAGTGTTTGTGTTTGTCCCCTGCATTGTCAGAGTGTGCTCTCAGCTCCTGCACTGACACTGTGTCCCTGGAAGTATCTGTGTGTGTGCTTGACCCCTGCAGTCCGTGTGTGCACTTGGTTTCTGCAGTGTCTGTGTGCGGTTGCTTCCTGCAACGTCAGTGTGCGAATGTGCGACAGAGCTTTAATTTCAGGCAGCGCTCATTCTGGACAAACGAGTGCTGTCAATCATTATAGAGGGTGGAGTGGTGCACTTTATGCTTGGCCACACCAAGGGTGCACCGAGCACCCTCATTAGTATAAGAAACTTAACTCTGCCGCCTCTATGTAGAACTTTTTTTTAAATGACTTTGTGCAAAGTTTAGGTAAGAATAAGATTGGGTTTGTCATCAACGGAAGAAAAAACAAAGAGACTTCGCAGAAGAGAGACTTAGCAGAGCCGTTTAAAGCTGAATAAGACAGATTGGTACATGCGGTAGTTTTGTAAAGTTAACCAGCGACGCCTGGCTTGCTGCCCTAGAGTATAGTGACCAGAAAATTACAGTCCCTTCGTGTCACCGCACTCCCAGCGAGGGAGCGGGCCCTGAGGCATGTTTGTGTTCAGAAACTAATATATTGCCTTTCAATCAGAGGAGAGAGGCGAGGAACACACAGGCAAAACATGCCGAGTGGGTCAGAAAAGCAATAAAGATTTTTACAGAGCTGTCCAAGGTGCTAAATTCCCTCAATAATGGGATTGGCACTCTAGAGTTAACCTCTCATTTACTGCTGGAGTGGGGAGCCCCGCTCTAATGTCATTGCATGTTTACCTTGAAATGTATATTTTATGACATTATGTTAGTGCATCGCCGCCGGAGCAATTTTCCAAGGCTCGGGCATGGTTTAAAAGAGACTGGAAATATTTATGGTGAGGAAGGATAAAGGATTGAATTGTGTTTTCTGACCTTCCAATTACCGAAGGTGATTTCCCTAACCAAGCCATTTACTCCGTTCGCCGCTCGGAGGGACGCGGCGCCCATTACTATTTATTTAATGTTCGTTGTGGGCTTATTGTGTCCGCACCGGCGATGGTTAATGGCTGCATCTTATTTCCAGGAACGTGAGAACGGATAAATAGATGGGATCTTATAACATATGCTCTCACTCCCACCCAACAGGGAAAGTAATAAATACAATGGCTTTTTTTTTCCTTTTTTTTCCCCCGATCAGAACACAATAAACACAGCTGGTTTACATTACATCTAGAAGGGGCATTATAAAAAGCGAGTTCTGGAAGCTTAGCTGTATCCTCGGAGCTGGGAGCACAATCAATACATGCACAGGATAAGTGGAGGGTCACGAGGCGGAGGCCCACCAGATCCTGTGCGCTCAGGGGAAGGGATTTCCTGCATTGCACCTTCCGCGTGGATAAAGTGCTAGCGATACAAAGCTCTTGGCGCCGCGGTACATTTGACATCAATCTGTGCATTTCTAGCAGACGGTGTCTGATTGGACATAGGAGGGGCTAATCTGATCATAATCCCGACAGGGCTGAGCCTATGAGAGGGAAGCACGGTCAATGCTTTGCAAAAAAAATAAAAGAACACATGTATTAGGGAATTGTATAAAAGTACTTCCAAAATATATTCCCCTTAAAATTGGGGTAGTTTTGGGAAAACTCTTTATGGAAAACGATAGCAACTTGGCCCTTGTTCTAGCAAAGGATTATAGTGACCCCTCATGCTAAAAATTAAAGGGGCTGTCCGGGACTTAAACATTGATGGTTAGTATAGATGTCTTGGGTGTGTCGGGTGTGACAGACAGTCACACCCAGCTGTAGATGGGCACTGCGCTTGACATCTTCTTGATCCTTTCATCATCCCTCCCTTTCTAGGACCCAGCAGTGATCTCCACCTTCTGCTGCTAATTAACACACCCTTGCTGGATCTTTAAATACACTCAGTTTCTCCAGAGAATCTCTGGTGATAGAGTACAGTAAATTCCTCTGTTCAGGTCTGGTGTTCTAGCAGTCGGCTAGATTCTCCTTGGAGTTCCTTTGTGGATTGTAGTCGTGATCTCTCTGGTGTCTTCTCAAAGCTAAGTGTATCCCCTAGTCTGTTTGCCTTGTTTGTCTTTAGTTGCAGTTGGGCTGACTAGTGCTCACCCCTCCCCGACCCTAAGTAGGGCTTAGCTTTAGGGACAGCCAGGGTAAGGTATCCTTCTCGGCGATAGGTGCGGAACCTATATAGGGACGATAGGGGAGTTAGGGTGTTGTTAGATCAGCTTAGGGGTCTCCACTCCCCCTTTCCCTAGTTGCTGGGCTTCCCCCCTTTTCCCGTCATCATACGTTAGGTTCTTCTCATACCTAGCATGACAATAGGTCATCAATGTCTGATCAGTGGTGGTGCAACATCCGGCACCCCACAGATCAGCTTTTCCCAGTGTCAGCGGCGGCCGGAACTGCTCAGTTATGGAGTTGCACAGCACAGCTCCGTCGACAGAATGGTGGTTGCGCCTGGGTACTGCACATCCACCCCTTAGTGATATGGACAGGGGGCAGGTGTACAGTACCTCGCCGTGGCTGTACTGTGCAGCTCCCTAACTGAGCAGTTTCGGACGCCGCCTATATCGGGAACAGCTGATTGGTGGGAGTGCCAGTTGTCTCACCCCCACTGATCATTAGATCCTAAAGGTAGGCCATCAGTGTTAAAGGGGTTGTCTGGGCATGTTGCATCGATAACTTATCATTAGGATAGATCATCAATATGAGATCACCGGACACCCTCACCAACCAGTTGCCCCAATGGAGCTGCAGTGCACAGCTCCTATCAATGTGTAGCAGCCGCTGCCGGGTAATGCAGATCAGCAGGTGATCGTTGGTGGTGCCAGGTATCGGAACCCCAAAGATAAGTCATGAATATCATATGCCCGGAAAAGTCCTTTAACTGAGCCTCTGGGCTGTAAAACCTAAGACTCGTGTTTTCTTTGTGTTTAATGTATTTTTAACATATTTTCACCCTATATCCTGTCTATTACAAATTCTATGTGGCGCTTACTGCATATGGCTTTGTCTGGCTCTCGTTGATTTTTAAAGGGTTCTTTTGGAATATAATAATGATGATCTATCGTTAGGACAGACTAATAATATCATATCGGTGGGGGGTTTGGTTTTGGGACACCTACAATTAGCTGATTGACGGGACCCGCAACTGTTTTTGTAGGGCTTGCGTCTGGTATTTCAGGTCTCTGTAGTTCTGTCTATTCAAGTGAATGGGACTCATTCGCAGCATCAGGCAGTGGCACTACTAAAAGCATTGAGCTGTGCCCGGTAAATAAAGAAGGCCCTGGTTGGTGGAACTATTGGACCTCCCACTGATCTGATGGTGATGGCCAACAATAATTAAAGGGAATCTTCAGAAGGTTTTTGCTATGTAATCTGAAAGCATCATCATGTAGGGGCTGAAACTCTGATTACAGTGATACGTCACTTACTAGGCTGTGCATTATTGTTTCAAGAAAATCAGTGTTTTATTAGCATGAGATTATCACTACAGGACTACGTCTCTCGTGCCTCCTAGTCAATTGGTCTGTATAATCCCGCCCTCTCCACTGATTAGTAGGTTGCTACAACTGTACAGTGTACACAGAAAGCAGCCAATCAGTGGTGTGGGCGGGGTTATACACAGCTCAGCATTCTGAGCTCTGCTAGATCTGCAGCAGAAAAAACAGGGATTTTATCAAAATGACAGCATGCAGACCAGCAAATAACATATCGGTGGAATCAGCGTCTCAGCCCCTACGTCAGATTACATAGCAAAAACCTGGTGACAGATTTATTTTAAGAGCATCAGTATAAATCTGTATGCAGTGTGCTCCCCCTAGTGGTGGCTGCAGGCAGTATTTTATCCTTTATGACCAGAAATAGAGGATTTCTTCTTGTATGCCGCTCTGCCACCTTACCCTTAAAAATATATATGGTGCAGTTGAGGGCTGTTGGTCCTTTATTTCTGAAATGCTCAGTTATTTTTGCCAGAAACAGAGAAAGGTTCAACAACTTTACCCTCCTGTGAATGTGATACAGTGAAAAGTGAAATTTTGGAGTTAAAACCAAAATCACACCTGAATTGTACAATTTGAGCTTTTAATTTTAAGCAGTGAAGGGCGGGTATGATGTAAGTATCCACTGACACACGCAACCGTCTGCTCAGAGGTGACAGAGAGTGGTTTAATGACACATAGAGCATGTGGTTTCCGTCATTATATCACCTTTAGTCTCTATTGTGGAAATGCACTTTCCCCCTTTCGCTCCATGCATGGGTGTACAGAGTTATGAGCTGAGGCTGTCAGTGGAGTATTAGAATTATAAGTGTGAAATCTTGCACCTGTACCCTTTTCTTAAATTGTCAAAAATTAAAAATTAACCCCTGTTGTACCAGGATGATTGCAGTGAACCAATACAATGTACATTATATATATATATATATATATATATATATATATATATATTATAACATCATATATGCTAAAGTAATAAAGAATGTGACCGTAGTAATCAATTTTGAAGATCACATAGGATCACCAAAAATCGGAAAATTGAGGTCATATATATGTATAATTACCCCTCATTGACCCATGAATGGCTGCTTGTTGATTCTATATGATATACATTTTCAGGAAGCCTAACCTCCTTAGATGATGCGACCAATAGTCGTGCCTACTCCTCCACCTCCTCAAAATAAAAGCTAATCAATTTAAGGGGTTGTCCACTACATTTTGGGGATATTAAGAAAAAAAAAGAACATATATTCACCTAAGGGATCCTTATGTTCTTCCACACCTCACCTACAGTATATCCCCACAGGTCTCCTGACTTTCTCCTCTGGAGGGGAACATCTACAGCCATTCGTCAATTGAAACCTTCACAATCTGTCCAAGTCAAAAGTCTAAGCCTGGAGACCGGTTGGGGATACAGTGGAATGGCAGTGTTCCAGTATGTATGTAGTTCCTTAATTTAAAGGGGTGGTTCACTACTTTGATATTGGTGACAGGCCTCTTGACTTTCCCCTCTGGAGGGGAACGTCAGGAGCCATTCGTCAACTGAACCCTTCACAATCCGTCCAAGTCAAAAGCGTAAGCCAGGAGACCAGAGTCACGGGTGTGTCAGATGTAACAGACAGTCGCTCTGCATCTGGCTGCAGAAGGTCACTGTGTTTGGCATTGTAGACGCCTTCTTAATCCTTCTGACTTTTAGACCCAGCGGCAATCTCCCTCTTGCTCTGACTGACACACCCTGGTCTGGTGTTTATAAACTCTCAGTCTGCTTCAGGGAGTCGCTGGTGATATTCTCATTTTTCCCTTGTGAAGGCTTGAAGCTATAGGTGTCAGCTAGCTTCCTCTCTGGTGCCCTTGGAGGACGTTTGGTGTTATCTCTCTGGTGTCTCCGCAAGCTAAGTTTTCCCCCTTTGTTTGTCTCCCTTGTTATCTTTAGTTTTTAGTGGGCACTGACCAGTGCTCACCCTCTCCCTATCTAGGGACTAGCTTGATTTTAGGGCAGCATGGTGGCTCAGTGGTTAGCACTGCAGCCTTGCAGCGCTGGGGTCCTGGGTTCAAATCCCACCAAGGACAACATCTGCAAGGAGTCTGTATGTTCCCCCCGTGTTAGCGTTGGTTTTCTCCGGGCTCTCCAGTTTCCTCTCTCACTCCAAAGGCATACTAATAGGGAATGTAGATTGTGAGCCCCAATGGGGATAAGTTCTGTAAAGAACTGCGGAATTAATGGCGCTACATAAATGAGTAAAATAAATAAATAAATAGCTCTAGGGATATACAGGGCTTAGGTTTCCTGCTCGGCGATTGGTGTGGAACCAATATAGGGACCGTAGGGTAGGCAGGGTGTTATTAGATCTGCCTAGGGGTCTCCACTCCCCCTTTCCCTAGTGTCTGGGCTTCCTTCCACTCATCCTTTCGTGCTGCGTTTAGTCTTTCCCACACTGTGTGTGACAACCGGTTGGGGGTACAGTGGAATGGCAGGGTTCCAGTATGTATGCAGTTCCTTAATTTAAAGGGGTTGTCCACTACTTGATGTTGGTGACCTATCTCAGGGATAGGTCATCAATGTCAGATCTGTGAAGGCACCATCAGCGGTTTGTGGCTTCGTAGACTGGAGTGACCATTCTTGCAGCTCAACTGAAGTGAACAGGAGCTGAGGTGCAATACCTGAGACAATATATAAGTCTTGGAGAACGTTCTTAAATTTTACAGGGATTCCAGTTTCATTCAAGTGAATGCTGAACTGCAATACCAGACCTACCAGACCCATGGACAAGGGATGGTTTCTGGATTCAAGCAGTCCCTTTCTAATTTCAGACAACCCCTATAAGAAGACACCAATAGGATACCTCCATTGATATTAATAAGTGTCCCAATGGTTTATATAATACACGAAGAAAGCACTGCGAGTTGAAAGTCTTCCTTTATAGGCCGAATGTACATAATAAGCCCAATAAATGCGATTGGCATAAGAACAAGCGGGATTCTTGGAGATGAATGATTTGCTGTGTGATATTATCAAGTTCCGATTTCTGTCCTATTCCCTAGGCTGCTCCCTTCCATCCCTGCTGCTCAATTACTGTCCCGCCTGCAATAATAGACTTGTAAGCGCTGTTCCTTCGATCGGCTGGCCTGTGCACAGCTGCCTGGGACAGATGACTTTACAATGATGGATCACACAGCATAGCCATGGTGCTGAGCTCTCAGCCCCAGGGAGAGACACTAATGAGCCAGAGCTCTGCTTCTAGCCAAGGCAAAGGATCAGCAGCTCAGCTGAGCCCCAGAGGTGTCTGTCTCGAAAGACTTCTCAAGACGAGCAGGTGAAGAAGACTGCCCTCCGTCACTTACCTTCTGTAATACCGGATGACCCAATAATCAGGAAACTTGTATTCTAATATCAAATGAGCCTTTTACCAATAAATTGCACTGACAACCAAATGAAGTGCTACTATTAATTTTTTTTTTGTATATATAGAATTCCAAATCCTGAGCAAAGGTATAGGTTTAAAGGGATCTGTCAGCACATTTTTACATACAAGAAGTAGTGGGACGGATGTATAGACCCTTGTCCCCTAATTAAAATGATACTTTTTTTGTAGAGATCCGATGTGCCAGTCATGAGAAATATAGTCTAGAAGTTATATGCAAATAAGGTTGGAAGTGTGGGCGGGACAATGGACTGCTTCTTCCTAGTTCATTGACACGCCCCCCAGTGCACTTCCAGACTGATATCTCATGACTGGCACATCGGATCTCTACAAAAAAGGTATCATTTTAATTGGGGGACAAGGTCCTATACAGCTATATCACTACTGTCATAATCATAAGTAAAAACATGCTGGAAGGTTCCATTTAACCATTTTTTTTCAAGATTTTGGAAATCCTTACAAAGTTTGATCAACATTTTTATTATGAAATAAAGAAGAGTTTTATGCAGCAGTTTTTATTTTGCACACAAATTTTCTTGGCATGAAGCGTATATTTCTCTAGCTGATTTCTGGCTCTGGAATTCATCCCTGAACTAGATAACCTCCCATATTTTTGATCATATGCTCTCCCAGCACGGTTATTGCCACCTAGTACATTTATACATTTACTCGCTCTGTGGATTGTCAATTCCATACACCTTCTCGCTACTAACAGTACATGCCTAATGTCAGTGCCGGACTGGGGTGCCAAGGGCCCACCGGTAACGTTGACTATGATGGCTGACTGTTCAGCTACATACAAATATCACATTACCCTCATTCACAAATTTGCCTATTTTTCTATATAATAAATGGGCTAATTTGTTAAATTAATGTTGAGATGATGTCCTTGTCTGTACTTAGTGAAACAAATGTATTGACCCAACTACTTCTCATATATCGCATTCCTGCATGGGGGCCCACCGGAGGATTACCCTGTTCTCCTGTGGGCCAGTCCGAGCCTGCCTAATGTCATGCCTCTTCACAACAGTTTTGAGTACTAGCATGTGCAGTCCAATTTGCATACATATGCGCTGATAAAAGCAGCACTAGACCCAGAACATATATGTGATATCAGCCATGTAGCATGTACATTGTTGAATATAGTCAGAAAGGAAAAATTACAAATTCACAGGGCTACCAGAAAAAAATTAAGGGGTCACGTCACCCTGTTAGGAACCAGGAGATCAGAATCGAGTTAAAGAAGTATAATGCAAAGTTATGTGATTTGAAAAGATAACATACTGTATTAATTAACATCTGCAGTCACCACTAGGGGGAGCTTAGGAGCATACTGCTATACAGAACTCAACAATAAGACACAGCTCCCTCTGGTGGTGACTTCAGGCAGCATGTTATTTTTTAATCCTCTGTCACTGACGGAAATTGAATTCTATGTTGGAAAAAATAAATATCAAGATATATTAAGAAATTAACTAACACAGAATTTTAAAAATGACATTATGAGAAAATTTGGAGTCCGCAATTTCTATCCATATATTTGGAATAAGGAAAATGAACATCATAAGGGTGGGGGATCACATCTAGTAGCCAGGGGGCTATTGTAATTTGCAGCTTTCACACTAGTATTGGTGTGAAACGGTTCCCCTACAAATTGGGAAAGATTTTTAGTTAAGCATGCATGCGTGTAGGTCTTTTTGGGTTCTTACATGAAGACATATGGGTTGCTGCTACGGCACTTAAACATCATACGCGCTCGTCTGCCATTTGGAATAATTGAATTTTATGATTAATCATTCATGTTCTATTTTTGTCCATATTAATACCATATTTTTAATAGTATATAAAATGCTACATAAAACTCAATGCAAACAGTGACACAAAGTATATGTTGCAAAAGGCAATAAGGACAAAAATAAAAGAAAACGCAGGGGGGGGGGGATATAACTTTGGTTTTGTTCCAGATTCTTGAATAAAAAAAATGCAGAAAATTTCTCTCCTTACTCGTCCTAAACTGGGCATGGTTACCATGGAGGGGGTGTGGGCTCCATGTTGTTTTTTTTTAAATGTATATATTTTAATGCAAATTTATGCCAAATTACACTTTTGAATTTCAGGTAGTCTAAAATATGACAGTGTTATAAAGAGGAGTAGACATTACCACGTTTGACCAATCAGTTGCCATAAAAAGGTATATATTTTTTTACTAGGTATAAATGCCGCTGTTCTCCTGAATCCGGCGTTGTTTTTCTTTTCTTCCTGCGTCCCTCCGTTCCTGAGATATGGCCCCTTCTTTCCTGTGTGTAAATTTAGTCTTTTTAGCCAACCAGGAGTTGGGTATCACGCCCACTTGGATAATAAGACTAAATTTACATACAGGAAGGAAGGAGTCATATCTCAGGAACGGAGAGGCGCAGGAAGAAAAGAAAAACAACGCCGGATTCAGGAGAACAGCGGCATGTACACCATTGTAAAGAAATACATATTTACGACAAGTGACAGGTCCCCTTTAAGATTGGCATATGAAACAAATAAATCTATTCTTCGGAGTTTGAATGACACTTTTTTTTATAATAATCATAAAAAAGTTTCAATACACTAATAAGGCCTAATATTGCCCCCTTCCCTATGGGCAAAGTCAACATTCCTAGGACTCCCTTTGCATTGAAACTGGCAAGATGTTTAATAATGAAGATGGTAATAATAATTTTTGGTATTTTTCACTTACTGCATTATTGTAATGCATCCAGTGCATCATATTAAAGAAGCACTCCTCCTCCTCCCATCAAAGTTTTCATCCACTTAATAAAGCGCAATCATCATATTGTACAGCATTGTGTACTAACAATTGCTCATTTTGCCTTTCTACTCAGTTATTCTTCTCTTTTCTCTGCTCTATGTAGAAGCCAAAAATCTTATATCCCTGTAGTTATCATTCCCCTCTTCAGCACCTGATTGAGCTCCTCCTCCTGTCAGGGACTTTTGCAGTCACTCATGACTCATACAGTGAAAATTGACCTCCTGTTTCTACATAGAACTTAGAAGGATTCAGCTGGTCAGTTTTTAATCATATGATGTCATAGAACAAATGGAAAAGAGAAGAATTATCTGGGTAGAAAGGCAAAATTAGCAATTGTAAGTACACACTGCTATATAATATGACTGCAATATATTAAGAGGATAAAAACTTTGATGGGAGGAGGAGGAGGGCTTCTTTATCTAAATGCCCCCCTACCTTGAGCCTGGTATTACATATATACATGCAGACACTAATGAACAAACTGTGTGCATGTATCCAGACTGGCATCTGCCCACTTCCCTTTGCTGGGCACACAAATTCCTGGCAAGCAGGGAGAAGACGTGCAAGCAACTAAATGGCTGATTTACCAAATTGCAATGAGTTGAGCTTTCACCAAGGCGTTGTGTTTAAATATTCAGCATGAGGCTAATGTGAACTGATGAACTGAGACTGCAAACATTCCCTTTCAATTGACACAGAGCTGTATCAGATCATGAGGGCCGGGGAGGTGAAAATGATTTATATTTAAGGATCTTGCTGACGACTTCCATTATTGTAAGGTGGCTATTAATTGGCTTAGTGCTTGAATCAGTAATTCTCTAGTGCATCGAGGACACACAAACACAGAAAGAAGCCGCAGCTCGTCTCCTCTGATCTTCCCTTGCTTGTATTGAAGAAGTTTATGATCCAGTATTTTATATTAGTTGTGTATTAGGTAGGTGGTGGTACGTTACAGTTAAAACACAAAATATCTATATTCAGTATAGATCAGGGATGTCAAACTCAAACACACAGAGGGCCAAAATGAAAAACTTGGACAAAGTTGCGGGTCAACCAGTATACAGAATAATGGGCCCCACAAAGTCCACCATACAGTATAATGGGCCCCACATTGTCCTCAATACAGTATAATGGCCCCACATAGTCCTCCATACAGAATAATGGGCCCCACATAGTCCTCCATACAGTATAATGGGCCCCACATTGTCTTCCATACAGTATAATGGGCCCCACGTTGTCCTCCATACAGTATAATGGCCCCATATAGTCCTCCATACAGAATAATGGGCCCCACATAGTTCTTCACTGAGAATAATGGGCCCCACATGGTTCTTCACTGAGAATAATGGGCCCCACATAGTCTTCCATACAGAATAATGGTCCCACATAGTCCTCCATACAGTATAATGGTCCCACATAGTCCTCCATACAGAATAATGGGTCCACATAGTCCTCCATACAGTATAATGGGCCCCACATAGCCCTCCATACAGTATAATGGACCCACATAGTCCTCCATACAGAATAATGGGCCTCACATAATCCTCCATACAGAATAATGGGTCCCACATAGTCCTCCATACAGAATAAGGGGCCCCACATAGTCCTCCATACAGAATAATGGGCCCCACATAGTCCTCCATACAGAATAATGGGCCCCACATAGTCCTCCATACAGAATAATGGGCCCCACATAGTCCTCCATACAGAATAATGAGCCCCACATAGTCCTCCATACAGAATAATGGGCCCCACATAGTCCTCCATACAGAATAATGGGCCCCACATAGTCCTCCATACAGAATAATGGCCTCATATAGTCATCCATACAGAATAATGGCCACTGGGTGCCTACTACGGGGCATTCGGGGGAATCATAGTGTTGGGGGCTGTGGGAGGCATTATACTGTTTTGGGGCACTGTGAGAGCAACATACTGTGTGAGGGGACCGTGGGGACATTATATTGTATTGGTGGTGCTGTGGGGGCATTATACTGTGTTGGGTACAGTGTGAGGTTTTCATACTGTGTTTTGGGGGCATTATATTGTGTTGTTGGGCTGTGGGGGCATCATATTGTGTTGAGTGGGCTGTGGTGACATCATACTGTTGGGGGTTTGGGCTGTGGGAGCATCATGCTGTATTGGGGGTTATGGGAGCATTTTACTGTGAAGGGGAGTTGTGGGGCCCTTATATTGTGTTGTAGCCTGTGACGGCATTATGTTGTGGGCGTGTCTGTGACATCATCATACGATATGGGCGGAGCTGTAGTAGCATTATACTGTGTTGAGGGTGATGTGGGGGCATTATACTGTGTTGGGGGCTGTGAAGGCATCATGGTGTGTTGGGGGCCTCAAACTGTGTGGAAGCCTTAGAATGTGTGGGTATAATGCTGCATGGTGGGTACTGGGTGCATTGTATTGTGTGCAGGCATTATACTGTGTGTAGAAGGGGAATGTACTGTAGGGCATCATACTGTGTGGGGGCATCATACTGTGTTGGTGGGCTGACAGGGCATCATCCTGTGTTGGGCATCATGCCATGTGTGGTGGCCACTGTGGGCATCATACTGTATGGGGGCTTCAATGGACATCATACTGTATCAGGGCACTGTGGGGGACATGAAAGCGGTATAGTACTGTGTAGGAATACTATATATTTTTCTGTGTGCACATATAAAGGACTGGGCGTGTTTAAGGAAGTGTCTTAGTGTGAAATGAAAATTGGCACAATGTACTATATTATGTGTCCTTCTTTGCTGACTTTCAAAGTTGGGATGTATGAATAAATTAATTCATAAGATTTGCAGTGAAACCTGAAATGTAGTACCTAATTATTACCAGGAGGTGTCAGGGTTGCAAATCTGCTGCAGATTTTCTGCAGTAAAAAATCTGTAGCAGCAAAATCAGCACCAATTTATGAGAAATTTGTACAGTGCAAAGGGTGAAATCCGCAGTATAGATTGACATGCGGAGGATTTGAAATCTTCAAAGTGGGCGTGGCTGACTAGAGGGCACAGACTCGCTCCATACAAGTGTATAGAGTGTGGCCACGCCCACTAGACGGGCCCTAGCCGGGAGTATGTATAACTCATACATACTCTCAGGTTCCCACTCAGAAACCAGCGAATCCCAACAGCGCACAGTGCCTGCGCTGGGGGGGGATTCATAGGTCTGCAGTCACACAGAGTGACTGCAGACTTATCGATTTGGACTGGACAATCCCTTTAAAAAAACACAAAACGGTTTCTTCATTATTCAATGGAGTGAAAAAAAAGTCCGGAAAAACTACAGTATAAAAAACTTTACAAAAAAATGTTCGCCTCGAATTTTAAAGACGTTGTGTGTGGAAAATAATGGGCATGTTACTTCTTTTAACAACTTGGTGTTTTTAGAAACCTAAAGTAGTTAAATGACGTTCAAAAGCCTGAACATGTGCACAGCGACGTAGAAATAACATAAAAATGCATAGAATCATTATTTTTAACGGTTTTTGATAGGTTCTTAAGGCGGCTTTGCCTGGGGTTTTGCAGTCCTTTTCATGGAGGCTTTTTTCTGTATCTTCTATAATAGAGAGCGGGCAGTATATATATATATATATATATATATATATATATATATATATAGACATATATATATATATAGATAGACAGATATATATATATTAGTATTTGGCCATAACTCATAGCAACCAATCAGATGGTAGCTCTTATCTCATTAATACAGCTTACAGCATGTAAGAGGAGATCTGATTGGTTGTCGTCCTTTATCTGAGAAGCGGAGCTAAGTAGAAAAAAAAGACCCTCTTTATTGGTGAACTGAATAGATTGTGACCAGTGGTAAATTCACCAACTAAATACAGTAGGCCTCATGTATAAATCATTAAAAATGAAGCTGTTTCCCCTAGCAACCAGTTTCTTCATACATAATCTATTTACTTGTAAATCATAGCAACCAATCAGATTGTAGCTCTCATCTCCTCAAAACAGTTGACAGCATGTCAGAAGAGATCTGATTGGCTGTCGTCTTTTTTTTACGTCAGCAGTAGGACTAGGTAAAAATAAAAGATCCTAATTATTGGCGAACTTTAGCTTAAATACATTAGGCCTCATGTATAAAACATTAAAAGATAACGTGTTTCCCATAGCAACCAGTTATTTCCTCATACATAATCTATTTCGTTGTAAATCATAGCAACCAATCAGATTGTAGCTTTTATCTCCCCAAAACAGTTTACAGTATGTAAGAGGAGATCTAATTGGCTGTCGTCTGTTGCCTATAGTGCCTATACCTCCATATGGTCGTGCCAATGTAAACGACAAATGCTATAGCCCAAAGAGTTAAGGCTGTATAGTCGGAGAGCGAGAAATGCCAACGTCTCCTTTTTTTATTGATGTTGTGTTGCCATAGCAACGTAAATATGGCAGATGACACAAACAGGGATGCTCATCTGGCGGTTCCACTGAGCAGAGTTCACATCCCAGGCTTCCATATGGACGCTGAGTGTATGGTAATGAGCGGACCATATGGTGACGGGAATAAATCCTGAACAATTGTGCTGTTACTGCACCAGTGAGCCGATGGGACAGAATCTCAGCGAGAATTCTCCGCAGCGGAGGCCTGCTCCCGTGTGTGTGCATGTAATCACACATGTATGTGGGAGCACGTCCCAGCGCCTAGCGTACCGATCGCAACGCTTAACCCTGCGCTGCCCAGGGATGCGCCTGGAGTACAAACGTGCAAATATTCAGAAAAGGATGATAAACGGTTAAACATAGACTCCATTCACAACCAGAAGTGACCGCAGTGAATCCCAGCATCCCCTGATTGCTATATTATATTATCCAGGAACCTCAATTAAGGAGTTGTGGTTTGTTTTTGTTTTTTTAATATTTATTTATTTTTTTTTTATTATTATTTCACATCTCTGACCCCGTCCCGACAGGGTGATTTTTTTAAAAATTTTTTTTTACATTTTTCAACTTTCCAACCTTTTTTATTTTATTTTTTTGAAGGACGAGTTGTATTTTTTGAATGACACCATTCACTTTACCATATACTAAAACTTCCAAGTGGGGTGAAATGTTTAACAAAGATATTCCAACAATGTTTTTGGGGTTTAATTTTTGCTGCCTTCATTGTGTGGTAAAACGCGATACTTCAATTCACGCCGATACCAAATTTATACATTTTTTTATATATATATTTTAGTGGTTAAAAGAAAAAAATAATGGTTTGTGTTACCCTTTTGTGAGACCCCCTAACTTCCCTCTTTTTCTATCGACGGAGCTGTATATGTTTATAGCTTGAATTTTTTTTTTCATTGATACCTTTTTGGGGTACTTATGATGTTTTTGATCGCTTTTTATTGCATTTTTTGCAAGGGGCGGGTAGCAACCAAAAAATGGCAATTCAATTTTTTTTTCTTTTTGAGATGTTAATGTGGCACCCCAGGGGTCTGGTTTTCCACAGTAATGTAATGTTATGTCTGAGAGCAGGTGGGAGGTCCTTTGGTCAGGGATCCTGTGCATGCCACACCTCCTGCCCAGTCTTGGGAGGGGAAGAACTTCCCCTGTATAAACCCGGGGCTGAGGCAGGGTGAGTCAGACAAGTGGAGTAGAGACAAGAAGCAGCATAGGAAACAGCAGAGTTACAAGGAGTCAGGGGCTGGCAGCTGCAGAGCTCGCCCTGACTAAGAAGATTCTTTACCGGACCCGGAGTCCGAGGCTGTGGGGACTAACTCCTACCCAGCAGCAGAATCCGTCAGGCAGGGGATTTCAGGTCCTCTGGCCCAGAAGCCCGAAGGCACGGTCACACGCGTGGGACCAGCACCGCCATCGTGGAGCGGAAGCCATTAGAAGGCCCCGAGTCACCGGCCATACGGGTGAGCACCACACGGTACACTCAGGGACGTGGGCTACTTACATCAGCTTCTAGCAAGGTAGCCAGAAGAGTACAGTCAGTTTGGGAGGCCTACAACTACGCCTGGCCAGGGGAGATCCCATCTGCTCAAAGACTGACCAGGCCCCGTTTGCTAGCAAGTACTCCGGGAGGGTCTGTCGTTGTTACCAGTAAAGACCCTGAACTACACCGTACCGTCTCTGAGTGGTTCCTGCTACCCCCATCATCCACGTCGGCTGCCCTGAGGCCATACCCCTCCCGTTGGGGGTTATACTATCACGCTGCACAATCCTACCACCGGCCTCAGCGGTCTGCCCTGCAGCAGCAGCTTCCTGGCTGCACTCAACGGGTGGCGTAGTCATCAACTATTTACTACTAATAGACTGCCGTCTAGTTTGACTCCCTGGGCACGGACCGGGTCACCGCCACGAGACTACAACCCTCCGCTGATCCGGCTCCGGGTAGGCTCCCGCGTGCGCAACGCAGCGCGACACAGGCCCAGGGGCGCGTCAACTTTGGCGTAGTCGGCAGGATTTCGTGCCCGCAACCACCGGGTACTGCGTGCCTGAAAAGCAAAGACTGTTCAAACTTACCAGTGGTGAAGGTTTCCCGCCATCCGGCGCCATCTTCTACCTTCTTCCCGCCATCCGCGAAGTTTTCCCGCCATCCGGCGCCATCTTCGACCTTCTTCCCGCCATCCGTGGAGTTTTCCCGCCATTGGACGCCATCTTGAGGACGCCGCGCGGGAAGAAGAGGGGCGTGGACTCCGAAAGCGCGCGAGAACTGAAGCCCCGCCTCACGTCCGGACGTTGCGTAAGGTCCTGGAAGGAGCCCAGCAGACGCCGACGTCACAGGAGCGCGACGGAAGGTCCTCAACCCTGACGATCCACTGCGGAGCCGCGGCCTACGGAAGAGGATCATCGCAAGGTAGGCCACGGTCCACTAGGGGGGAGGAAGATGTCGGATACGGAGGAGAGCTTCACTGCCTCAACCCCCGCCAGCGCTACCGCTGCTGCAGTTATGCCCTTCACCATGCCCTATATCCCGGGAGCAGCTTGGCTACCCCAGTACTCAGGGGAGTCACATACCCTGCATGACTTTAGAGAAAAGCTGGATAGCCTCTTCCAGGTGTACCCCCTCACAGAAGAGCAAAAAGTGAGCATCCTGGTGGCCCAACTAACAGGGGCAGCCAAAAGGGAAGTAAAATCCTGGCCACCTGGGAGGAAGACTGTCGCAGGGATACTAACCCGGCTGAAGGACACCTTTGATACCCGCACCTCAGCCGAGATTAAGCTTAGATTCTACGGGTGCAAGCAGCGAGCGCATGAGAGTATAAGGGACTATGCACTAAACCTACAAGAGGCCCTGAGGGCCATAAAGCAGACCGACCCTGATGGGGTGGGAAACGAGGACAGGCTGTTGACTGAACAATTTATAGAGGGTTTATATTGCAATGCCCACCGAACCCAGTTGCGGGCAATGGCCTTACAGGATCCCCATCTGGACTTTGCACAGTTCAAGGACAGAGCCATCCGGGTGCTCCGAGAACCGGCACCAGGTGGCGTTGTGACCCACAGACGCCCCACTACCACTTACTACCAGGAGGCGGCGCCCTTGTCAGCAGGGCCTGTGGGAGCTGATGCGCAGGCTTTGGACAATGACCCGGCTCCAGACCTACACCATCAGGTCCAAGAGCTAGCTAAGAGCGTTGCTGCGCTAACCCGAACTGTGCAGTCTTTACAGGTTTCCACCCCAGGGAAGATCCAGCTGGCATCCGGACCGGAGGACATCCCGTGGCGTCGACCAAGGAGGACCCCACCGGCCAGAGGAAGACCCAGTGACCGATACAGTGAGGACGGACGACCCATCTGCCGCCGCTGCAATCAACCCGGACATATGGCAAGGTACTGTTCTTTAAACGGGCACAACCTGGGGTAGAGGGCCAACCCCCAGGAAAAAGATCACCAGGCCCATCGAACTGGCGCGACAGATATGTGGGAGGACGTCCAGTCTTGCCTGTGGTACTGGATGGCATTCCCATGAGTGCCCTACTGGACACCGGGTCACAGGTCACCACCATCCCGTACGTGCTCTTCAAGCAGTACTGGAATGACTCGGATATTACCCGCTACCCCGACGACGACTTGAGTATCATCGCCAGCAATGGTCAGCCCGTGCCACAGATCGGATTTAAAGAGGTGACCATCAAAATTGGTAGACTCGAACTGGCCGCACAGGGACTGATCATTGTAGATATTGATAAACATGAGAGTCACCCAAAAATAACTCTAGGAACTAATGTAATTGAAAATTGTCTTGCAGAGGTGATTTTCCTTTTACAGCAGGTTGCCAAGAATGCCAGCTCCGGCGAGCAGCGGGTGCTCCAGAAAGAGATCCGGGCACTGATGCAACGGCAACAAGTGGAACTCTCCGGCGGTGAGATTGGTAGCGTAAGAATGTGTGACCCTTTTCCTATTGCCATGCCCCCAAAAAGTGAAATGATGATTTGGTGCCGGGCAGCTATTGGTCTGAGAGGTAGAGATTACCAGGCAATGGTAGAACCAGTTTACTCAGACAGTAGGCCCACCATTTTGACAGCACGGGGGGTCGTCAATGTACGCCATGGGAGGGTGCCCGTTCGCATAATAAATATCGGGGAGAGGGAAGTGTACCTGCCCCGGTATGCCACGCTAGCCAAATTATATATCACTAATCAAAATTCTATACAATCTGTGGAACCCTTGCCTCCATCTCACCCGGAGGAAGGTAACGGCTCTAAGAAAGACATGGAGGACTGGTGTCAGCAACTACATCTGGGTACTGACTCCACTCCCTCACATCAGAAACAAGGAGTCTATCGGGTGGTTCAAGAGTATGAGAGAGTGTTTAGTAAACACCCGTTAGACTTCGGGCGAGTCAAGGGGGTAGAACATCGCATCCCCACGGGAGATCATCCTCCCATAAAAGAGAGGTATCGACCCGTACCCCCTGCACATTACCAACACGCCAAGGGGATGCTTAGAGACATGAAGGAGGCTGGGGTAATCCGGGATAGTTGTAGCCCCTGGGCAGCCCCATTAGTTTTAGTCAAAAAGAAAGACAACACCATGAGGATGTGTGTAGATTACCGGAAAATCAACCGTATCACACACAAGGATGCGTACCCCTTACCAAGGATAGAGGAGTCATTGGCTGCTTTAAGATCTGCTAACTTCTTCTCTACCTTGGATCTCACTAGCGGGTACTGGCAGGTTCCTGTAGCAGAGGCGGACCGGGAGAAGACCGCATTCACCACCCCGATGGGACTTAGCGAGTTCACCTGCATGCCGTTTGGACTCTGCAACGCACCAGGAACCTTCCAACGCCTAATGGAGTGCTGTCTGGGCCACAGAAACTTCGAGACGGTCCTGTTGTACCTGGACGATGTCATCGTATACTCCAAAACTTATGAGGACCACCTGAAACACCTGGCGGAGGTGTTCGAAGCTCTGGCGAGTTACGGCCTAAAGGTGAAACCCTCCAAATGTCACCTCCTGAAACCAAAGGTGCAGTACCTGGGACACGTAGTGAGCGCTGACGGAGTGGCTCCCGACCCTGATAAAATCACCGCAATTAAGGAATGGCCAAGCCCCTCCAGCGTAAAAGAAGTGCGGCAGTTCCTAGGGTTGGTAGGCTACTACCGAAGGTTTATTCCCGGTTTCACCAAAAAGGCAGCGCCTATGCAGGACCTCCTGATAGGCCAGTCCCGAAAGGCCAAGAACCAGAAGCCGCCCTTCAAATGGGAAGAGCTAGAAGAAGAGTCCTTCCGCCAGCTGAAGATGGCCCTCACGGGGGATGAAATCTTGGCGTACCCGGACTATAGCCAGCCCTTCATCCTCTACACCGACGCCAGTAACATCGGGCTAGGAGCTGTACTGTCCCAGATTCAGCAGGGGAGAGAACGAGTAATCTCCTATGCCAGCCGAAAACTGCGACCCACCGAAAGGAACCCCGAGAATTACAGCTCATTTAAGCTAGAGTTCCTGGCCGTGGTATGGGCAGTCACCGAGCGCTTTAGGCATTACCTCGCTTCTTCCCGGTTCACCGTATACACGGATAACAACCCGCTGACACACCTGGACACGGCAAGACTCGGTGCCCTGGAGCAGAGGTGGATGGCCCGTCTGTCCAACTACGAGTTCACAATTAAATACCGGGCAGGACGCTCCAATACCAACGCGGACGCCCTGTCCAGGATGCCCAACCTGCCGGACGGAGGAGAAGATCCGGAGGGACTGGAAGAAGTTGAACTCCCTGCGTTCCACCGTCATGGGACTATTCAGTATTCCCACCGGGTAAGGAGTAAGCAGGCTGCTACGTTGAACCCCTTACCCCACTACAACTGGGCGGAAACGCAAGACAGCGACCCTGCCGTCCGACTGGTGAAGGAGATGCTGACTCGGCCGGAGGCTCGCCTTGAACCAGACGCTCCGGAGGAAGCCAAACAACTATGGGCAGAGAAGAGTCGACTGTTCCTTTACAAAGGGAAGTTGTGCCGCAGAATGGTTAACTCCCGGACGCATGAATTACTCTGGCAAGTAGTGGTGCCACGAAGAGACGCAGCCATGGTGATGGAGGCATACCACGACGGAGCTGGACACTTTGGGTGGAAAAAGCTGGAGTTCCTGCTGCGCGAGCGGTTCCACTGGGTAGGCATGAGGGGAACCATCGAGAAGTGGTGCAGAGATTGTGGCCCGTGCAACCTGAGAAGGAAGGACCGAGCCAGCCAGAAGACTCCCCTGCAGTTCATCGTCACCCGGCAACCGTTGGAACTGGTAGCCTTGGATCATGTAAAACTGACCCCAAGCAGAAGTGGCTACGTCTACGCGTTAACCATCGTGGATCATTACTCCCGGTTCTTGGTTGTCGTCCCCGTCAAGGACTTAACGGCTCAAACAGCAGCTAGAGCCTTCCAGCAGCACTTCTGCCGTCCACACGGGTACCCGGACCAAGTGCTGACGGACCAGGGACCTGCCTTTGAAGCGGAGGTCTTTCAGGAATTCTGCAATCTGTATGGCTGCCGGAAGATAAGGACGACACCCTACCATCCGCAGACTAATGGACTTTGTGAAAAAATGAACCAGGTGGTAATGGATCTTCTAAAAACGTTGCCCCTGGAAGAACGCAGTCTGTGGCCTGAAAAGTTGCCCGATCTGGTGGACCTATACAACCACATCCCGGTAGGTTCCACCAACTGTACCCCGGCTTACCTAATGAGGGCAAGACCTGGTAAGTTACCTGTTGACCTGGAAATGGGAGTCCTGACCCCCGAGGACACTTCACCAGAAACAGACTGGGACACAGAGAGGCAGCAGCAGTACCGGAGAGTACAGGAGAGCGTGGAGCGAAGTCTCTGTCAGGCTAGGGAAAGACAAGAGAAAACTTACAACCAGTATGCTCCCGCTGTTCCCCTGGTACCCGGAGAGCAGGTCTTGAAGAGGAA
The DNA here is from genome assembly GCF_046119375.1 of Phyllobates terribilis. Taxonomy (NCBI): domain Eukaryota; kingdom Metazoa; phylum Chordata; class Amphibia; order Anura; family Dendrobatidae; genus Phyllobates; species Phyllobates terribilis. Next base: position 144,973,338 of record NW_027362770.1, read on the forward strand.
GAGACGGCTCCACAAGTTGGACGACCAGTGGGAGAAGGACCCGTACACCGTACTGCCCTCAAGCCACGAGAACCCGAAGGTCTGTACCATCAGTAAAGACGGAGGGGAAACCACAGCCATTGTATCCCGGGACCACCTGAAGAAGTGTCCCGAACAACTGAGGAACCCTGAAGAGGAACAAGAAGACCATCGACCCGTGGAAGAAAGGGAAGATATGGTTAGTACCGTGCTCGGGGACTTCCCTCAGTCTTGGACTCAAGTCAATGGTGCAGTTGTGGTACCCGTACTCACCTTCCTCCAACCATCATCCCAAGAACCTACGGAGCAACGGGTAGAGCTGGAAGAACAGCCGGTCCAGGAGGCAGAAGACTCCACACAAGCAGAACAGGAGAATCAACCCTCTGCTTATAGTGAGCCTGCCGTACCCCTAGTGAGACAAAGAGCCGGTAGACAGCTGCCCAGTTTACCCTTGACAGCTCCTACACCCTGTAGTTCAGGGCCAGACAGTCAGCTCCGTAGGTCCACTCGGGCCACTAGAGGCCAGTTACCCGCACGCTGGAGAATTTAAAGTGTATAAATTGTTTTATTTATGTTTTTCTGTGTCTTGTTGCTTGTGTATAATTTTGTGTTTCTAGTTATTTTTAGGAATCCTTGGTGGATTTACCGGGAATCCTTGTACATAGTTGGAGCGTAACCCAGGATGGACTAGAGACTGTTAAGGACTCGGGGTAGGACAGACCCCTACCTGGTTACGTCTCCCTGTGTTGGTGAAATGGACACCTTGCTCTCTTCAGAGACTGCACCCGGTTGCGGACACGCCGTAACCATCTTTATATGTTTTCTTATTGTATTATTAATGTTTTTGCCTTGTTACGTTTTTCTAAATGTGTTTAGTCCCGGAGTACTAAATTTCACTAGGGGGGAATGTGGCACCCCAGGGGTCTGGTTTTCCACAGTAATGTAATGTTATGTCTGAGAGCAGGTGGGAGGTCCTTTGGTCAGGGATCCTGTGCATGCCACACCTCCTGCCCAGTCTTGGGAGGGGAAGAACTTCCCCTGTATAAACCCGGGGCTGAGGCAGGGTGAGTCAGACAAGTGGAGTAGAGACAAGAAGCAGCATAGGAAACAGCAGAGTTACAAGGAGTCAGGGGCTGGCAGCTGCAGAGCTCGCCCTGACTAAGAAGATTCTTTACCGGACCCGGAGTCCGAGGCTGTGGGGACTAACTCCTACCCAGCAGCAGAATCCGTCAGGCAGGGGATTTCAGGTCCTCTGGCCCAGAAGCCCGAAGGCACGGTCACACGCGTGGGACCAGCACCGCCATCGTGGAGCGGAAGCCATTAGAAGGCCCCGAGTCACCGGCCATACGGGTGAGCACCACACGGTACACTCAGGGACGTGGGCTACTTACATCAGCTTCTAGCAAGGTAGCCAGAAGAGTACAGTCAGTTTGGGAGGCCTACAACTACGCCTGGCCAGGGGAGATCCCATCTGCTCAAAGACTGACCAGGCCCCGTTTGCTAGCAAGTACTCCGGGAGGGTCTGTCGTTGTTACCAGTAAAGACCCTGAACTACACCGTACCGTCTCTGAGTGGTTCCTGCTACCCCCATCATCCACGTCGGCTGCCCTGAGGCCATACCCCTCCCGTTGGGGGTTATACTATCACGCTGCACAATCCTACCACCGGCCTCAGCGGTCTGCCCTGCAGCAGCAGCTTCCTGGCTGCACTCAACGGGTGGCGTAGTCATCAACTATTTACTACTAATAGACTGCCGTCTAGTTTGACTCCCTGGGCACGGACCGGGTCACCGCCACGAGACTACAACCCTCCACTGATCCGGCTCCGGGTAGGCTCCCGCGTGCGCAACGCAGCGCGACACAGGCCCAGGGGCGCGTCATTTACAGTGCAGGTGAATTCTTTTTAACGTTTCATAGACTGAGCTTTTACTCAGGAGGCAATATTTGTTTTATGTATTTTTTCACATTGATCAATTTGTTTTTATTTCATTATTTTTTTTTATTTGGAAAGGGGGTAGTGGGGGTGATTCAAACTTTCATACTTTTTTTTATCTTACTTAAAAAAAAATATTTAATTTAAATTTTTTCTTTATTTTTTCCTCCTCCTAGGGGACTTGATTATGCTACATTATATATGTATATGTATATATATATATATATATATGTGACACCCCAGGGGTCTGGTTGCCACAGTGATAGAGATATTACGTCTGAGAGCAGGTGGGAGGTCTCTTGGTCAGGGATCCTATGCATGCCACACCTCCTGCCCAGTCCTGGGAGGGGAAGAACTTCCCCTATATAAACCTAGGGCTGAGGCAGGGTTAGTGAGTAGAGAAGAAGTAGAGACAGAGAAGCAGATATAGGAAAAGAACATCAGGAGCTCTGTGGGAGCAGTGCTACAAGGAGTCAGGGGCTGGCAGCTGCAGAGCTCGCCCTGACTGAGAAGTTATCACCGGACCCGGAGTCCGAGGCTGTGGGGACTAACTCCTATCCAGCAGCAGAAACCGACCGGCAGGGGATTGCAGGTCCTCTGGCCCAGAAACCCGAAGGCACGGTCACACGCGTGGGACCAGCACCGCCGTCGTGGAGCGGAAGCTACTAGAAGGCCCCGAGTCACCGGCCATACGGGTGAGCACCACACGGTACACTCAGGGACGTGGGCTACTTATACCCGCCTCTAGCAAGGTAGCCGGAAGAGTATCGTTAGTTTGGGAGGCCTACAACTCCGTCTGGCCAGGGGAGATCCCATCTGCTCAAGGACTGACCAGGCCCCAATCGCTAGCCAGTACTCCGGGAGGGTCTATCTTTGTCACCAGTAAAGACCCTGAACTACACCGTACCGTCTCCGAGTGGTTCCTGCTACCCCCATCATCCACGTCGGTTGCCCTGAGGCCATACCCCTCCCGTTGGGGGTTATACTATCACGCTGCACAATCCTACCACCGGCCTCAGCGGTCTGCCCTGCAGCAGCAGCTCCTTAGCTGTACTCAACGGGTGGCGTAGTCGTCCAACATCAACCGCTAATACAGCGCCACTTAGTCTGACTCCCTGGGCACGGACCGGATCACCGCCACGAGACTACAACCCTCAAGAGATCCGGCTCCGGGTAAGCTCCCGCGTGCGCAACGCAGCGCGACACAGGCCCAGGGGCGCGTCATATATATATATTATATATATATATATATATATATACACTACAGTATATTGTAGTATATACTGAAAATCAGAGTCTTCCATGAGTACCAAGATAGTGCTGATGGGGGTCTTCATTGCCCCATTTTTCTTCCTGGACTCCTGTGAGCGTAACAAGGGGGATTGTAATGTTATGGTTAACTGCAATGACTTGGGTTTTAGGGTTAAACTGAAGCTAGACTTTACTCAGCCCAAATTGCATATAGGACTGAGATCCATAAACTACATACAAGACAATATACTGTATTAGCTACATTTGCCAACTTTCAAGAATTAGCTTTCAGGAAGATTTACAATGCGGCATTTAATGGAAACAGGAAAAAACTTTTTTGCCATACGTCTGTCCCTTGAATAATGGTCATGATACAATCAAAGCATTCCAATTTAAAGGGGCTCTCTGCTCTATACAATCCCTAATAAACATATTCCTACTGGGAACCTAGTGATCATCTACCTGGCAGTAAGAGTTCATTTTTCCTGCAGCGCCACCACAGAGGAAATTAAGCATTGCATAGTAATGGTCCTCCAAAGCAAGAGACACTCTTTTTACCCACTCTGACAGTCAGAATAAGAATCTGAACAAATAAACTCAGAATTCCCTTATAGTGTACAGTATATTTAATTGAGTTTTGTGAACTAGGCTTCCCCATTTAAAAGAGTGAACTATCAACAGTGACAGAGAGAGATGCCCCCCATAAACAGTATCAAACACAGTATCTCCCCATGACCAGTGTCACCACAATAACCAAAAACAGAAAAACAATAATCCTGGTGACATGGAAAGCTGAGACTATTGGGAAAAAAATCATCTATGCCATTTTGGCATCAAAAAATTCCCCAAATTTGGCTCAATTAAATTCCATGACTTTTTGCCCTTTTGCACCGGCCCCATAGCGTTTCTAAATAATGGGTGCTTTTTAGCAAAAGGTGACATGGCCAAATATGTCACATTAATGTATATTGAAAGCTGGGGTAAATTATTTCATAGTGTCACGTTTTGGGGTTTGAACCCTTGAGCCTGTGCTCTGTGGTTGGCTTCTCTGTCAGCTGAGCCACAGCAGATACACCTTTTCTCCAGCTGATTAGTTTATGTTATCCTTGCTTCAGTCTTTTTAGGGTAACAGGTGTTTTCATTTACTCATTTGTCTGCCCTATTACCTCTTGAGTGCGGCATTATACACTTTCCCCTTGCTGGTATTTCCTGCTGGTGATAGCATCATTTGGATGTCCAGCCATACTGCTGTAGATTAAGCCAGTCAATGAAAGACCAGCTAGGGTTTATCTCTTTGCTGTTTATGTCCTTTACCCTGCACCTATCTTCTGTTTCCTGTTAGAAAGTATGCGGCATATTCTCTAACAGTACATACTTAATCTTTTATTTTGTATTTCGTGGTTTGTTTTACTCACTCTGGGATCTTTCCTTTCTCAGCACACTTTCCTTTTTGCAGGTAATTTGCACTCTGCTCTGCCCTCTGGTTCTTTAGGAGGCACATGAAGCACTCGACAGCCTTTCAGGCAGCATAGGTCTGAGTTGCCATAGTCTAGTCTGTGGTTATGGCTGTTTCAGCTCACGCAGGAACCGTTAGGGAGAGGATCTCTAGTCTGTACAGGAACCGGCAGGGTCAGTTGCAGTTAATAGTGTGTTACCTTTTTTCCCGAGTGAGTTGCTACACTATCATAACACATAGCTCATGACTGGAGTAGATTTCATTTTCTGGAGCAAAGATGCACCAAATGTGACTATTGAAGACTGGCATATGAAAAGCCAAATTATAGAGTATCCTGTCTATACTGTAGCTGTGCTGAGCCTCACAGCGTATTAGTAGTGTCGAAAATGGACATATCCATGGTCTCCACGTGATGATGATGGCTTGAATAATTGCAGAACCTAATTTGATATCTGTTTCCATTTATCTATAATTGCGGTAACCATATTCCCTTATTTATGCCGTGCTCATTTCCTTACCAGCCAAACTATAGGGATGTAGTACTTCTCTCTACTCTTTCCTCCTGTCAATCCGAGCTGTGAAGACTCATCTTCTGAAGCCAACCTAAATCTTTACATTCCAAAACCCTGTCAGCTCGCTCTAATCCCCGGCTGTAATGGCATGTAATTGTATTATGATGTATAATTCATAAAGCGCTCTCTAAAGACCTTAATGCTTTCAATCACCGGTGCGCTCCGACTGGCCGAAGATTAGTTTGCACACGGAAGGAATGGAAGGGGTATAGGAAGTTATAGCATATATGATGGAGGGATGACAAGAACATATGTAACAGGTGAAGACAGGACCCTACATGCTGAGGAGTACAGGACTGCGGATGTGAGGAGTTGTAGTACCACTGAGAGCGTGTCTGAGACGTGAAAAGAGAAATGTTATCATTGGCAGCAAGAGCTGTAGAGGAACTGGGAAATGATGTAACTTTACCTTCCTTCAAACTGTGGCTAATGATAGTTTCATTAACTGGATTAAGGGATTCCTAGGCTTGGACATGTCAAAAAATATGTTTCCAGGGTTGTGTGGTTTGCCAAAATGCTCTGCTGGTGTCCAGGCCTGAATTTCCGGAACAGCGATATAGGTTTTTTTTGGAGGACACAGCAGCGCTCTCTGCTTATTTTTCCTTTATATATTTGATGTAATTTTTCTTCAGTGCACATTTTTCATTTCTTATATTATTTTTTCTCATTTTTATTTTTCATTGACCTTTCGTCTTAGCTAATGGTGTTGTGTGGTCTTCTTTTCTGAATCCTTACAACGTGTGAACCACATACGCTGTAAGGATTCTCCGGTGTTACATGACTGCAACATACGATTTGCATACATGCGGTCACATGCCGACTAGACGTGCTCAATAGTAAACTGAGCGAGGCTGGACACATCTAGTTGGAATGTGGCTGGAAGTATGCAATGCAACTTGCAAAATCGAATGCAACGCTGGAGAATCTTGACAGCATGAACACTGCGCGCTATAAGGATACAGAAGTCTGCAGTCACATCGAGTGACTGCAGACTTTCACCACAAAACCAGACAACCCCTTTAACAGGGCATGACTGTACATGGCGGCTTTGTTCCAAAGACAGCACCAAACTTGTCCCCAGACTGTGTGTTCTTTATCATTGTCATAAGCAGGAGTGCACCATCCATAAGACAAGGTAAGATGTCACCTCAGGCAACCCCCTTCCTGAATGCAAGGGGGCAGCATTTTAGCTAATATAAAGATATACATCATGGAGTCTCCACCTACAACTTCAAAAGGTTGTTCACCTTTTTTTTTGAATACTTGTTTGTGCAATTGGGTTTTATCTAACATTTTGCACTATTTACCCTCCTATAGCCTCTGTGTTACATTTTCTGTTGCAGCCTGCAAAATAAGTCAACTGAGAATCTGTCAGTGAGCTCATTCAAAGGCCTCATTTAGACATCCGTTTTCCGCACGTATGAGAAAAATGTACCCATGAATTTAATCAGAGTTTGATCAGAGTGTCAACAGTTTTTCTTGTACGTGACGAGAAAAAAAGTTTCTCTACCTTCTCCTTCCTCACAGTCCGTGAAAATTGGACCACACTCGGATGTCATCCGAGTATGGTCTGATTTTCATAGACTTGTGTGGCTGATTTTCATCCGATAGGTCAGATCAAAATCAGACATGTCTCTGCAATTTTCCGCGAACCACTTGGTCCGTGAAAAATTACGAGTGTGTGAATGGCCTCCTAGACTATATCGTAGGTACGAGTGCTGCCCGTGAAAAACATGGATAACACTCGTACGTGAAAAACTGATGTCTGAATGAGGCCTAACAGTCTGACAAGAGAGTTAGTAACTCTTTTGACTGTCTCTTTCTGAGCTCTTCTTAGCAGATTGATGATTACAGACCACATCAAAGCTGAATGTGCAGGGGTACAAAGTGTCTGTAGAAGCCAAATGTGCAAAATTTCTAATAAAACCCAATTCCAAAAATTATTTTCAGCCCCAAACACATGCAATTTAGTAAAGAAAAATTACAAAAATCCCAGAAGGGGACAAGCTTAAGGGGTAGTCGATGACATTTCACTTTAAACCTCTTACAAACTCTGGACAAATATCATTTTCCGATACCTTTGGAAGTCTTTCTGGGTCTCCCGGATGCCTGGGTATCACTTTCTGTAGTCTCTGAAAGCCATAGTCAATGGTTGGTTCATTTAGAGCTGAAAGAAACAAGCAGATTTTCTTCATTCCTATAACTTTTAACTCAAGGACAATGTGATGGCAATAAAGCCATTTATTTTAGTATTCTGACCTTTACTAGATGTATCATTTTGTAGCAGAGTTGTAACAATAGTGTAAAAAGACTTCTTAAATAGTCAAGGAGCTAACCCCTCAATGATATTACAATATGTTGCTATCTGAGGTTTTTATATGTAACATACACTATTGCTGTAGAGTGAAAAATGCTGAGAACTCTCAGGGAGTGTTCACACAGAACTTTTTGACCTTTGATAGAAAACAAAAAAACCTTCAAATAGTCTTTAAATATGCAAATTGTCTCTTCAGAGAAGAAAAGGACTAGAACTCTAGTGCCAGCTATTGGAAGCAGCAATCCTAAATGTCAGCAATTCTAAACCAGAATCTCAATTTGCAGACACGGTGTTTCGGGTTGTTGCCCCTCATCAGTGCAAAATGTGAGATCTGATTTGACTATGTGAGAGGCTCTGGACTTCATGCCAGGCATGGCTTGCCAATCTTCACAAGTAGAAATATTACCCCTTAGACTAAAGTCCAGAGCCTCTCACCAAGCTAAATCAGATCTCATAATTTGCACTGAGGAGGGGCAACACCCCGAAACACTATGTCTGCAAATTGAGATTTTGGTTTGGCTTTTATCCCAAGTCATATTGCAAGGCTTGTTAAATGTCGATATTGACTTTTAGGATTGCTGCTTCCAATATGTGGCACTAGAGTTCTAGTCCTCTTCCTCTTTGAAGAGGTAATTTGCATATTTAATTTCCCAGAGAAGCATGCATGGCCTATAAGTCTCCTCAATCTGACATGCCAGGCTTGTCACTCTCCACAAGGAGCAACAGTACCCCTTAGACTCAAATAGTCTTTAAAAACTTTCTTCCTATTGATTTTAATGGGCTATCCACATTTGTCGAGTTGTTTTTTTCAGATGAGTTTTTGAAAAAAAAAGAAGTAACAGGTCACTTCTTTGATGTGGATTCCTCATGGAAGCTGCTCCAAACATGACAAGTCAAAAGGCTGCAAAAAATACTTGCAAAAAATAGTGAAAAAATAAAACTCTTCAAAAACCTCGTCAAAAACCACATTGATTTCTGATAAGGATTTCTGTAGAAAATCATATTCATTTCCCTTAAAAAAATAAAAATAAAGAATCTCTGGGTGCACATACTCTTAGGGTAAATCCACACAGGCCAGAAATGTTGATTATATTTAAGGATTTGCCCAGGTAAAATTTGCAGCAGATTTGGTTGACTTCAAAAGTGCACGAAAGTCCTGCCAACATGGGGATCTACATGGTTTACAAATAACGGAGGGCGCTATCATTGGTGTTACTCATGCAGTTATTCAGCAAAACGGTAGTGTACCTATGTGGTTTTCAAACACATAGCTGGTGCACCGTGTGAACACAGTCTTACTGTAGCAGATGAACTTTAGCCATATTGATGGAGAATTTTCCCACCAAATAACTGACCTGAGATTTTTTTTGTTGTTGTGGATTTTCCCCATTGAAAAAAAAATCTAAAATTAAATCCACCAGTAATGTAATATTGCAGATTTTGATGCAGATGACCCGCGTGTCCACAGCAAAATGCACATATTAAATTAGTAACCAATTTTTTGCTGCAGATTTTGCTGTGAATTTTTGCAACGTCACTCAGGCTATGTAGAAATCTATTGCCCCTGCCTCTTCTCCGCTCTCTCTGTTAGGAGTTGTTCATACATAAGATTATCTCATACGAGTGTTTTTTACGGATAGCCATTGTAGCTATGATATTATATGGGGATGTGCACATGTCCGTGATTTTCCTCGGATAAAGTGGTCCTTGCAAAATCGCGGAAACATGTCCGATTTTGATCCTCATGTTGGATCAGAATAGGCAATGCAAGTCTCTGGGTCCTTAATAAAATCATACAACACTCGGACGACATCAGAGTGTTGTCCGATTTTCACAGTCTGTTACATAGGAAAAGAATAGAGAATTTTTTTTCCCTTTTCATGTACGAGAAAAACTGATGCCGCTCGAACTAAACTTGGATGAAACTCTGACCAAAAATCACTGACGAAACTCGGTGAGGTTTCTTGTACGTGTAAGAAACAGTTGTCTGATTGAAACCTTAGGGAAGAGTTAGACGGCCGTGTAACTCGAACAAGGATCGCAACGCAATGCTCGGACTGGCCGTCGGCTCTCTCGACCAGAGCGTGTAACTCGGACGAGGATCACAACACAATGCTCGGACTGGCCGTCGGCTCTCTTGACCCGAACGTGTAATTCGGATGAGGATCACAATGCAATGCTCGGACTGGCCATCAGCTCTCTCGACCCGAGCGTGTAACCCGGACGAGGATCGCAACGTAATGCTCGGACTGGACATCAGCTCTCTTGACCCAAGCATGTAACTCAGATGAAGAGTGCAACGCAATGCTCGGACTGGCCGTCGGCTCTCTTGACCCGAACGTGTAATTTGGATGAGGATCACAATGCAGTGCTCGGAATGGCCTTCAGCTCTCTCGACCCGAGCGTGTAACCCGGACGAGGATCGCAACGCAATGCTCGGACTGGACATCAGCTCTTTTGACCCAAGCATGTAACTCGGATGAGGATCGCAACGCAATGCTCGGACTGGCAGTCGGTTCTCTTGACCCGAGTGTGTAACTCGGACAAGGATCGCAATGCAGTGCTCAGACTGGCCATCGGCTCTCTCGACCCGGGCGTGTAACTCGGATGAGGATCGCAACGCAACGCTCAGACTGGCACTTGGCTCTCTCGACCCGAGCGTGACAGCTGTATAGAAATACAAGCTGTCATGCTCAGGTCAGGAGACCTGCCGGCTAGTCCATTGCGTTGCGATCCTCGTCTTACTCTTCCCTTACACTGGATTCCAGGCATGGGTAAACTGGACATCCATTTCTGTCCACAAAACCACAGTAGCCACACTGAAGCTACTGTATATGACCGTGGAAGTGTTGAAGTTCTCTTTAAGAAGTAATGACTATAATCCGTAATGTTCCAGCGCAGCGCTCTGCCTTCCAGGAGCATAAAGCAGCATTTCTCCAGGACAATAGGAACGTAGGAGTTATTGCCGCCTCTGTTGGCATGAAGAGGATCTGTGTCACTGACAGCTGATAGAGATCATTTAACTCATCTACTATTAAACATGATTCCCGGGATTGGCGCACTCATCCAGTCGCTTTCCCTCCCCGCATTTGTCCATCTATTAAACAACACAAGAGCTTCAATGAATTCAGCTCTGTGGAATGTAAAAAGGGATTATTAGTGAAATTGTGTGAGATTCTAATTGACCCTGCGGTAATGGAAGGCGTTGTAATATCCCTCCCCAATCTCACTGCCCCCACTCCACCGACAGGTAGAGAATTCTCCGTATTTTTTATTTTTTTTATTTTAAAAGGACATTTAAATTGAAAGAGACTGAGTGCAAGAGCGTAATTACACCAATAAAATCCTTTAACTTGTCAACGTGAAAATCTAAATGGCGATCAATCATTTCTGCGAAAGAAATAATCCTTAAAGTCGTCTGATTGACAGCTCATACTTTCATATGTAAAAAGAAATAAAAAAAAAGAGTTAAAAAAAAAAAAGAATGAAAGCGAGGAATATAGAAAAAAAAAATGAAACAAAAAAAAAAAAAAGCATCTCTAGTAAAGTGGCCACAAATCCATTTACAGAATACAATACTTCACACAGGTGAGTAAAAAGCCAATAATTACTTCAGTGAATGCACAGCCATCAAGATAAGTACAGAAAACTTGGCAAAACTTTTTTTTTTTTTTGTATTTTTTTTTTGTTTTTACATTAAATGGTTTTGAAACATTTACTATGGATTAACACAACAGCAACGAGTTGAAGTTGGCCGAAGAAGCGTAGATTTGTTTTTTTTTGTGTGGGCTGATGTGTTATCCTTTCATTTTGGTGGGCTCTAGTGATATCACTGCAATTTACAAAGAACGAGTTGAATTTTTTCTTAACGTGTTAAAAATCACAAAAGAAAATAAAAAAATTTGAAGGTCACTTTATGCCTACACAGCCTGAAAATAAAAATATATCTAGCTAGGGCATCCACAGGATATGCAGAAATTGTCTGATAGATGCACAGCACTGGGAAGTGGCTGCGCATCCATAGCTCTCTCTGTCCACCTCAATAGGAGTTCCAAAAATTGCCAAATACGCTTGTCCAAGATGGGAATACCTCTTTAACAACTTATCAACGTCCACTGTACATCACATGCAGGGTCAGAGTCTATGGAGCGGGCTCAGGTGATGAGTCCGCACCATACCTTGCAGATTATTTAACATATCCAGTTCTTGCCTTGAAAAGTTTGTCCACTACTTATTCTTTAGTATAGGTCATCAATATTTGATCAGCCGGGGTCCGACACCCAACACCCCCATCGTAGAAATCTTCTCGGTGTTGGCAGTGGCTACCACTAGCCGTAACTGCTCTATTGCGGAGCTGATCCGTCTTCTGATAGTGGCCGCGGCAGGGTATTACACATCCGCCTCCTACTGATTTGAATAGAAGGCGGATATGTAGTATCCTGCTGAGGAAGCTATCAGAAGAAGGAGCAGATCCGCAATTGAGCAGTTCCGACCATCGGCCACTGCCGCCGACACCAAGAATGGCTGATCGGCGGGGGTGCCAGTTGTTGGACCCCAGCCAATCAGGCATTAATGACCTATCATCAATGAAAAAGTAGTGGACAACCTCTTTAAAGCAAAAAAAAAATTGAAACGCCAGAATTGTCGTTTCTCAGGCACCTTTCCTCTCCCAAAAAATGAAATAAAAAGTGATCTAAACATTGCATACTCAAAAACAAAATCAATACAACCGTGAGCTCATCATGCGAACAACAAGTCCTCTATTAACGGAAAAATAACAAAAAGTTAGGGCTCGTGGAAAAAGAGGAGGAAAAAAATTAACGTTCAAAAGTGAAAATTGGCTGCAGCAGAAGAGGTAAGGGACTCTTGGGTCAATTCCCCACCCTTTGATGGCTGACAGTGCTGATCTTCTGGGAGCTCAGTAGTCCTCGCTGCCCAGTTGCAAAGGCGATGAGACCGCCCAGGGTTGTACCCCCTTTTCTCTACAGATTCTTCAATATATCAATACTTTTTTTTCTTGAGTACATAAGTGAAAAAAAATGGTGTCACCTTTTAGTGTGAATTCATAACTCACTCTCAGCATGCAGAATTTGCCTCCGAGAATTGGATGGCTCTCGCCCATTCAAGTCCAAGGGTCCATGAAGAAAACAGGACCACACTCGGATGACATTGGTTTTCATGGGTTGACATAAAGGAGAAGGTGGAGAATTTGTTTCTCTCCACCTCCGAGAAAATTGATTCCACTCCGATCAAACTCTGATCCGAGTGTGATTAGCATAATCGGACCATTTTTCTCGGATGGAGAGAAATCGGTGGTGTGACCCTAGCCTAACCAAACTGTATGAACCCTTCGGGATGGTTCACTGCCTGCGCTCATCAAAAAAGATATGGGGCCAACCCAGGGTTGGACTGGCCCACCAGGATTCTCCGGTGGGCCCTGACTTCTTCTTCAGGAGAGTTCATAGTGCAAACCTTGCAGCTGTTATGGGGCTCTTGAGTGGGGGAGAAAGGTGGGCCCTCAGAATCAAATCTTCTGGTGGGCCCAATGTTCTTCAGTCTGACATTGGGCCAACCTGATCGTCTACACCCAAATTATCTGAAGAAGCTCCCTCTATGGTAGTAGGTATTACATATATGACTATGGGGGGTATATACGGAAGACATTATCTATGTTATTTGTGTGGGGGTATATACCAAGTGAATGGTTTTCCCAAAGCCAAACTTTCCTGTGATATAGACCCATAACAGGCAAATTCCGAAAAAAGACGGTGAGAAGCTGCAGTACAAAATTACGACACAGTTGAAGTGTTTCTCTCTTGGAAACTGCAATAGTTAATTATATTTTAGACAATATTACTTGTTTCTTCTTCCAAAATACACATCGTATTGTTCCCATTGATTGCCGCTAAAGCCACTTAGGGGATTCAGAGAAAACAACCACATTTTGTAGCCATTATTTCCTTCAGAAACTACAAAAGTGATATGTAGAAAAAAAACAAAAACCCTGAACCCATCAGTCGATGATTATGTTGGCATTTGATAACTGGAAAATGATGGTGGGGAGGGGGACAATTTTACTCTAAGTCAATTTTAACAGAATAAAAAGTAAGGCCTCCCCCTTCCTCACATAAAAAGAAAGTTTTGCTGTTAAGTTTCAGAATCCATATTGAGTACGGTATATACCTGGAGATAAGTGAGCTGAATACTCAGGAGGAACAGGGGAGTCTTTGGAGAGATCAACGAGCAATCATATGGGAGCGTCTTCTGTGTCATAAAATGCGACAGCGCTGCAATCTGAGAATACGGAGTGTATCTATCCGGTAATGTGCTCACTGCGCTGGGAATAGAGCAATCGTTTGCCACTTACACTGGGATTTGATTTAAGTTACTGCTGGAAATATCTATTATCAACTATCCATGTATCTATTATCTATCTATTATCCATCTAACTATCATCTATCTATCAATCAATCTATCAATCAATCTATTTATTATCAACTATCTATCTATTATCTATTATCAACTATCTATCTATCATCTATCTATTATCTATCTATCTATCATCTATCTATTATCTATCTATCTTCTATCTATCTATCATCTATCTATTTTCTGTCTATTATTTATCATATATTTATCATCTATTATCTATCTATCTATCTATTATCTATCTATATATTCTCTGTCTATCATCTATTTATTATCTACCATCTATTTATCAATTATTTATCTATCTCTCTTTATATCTATCTTTCTCACATCTATCTATTTTTTATCTATTATCTATCTATCCATCTATAGTATTTATCTATCTATCTATTATCTATCTATCTATCTATCTACTGTATCTATCCGTCTATCTATTATCTATCTATCTATCTATCTTTTTACTATTATCCATTTTCAATACATCTGTTTATTTGCGCAATCTACTCTATCTTATATACAGTATAAATCATGTATTATCTGTCCATATTTTCTTATCTATTCATCTGTTTGTCTATCTATCTACAATCCATAGAGGATTTATAGGGAATCAACCTGTAAATCTTCTCAGAACCCTCCTAAGCCATCTATATGGACATGTAGGTCATAGAAAGCTGAATAAAATGATACCTTGATATCTGCGATCCGATGTCCTATTCCACAAATGTCTTAATATGTAAAGGAGCTGTTAAGATCTATGGGCCAGACATAGATCTCCCTGAGACTCAGCCTCCAGAACTTACTTTACATGAAAGGAGGAGTTACCAGTGTGAGATAGGTAATGACTGATAGTCTGATCTACATGCCTCACACTGATAACTCCCCCTTTCATTTAAAATTAGGCAGATTCTCAGGGAGATCTATGTCTGACCCATAGATCTTAACAGCTTATTTACATATTAAGAAAAACGTGGATTTCTTGGGATTAAGACGTCGGATCTCAGATATCAAGGTATCATTTTATTCAGCTTCCTATGACCTACATGTCCATATGGATGGCTTAGGAGGATTCACCCTACTGACAGATTCCCTTTAAATCTTCATTACTGCCATGTAGACTATACTTATAAAATGTAGGTACTGAGCGTACAGATTGCCATGTGTCTCCACCAGCCACAACAAGGCGCACCATCTATCTATCTATCTATCTATCTATCTATCTATCTATCTATCTATCTATCTATTTCTATAAGGTTAAGTCTGTCTCCCCAGTCATAGTCCTCTCCGCAGTCACATTTCCTCTTGTAATTGTTCATCACGATTCTGTCTGGGAGTTGTGACAACGACGGTTATCAGGGACAGGAGTGGAGATGCATGGAGCGTGTGTGATAAACAGGTTTGCGTCCCTCGTACCCCGGCGAGCTCTCTGACACTACTTTTATCATCTCGTTTGTGCTCCGAATGAGCTGAGAGCAGCAATTGCCAGAAAACAGGCAGGCGATAAAGAGCATTGATTTAACACATCTTGTTTTCAATCATGCTCCGATTTTCGTAACTTGCGTTTCTCCTGTTCTCTGCCTCGTTGCTTTTATCTGACGAGCTCAGCCCTTCTCACTGGGAATGAAAAGGTCGCCCAATAAGACATGGTTTGCTGAAACCAGAACGCTCGGCAGGGAAAGTATTTTAGATAAACACTGTCAGACAGAAAGGGGGTGAATTGCAGCAGCACAATTGCTGAGCGACAATACATATTACTCTGTTCTGAGCGGGTAACAAGCCTGTGATGGTTTCCTGCTCCCAGCAAGGCGTACAGTCCCCTGAAAGATTATCTACAGAATAAATGTATTTTCTGGTTACAGTTCCACCTCTGAAGATATAACACCTTGTATTCTCTCCTTGCAACAATATAACTTTCTTCTGTTACCATGTAATAATAGTTTCTAATGCAATAATGCAGGAAAAAAAGTCTAAAACATAATTGATTTTACATTACAAACTGCATAAATTATTAAATAGATTTTAGACTTGATAAGTCGGGTGTACTTACTTAAAAAAAAACAACAACAAAGAAAAACACTACATCTCCACATATTTAGCATGATTTGACAACTTCCTCAGTGTTCCTCCTCTCTGCTGCTAAATATCAACCTACCTTGCATATTTGACAAATTCCTCAGTGACCCTCCTCCATGCTCCTCTCACCTAGTCTGATTGAGAGCTCTGCAGTGTCCTTCCTCTCTGATGCTGCTGTTGAATCTCTGCTTACTATGCCTAATTGACAGCTCCTCAGTGTCCCTCTTCCTTGCTGATGCTGAATGTTTCCAAAATAGCCTGACTGGCAACTTCCTCAGTGTTCCTCCTCTCTGCTGCTAAATATCAACCTACCATACATATTTGACAAGTTCCTCAGTGACCCTTCTCCCTGCTGCTGAATCTCCACCCACAAAGCCTATCTGACAAATTCCTCAGTGACCCTCCTCCATGCTCCTCTCACCTAGTCTGATTGAGAGCTCTGCAGTGTCCTTCCTCTCTGATGCTGCTGTTGAATCTCTGCTTACTATACCTAATTGGCAGCTCCTCAGCATCCCTCTTCCTTGCTGATGCTGAATCTTTCCCACCTAGCCTGATTGACAAGTTCCTCAGTGCCATGCCATCCTTTTGTTGCTCAGTCTGTGCCAATCTGGCCTAATTGACATGCTCCTCAGTGTTACTCCTTGCTGCTGAATCACTGCCCATCAACCTTAATGGACAAGGACCTCAATTACTTTTTACCCCCTGTTGCTGCTGAATCTCCCCCCACCTAACTTGATTGACAGCTACTAAATGTCCTTCCTCCCTGCTGCTGCTGCTGAATCTCTGCCCACCGGGTCTGATTTACAGCTCCTCAGTGTCCTTCCTCCCTTCCGTTAAATCTCCAATTACCTAGCCTAATTGAAAAGCTCCCTAGTGTCCCGCCTCCCTGCTGCTGAGACCTCACACTGCTCAGAACAAGCTGCATCTGTCATACAGGCTGGGTGAGCGGAGACTGGATACACCTCATTTTATGAGCCTTCTCACGCTCATTTTAATATCAGGATTATAAAGCAATTTCCACAAGGATTTTCAAGGTAAGTCCAAGAGCCTCTTCAGGACTAAAGATCTATTTAAGAATGTATACAAATTTGTATGATTAGGTGACAGATCTGTTCTAAAGAGGTTGTCAGTCTAGAAAAGACATTTCGATATACTCTTTTAATGAATTCTGAGTTAGTAGATTCTCTGTTTTGGGTCCCCATCTCTTGACCAGAGGTTGCAAATAGCGTCTCTCTCTGGAGGACCTGACCTGTCTCGCATTAAACAAAAAAAAAACATTATTGTGGATGGGCACTGTATAATACTTCATTTCTCCTGTTGTGGCGCTGTAAGAAAATTATACATTTACTGACAAGTTTTAGCCGAGTTCCAGCTGATTTATGGGGAAACTGGAATCTGACTATTGTCCAAAGACCTTTTAAACAAATAGGTATAGTCCAATGCAGAGGATTCCTTAAAGGGAATCTGTCAGCAGGTTTTTGCTATTTAATCTGAGAGCCACATGATATAAGGGCAGATACCCTGATTCAGTGATGTGTCACTTTCTAGATCACTTGTAGTTTCAATATAATCACTGTTTGATCAGCAGCAGATTATCACTAGAGAATTAGATGTCTTGTGGCAGGTAGCCCTCCTGCTCTGTATAACTCCGCCTCCACTACTGATTGGCAGCTTTCTGCCTATGCACATGATATACAGAAAACTGCCAATCAGTGGTGTGGGCGGGGTTATATACAGCTCAGCATTCAGAGAACTTATAGATCTGCAGGAGAGAAAACAGTTATTTTATCAAGACTACACCAAGCAGATCGGCAAGTGATACATCACTGGACTCTGGGTCTCTACTCCTACATTATGCTGCTCTCTGGTAACAGATTCTCTTTAAAGGTCAGTGCTTTAATTGCTTGTACAGACATTAATTAACCAGGCGGAAACATCTCCAATGTCTTATCTGCAAGAAGTTGTGCTTCCATTTGGTGACATCAATCCAAATTGACTTGGCTGTTGATTGTTGTTAGGGTTGTGATAATGACGTCGTTTGGGCATTGTTGATCCCCACAGTTATGATTATTTTCTCAAAAGGGTGCACCATTGGCTTCTTGTCTTTTTGTAGATGATCATATTCCCTGTCATGTCCCATGAGTTAGGAATCATACAGACAGCATTGAATTATCATTGTGTTGTTATGATGCCTTGCAATAGGGTTTGCCCCTTTTAGAAGTTTGTCCTACCTCTCTCCATGTGACTCTGATGTAGCTCTGATGTCAGTAACCCCTCCCTTCTTCCTCATTTTTCTTCCTCATTCACTGTTTGTCAGCCATCTTAGGAGTTACTGCTCTAGCTCAGAAAAGTCTTTTTTTACCTACTGTATTTGTGCATATTAACAAGAATTCAGCTGGAAAATAAATCTTCTGGAATCTCCATACGTGCCTCCTGCAGTCGAGTTCAAGCTATTTGATGAAATGCTACGTGTGTAACTGTACACAGAGGCAGTCTAGAAACTGTCTCTCAAGCGCCCAACACTTGCAGCCTAGTTATGGAGTCAGAAGATTCCCTTCTACTATGTTATGCTAGAGTAGCAATTCACTCGGGATAATATGTAAAGCTAAAAAACTGCAACCGACCCTGCCGGTTCCTGTACAGACTGGAGATCCTGACCCTGCAGTCCCTAGTGGTTCCTGCATGAGCTGAGATAGACCTAACCACAGACTAAAAGATGGCAACTCGGACCTATGCTGCTTGAAAAGCTGTCAAGCACTTCACATTTCTCCTAAAGAACCGGAGGGCAGAGCAGAGTGCAAATTACCTACAGAAGGGAAAGTGTGCTGAAAAAGGAAAATATCCCAGAGTGAATAAAATAAACCACGATATACAGAATAAAGAATATAGTATGTACTGTTAGAGAATATGCCGCCTACTTCTTAAAAAGAAACAAGATATGTACAGAGTACAGAACAGGAACAGCAAAGAGATAAACCCTAGCTGGAATTTCACTGACTTGCTTTAAGCTTCAGCAGAATGACAGAACATCCAAAAGAAACTATCACCAGCAGGAAATGCCAGCAAGGGGATAAAATATAAAGCCGCACCCGAAAGGTGATAGAGCAGACAAATGAAAACACTTATGTTATGCTAAACAAACTGCAGCCAGGATAGCAGAACCTAAACACCCGTAGAAAAGGTGTGTCTGCTGGGGGTTCGGCGGACAGAGAAGGCAACCACAAAACACAAGCTCAAGGGTTCGAACCCAGGAGCATGATTTATTTCATGATGACAACCCCAATTACAAATGAAGCCAGCCCAGCGATCCACTGATCCTTATGGTCTGGCTTAAAAAAACCTCTAGTGATCAGCTTTAGAAGAAATGTATTACATGGTGGCCATTGAAAAACCCAGACAATTAGGCACTACCCTTCCCTACACCCTTTCTGTGGTTGTCAGTGCATATTTGGAGTGTCATAACAATGGCTATAGGGCAACTGATTGCAAACCACTGGTATCAAGGCCACATCTGCCATGGGGCAAGTTGAACATCTTTCCGCAGGCAGCAGGACAGATAAGAGCTGCCGAGTGAGAGCTTTTCCATAGCTGCAATGGAAGACGGCAGCTCTGAGCGTCTTCTCACAGTACTGCTACATCTCGTTGTACTCAATATCGTGTAGGAACGTCATGTGCAGCCTTGGCGGCTATCAATGAGATTATTAATGGTCATCTGAGAAATGTTCTGTGCGCTGAATGTACTTGGGCAAATCATCAAGATCCGCTGCTGGCAGCAAATTTGCAATTGTCGACCAATGACGTCCCAAATGTGCTCGATGGCAGACAAATCCAGAGATGCTGCAGCCATGGTAGCACGTTTAGGCCATGCAGACTGCTCACAGTAGCACGATCGTCATACGGCCTGGCGTTGTCATGTTGAAAAACGACTCTTGGGACAATTTGTAGAAATGGCCGTACCAATGGTTTCACGACCAAATCAACGCTGAGTTGTTAGTGTACCTGGAATGAAGACTAGAGGGGTCCGACTTCCATATATTATGCCACTCCACACCATAATCCCAGGATTAGGACCAGTGTGACATTCCCTTGTGAATGTCTATTCAGGTGTTGCCCACGTGGTCTACAGATGGAGACTGTAGACTGGAATGGAGCAGTGGAGGTTGGAATGGAGGTCTATTCTCTTCAACAATGAGTTACACTTTTGTGTCTTGGACGCAACGATAACCAGACATTGGTGTTGTAATTTGAATGCTGAAGAACGTAGCTATACATGTATTTTTCCTTTATGTATATATGTATACATGCGCTATGTGTAATATACAGTGGTCCGATTCATCATTTTTTTAAGTCAAATTCTTTTTTGACTTGTCTTGCACAAAATTTATAAAAATGGCTAACACAATTTATGAAATTTGCTCAAAGGCCTAAGTTGTCTTTTTTTTTCAGCCTTCAATTGTTTTTGTGACAAATTAAAAACCGCCGGTCTTGATCAATCGGGGTTGTTTATGTAAAAATCAGAAAACTAACTAAAGGAAAAAAGACAACTTGAAAAAAGGCGCAAATCATTTAACAAATTTGTTACAAATTTTTGGTTATTGGGGGTCCCTAGTCTAGATTTTGCATTGGGGCCTATGTAAATACTTTTATGACCAAAAATGACAAAAGTACTCTCGGAGTGATACCTTTATTGGCTAACCAGAAAAAAAAATATATATATATGCAAGCTTTCAGAGCACACAGGCTCCTTCTTCAGGCGTATATCGCCTGGAGAAGGAGCCTCTGTGCTCTGAAAGCTTGCATATACATATTTTTTGGGGGCTAGCCAATAAAGGTATCACTCCGAGAGTACTTTTGTCATTTTTGGGCATAAAAGTATTTACAACGAGCATTGGGACCTAGGAATTTTGTGTTTCATCCGATTTTGCCACAAATCAGGGGCCAAATCTGCATGTTTTCCATGAATATTTTATTGTGGATTTGTTCTGGATTTGACCACAGGTCAATATCTATGATTTTTCTTGGCGGCGTGTTGATGACATTTTAACAATTCTCATCCACTTTGCTGCTACTGTAATGCAGGGTTTTTACTCTCGCAAATCCGGTAACACCATTTACATTACATTATTATAGTGAAACCTAATCTATGCCACTCCAAAAAATGTAAGGTACAGTTCAGCTCTGCTATATTATAAGAATGTATTTGCAATAAGCCCCCGGTCTATCCTGACAACAGCTATGTGGTCTCCTGTCCCCCACCCCTCCTTCCTAGTCCTCCAGGACTGGTGATATATAATGGTCTAATGTCGGAGCCTCTGTAACTCGGGGAAGCATCTTCCACAGTTTCCTGATTATATTAGCATTGATTTCTGATTCCTGGATCTCATCTCCCCCAGAACGAAGCGCAGAGCAGACACTTAAAAGCTAAATAATCAGAAGTAATGCTTCTGAGGTTTAAAGTGGAAGACTGACACAATATATTGGGCCTTTGAAAGTGTCTGCGTGCCGGTGAGAATACACAGCGGTGCATGCTAGAGACACATGTAATGGAGGGCATAATTCCTCGTCTGCACACCTTGTTTAACCCCTCGACACTGGCACCAAGCTGGATAAGTGGAAGTCTGGGTGTCTGCCTTTGTTAGACGTCTAAAGTCGGGTCCTCAATTACCCGAACTTACTAATCACCTCTCAAACCGTCTGACGTGAAATCATTAAACCATCATCTTCAGCTTTGTTCCCAGACACATAGGAAGCGCCAATTTATCTGCTTCACCCTACACAGTGGTAATGCCATGTGCTTACTACTTTCTAAATGTAATAGTATTTCAGTAAATTGGGCTTTACATTACAATTGAGCTTTACATTAAAATTGGGCTTTACATTACAATTGGGCTTTACGTTACATCGGCCAAAACCAAAGCCCCTTCTATTTGGCTGGTGTGAGCTACTTTGCAAACCTTTTTTTTTTTTCCATGTAGCATTGCCTTGAAAATAAGTCTCCATAAAAAGTTGGGTCTTTTCAAATTCCCCTGAACAGTATACTGGGAAAACTCTAATCCAGAAGTTCTTTCCGGGACGGATAATATGAAGAAGCAAGGGAAACCAATTACGTAACTTCTCTAATTAAAAACAAAGTGATAGCAGCAAATTTGATGTCATCCTATTGCCTTTGGCTGCCATCCTGGAGGCTTTCTACACTTCTAGAATAACACACAATACATTCTTGTAAAGAATCTGATAATCCAAAACATTTCATAATCTGGCACATATTATATCCCATGAATGCGCTAGTGAAGAAATTATAAATTGTATTGTAATGAGTTGGAATTCAACCACGGAAACATCTGCATGTTTCCTCATATATTCCAAAAATAAAGTCAATACTAATTCTTACCAACTACAGTTGAGCAAAAAGTTTTGCCAAACCCTGGTCCATCAGCCACATTGGTAGTCGCCAGAGCTCCAAAAACCTGCCGGCATCTCCGGCACCTCTTCTGATTAATAGGTCCTCGTTATCATGCCGCATCAAGCCTACTAATCGGAAGAGACACCAGCAATGCCAGCAGGTAGGAAGAGGACTAGTTTGGTGGTAGTAGACTACCGACGAGAATCCAACTCTATTGCCAACTGTTCTGGAATTTTTTGGGAGTCTGACTCCCAAAAAATGCGGATTTCGCCCAGCCTCTCAGAAAAGTCCGAACATTTTACGGAAGCCTGATGATAACTTTTGTAAATTCGAGTGTCTAAGGGAGGAGGACACATAGATGTTGAGGGAGCAGGGAATGGGCATGACTACTTCTAAATGGGACATGGCTATGGTCAATGACTTCACTCACCTCCCTTATACTAGCCGGTAAATTTTGGCAAGTACATATGTTTAGGAGATTACATTGGGAGCCACAGGAAGACAAATAGAGACAATCTGAGATATATGTTGGTGAATATATATATATATATATATATATATATATATATATACTAGCTATTGAACCCGTTCTACGCCCGGGTGGCAAGCATTTTTATTGGTATATGGTCTCCCATGCTGGTATGTGCTGCCCCCCTCCTGGTGTTTGCGCTACCCCCATCCTGTCTCCACCATCCTATCCTGGTATGCATGGAACCCCTCACCCCCAATCCTGGTATGCGCGGCACCCCTCACCCCCAATCCTGGTATGCGTGGCACCCCTCATCCAAAATCCTGGAATGCGTGGCACCCCTCATCCCAAATCCTGGTATGCATGGCACGCCTCATCCCCAATCCTGGTATGCGTGGCACCCCTCATCCCTCATCCTGGTATGCGTGGTACTCCTCATCCCTATCCTGGTATGCATGGCACCCCTCACCCCTATCCCGGTATGCATGGCACCCCTCACCCTCAATCCCGGTATGCATGGCACCCCTCACCCCCAATGTCGGTATGCATGGCACCACTCATCCCCAATTCCGGTATGCATGGCACCCCTCATCCCCAATCCCAGTATGCATGGCACCCTTCACCCCCAATCCCGGTATGCATGGCACCCCTCACCCCCAATCCTGGTATGCATAGCACCCCTCACCCCCAATCCCGGTATGTATGGCACCCCTCACCCCCAATCCCGGTATGCATGGCACCCCTCACCCCCAATCCCGGTATGCATGGCACCCCCCACCCCCAATCCCGGTATGCATGGCACCCCCCACCCCCAATCCTGGTATGCATGGCACCCCTCACCCCCAATCCCGGTATGCATGGCACCCCTCATCCCCAATCCCGGTATGCATGGCACCCCTCATCCTTATTCTGGTGTGCATGGCACCCCTCATCCCCAATCCCGGTATGCATGGTACCCCTCATCCCCAATCCCGGTATGCATGGCACCCCTCATCCTTATCCTGGTATGCATGGCACCCATCACCCCCAATTCCGGTATGCATGGCACCCCTCACCCCCAATCCCGGTATGCATGGCACCCTTCACCCCCAATCCCGGTATGCATGGCACTCCTCATCCCCAATCCCGGTACGCATGGCACCCCCCCACCCCCAATCCCGGTATGCATGGCACCCCCCACCCCCAATCCTGGTATGCATGGCACCCCTCACCCGCAATCCCGGTATGCATGGCACCCCTCATCCCCAATCCCGGAATGCATGGCACCCCTCATCCTTATCCTGGTATGCATGGTACCCCTCATCCTGGTATGCATGGTCCCCCGCATTCCTATCCTGGTATGTATGGTACCCCTCATCCCTATTCTGGTATGCATGGCACCCCTTACCCCCCAATCCTGGTATGCATGGTCCCCTCACCTCCCAATCCTGGTATGCATGGTCCACTCGCCCCCCAATCCTGGTATGCATGGTCCCCTCACTCCCCAATCCTGGTATGCATGGTCCCCTCACCCCCCAATCCTGGTATGTGTGGTCCCCTCATCCCTTTCACGCTGTACACACATAAAAAAAAAATAAACACTTATACTCACCTTTCTTCCCTGTGCTCCAGCGCTGCTGTGTCCTGTTCTGCCGGAGACAGGGGAGGAGTGCGGCGCCGGAGCACCGCGCTGTCCGGCGCCATTTTGCTCAAGACACACTGCAAATGTGTCTTAAGTAAAATGGCGCCGGATAGCGCTACGCGCATGCGCCGATCCGACGCCTCATTCCTGCCCCGATCTCCGGCGAAGAGAGGCGCCGCGGCAATGCTCTTCCTGGTCAGGTAAGTATGTAAATATGGCGCCGGAGATCGCGGTATGCGTTCAGTGTCTACGCATACCGTGATCTCCAGCGCCATACACTCCTCTTACCTGTAACGGCTGGATGCCTGCTTCTGTCTGGAGCCAGACTGCGCGTCACGCATGAGCAGACTATAAAGGCTTCAGACAGAGACACGCATATCCCGTTATATTATAGATATGTATATATATAGCCACTGGGTCTTAGCTCTGGAGCTTTCAGAATCAAGAGATCCCTAGGAGTATGTTCACACAGCATCTTTTGCCAGCTGTTAAAAACATCTATTTTTCAAACAGAAGAATAGGGATCGCTCCTTGTCTCTGGCATTTTCTCTGCGTTTTGTAATACTGAAGCATTTTTTTTGTTAGCTATTTTTGGTCGTTTCCTGAACCGCATCGTTAACGATTTTTTTTTACACCAACAATTTTGGTCAATATTTTTCCATCATATTTTGAGCGCGTTTTCATTGGAATTTTTCTGACGTTTATTAAAATCCATGAAGCAATGAGTAAAACGCTGGCGGTTTTGGAAGCAAAATCGCTTACGAAATGTTCGAAAAGATGCCTAGGCATCTTTTTAACCTTCCTATTGACTTCTATTGTATGGAGTGTATCCCTAGCTGAAAATGCCCAAAGAATGGATATGTCACTTCTGCTTGGCATCTTTGTAAGAGTTTAAAAGATGCTCAAAACTCTGAATATATGAACAGCAATTCATTTTTCCATAGAAATGATCATTTCGTGAGCGCTTATTCTGTCCTTTTTTTTTAGTGCAGCCACTCGAAAACAGCTTGGATAAAGAAGTCTTGTGAACAGAACCTAAAGATGATGTATAGTCTTTAATCGTAGACACTCCGACAAGTTTTGCTTCCTCTTTAATGGTTTACCCGCACATTTTTTAGTGCCTTTGCCTGGTTCTGTACTTTTCAAATGAATGGATCTGAGCTACAATACCAGGCACAGGCACAGAAAAATGTACGGAACTGTGCCTGCAGACATGGATGGGGATGCGCTGCTCATTGTACCACTGTGACCCCCTTCACGAAGTTGTTTGGTAGCTGTGCCAACGATTCAGACCCCCATGCATCTGATATTTATGATCGATCCGAAGGATAGGCCAACAATATCAAACCCTATAGAGGAGTTGTCCCATATTCTTTCTTCATTAGTGCACTCTCCCCTGTCTTCTGGCTTCCTGCTTGTCAGGGATTGGTGTGCTTCTGAAGATTGACCGTTTGGACCATCGGGATGGCCAAAATTTGAAGGGAGGGAAAGCATCGGAGGAACACAGTGGCACTGAAGTTGGCCTAGATCTGGCAATCCATCCAGATTCGGAGCAGCACTTGCAAGCTCTACAGCAAAGAGCTTGTAAGCTCCTTCCCCAAGAGTCCGGCCACCTCTTATAGACAGCAACTGTGACCAATATCCTAGGCAATAAACTATAAAATAAAGAATCCTCCCATCCTTCAGAATGGAAAGTTGCACTTTGCAATTTTGCCCATTTAGCCCCAGTGTTTTACACCAGTTTGTATAAATGGCCTCTCCTTGGTGAGATTAATGCTTTCGACCCAAGAATAGAAGGGCTGAATGGTTATAACACACAACAGCAGTCAGCAAAAAAATAGCAGATTGAGGCCATTTTCTGGCGGCGTAGTAGAAGCCTCTTCAGATGACGTCCCTATATCTCAGAATGCGGCAGACAGATGTACACGCTGTGACACAGACAACTCTCCAGGCAGTTAGATGTTTTATCCTCGCCATTTAGCAGAAAGCAGAAGTGAGAAGTGGTAAAACCTTTAATAAACTCAGGGCAGCCACATTCTGCAAGAAAAGGGGCAGCTGGGAGCCGACAGACAGGGACCAAACGCCAGATTGTAACCGTTTTATTGCTTTCTCTCCTCATAAATTTCACATTTTGGAAGTTAAGTGTAGATTGAGGTTTGTGGCTTGTTTAGAAAAGGAACCAAATTTTGGTTTTTTAAGTTTTCAACCTGCGACTAAAAGCGGCAGCTGTGTCTCTGACACTTGTAAAAGGCCGGTCCTGATTTGTGAGCATTGTGAGTCCCGGTACTAGAAGAGAATTGGTCCAAAGTGCCTGATTAGGAAACAGCTGCAGATTTCGGAGAGAAGGAAAGCCAGGTGGAGCAGGTAACAAGACGCCTGAAGACTAGAATTGGCCCCAAATATAGTTACATACCATATTATATAATTTTTGTCATGGTGTACAACTACGTTGAGACACATAAGCCTATTTTTTGGAGGGAAACATTCATAAATCTGAAGGTCTGGATTTTTGGCATCTCACCCAAATGGAGTAATTGAGAAGAACAAAGATTTTTTGAGTCGTGAACAAAATTAAAATAAAATACAATTTTAGCCTTCCTTCTGCTGTTGTTAGATCCCCCGAATCCAAACAAGAGGCTGTGATACTACTTTTTATTTAACCCATACTTTCCAACACTAAGGAAAGTCCTGTTGGAAGGGCATAACATACAGCGAACAAAACAGGTGGCATAATACTTTTTCCCCCGGAGCCTTGCCAGTTCTCAGGGCGTGCCGGTCCCCGTCTATTTCACCTTCCAATAGCATTGTTTTTTAGGAGTATTTGACATTTTAGGAGTATTCAGTGGTTATCAGGAAATTTGCCAAATCTTCCAAGAGTCTAAGGGCTCTCGCCTTTACAACGAGTTTCGTGGACATTTAGGAAGAGTTGGCAAAAATGTTCTAGCCCTTGTTATCCCAGTAGCACCAAAAAATCTAAATTCGAACATTGGGACAATTTTCCTTTCCCTGTTTTATGGACATGTTTGAAGAGAATCTCTGCTTAGATGGATAACTTCCATGATGGCAGGTCCAGCATGAGGTCTAAAAAGCCCAGGCCAGGCTTTTGTCTTTTTATCTCCCCCGGACGGAGAATTGTCATTTCCATACGAGAACATCGGACCTATGTAATGATATGGAATTTACAGAGCAGTCACATGATCAAATAAAACCTAAGAAGATGTCACGGATTGCTGGGCTTTTGGGGAACCCATTGAGATCTGGGTAAGTATGCTTTATGCTTTTCAAGCAGAGGTTAGAGTAGAAACGGGGTCAACTAGGGTAGACCTGAAATGGCCTTATGCACACCAACATAGGTGAAGCTGGCTTGGTGTTCTGTCCTCAAAAACTTGGGAAATATATGGTGCAGTATGGTTACGCCATGATTCACTTGATGGTATACTGCCTTATATTTTTATAGACTATGGCAAAATCTACATTAAGTTTGCAATTTTTGCCCTCTTAGTCTAGATTCATTTGTTCTCAACATAAAGTCTCTTTAGAGAAAACTTAGCCAAACCTACTACTTTTAGAGTGACCAACCCACCATGAAATGTGTACGGTGGTCTTCTGACTCTCACCCGCTAAATAATGTTGGAGGAGAGAAGATTTGGCATGTTGAACTTTAGCACCTGATCCTTTTAATCTCCCGGAAGATTAAGGTGTCTGTCCACTGCTTACGACCCTTCCAGATTGATAAAACACAAATGATCATTTGGCCGACAGGTATCTAATATATATGGGCATCTTAAGATTAGAAGTCCTCGTTGGGATGGGGAACGTACAGTTTGTAGTTTACTGCAAGAGCAAAAGGCACAAGAAAGAGTCCAAGAGTTTGATTAGTTGACATCGGCAACTGAACATTTGGTCAAGGAGTCCTCGATTCTTAAACAAGCACCAAATGAGTATTTAACTGGTGCCAACCTTCAATTATTCATTGACCCTTGTGAAAGGCCAGGTCTCCACTGGAGTGATGGACACATATTCCAGGGGGTTTCATCCACTGGGAAATCGCTGTTAGGATGTCAGTGGTATAATTACCCCTATGTCAAGTCATAGAGGATGAAAAAGGAGCCGTCCTGTCACAGTGGGAAGGTGACAGTGAGTTTGGCCATGGCTGTCTCGGATCTGTTTCCTATTTCTTGGTCAGAGGCTACGATCCTTCCTATCCACCCCCCTCTCCACCTCCTTCTGAGCTCTGCGGTGTCCATGTAACGAGACCATGGAGCCAAGAGCTAATGAGAAGAAGAACGTGTGCTTCTGTCCTCTGGATCAATACACACAGCGGCACGCACCAGACTCCCCCCTTTTCCACCGCTTCATTTTTCTTCTTCCTACAGATGAGTCGTGTTATTATTTTCACGGGGTCGATATCCCTACAACCTTTTTTTTTATTATTTTATCCGCTGCTCTATAAATTTTCTGATTACTTTAAAGAGTGAGGGACTCAGGTTAAGGCTTTAATTCTTGTGGAATACCAAAAAAACCTAAGCCCTTCACAAAAAAAACCCCAAGGTGAATGATATTAACCCTTCTATTACCATTGGGAAAGTATCTTTAAAATACACTTGGGATCCATGTTTGGCAAAAAAAAAGTACTAAACCTGGTCATTTTAGCTAGTTATTATCAATAAAGCATCAGATAAAGTTGAGCCACCAGACCAGGACCCTATGAACCTCCACTGTAACCTTCTGACAACTAGGCGCGATGTCATGCATACTTCTACAATAATTTCCCATTGGATTTACTAATCAGAAGGGAGGGAGGTAAGTGGAGGTTCACAGGGATCTATTGCCATCGTGGCCTCTCGACCAGGATCCTATGAATCTTTTTGGACAACTCCAGCAGCAACCAATTAAATTCTTGCTTTTACTGAGCAGGGTGAACGTATCGCTTACAGCCATTTTATATTCGGTTACTTTGACCCATTTCTTTAAATTTAAAGGTAAATTCTGGTCTCAAAAATAAAAAAATCCATCTCGGTCATGTGATGGACGCAAAAGTGCACTGCGGTGAAGTGGTTCTGGAGAGACAATACAGTGACCTCGGAGTCTCTCCGCAGTCTCCTAGACAGTGGCTGGAGATGGGTTTATTCTCTCTTGAGTCTCTTCGCACAGATGATGAATGAAGTTTCTACATTGGGATGTTATTGGCTTTGTGCTTGTCGATATGTTTGTGTTGGCCTCAGCTCCTCTATGATTGATCTTTATTTCCCGGCTGATCAGTTATTAAGAGGGAACAGCCAGGGGCAGACGGCGGTAGATACAGAACAAGTGCCTGCTAACTAGTCTATGTACAGGTTATATGCTATGTGTATCCGTAGTGTGTAAGCAGCAGGTCATTTACTGGGATCTAATGTAATGCTGGTTCGTACCACATTGATATACTCAGTCGCATGAATATCGTCAATTTAAAGGGTTTGTCCTTTCCTTAGGATAGGTCATCAATATCACATCCAGGTCCAAAATTAGACGCTCTCACTCAGTGTCAGACTGGGGTGCCAAGAGCCCAACAGGAACATTGACTTTGAGGGTCCACTGTAATATGCAAATATTACATTGCCCGCATTCATTCTTCTATATAATAATAATAATTTAATAATTTCTATATAATATCATTTCTATATAATAATAAACTGGATAGTTTCTTAAATGAATGAAGAGATGCTGCTTTTGTTTGTACATAGTCAATCAAATGTATTGTGCCATCTACTGCTCATTTAGTGTGGTGGGGCCTACCAGGGGATTCTCCGGTTCTCCGATGGGCCAGTCTGACTCTGCTTCCACTGATAAGCTGCTTGCAGTCCTCAATCCGAGCAGATGTATAGAGCTGGAACTCCACAGCTCTGCACACTGTCTAGTTTCCTTTCTGGGGGAACTGCAGTACAGGTCAGGTAAATGGGACCTGACCTAAAAAGCAGCACAGTGTACAAAGCTGTGAAGTATACATCCAGCCACCTGTGGAACTAAGGACACCAGATGGTGCTTGGTGCTGGATGTTGGACTACCACTGATCTGCTATTGATGATCATCAATGTATAAGTCCTGGACAACCTTCTTAATTACTCCACCTCTACTCCCCAAGCACAGATATGACAAGTCCATGAAGCTTACCTGTGTAGATGAATTGAAGGGGTTGTCCAAGACTAAGGACACCTGATGGTTCTGGGTGCCAGATGTTGGACTACCACCGATCTGATATTGATGATCATCAATGTAAAAGTCCTCGACAACTTCCTTAATTAATTCACCCTCTGACCCCCCAAGCACAGATATAAGACAAGTCCATGAAACTTACCTCTGTAGATTAATTGAAGGGGTTGTCCAAGACTAAGGACACCTGATGGTGCTGGGTGCTAGATGTTGGATTACCATCGATCTGATATTGATGATCATCAATGTATAAGTCCTGGACAACCTCCTTCATTACTCCACCTCTACTCCCCAAGCATAGATATAAGACAAGCCCATGAAGCTTACCTGTATAGATGAATCGTCCAGGTGTTCCTTTGCAGAACTGCTTGGATTTGTAGGATAATGTAACTTCCACCACTCCAGGGATATGTCTGGGAGGGGTCTGCACGCGGATGGCATGAGGTGTGATTAACTGTAGAAACAAAGCAAATTACAATAAGCCAATGAAGGGATAGTTGTTATGTTTCCGATCCTCCGTTACGTCTCTGTGACACATCTTTATAAATAAAGGCACAAAAGACGCAATTAACTTGTCAGTGTTACTTTTTATGCAGCACGTGGGAGACGATGACAATATATCTCAAGCGCAAAAGTGTATCTGGCACAAATTGTTTTAATAGTGGGGTAACTTTAATTCCAGGATAAAAGTCATAAGTTTGGTTTACACGAACCGACCGGCGTCATTTAACCATGAGCAGAGAGCGATGGTAATAGATCGGGTTGCCCATGTTTCGGCAGCACAAATCCTGTTAACACAGGACCATGTGCTGCCGAGAACGATGACGTTCATTGTGTGATCCACAGCTTGTTTAGAAAGCAAGATAATCATGAGTGAACATTTCTAGAAACGCTCGTTCATGATCGCTAAGGGGATCGGTAAAGCTGTGAATGTGAATCCCCATCTTTGACACCATGGCATTTTTAGATACAAGTGATTCTGTGCTGATTAATTTTTTAAAATTAATCTTTATATTCATTGGAGCTCGATTTTTCTGATACAAAGGTCAAAATCCCCTGACAGACATTTTTAAAACTACCCCCTTCACTCTTTACACAAGACTGCATGACTGCAGAGGTTAATAGGGCCACCCACTTGACTCTTTACACAAAACTGCATGACTCCAGAGGAGATGAGGACCACCCCCCTGACTCTTTACACAATACTACATAGCTCCAGACGACAAAAGGACCAATCCCTTGACTCTTTGCACAAGATTGCATGACTCCCGAAGAGACCAGGACCACCCCCTTCACTCTTTACACAATACTACATGACTCCAGAGGACACAAGGACCAATCCCTTGACTCTGTATACAAGACTGTACGACTCTAGAGGAGACCAAGACCAATCCCTTGACTCTTTACACCAGACTGTATGACTCTAGAGGAGACCAAGACCACCCCTTGACCCTTTACACAACCCTACATGACACCAGCGGAGACTAGGACTACTCCTTTGACCCTTTCCACAAGACTGCATGACTCCAGAGGACTTCAAGACCACCCGCTTAACTCTTTACACAAGACTGCATAACTCCAGAGAAAACCAGGACCACCCGTTTGACTCTTTACACAAGACTGCATGACTCCAGAGGACACCAAGACCAACTCCTTGACCCCTTAACACAAGACACTAGAACCAATCCCTTGTACTTTAACATAAGACTGCATGACTCCAGAGGACACCAGGACCACCCACTTGACTCCTTACTACTTTGTAACTGTATTTTTTTTCTTTTTGCTCAAGGCTCATTTCAGCGAGGGAAATATCTTTTATTACTGAATTGATTATGACTCCCCAATAAGCCTACAGGATGAAGGACCTCGTTTTGTACAGTGCAGCAGAAACTGTCGGTGCCATATGAGAGATCTTTCTTTAAAACTAGAAATGGACAAAAATTATTGTTGTCCTTTCAGAGAACAGTAAAAAAGTCTCCTCTATTAAGAAAAAAAAAAAACCAGTGAAATCCAACAGCATGAGGGACAAAGTGTGAGAATAGCAAAGAGATGAATCTCAAGTTTCACAGCGAAGAACAAGCCGGCAGCGTGGATTGCAACCACATGTGAAACAGGATAGGTGGGGGGTCAGCAGAAGCCAGGAAAACCCAAATGTATCAATTAGCCCACATCTCCAGCTCTTCTCGCCCCTAAAACGTCAGGAATTCAGTGCTCTGAATCTCATTAGCTGCGCCCTTTTTTTCTAATAAATGTATCAGAGCCGCGACCCCAACACGTGTAATGTGCCGGATAACAATGGCGCTCGGCACCGCTCTCGAAACCCGGGAATTGTAAGGAGTTTCCTTGTTAGGAGGCTTTTTTATGCTACAAAGCTCTCTGTAATATAGGATTTTTGCACTTTGCCTCCCGGTTATATCAGAAGTGCTCCCTCGCTGTCTTCACTCGTCTCGCTTGGCGCTGCGTATTGTCCTGCCGGTTGGGGATTTCTGAATGGGATCCTGACAAAGATTTCCCACTGACTAGGAATGCAAGGCGATTCCCTCTTTGTCGCAAGACGAGACAATGATTAACTGTACTTTTCTGATACAATCTCTGTGTCGCTCTCCAAAGCTTTCTTGTTCTTAGCTTAAAAATCTGATTCTAAAAGGGACAATGGTGTAAAGTAAACTTTCAAGAAACATTATCTTATCTTGTATTGCTCATATCATATATGTAACTTTATCTACCACTTGTAAGAAGCCTTCGATATCACAAACTATGCCGATCCAAGGTCTTTTGTGACCCTCAAACCTTTTATTCTCAGGGGAGAAAGCCGCTATCAGACAGCTCTGACAGTGACTGAGAACAAAAGGATCAATAGTTAAAGGGAAGTTATTATCAGAAAATGACCTATTGATTAAATGATTTTTTTTTGTATTGAAAGTATTTTTTTTAAAACATTTTTGGTATTTTTTTTTTACATAGCACAATCTATATTAAAAATAAAAAAAAATAGAAATCTTGCAATTTTCACACTGGCCACCGGGGCTTTTTTTAGACTTGTACTTCCTTTTGTTTCAGGAAACAACATGTGTACATAGCTACAATGAACTTATCTTTTGTATTAAAGGGTCTAATGAACATGTGCAAAGGTCATTGTGAAGATAGGGTGAGCAGAGAGAGTTGTGAAGTCACCCATTGTGATTGGTGGTGTATAGAGGTGTTACCTATTGTAACATACCTGGTGGCGCCCTTGCATGGTGGTCCATCTCCCACTGTGCAAGAGCGCGCACTTGATCTCCAGTCCAGAATGTCTCTCTGGCTTCCCTCCATGCTGTCTGTTTCTGCTGCTTAAGGGCGGCGCCCGATCACTTCCTGCTTTTTGTACCTGCTGTGGGTCACACCCCTTGTGCGTCCTCAGCCTATTGCTGTCTGTCACCTGGTATATAACCCAGCTGCTCCAATCAATCCCTGCCTGAGCATTATGCTTCATTCAGTGTGTGCTTGCACTCTGAAGGTGCCAGGTCCCGTTCTGTGTTTCTCTTGTCTGCCTATCCTGGAGGCTGTATTTCCAGGCCTGTCTGAACACGCTCCTAGCCTGTTCCCCCCGCCTTCTAGGGGCCGATTACCTAGACCCGCTCCTGTATCTTGTCTGTCCTGTCTGAACACGCTCCTAGCCTGTTCCTCCCGCCTTCTAGGGGCCGATTACCTAGACCCGCTCCTGTATCTTGTCTGTCCTGTCTGAACACGCTCCTTGCCTGTTCGTCCCGCCTCTCTGGGGGCCGTATTCCCAGACCCGCTCCTGTATCCCGCTGCAGTGTCGGTCTCTTCCGTACACTCAGTTCCAGTCTGAACTCTCTCCTATCCTTTACCTGTTTTGCCTCTATGTCCGTTCCTTTCCTTTTTCTGCAGAGTCTGAACTCGTACCTAACTCCTGCTTGTTGTCTCTGTACTTCCGTTTGTGAGTTTGTGGTCCACTCGCTGCTTCACTGCGGGTGCCCTGTGGGTGTCTGGCTCTGCCTTTCCCTTCCTGTCTGTTCCGTGTGAACAGAGCCCTGTCCGTCCTGCTCTGACCCTTTTGCTCACTGCTCCGGCAGCCTTGCTCCGCTCTGACCCTTTTGCTCACTGCTCCGGCAGCCTTGCTCCGCTCTGACCCTTTTGCTCACTGCTCCGGCAGTCTCGCTCCGCTCTTATCCTTTTGCTCACTGCTCCGGCAGTCTTGCTCTGACTCCTTGCTCACTGCTCCAGGCGGCCTCGTCCTGCTCTGACTCCTTGCTCACTGCTCCGGCAGTCTCACTCAGCTCTGACCCTTTGCTCACCGCTCCTGGCGGTCTCGTCCTGCTCTGCTCTTGCTCACCGCTCCTGGCAGTCTCGTCCTGCTCTGTTCTTGCTCACCGCTCCAGGCGGTCTCGTCCTGCCCTGCTCTTGCTCACCGCTCCAGGCGGTCTCGTCCTGCCCTGCTCTTGCTCACCGCTCCAGGCGGTCTCGTCCTGCCCTGCCCTGCTCTTGCTCACCGCTCCGGGCGGTCTTGTCCTGCCCTGTTCTCGCTCACCTCTCTGGGCGGCCTCACTCTGCTGTGTTTGTCCGCCACATCTGTGGTTCTGTTCCAGGGTCCCAGTGTGTACTGGGTCCTGTCCCGCCTGTGTTCCTGCCTGCTAGTGCCTTCCTGTCTGCACTCTAGCCGTGCTTGCCTGTACCCCCCTGCCTGCATACCCGCCTGCCTGCATACCAGTCGTGCCTGCCTATTCCCACCAGTCTGTGTGCCAGCCTAACCAGTCTGTTCCTGTATTCCCCTGTGTGGGTCAACAGCCGTGTCCGGGGTCTGTCCTGGAGTAGCACCTGGTCCCTCTGCTCGGTTCCTCCTTGGTGCACTGGCGTCGTATGCCGTCGTGCGACCCTGGTCGGATCGGGTGAATACCTAGTTACGCCCCTCCAGGCATTCACTCTCCGGCACGGTCCAGTGGAATCACACGCACACGCCGCTCAGCCCGGGCGTGTGCATTACACCTATCATTGTAATCCTGCCTCTGCTGGTAAAAAAAAAGCTCCTGTAAACTCTTCCTGAAAGGATAGGAAATACCTTGTTATCCTGAAAATAAGCCATAACATGTTTTTACCGGATTGTTGCAGTATGCTTGAAATATAAGCCCTACTTCAAAAATAAGCCCTAGTTATAGTCAGGACTGGCGTTTGGGGGAGAGGAGTAAACTGGTTGACTTTCAAGGGCCCCCAGCATTTCTATTCTGAGCTTAATACTGCTTAAGGACCTTTGGTAACATCACAGCCATGTGTCCAGATGGCACCAAAGGTCCTATAACTGCAGGAGTCTAGAGGAACTGAAGAGGTGACACATATACCGTATGTGTATATTTACATGTGTATGTATGTGCAGTGTGTGTGTATATCACTCGCCCCCTGGGCCATGGGGCACGCGGATCCGGGCGATAGGGGAACGATGGTGGTAGTAGTGGCGGCCCGGTCCCGCGGCTCAGGGTGGTCAGACCAATGGTAGTCTGCTACTGTACTTTAGATAATGTCCGACTACGCCACCCGTGGATTGCGGTTATTAGGAACCGCCGCTGCAAGGCAGTCCGCTGGGGCCGATGATGAATGCAGCTGGGATGGTGTGACTCCCCACGGGAAGAGTGCGGCCCCAGGGCAGTGTAGTGGATGGTGGGAGTGATGGTGGTGAGAGTCCCAGTACCGGTAGTGCCGGAGGAGGGAAAAAGCACACAGACAACGTACTGCAGTCCAGGGTCTTTACTCACGGTTAATATCCAAGTCACTTCTGCAGGGAATGACTGCCCGAGCCGTGCTGCGTCCACCAGGTGAGGGGCTCGGTCAACTCCCAGGCAGTTCAGGAGCATGGCACAGGACCCCCTTTAATCCTTTCTCTGGCCTGCCTCACCAGTGACCCACTTTTGTCCAGCTGCCGCGGACTCGTGCGGTTAAACGTGGGCCCCGTCCTCCGCTGTCCTATATGGTGCCTTCCTAGCAGGTTTGATGAGGTGTCGCACCAATAAATGATCACGGCGACCGGTCTTTGGCTGAGGGTAGTTTCTCCTCCACCAACTTGGGATCCGGTACCCTTAATCTGCCTGACCCTTCACCCTGGATTCTCGTGGGTTCTTAGGGTCCCTTCCACCTTCTTGTTCCTGAGCCCTTCTGTTTCTCTCTCTCTTCTCCTTCTTTCCTGTTCTGTCTTCTCCTCCTTCCCTTGGCCTCTTCTCCAGGCCCACTTCTCCTTCTCCTCTTAGGCTCCGGCCTCTTCTCTAGGCCTGCCTCTGGAGCAGCACTCAGCCTGAGCTGCTGCTCCCTGTCAGCTCTCCTCTCCTCACAGACTGAACACTGTTCTAAGATGGTGCCCACCTTTTATACCTCCCTCTGACCATGAGCCCAGGTGACCAGCAACCAATGAGCTCCTATCTACGCTCAGGAACCAACCCCTATCTGCCCCTACAGCACTGGGTGTTCCACCCCCCTCCCCACTCCAGGCAGGGACATAGTCGGTCGTGCCTGCACTTCTGTCTAGTGGGAGCACCGTTGAGCTGTCCCTCGGAAATGGGGTGTGTGTGGTGCATGCAGCTAACTGAGCCCTGGTCCACACTCCATCCTTACCCGGGAGTGGAATATCACACCTCTGGACTGAGGTGCAATACCCCTGTGGCAACCGAACCCTCGGGGCGCTACATATACATGTGTATGTATGTGCAGTGTGTGTGTATACATATGTATGTATGTGCAGTGTGTGTATACATGTGTATGTGCAGTGTGTGTCATGATATGATTATATTTGAATAAATGTTGATTTATGTTGAATTGATGAGATGTTGAATTATTTATTTTTTATTTATTTAATGCAATTTTTTGTTAGTTGGATTTATAATATTTATTTTTGCTGTTTAGTTTTCCTCTAGTTTGTTTTTTTGTGTGTTTTTCGTTTTTACATGCTTATTTTTGTGTGCTTCATTATTGAATGTTTCCCTATTGGTGTTTTGTATCCATTGGGATAATTGGTTCCCATCCATTTAAATAGGTTTCCCCAAATATTTTCACTTTATCCTATGATTAGGGCGGTAGTCACACCAGAAACGCATCAGATTTTACATTTTTCACATGGATCCACTTATTTTAATGAAAATCTAAATAAAGATAATTGTTGGATGTGCCACTGTTTTCCCCTTTTCTTCCCAACACGGGTGAAAGGGCATCTAAACTGTATAGATCAGGGGTCCCAACAAGTATCTAATGGACCCCTGATGTGTGGCTCCTGACTGTTTTCTCATGTGAGTGGCTGTATGGCATCCACAGTGGGTATTACTACTTAGTAAAGGGTCACTTCGGACATTATTACTTGATAAGGGGCATTATAATTTTAATGGGGGCATTATTACTTTATAAGTGGCCCTTAGGCCATTACTACTTTATGAGGGGATGCTCAGGGGATTATTAATTTCTAAAGGGCCTTCTGGGGCATTATTACTCTTTAAGGGGTTATTTGGGGCATTATTACTTAATAGGGGGGGACTTGTGGAACTATTATTATGTAAGGGGTCACTGAGGGCCTTATTACTTCATAATGGGGGAACTTATTACTTTATAAGGGGGCATTTACAACAGTATAAGGGGGCACTCACGGAATTATAAATTGCAAAGGTGCACACATGGGGATTCCATAATTTGTCTATAATTCTAGAAGTGGACATTGCCATATTAGTGAAACTTTTGCCATGTACATTTTGCCATGTTCATTTGGCAATGAACTTGATTCTCTCAAAAACTAGATCACAATTTTTAATTTGGTAATTTTGGTGAAATTGTCTTTTCTATGAATATATTTTAAGATTATTATTTTATAACTGATCACTTTTTTGATTTTGTTTTCTTGTCGCTTAGGACCTAATCCCCCTCGCTAAAAAAAAACATGTCCCAGTAACTTTTAGGAAACACCTACCTCGCTCCAGACCAGCATGGTGCCGAATATGACCTGTAAGCCATCAAAGAAATTGTCTCCTATAATGATGACGGTGGCGCCTCCGGTGGTCCATCCTTCGCTTGGACTGATCGCTTTGATACATGGTGTAGCTGCTTTCGAAAAGACAAAAATGGGTAGAAAGAGGCGCTGCATTATTATACCGAGCACTCAGCACTGCATATAGTAAGACATTACCATCTACTCTAAGTTAAAAAGACACAATATACTATAAGATGAGGGATGTGTGGAGCATAGGATAGAGAGATAGATGGATAGATGGATACTATACTGTAGATAGATGGATGGATAGATAAGATAGATAAGTGGAGCATTGTCTTTCAAGTGTTGTATACTGTACTTGTTAATAAATAAATAAATGAAAAAAACTACGTGGGGGTCCACCCTATGTTTTATAACGAGCCAAGGTAAAGCAGACAGCTGTAAGCTGGTATTTTTAGACTGAGAAGGGCCAGACAACCATGGACCTTCCCATCCTGATAATATCAGTTCACAGCTGTCTGCTTTGCCTTTGCTGGTTCTAAAAAATGGGGGGGGGGGGCCTAAAAAAAAGACGTAGGGTTCCCCCTATTTTTGATAACCAGCAAAGGAAAAGCAGACAGCTGTGAGCTGATATTATCAGGCTAGGAAAGACCATGGTTATTGGGCCCTTCCCAGCCTAAAAATACCAGACAGTAGCCGCCCCAGAATTGGCGCATCACATTATATGTGCCAATTCTGCCACTTTGCCCGGCTCTTCCAGGATGCCCTGGTGCAGTGGCAATCGGGGTAATAGTTTTTGGGGTTGATGTCACCTCTGTAATGTCAGTTGGCATCAGGGGTTAGTAATGGAGAGGGGTCTATCAGACACCCTCATAACTAGCCCCGTATTTAAAAATAAAAAGATACACACACACAGGAAAAAAAAGATTAATTGAATAAAGACTCCCCGACACATTCCCTGGTTCACCCATTTATTTAAAAAAAAATAATCCCCACAGGTCCGACGTAATCCATGGCGTTCCCACGACGTCCACCGATTTTCTACTGCAACCTATGGAGCGTTGTTCTGAGAATGACACTTCATAGGTCACTCATGGTCATGTCTCACGAGTGATGACATCAGTAACTCAGTAGCGTCATCGCCCCTGAGACATGACCGAGAGTGACCTATGGAGCCTCGAGAACGCTCCTGCAGGTTTGTTGTCCCGAAATGGACAGTGTTCTCATTCACTGACTGGGAGCAGACATTTTCAATATGGTGTGAAATTGAAACAAGTAAGGCCCGATTAGTCATTTGCGTTTTTTTTATGTAACTCTTCTTTCTTTGCTTGTGATATTCATTGATATATTTTTCACCAAATTGTTCAAAATGGCGCACGCGGTTCATAAATTTTGTGCAAAATAAAAAATTCTCCTTCATTTTACTTTTTACCTTTTTTTATGACTTGTTGGTGCAAAAAAGTCTCATGTTCTCCTAAAATGTCACAAAAGTTGCGCTAAAATTCCAGGTGGACTGCAGTACATTTGCGCAATAAAAAATTGCGATATATTAAAAAACAGAAACTGATGAATCAGCCGAAAATATCTGGAAACTCCAAACCCCGACTGCAATGATAAACCAAAAAAACCCCCCAGGAGATCATATATAAAATAGACTTTAAAAACAGCACAAATTAAAAGAAACATAAGGTGCAAGCGAAAACAGGCAAAAGACGCCAAAAACTAGACATTAAAAAAGGCGTAAAGGCAAGAATAAATCAAGCCCAAAGTGTATCGGAAAGTGTAGAATGGAAGAAAACACATAGATTGGTGAAGGCCTGACCATTGAGACCCTCACTGATCGTACAAGTGCGCTGTCACTCTGTTCACCCTTTATGGGACTATCAGAGATAGCAGACGACCTGTTACCTGGTTAGAAATGACCACTTTTGCACTTATTTTATTCCTACCACTCCCCTGAGTATTATGTTTTTATTTTTTTTTAAATCCGCCATATGGTTCCAGAGATATCAACCTTTTTAAAAGGGAGTGTGGCTCACAGGATCCTCGGGGGCGTGTCTTTAGATGATCCGCATAATTATCCTCTATGAGCCACGCCCCTTTGTAAAGACCGTAAAAAGTAGCACTGTATAAAAATACCCATATCTCTAGAACCGTACGGCGGATTTAAAAAAAAAACAAAAAATAGAATACTCAGGGGAGCAGTGGGAATAAAATAAGAGCAAAAACTGGTCACTTTTTATCTGTGATAGTTGTTGGTTTTAGATGTTGGATCCCATCTGATCTACTGGTGATCACTGATCCTGTGGTGAGAACTTGTAGTAACTTAATCCCTTTAACTCATACAAAATGAGAAAACTCTGGTATAATAAAACTTGTAAATATTAATAAAAAGTTAAATAACCTGTTTTTTAGGACCGAATCCCGTGTCATTGGGATCGCCAGCGCTGTACGGAGGCATCAGGCGTTTCTAATGATGTGTCACTTTGGTCCGGACAGGCACATTGTACAGTAATAAATAATTCTCTGGTAGTCGCGGGATAAATGCTCCGGCGCCTTTTTTTTTTGTTAAAACATCAGAGGAGAACCCCCTCCTCTTCAATCTGTGACAATAACATGATTACAGCCACCATTTAGCATAATAGTCCTGAATAGCTGATAGCGTATTGGAGAGTTAAAATGGAAATTATCAAGTAGCTCCTCTTTGTTAAAATAATGATCACTTCACAAATAAAAGCTTTTATCCCAAATGTACCATGCAGCCGGAAAATGCAAATTTTACCCGTGATGGCTGGCGCCGCTTATTAAATATTACCGTGCCCTGCCTGTTTAAGGACCCCTTCAGTGCGCTGGCTTATGAAAGCCATGTAAATGTCATTTTGTCTCTCCTGCAGCTGATCTGGCGTGTTAGCGTTCCTACGAGGCATCATCAAAGGCCACGAGCTCGGGGATTTGTTAGGCAAATACCGACAAGTGCTAAAAATCTAACAGATTAAGTGGTTTACATTTCATTTATAGGAGGTGAACTTTGTCTAGCGGACGTGTAATATTTACTGGCGTGCAAGAAAAAGGCAGAAAGACGGGTCGCGGTGATAGGAAAAATTAAAGGGGGCTTAAATGGCGAACAAAGGGGCTTGGTTGGAAAACTGCAGAGTTTAAAAATGGGAAATATACAGAACACAATTCATGTAATTCAGCATCAGATGATCAGTTACTTAGCAATTACGCTAATGTACTAAGACTATGAAGAGGTCCCGTCCACTCTCCTGACATGGCTGTGGTAGTAACAACCGGGGAATTCTCAGCTGTGCCTCTGTTATCCCTCCCAAAAATATAGGAATCAACTGATGAAGTTTTACCATTGTCCTTGTCTATATGGGCTGTCCGTGCAATGCAATGGGGGATGTCGGTGCAATGCAATGGGGGATGTCCCTACAGTGCAATTGGGGATGTCCCTACAGTGCAATGGGGGATGTCCCTACAGTGCAATGGGAGATGTCCCTACAGTGTAATGGGCGATGTCCCTACAGTGTAATGGGGGATGTCCCTACAGTGCAATGGGGGATGTCCGTGCACTGCAATGGGAGATGTCCCTACAGTGTAATGGGGGATGTCCCTACAGTGCAATGGGGGATGTCCGTGCACTGCAATGGGAGATGTCCCTACAGTGCAATGGGGGATGTCCATACAGTGCAATGGGGGATGTCCCTGTACTGAAATGGGTGATGGCCCTGTAATGTAATGGGGGATGTCCCTACAATGTAATGGGGGATGTCCCTACAGTGCAATGGGGGATGTCCGTGCACTGCAATGGGAGATGTCCCTACAGTGTAATGGGGGATGTCCATACAGTGCAATGGGGGATGTCCCTGTACTGAAATGGGTGATGGCCCTGTAATGTAATGGGGGATGTCCCTGTACTGAAATGGGTGATGGCCCTGTAATGTAATGGGGGATTTCCCTGTACTGTAATGGGGGATGTTCCTGTACTGTAATGGGGGATGTTCCTGTACTGTAATGGGGGATATCACTGTAATGTAATGGGGGATGGCCCAGCACTGTAATGGGGGATGGCCCTGCACTGTAATGAAGGATGTCTGTGCACTGCAATGGGGGATGGCCCTGTACTGCAATGGGGGATGTGCCTGTACTGTATAATGGGGATGTCCTGTACTGCAATGGGGGATGTCCCTGCACTGTAATGGGGGATGTCCATGCACTGTAATGGGGGATGTCCCTCTATTGTAATGGGGGATGGCCATGCACTGCAATGGGGGATGTCTCTGCACTGTAATGAGGGATGTCTCTGTACTGTAATGGGTGGTGTCCCTGTACTGTAATGGGGGGTGGCCCTGCACTGTAATGGGGGGTGGCCCTGCACTGTAATGGGGGATGTCCCTGTACTGTAATGGGGGATGTCCCTGTACTGTAATGGGGGATGTGTGACACCCCAGGGGTCTGGTTGCCACAGTGATAGAGATATTACGTCTGAGAGCAGGTGGGAGGTCCTTTGGTCAGGGATCCTGTGCATGCCACACCTCCTGCCCAGTCTTGGGAGGGGAAGAACTTCCCCTATATAAACCCGGGGCTGGAGCAGGGTTAGGAGTCAAGGAGAGTAGAGACAAGAGACAGTCATAGGAAGAAACAGCTGGAGCTCAGTGGGAGCAATACTACTACGAGTCAGGGGCTGGCAGCTGCAGAGCTCGCCCTGACTGAGAAGCTTTCTTACCGGACCCGGCGTCCGAGGCTGTGGGGACTAACTCTTACCCAGCAGCAGAAGCCGACCGGCAGGGGATTTCAGGTCCTCAGGCCCAGAAACCCGAAGGCACGGTCACACGTGTGGGACCAGCACCGCCATCGTGGAGCGGAAGCCAATAGAAGGCCCCGAGTCACCGGCCATACGGGTGAGCACCACACAGTACACTCAGGGACGTGGGCTACTTATATCCGCTTCTAGCAAGGTAGCCAGAAGAGTACAGTCAGTTTGGGAGGCCTACAACTCCGCCTGGCTAGGGGAGATCCCATCTGCTCAAGGACTGACCAGGCCCCGTTCGCTAGCAAGTACTCCGGGAGGGTCTATCGTTGTTACCAGTAAAGACCCTGAATTACACCGCACCGTCTCTGAGTGGTTCATGCTACCCCCATCTTCCACGTCGGCTGCCCTGAGGCCATACCCCTCCCGTTGGGGGTCATACTATCACGCTGCACAATTCTACACCGGCCTCAGCGGTCTGCCCTGCAGCGGCAGCTCCATAGCTGCAAATCAACGGGTGGCGTAGTCGACACTCGAATAACATCTATCAAGACTGCCACACACTGAGTCTGACCCCCCTGGGCACGGACCGGGTCCCCGCCACTCGGAGACTACAACCCTCATCTGATCCAGTTCCGGGTAAGCCCCCCCGTGCGCGAGACGCTGCGCGACACAGCAGGCCCAGGGGCGCGTCAAGTTTGGCGTAGTCGGCAGGATTTCGTGCCCGCAACCACCGGGTACTGCGTGCCTGAAAAGCAAAGACTGTTCAAACTTACCAGTGGTAAGGTTTCCCGCCATCCGGCGCCATCTTCTGCCTTCTTCCCGCCATCCGCGAAGTTTTCCCGCCATCCGGCGCCATCTTCGGCCTTCTTCCCGTCATCCGTGGAGTTTTCCCGCCATTGGACGCCATCTTGAGGACGCCGCGCGGGAAGAAGAGGGGCGTGGACTTCGAAAGCGCGCGAGAACTGAAGCCCCGCCTCACGTCCGGACGTTGCGTAAGGTCCTGGAAGGAGCCCAGCAGACGCCGACGTCACCGGAGCGCGACGGAAGGTCCTCAACCCTGACGATCTACTGCGGAGCCGCGGCCTACGGAACATGATCATCGCAAGGTAGGCCACGGTCCACTAGGGGGGAGGAAGATGTCGGATACGGAGGAGAGCTTCACTGCCTCAACCCCCGCCAGCGCCACCGCTGCTGCAGTTATGCCCTTCACCATGCCCTATATCCCGGGAGCAGCTTGGCTACCCCAGT
Source organism: Phyllobates terribilis (assembly GCF_046119375.1). Classification (NCBI taxonomy): domain Eukaryota; kingdom Metazoa; phylum Chordata; class Amphibia; order Anura; family Dendrobatidae; genus Phyllobates; species Phyllobates terribilis. Next base: position 145,018,023 of record NW_027362770.1, read on the forward strand.
ACTCAGGGGAGTCACATACCCTGCATGACTTTAGAGAAAAGCTGGATAGCCTCTTCCAGGTGTACCCCCTCACAGAAGAGCAAAAAGTGAGCATCCTGGTGGCCCAACTAACCGGGGCAGCTAAAAGGGAAGTAAAATCCTGGCCACCTGGGAGGAAGACTGTCGCAGGGATACTAACCCGGCTGAAGGATACCTTTGATACCCGCACCTCAGCCGAGATTAAGCTTAGATTCTACGGGTGCAAGCAGCGAGCGCAGGAGAGTATAAGGGACTATGCACTAAACCTACAAGAGGCCCTGAGGGCCATTAAGCAGACCGACCCTGATGGAGTGGGAAACGAGGACAGGCTGTTGACTGAACAATTTATAGAGGGACTGTATTGTAATGCCCACCGAACCCAGTTGCGGGCGATGGCCTTACAGGATCCCCATCTGGGCTTTGCACAGTTCAAGGACAGAGCCATCCGGGTGCTCCGAGAACCGGCACTGGGTGGCGTTATGACCCACAGGCGCCCAGCTATTACTTACCACCAGGAGGCGGCGCCCTTGTCGGCAGGGCCTGTGGGAGCTGATGCGCAGGCTTTGGACAATGACCCGGCTCCAGACCTACACCATCAGGTCCAAGAGCTAGCTAAGAGCGTTGCTGCGCTAACCCGAACTGTGCAGTCTTTACAGGTTTCCACCCCAGGGAAGATCCAGCTGGCATCCGGACCGGAGGACATCCCGTGGCGTCGACCAAGGAGGACCCCACCGGCCAGAGGAAGACCCAGTGACCGATACAGCGAGGACGGACGACCCATCTGCCGCCGCTGCAATCAACCAGGACATATGGCAAGGTACTGTTCTTTAAACGGGCACAACCTGGGGTAGAGGGCGGCCAACCCCCAGGAAAAAGATCACCAGGCCCATCGAACTGGCGCGACAGATATGTGGGAGGACGTCCAGTCTTGCCGGTGGTACTGGATGGCATTCCCATGAGTGCCCTACTGGACACCGGGTCGCAGGTCACCACCATCCCGTACGTGCTCTTTAAGCAGTACTGGAATGACTCGGATATTACCCGCTACCCTGACGACGACTTGAGTATCATCGCCAGCAATGGCCAGCCCGTGCCACAGATCGGATTTAAAGAGGTGACCATCAAAATCGGTAGAGTCGAACTGGCAGCACAGGGACTGATCATTGTAGATATTGATAAACATGAGAGTCACCCAAAAATAACTCTAGGAACTAATGTAATTGAAAATTGTCTTGCAGAGGTGATTTTCCTTTTACAGCAGGTTGCCAAGAACGCCAGCTCCGGCGAGCAGCGGGTGCTCCAGAAAGAGATCCGGGCACTGATGCGACGGCAACAGGTGGAACTCTCCGGCGGTGAGATTGGTAGCGTAAGAATGTGTGACCCTTTTCCTATTGCCATGCCCCCAAAAAGTGAAATGATGATTTGGTGCCGGGCAGCTATTGGTCTGAGAGGTAGAGATTACCAGGCAATGGTAGAACCAGTTTACTCAGACAGTAGGCCCACCATCTTGACAGCACGGGGGGTGGTTAATGTACGCCATGGGAGGGTGCCCGTTCGCATAATCAATATCGGGAAGAGGGAAGTGTACCTGCCCCGGTATGCCACGCTAGCCAAATTATATACCATTAACCAAAATTCTATACAATCTGTGGAACCCTTGCCTCCATCTCACCCGGAGGAAGGTAACGGCTCTAAGAAAAACATGGAGGACTGGTGTCAGCAACTACATCTGGGTACTGACTCCACTCCCTCACACCAGAAACAAGGAGTCTATCGGGTGGTTCAGGAGTACGAGAGAGTGTTCAGTAAACACCCGTTAGACTTCGGGCGAGTCAAGGGGGTAGAACACCACATCCCCACGGGAGACCATCCTCCTATGAAAGAGAGGTATCGACCCGTACCCCCTGCCCACTACCAACACGCCAAGGGGATGCTTAGAGACATGAAGGAGGCTGGGGTGATCAGGGATAGCTGTAGCCCCTGGGCAGCTCCACTAGTCTTAGTCAGAAAAAAAAACAACACCATGAGGATGTGTGTAGATTACCGGAAAATCAACCGTATCACACACAAGGATGCGTACCCCTTACCAAGGATAGAGGAGTCATTGGCTGCTTTAAGATCTGCTAACTTCTTCTCTACCTTGGATCTCACTAGCGGGTACTGGCAGGTTCCTGTAGCAGAGGCGGACCGGGAGAAGACCGCATTCACCACCCCGATGGGACTTAGCGAGTTCATCTGCATGCCGTTCGGACTCTGCAACGCACCAGGAACCTTCCAACGACTAATGGAGTGTTGTCTGGGCCACAGAAACTTCGAGACGGTCTTGTACCTGGACGATGTCATCGTATATTCCAAGACGTATGAGGACCACCTGAAACACCTGGAGGAAGTGTTCGAAGCTCTGGCGAGTTACGGCCTAAAGGTGAAACCCTTCAAGTGTCACCTCCTGAAACCAAAGGTGCAGTACCTGGGACACGTGGTGAGCGCTGACGGAGTGGCTCCCGACCCTGATAAGATCACCGCAATTAAGGAATGGCCAAGCCCCTCCAGCGTAAAAGAAGTGCGGCAGTTCCTCGGGTTGGTAGGCTACTACCGAAGGTTTATTCCCGGTTTCACCAAAAAGGCAGCACCTATGCAGGACCTCCTGATAGGCCAGTCCCGGAAGGCCAAGAACCAGAAGCCGCCCTTCAAATGGGAGGAGTTGGAAGAAGAGTCCTTCCGCCAGCTGAAGATGGCCCTCACGGGGGACGAAATCCTGGCGTACCCGGATTATAGCCAGCCCTTTATCCTCTACACCGACGCCAGTAACATCGGGCTAGGAGCCGTACTGTCCCAGATCCAGCAGGGGAAGGAACGAGTAATCGCCTACGCCAGCCGAAAACTGCGACCCACCGAAAGGAACCCCGAGAATTACAGCTCATTTAAGCTAGAGTTCCTGGCCGTAGTATGGGCAGTCACCGAGCGCTTTAAGCATTACCTCGCTTCTTCCCGGTTCACCGTGTACACGGATAACAACCCGTTGACACACCTGGACACGGCAAGACTCGGTGCCCTGGAGCAGAGGTGGATGGCCCGTCTGTCCAACTACGAGTTCACAATCAAATACCGGGCCGGACGCTCCAATACCAACGCGGATGCCCTGTCCAGGATGCCCAACCTGCCGGACGAAGGAGAAGATCCGGAGGGACTGGAAGAAGTTGAACTCCCTGCGTTCCACCGTCATGGGACTATCCAGTATTCCCACCGGGTAAGGAGTAAGCAGGCTGCTACGTTGAACCCCTTACCTCACTACAACTGGGCGGAAACGCAAGACAGCGACCCTGCCGTCCGACTGGTGAAGGAGATGCTGACTCGCCCGGAGGCTTGCCTTGAACCAGACGCTCCGGAGGAAGCCAAACAACTATGGGCAGAGAAGAGTCGACTGTTCCTTTACAAGGGGAAGTTGTGCCGCAGAATGGTTAACTCCCGGACGCATGAACTACTCTGGCAAGTAGTGGTGCCACGAAGAGACGCAGCCATGGTGATGGAGGCATACCACGACGGAGCTGGACACTTCGGGTGGAAGAAGCTGGAGTTCCTGCTGCGCGAGCGATTCCACTGGGTAGGCATGAGGGGAACCATTGAGAAGTGGTGCAGAGACTGTGGCCCGTGCAACCTGAGAAGGAAGGACCGTGCCAGCCAGAAGACTCCCCTGCAGTCCATCGTCACCCGGCAACCGTTGGAACTGGTAGCCTTGGATCATGTAAAACTGACCCCAAGCAGAAGTGGCTACGTCTACGCGTTAACCATCGTGGATCATTACTCCCGGTTCTTGGTTGTCGTCCCCGTCAAGGACTTAACGGCTCAAACAGCAGCTAGAGCCTTCCAGCAGCACTTTTGCCGTCCACACGGGTACCCGGACCAAGTGCTGACGGACCAGGGACCTGCCTTTGAAGCGGAGGTCTTCCAGGAATTCTGCAATCTGTATGGCTGCCGGAAGATAAGGACGACACCCTACCATCCGCAAACTAATGGACTTTGTGAGAAAATGAACCAGGTGGTAATGGATCTTTTAAAAACGTTGCCCCTGGAAGAACGCAGTCTGTGGCCTGAGAAGTTGCCCGATCTGGTGGACCTATACAACCACATCCCGGTAGGTTCCACCAACTGTACCCCGGCTTACCTAATGAGGGCAAGACCTGGTAAGTTACCTGTTGACCTGGAAATGGGAGTCCTGACACCCGAGGACACTTCACCAGAAACAGACTGGGACACGGAGAGGCAGCAGCAGTACCGGAGAGTACAGGAGAGCGTGGAGCGAAGTCTCTGTCAGGCTAGGGAAAGACAAGAGAAAACTTACAACCAGTATGCTCCCGCTGTTCCCCTGGTACCCGGAGAGCAGGTCTTGAAGAGGAAGAGACGGCTCCACAAGTTGGACGACCAGTGGGAAAAGGACCCGTACACCGTACTGCCCTCAAGCCATGAGAACCCGAAGGTTTGTACCATCAGTAAAGACGGAGGGGAAACCACAGCTATTGTATCCCGGGACCACCTGAAGAAGTGTCCCGAACAACTGAGGAACCCTGAAGACGAACAAGAAGACCATCGACCCGTAGAGGAAAGGGAAGATATGGTTAGTACTGTGCTCGGGGACTTCCCTCGGTCTTGGACTCAAGTCAATGGTGCAGTTGTGGTACCCATACTCACCTTCCTCCAACCAGCATCCCAAGCACCTACGGAGCAACAGGTAGAGCTGGAAGAACAGCCGGTCCAGGAGGCAGAAGACCCCACACCCGCAGACCAGGAGGGTCAACCCTCTGCTTGCAGTGAGCCTGCCATATCCCTAGTGAGCCAAAGAGCCGGTAGACAGCTGCCCAGTTTACCCTTGACAGCTCCTACACCCTGTAGTTCAGGGCTAGGCAGTCAGCTCCGTAGGTCCACTAGGGCCACTAGAGGCCAGTTTCCCGCACGGTGGAGGATTTGAAGTGTATAAATTGTTTTATTTATGTTTACCTGTGTATTGTTGCTTGTGTATAATTTTGTGTTTCTAGTTATTTGTAGGAGTCCTTGGTGGATTTACCGGGAATCCTTGTACATAGTTGGAGCGTAACCCAGGACGGACTAAAGACTGTTAAGGACTCGGGGTAGGACAAACCCCTACCTGGTTACGTCTCCCTGTTTTGGTGAAATGGACACCTTGCTTTTCTTCAAAGACTGCACCCGGTTGCGGACACGCCGTAACCATCTTATGTGTTTTTCTTATTGTATTGTTATTGTTATACCTTGTTATGTTTTTCTCAAAATATGTTTAGTCCCGGAGTACTAAATTTCACTAGGGGGGAATGTGACACCCCAGGGGTCTGGTTGCCACAGTGATAGAGATATTACGTCTGAGAGCAGGTGGGAGGTCCTTTGGTCAGGGATCCTGTGCATGCCACACCTCCTGCCCAGTCTTGGGAGGGGAAGAACTTCCCCTATATAAACCCGGGGCTGGAGCAGGGTTAGGAGTCAAGGAGAGTAGAGACAAGAGACAGTCATAGGAAGAAACAGCTGGAGCTCAGTGGGAGCAATACTACTACGAGTCAGGGGCTGGCAGCTGCAGAGCTCGCCCTGACTGAGAAGCTTTCTTACCGGACCCGGCGTCCGAGGCTGTGGGGACTAACTCTTACCCAGCAGCAGAAGCTGACCGGCAGGGGATTTCAGGTCCTCAGGCCCAGAAACCCGAAGGCACGGTCACACGTGTGGGACCAGCACCGCCATCGTGGAGCGGAAGCCAATAGAAGGCCCTGAGTCACCGGCCATACGGGTGAGCACCACACGGTACACTCAGGGACGTGGGCTACTTATATCCGCTTCTAGCAAGGTAGCCAGAAGAGTACAGTCAGTTTGGGAGGCCTACAACTCCGCCTGGCCAGGGGAGATCCCATCTGCTCAAGGACTGACCAGGCCCCGTTCGCTAGCAAGTACTCCGGGAGGGTCTATCGTTGTTACCAGTAAAGACCCTGAATTACACCGCACCGTCTCTGAGTGGTTCCTGCTACCCCCATCTTCCACGTCGGCTGCCCTGAGGCCATACCCCTCCCGTTGGGGGTTATACTATCACGCTGCACAATTCTACACCGGCCTCAGCGGTCTGCCCTGCAGCGGCAGCTCCATAGCTGCAAATCAACGGGTGGCGTAGTCGACACTCGAATAACATCTATCAAGATTGCCACACACTGAGTCTGACCCCCCTGGGCACGGACCGGGTCCCCGCCACTCGGAGACTACAACCCTCATCTGATCCGGTTCCGGGTAAGCCCCCCCGTGCGCGAGACGCTGCGCGACACAGCAGGCCCAGGGGCGCGTCAGATGTCCCTGTACTGTATTGGGGGGTGGCCCTGCACTGTAATGGGGGATGTCCCTGTACTGTAATGGGGGGTGGCCCTGCACTGTAATGGGGATGTCTGGTATTGACTAATCATTGCTACAGTGCCAGGCTGTATAGGGACAAACAATGTCGGCAAGGTGAATGGTGACACAATCTATGTGTCTATCTATCTATCCATCATCTATCTATCTATCTATCTATCTATCTATCTATCTATCTATCCATCATCTATCTATCTATCATCTATCCATCATCTATCTATCATCTATCTATCATCTATCTATCTATTACCTGTCATCTATCTATTATCTATTTATCTATTATCTATCATCTATCTATCTATCTATCTATTATCTATTTATCTATCATCTATCTGTCATCTATCTATTATCTATTTATCCATTATCTATCTATCTAATATCTAAAGCATCATTAGGATTTGATAAGTATCAGATTATCAGATATTCAGGATGATCAAAAATATAAAATAAAAATAAAATATTACCATAAGATACATATATTTGTTTTCCAATAAATTATTTCTCCTACAAAAATAAAAAAAACATCAGACCAACAAACTTTACTTTTTATGTGTGACATGCAGTTCTTTTTACGGTTATATTTTCAGACAACTCCATAAAACCACCTCCACCTCGTACTTGTGAAGGACGCAGTTATTGCCATCAGATTATGTATTCCGCCGCTGATTCTCGGCACAGATAAAAAATTTAAAACATCGCTATCAAGATCAGAATCACAAATAGAGGAACTTCCTGTGCAGTGCCATGTGTAATTGGATGTACCGCGTCCGATGATTGGTACCGCCAAGTCTGCTGCATGAGGTTATTTAATATAGTAAAATTATATAAATCTTACAATTGATAGCTCAAAATTTCTGATAATATGGCACCTGTTTTTGGCACACACATCTCTTATCTATCAAACTACAAGGAATCAGGTGTCACATGCAGGGGTGTACACTGAGCAGAAGGGGCCTGAATTCCAGGTGCCAACTCTTTTTCATCACACCCCTCCATACCAGGACAGCACGGTGCATAGTTGCCAAAATTTAAAGGGAATCTGTCAGCAGGGTTTTGGTTGTAATCTGAGAGCAGCGTGATGTAGCCTGATTCCGGGGATGTGTCACTTGCTCAGCAGTTTGCTGTACCTTCATTACAATCAGTGTTTTATCAGCAAGAGATTATCACTGCAGGACTAGGTGTCATGTGCAAACCAGTCAGGCTAATCTGTGTCCACTGACTGGCTTTTAGTAACCACACCCCCACCACTGACAGGCAGCTTTCAGCCAATGTTAAGGAAGCTGCCAGTCAGTGGTGTGGGCGGGGTTATACACAGCTCAGCATTCATAGTGTGACACCCCAGGGGTCTGGTTGCCACAGTGATAGAGATATTACGTCTGAGAGCAGGTGGGAGGTCTCTTGGTCAGGGATCCTATGCATGCCACACCTCCTGCCCAGTCCTGGGAGGGGAAGGACTTCCCCTATATAAACCTAGGGCTGAGGCAGGGTTAGTGAGTAGAGAAGAAGTAGAGACAGAGAAAAGAAGCAAAGATAGGAACAGAACATCAGGAGCTCTGTGGGAGCAGTGTTACAAGGAGTCAGGGGCTGGCAGCTGCAGAGCTCGCCCTGACTGAGAAGATTTCTTACCGGACCCGGAGTCCGAGGCTGTGGGGACTAACTCCTACCCAGCAGCAGAATCCGTCAGGCAGGGGATTCCAGGTCCTCTGGCCAAGAAACCCGAAGGTACGGTCACACGCATGGGACCAGCACCGCCGTCGTGGAGCGGAAGCTACTAGAAGGCCCCGAGTCACCGGCCATACGGGTGAGCACCACACGGTACACTCAGGGACGTGGGCTACTTATATCCGCTTCTAGCAAGGTAGCCAGAAGAGTACAGTCAGTTTGGGAGGCCTACAACTCCGCCTGGCCAGGGGAGATCCCATCTGCTCAAGGACTGACCAGGCCCCAATCGCTAGCCAGTACTCCGGGAGGGTCTATCTTTGTCACCAGTAAAGACCCTGAACTACACCGTACTGTCTCCGAGTGGTTCCTGCTACCCCCATCATCCACGTCGGCTGCCCTGAGGCCATACCCCTCCCGTTGGGGGTTATACTATCACGCTGCACAATCCTACCACCGGCCTCAGTGGTCTGCCCTGCAGCAGCAGCTCCTTAGCTGTACTCAACGGGTGGCGTAGTCGTCCAACATCTACCGCTGATACATCGCCGCTCAGTTTGACTCCCTGGGCACGGACCGGGTCACCGCCACGAGACTACAACCCTCAACAGATCCGGCTCCGGGTAAGCTCCCGCGTGCGCAACGCAGCGCGACACAGGCCCAGGGGCGCGTCAATAGCACCGCTACATCTACAGCAGAGAAAACAGGGATTTTATTAAAACTCCATCAAGCAGCTCAGTAAGTGACACACTGGAATCAGGGTCTCTGCCCCTACATTTTGCAGCTCTCAGATTCCAAAGAAAAAACCTGGTGACGAATTCCCTTTCAGCTAGCTCTTACCCCTCACAACCCCCAGTCCAGCACTTTTGGGTGGTGTTTACATACACCAACCATTCTTTCAGTCCAGGTGTCCGCCGTGGCAATCTATGACAGTTGGAAACTTTACATTGTGCAGAACTTTTTGACCCCCTAACCCATTCCTTGTAGGAAAAAATGTTGCCAAAATCATCCACCTGTTTTCTTCTCTCACCCCTTATTGGCAGGTCGGTTATTCTCCTGCTTCTTGTGATGTCTCGTTGACAGAGCAGTTCCTTCCCTTCTGCTCCGCTCTGTCGACAGGGCTTCACTAACGACATCATGTAGATTGACAAGCCGGCGTTAGGCTGAGCCGATTAACATGACGTCATCAGTGATGTCCCATCAACGGAGCAGAGCAAAAGAGAAGGTGCTGCTCTGTTGATGTAATGTCACAGGAAGCTATAAAATCACCGGCAGGAGTGGTCCATAACCGCTCGGAGCCAGGAGAGATCGTTGTAGGGCAGCACAGACAGGTAGTCAGCAATTACTTGGCAGTAAGTCCTTAGAACCATATGAACTATATACTGTAATACTGTGTTATCTACTATATAATTGTCTTATCCCGTCTGTCTGTCTGTCTGTCTGTCTGTCCTGGAAATCCCGGGTCGCTGATTGGTCCGGCCGCGGCCAATCAGCGATGCGGCATTTCTGAAAAACATGGCGGCCGTTAGCGGCTCATGTGCGGCACGGAGGTCAGCGGCGATGCAGCCGGGAGATGCAGCCGTCTGCTCGCAGCATAAGTCCCCCGACCGCAGGCGCAGCTGACCTACATGCGGCTATCGTCGGGAGATCAGCGGCTACGGCCGCTTATATCCCGAGGACAAGTGTGACGCCCCTCCCCTCCTCTCCTCTCCCCTCCCCTCTCCTCTCCTCCCGTCCCTCCCCTCTCCTCCCGTCCCCCCCCCCGCTCGATCAGGACCTCGGCACCCGGCGTCATACTTACCCCTCCTCTCCCCTCCCCTCTCCTCTCCTCCCGTCCCTCCCCTCTCCTCCCGTCCCTCCCCCCCGCTCGATCAGGACCCCGGCACCCGGCGTCATACTTACCCCTCCCCTCCCCTCCTCTCCCCTCCCGTCCCGTCCCTCCCCCCGCTCGATCAGGACCTCGGCACCCGGCGTCATACTTACCCCTCCCCTCCTCTCCCCTCCCCTCTCCTCTCCTCCCGTCCCTCCCCCCGCTCGATCAGGACCCCGGCACCAGCGTCATACTTACCCCTCCCCGTGCCTCCGCAGCAGCTCCTGTGTCTTCCGCTGTTGCTCTGTGACGTCTCAGGTCAGAGGGCACGGTGACGTCTTTACACCGCGCTCTCTCCTGACCAGTCACAGCGCACAGCGTCAACATGCCGGCTACGCTGGAGTCCAGAGAAGCAGCTGAGAAGGGAGGTGAGTATTGGATTTTTTTTTTTGTATGGAGCCATAGGGGACCTGCATGGAGCACTATGGGGGGATGGATATACAGGGGATATGACTTCCTGCATGGGGCATTATATGGGGGGGAGAGGTGACATCCTACATGGGGCATTATATGGAGGGGAGAGGTGACATCCTACATGGGGCATTATATGGGGGAGAGGTGACATCCTACATGGGGCATTATATGGGGGAGAGGTGACATCCTACATGGGGCATTATATGGAGGGGAGAGGTGACATCCTACATGGGGCATTATATGGGGGGAGAGCTCACATCCTGCATGGGGCATTATATGGGGGGAGAGGTCACATCCTACATGGGGCATTATATGGGGGGAGAGGTCACATCCTACATGGGGCATTATATGGGGGGAGAGGTCACATCTTGCATGGGGCATTATATGGGGGGAGAGGTGACATCCTGCATGGGGCATTATATGGGGGGGAGAGGTGACATCCTACATGGGGTATTATATGAGGGAGAGGTGACATCCTGCATGGGGCATTATATGGGGGGAGAGGTCACATCCTACATGGGGAATTATATGGGGGAGAGGTGACATCCTGCATGGGACATTATATGCGGGGGATGTGACATCCTGCATGGGGAATTATATGGGGGGGAGAGGTGACATCCTACATGGGGCATTATATGAGGGAGAGGTCACATCCTACACGGGGAATTATATGGGGGAGAGGTGACATCCTGCATGGGGCATTATATGCGGGGGATGTAACTTCCTGCATGGGGTATTATATGCGGGGGATGTGACTTCCTGCATGGGGCATTATATGTGGGGGATGTGACATCCTGCATGGGGTATTATATACGGGGGATGTGACTTCCTGCATGGGGCATTATAAAGGAGGGTCGGGAGACATACAGTGCCTACAAGTAGTATTCAACCCCCTGCAGATTTAGCTGGTTTGATAAGATGCAAATAAGTTAGAGCCTTCAAACTGCAAACGAGAGTAGGTTTTATGAACAGAAGCATAAATCTTACAAACCAAAAGTTATGTTGCTCAGTTGAATTTTATTAAATTTTAAACATAAAAGTGTGGGTCAATTATTATTCAACCCCTATGTTTAATATTTTGTGGAATAACCCTTGTTTGCAATTACAGCTAATAATCGTCTTTTATAAGACCTGATCAGGCCGGCACAGGTCTGTGGAGTTATCTTGGCCCACTCCTCCATGCAGATCTTCTCCAAGTTATCTAGGTTCTTTGGGTGTCTCATGTGTACTTTATTCTTGAGCTCCTTCCACAAGTTTTCAATTGGGTTAAGGTCAGGAGACTGACTAGGCCACTCCAACACCTTGACTTTTTCCCTCTTGAACCAGGCCTTGGTTTTCTTGGCTGTGTGCTTTGGGTCGTTGTCTTGTTGGAAGATGAAATTACGACCCATCTTAAGATCCTTGATGGAGGAGCGGAGGTTCTTGGCCAAAATCTCCAGGTAGGCCGTGCTATCCATCTTCCCATGGATGCGGACCAGATGGCCAGGCCCCTTGGCAGAGAAACAGCCCCACAGCATGATGCTGCCACCACCATGCTTGACTGTAGGGATGGTATTCTTGGGGTCGTATGCAGTGCCATCCAGTCTCCAAACGTCACGTGTGTGGTTGGCACCAAAGATCTCGATCTTGGTCTCATCAGACCATAGAACCTTGAACCAGTCTGTCTCAGAGTCCTCCAAGTGATCATGAGCAAACTGTAGACGAGCCTTGACATGACGCTTTGAAAGTAAAGATACCTTACGGGCTCGTCTGGAACGGAGACCATTGCGGTGGAGTACGTTACTTATGGTATTGACTGAAACCAATGTCTCCACTGCCATGAGATCTTCCCGGAGCTCCTTCCTTGTTGTCCTTGGGTTAGCCTTGACTCTTCGGACAAGCCTGGCCTCGGCACGGGAGGACACTTTCAAAGGCTGTCCTGGCCGTGGAAGGCTAACAGTAGTTCCATAAGCCTTCCACTTACGGATGATGCTCCCAACAGTGGAGACAGGTAGGCCCAACTCCTTGGAAAGGGTTTTGTACCCCTTGCCAGCCTTGTGACCCTCCACGATCTTGTCTCTGATGGCCTTGGAATGCTCCTTTGTCTTTCCCATGTTGACCATGTCTGAGTGCTGTTCACAAGCTTGGGGAGGGTCTTAAATAGTCTGGCAAAAGAGATCTTTAATCCACACATGTGAAGCTCATTATTCTTGGTGCCTGAACTACTTCTTAATACTTTAGGGGGACCAAACAGAATTCTTGTGGTTTGAGGGGTTGAATAATAAATGACACTCTGAATTAACTTTTAACGTTTTAAAAAAAAAAAAAAAAAAATTTGCTGCAGTGCATTTCCCACTTCCAGGCTGATCTACAGTACAAATGTCACAATGCCAAGTTAATTCCGCATGTGTCAACCAGCTAAATCTGCAGGGGGTTGAATACTACTTGTAGGCACTGTATGCTAGAATACCCGATGCGTTAGAATAGGGCCACCATCTAGTTGTAGTATAAAGGACAAGTGATCAAATGATCACAAAGGTTCAAGTCCTCTAGGAAGACTAAAAAATAATGGAAAGATATTTTTCAAACATATTAGTCTCCAATGATAAAGACAAATCATCTAAAAAAAGGGACAAATAAAAAAAAAATGTATATAAAAAAAAAAAGAATAAAAAGCCAGCCGTGCGCACACCTGTTGATGGTAACACGGGGCAGCAACGTCTGGCACTCAGGGCACCGTGGCATCTGATTAGTAGCCGGAGACGCATCGTACACTGAGCGGAAGATTTAAAACTGTCTAAACGGCTGACGGCTAAATATAGAAGGAAGGATCCTGTCTGTTTCCTTGTTTGTTACATGATTGCTCGAACATTACCGGCAGCGAAGGCAGCGACTCGTAGCAAAGGTTTTCATTCCTCATTCATTAAATGAGACTTTCTGCCAAAAAGTTGTCAACTTTGAAGCTAATTCATCGATCATATTTGGAAATCGCATAACTAGCAATTCCATAGAAGTGGGAACAATCATCTAATACTCGTGTTTATTTCAAATTTTTGGGTAAAACAGTTTGCGCCCAAAAATTCTGGCAAAAAAATGAATTGAAATGTCACAAAATCTTTCCGCAACATTTTTGGAATTTTGACAGCAGCTCCTGCAAATTTTTAAAAAGCGGGTAGAGCTTAGAGACGAGGGGGCGTTGTGGGGTGCGGCCAGCAAATTTATCATAATTTATGACATAAGATGTCTCTGACTCGAGTACTCGTCTTACGCTGGTGCAAGGAGCCACGAAATTCATGAATTAGTGACTCTGGCGAACGAGAGTGGCATACAAAATACCGTCACGTTGAATGGGAGCCGGAGGATATGAACCATAACATTGGGGCTGTTTTATTTTGAAATGTTGTGTGACTGCGGGATCAGACTACACAATTGATTGTAGTCTGTAACCATGGAGACAGTATATTTTTCAATTCCATTCATCGCGATGACATCTGTTCACAATTATCTGTTCTATCACTCTACTGAAAGAGGAACTGGTTGGATTCTTACCTCTCCAATCTTTTTCTCACAATGTTACACACTTTCCCATTTATCCCGAGCTTCACTCCCTTCCCCTGAGTCCGCTGCCCTCTGTTGTGCTCCACGTCGGGTTTTGCAGATGGATCAATGACATGATCTAAGGCCCATTAACAACATACACCTGTGTCTTCGGATTGAGTTTCTAGACCTCTATCTTTGGTGTGCTTAACCTTCTGTGTATTCTGTGCTTTACTTGCTTTCATCCCTTCTGGGTTCCACTTAATTCGTCCAACTGCTCTTGAGATTCCAAAGTTACCAAGTCCTCGTTGCCCAGATGTCTTTCAGCTTGCTGCATCAATGCCTGGGTCCCGTGTGCCCACCCAGACCTGGGGTTTAGTGGATCCACCTCACTTGGTGAGCCTTGACACACACCCTTCCTCTCCACAAAAATGTGACACCAGATATTCCTACATGAATATCTGACGCAGTAAGATAGCTTTTATTTCTATGGATAGATTATGCAAATTTAGACAAATCTCTAGGTTTAACTATAAGAACATTGGAGAAAGAACAGCACTTTAACGTGTCACAAACGGCATTGGGGACAGGGAAGGTTGGCTATTGAAGGACTGTCAATCAAAATTCCTGATGTAGGAGAAAGATCAATAGTAAACTGGACAAAACTACAAAACTAAAAAGCAAAAACACACAAACAAACTATCAAAAACTCTTAAAGGGAATCTGTCAGTAGGATCAACCCTCCTAAGCCATCTATATGAGCATGTAGGTCATGGAAATCTGAATAAAATGACACCTTGATATCAGTGATCCGATGTCTTATTCCAGAGAAAGCCATGTTTTTCTTAATATGTAAATCAACTGTTAAGATCTCTGGGTGTGACATAGATCTCCCTGAGAATCTGCCTCCAGAGATTATTTTAAATGAAAGGGGGTGTTATATTAGTTCTCTTCTCTATACAAGACAATCACGGAATTAATATCAACTCTCTCTATTACCTTAGACCACTCAGGAAGTCCAAAGCAACCCCCTTTTACACCCACTAGTAGGGAATCAATATAACCTTCTTCTTTGACCCTAGACCAGAAGGAAATTAATATTAACTCCCTCTTTCACCCTAGACTACCAGAGAATATAAATCAACCCTCTTTTTACACAAAGGAATCATATAGTAACCTCATCTTTTACTCTAGAGCACCAGAGAAGGAGCATTAACTTAGACCACCAAGAACATCAAATATTAAACCCCTCTTCTACCTTAGAACACCAAGAAAGATTGCACTAGACCACCAAGGAACAAAATACAATTTCTACCGTAGAACACTTAGGAAGGGAATTAAATACTAACTTCCTATTCTAGCTTGGCTTACCATGAAAAAGGGCATTACCCCAAACCACCAAGGAGTCAAAAATTGAGCTATCCACTTATCTAGACCATTAAAGATTGTGGCACTGTCCCCTCCACTACGTTAGATCACCAGGGAAGTCCATATTTATGTATCTGAGCAAAAAAATTTGGTCTGCCTTAGTCCAGCATCCATTCTGATCCTGGTGAGGGCAGTCATCACTTCTCCACCTGGCATCTTCGGACCAGCATCCTGGGCAGCTGTTGTTCTTACTAGGTACTGCGATAATATGAAGTCATGTGAGGCCTAGTAATTACGGCTCATGTTGTGGGTCGTGCAGTGATGTCACCGCATCGTGGGACCTAGTAAGCATGAGAGGATCCGGGCAGAAGGATGCGAGGGGCAGAAGTGAAGACTGTCCTACTGTAGCTGCCACAGAGGACCAGACTGGATGCTGGAGCAGTGGGAATCTTTTTGTTCAACTTTGCTATCTACAGTATCTATCTATCCATTGACCCATCCATCCATCTATGCCTCCATCCATTGAGCCATCCATCCATCTATGCCTCCATCCATCAATCCATCGAGCCATCCATCTATGCCTCCATCCATCCATTGAGCCATCCATCCATCTAAGCCTCCATCCATCCATTAAGCCATCCATCCATCTATGCCTCCATCCATCCATCTATCCTTCGAGCCATCCATCTATGCCTCCATCCATCCATCAAGCCATTCATCCATCTATGCCTCCATCCATCCATCCATCCATCCATCCATCCATCCATCCATCCTTCGAGTCATCCATCTATGCATCCATCCCACCATTCATCTATGCCTCCAACCATCCAGCTATCCATCCATTCTTCTATGCCTCCATCCATCCATCCATCTATTGTCTAATACTGTCATGTGAGGATAAAAAAAGCTGAAATAAAACCTGACAAATTATTTAAAAAAAAATTAAAAAATATTCCATGTTTCTAAGATAATTCCTAAAACATATCCACCAAAGAATGGTGGAGTAAGCCTTTTAACCATTTTAGAAGGAGGCGCTAGGAAGATGAGCAGCTGATTGCCATAGCTTCAAAGCGCAGCTATAGATGCAAGATATTGACCGTTTCTTACAAAAATAGACAGGGGCCCAGCTCGGAAATGTACAGCCCTCCTGGAAAGTGCTGTGTGTGTTAATCTTGGCCTCAGTCTTGTCTTTCACAGGCATTGATTCTGAGCTCCGGATTATCCAGATGGTCATATAAGATTCCTTGTGATAGGATTAACCCGCTCTCCAATCCATCTGGTACCCTTGTCGCAAACTACAGGGGGCCTCCGTAATGATACGGTCATATGCCGAATGTTTAAACCAACAGTCCTGTCATTAATTCAAGCTTATGGAAATGATGGGAATATTTTAATTTGCACTATAATGACAAGGATCATTATATATCTTATTACGTACGCACACCATGGCATTATATATTAGGAAATACCAAATGTCCTATATAATATGACTGATTATGTTCGCAGCTTTTCATCTATTTTACTTAATTACCATCCAAGTCGAAACCTCCAATTCAGCTTACTCGTAAAATAAATTTGTGCAAAACAAGCTTAAAGGGCTTTTGCAAGATTTTAAATATAAATATATATATATATATATATATATATATATATATATGGGTCCGTCGTGCTAATAGTTCTGAATCTGACGGAACTGTGCAAATTTTTCAGAAACTATTCCAGCGAATTTGGGCAAATTTGCAAAAATCAGAGTTTACATAAAACTTGCCTAAAAGAGGGTTCCCAACAAATTTTGGGCAGTCCTGAAGGTGGGACTTAAATAGTCCTATGTTACTAACCCAAAAGGGATTTTGTGAGATTTTTACAAAGGGTCTGCCCTGTTTAGCATGGAGACAAGACATAGTTGCCAACAGTTCCAAATTTGTTCTGAATCTTTCTAAATAACTGGACATGTCCTGGTTTGAAAAGGACTGGGTTTACACAAATCCTTCCCCAAATGGGTGTTCTACTCAATTTTGGGGTGGTCCTCAACATCCTTCTCTTATCTATCCAGACGTTGGTAAGTATATGCATCAATCACTGCTTAGAGGACTAAGGAAAGTCTTCTTTCATGAATACAGAGGACTCATAATCATGACTCTTTTGCAATCTTTGCTATTGCCATACAGCATGTTATTTTTGTGCCAACTGGGCAAACAGGAGAGCAGATCTGTCCCTACATCACATTAGAGGGCTAATTAGTGGGCTATGTCTTGTAGCATAGCCTTGATTAACAAAGCTGATGGTTCAAGGAGCAAAAATGAGCAAAATCCCATTTTGCCAAATTTTTATGCTCCTTGTACTTGCTAGACTACCTAAATAGAAATTTGTTAAAGGGAATCTTTTTCTATGTAATCTGAGAGCAGCATGATGTAGGTTCTGAGACTCTGATTCTGGCAATGTATCACTTTCTGGGCTACATGTGGTCAGTATGATACAATCACTGATTTCTCTGCTTCAGATTTAGCAGTGCTTAGAATGCTGAGCACTTTATAACTCCGCCCACACCACTGATTGGCAGATTTCTGTATACATTGATAGAAATCTGCGAATCAGTGGTGTGGGCGGAGTTACACAGAGCAGTAGACTAGAAGTCCTGTAGTGATAATCTCCTTCTGATAAAACACTGATTTTATTGAAACAGTAATACACAGCTAGTAAGTGATACATCACTGGAATCAGGGTATCTGCCCCAACATCATCCTGCTCTCAGATTACATATGAAAAAACCTGCTGACACATTTCCTTTAATGAATGACTTTAGCACAAAATTCTTATTCTTTACTTTCAAGATGTCATGGCATTTTATTCCCTCTTTTATGGCCTCGAAATAAAAACACGTCACATAAATAAATGACCCAGCATGCTCACAAACAGTTGGCAGATAACCTCGATGGGACTTTGAGCAGTCATCTGTCATCCGCAAACACATCTCTGGTGCCAAACTACGGCAGCTGCCCACATGTTCGGATCACTCAGTTGTGCCAGCATTGTTCCCGATGGGTTCAGGTGCTTCTTGATATCATCCACATTACCTTGAATTCTAATTTTACAAATGCACTAAGTAAAACATGCAAATGAACATAATATACCAAAAATATCAATACGACAATCTGCATTTTGGATTTGAAAAATTACAACAAAAAAACCCCTCTCAAACACCCCAGCGAGGATCTTATAAAACAATGGATATATCTAGGACCCATCTCTGCAGAGAAGCTTTCGCACAAAGTAGACATATGGTATACATTTACGAGGACAGTCTGTATACTAATGTTTCCGGGCGCACTTACACGTAGGACGTGTATGACAAAGACTGATGTAGAAATGGTCTCAGTTTAGTTTCTGGGTGGATCCAGAACTCGATTCCAACTTATACACAGACCCCAAGAGACTCCAGGCTGGAGTCCAAAAAATGTTTTTCACCATTCTGTTTTTCCATTATCCTATGTTTCCAGTGGAGTCGAGGCCCTGTGGGCTTATGTAAAGATAGGTCTGTTGTAATGCAGACGCCGAGCACACAGCAATAATATCATCTGCTAAAATCTCCGACGACAAAGAAAAAAAATTACAGGAAACAAAAAAATATCTCAGATCCTAGGACGTAATGGAAGAAATGATTTTGAGGGCCAAAATAATATTTATGGGTGTATACTGAAATCAATCAAGAAGGAGCAAAGTAGATTGATCATAAGCTCATCCATAGTAAACTAACTAACTTATTGTCACGGGTGTGTCAGATGTAACAGACAGTCGCTCTGCATCTGGCTGCACAACGTCACTGTGTTTTGCATTGCAGACGCCTTCTTAATCCTTCTGACTTTTGGACCCATCGGCAACCTCCCTCCTGCTCTGATTGACACACCCTGGTCTGGGTGTTTATAAACTCTCAGTCTGCTTCAGGGAGTAGCCGGTGATATTCTCATTTTCCCTTGTGAAGGCTTGGAGCTATAGCAGTCAGCTAGCTTCCTCTCTGGTACCATTGGAGGACATTTGGTGTTTTCCCTCTGGTATCTGCTCAAGCTAAGTTTTCCCCCCTTTGTTTGTCTCCCTTGTTATCATTACTTTATAGTGGGGACTGACCAGTGCTCACCCCCCTTCCCTATCTAAGGCCTAGCTCTAGGGATATGCAGGGCTTAGGTTTCCTGCTCGGCGATTGGTGTGGAACCAATGTAGGGATGGTAGGGTAGGCAGGGTGATATTAGATCTGCCTAGGGGTCTCCACTCCCCATTTCCCTAGTGTCTGGGCTTCCTTCCCCTCATCCCTTCGTGTTGCACTTAGTCTTTCCCACACTTGTGCGTGACACTTATCCCATCCCCAAAAAGAAGTGAACCCAATTCTGAACATCCATGAAGCACTGGATTATCCTAACCATCATTGACACTAAGAATCTCATGTAGAGTAACACCAACGTGATGGCCATAGTGATGTGACTACTACAGTAGTTCTTGCCTAAATGGCCCAGAGGGGGATAGAGGGTCTGACTATCCCCAAAAACGGCTGTATCTAGAGTGTATTAGTTCGTTACCCAATATTTCCAGGAAGGTTTTGGTCACAAGCTTTCTTCAAGCAGATTGTGCCCATGTTGAATCCCTTGGCAAATACTGTTGCGTTAGTGGCCAGTAGATCAGTTGAGCATATTGACGTGAACATTCTGGTAGTCTGAAGGTTTACAATCCAGACTATTAAAATATTTTATATCAACCTACACAATTCATGTCTAATGTCTATCAAGGGCATAGTAATTTCTGGCGAGGAAGCTCATCAGGAGCACAATCTGCTTGCCCAGATTTTTTCTTTTCTATGGAGCTGGAGATCATAGTCTCCTTCCAAGTGTGCCAAAAATATGAGAACATCCAAGAATCCCGAGGTACCAGGGGATAATCCTTAAAAAGTTTGATTTTTATTCCATAATATTAAAAAATCACAAAAATAGGAAGACAAGGCAACGTTTCGGCCATATCTGGCCTTTCTCAAGCCTCAAAATACAGAAAGGCCAGATATGGCCGAAACGTTGCCTTGTCTTCCTATCATTGTGATTCTTTAATATTATGGAATAAAGATCTAACTTTTTAACCACTCTACAACATATGACATATATTTACATCATATGCCGAATCCCTGCCTTTGATGCAGGCTCACACGCTGAGCCCGCATCTTTCCTGACACATAACGGCTGATTTAATCAGCTATCATGTATCTTTAACAGCCGTGGCTGAATCGTTTCTACAGGGGTGCGCGTCATTCTATGCTCCCATCGGCGTGCCTGTGCCGTGATCGTGGGGCGCTGATAGGTTGTCATGACAGCCGGGAGTCTGCTGATGACCCCCATGCCTGTCATTATGATCCTCATGTGAATGACGGACCGTAGCCGGCGTTCATAGGCGATCATGATTTCTGCTATACATAGCAGTGCTGATGCCCTGCTATGTATAGCACAATCGAACAGTCGATTGCAGCTTCAAGTCCCCTAAGGGGACTATTAATTATAGTAAAATGTTTTAAAAAATTTTTAAAAAAATATGAAAAAAATAAAAGAAACACAAAAGTTCAAATCACCCCCCTTTTGCCCCATTGAAAATAAAACAATTAAAACAAAAATAAAAAATACACATATTTGGTGTCGCTGCGTTCAAAAATGTCCGATCTATCAAAATTATAAAATAAATAAATCCGATCGGTAAACGGCGTAGCGAGAAAAAAAGTCAAAATGCCAGAATTGTTTTTGCCCGCTGTAACAATGCAATAAAATGCAATAAAAGGTGATCTAAACATTGTATCTACCCCAAAATGGTACCAGTGAAAATGTCAGCTCAAGTCGCAAAAATAAGCTTTCACGAAGCCCCATATCCCGAAAAATGAAAACGCTACAGGTCTTGGAAATTGGCGACAAGAGCAAAAAAATGTTTTCCTATGAATTTCCAAATTTTTTTCACCATTTAAATAAAAAAATATACATGCTTACTCATACTGACCTGGAGAATCATTTTACCAGGTCAGTTTTACCCTATAGTGAACATGATAAATAAAAAAGCCAAAAAACTATTGTGGAATTGCACTTTTTTTTTTCATTTTCGCCACACTTGGAATTTTTTTCACTATATGGTAAAATGAATGGTGTCATACAAAAGTACAACTTGTCCCGCAAAATACAATCCCTCATATGGCCATGGCCGAAAATAAAAAAAAGTTATGGCTCTTGGAATAAGGGGAGAAAAAAGCAGAAACGAAAAAATGGAAAATGGCCCAGAGGTAGTGGGAGACCCTACTGAGTAGTGTCGGATTGGGGTGCCAAGGGCCCACCAGTAACCAACTCCAGGGCCCCACTTTTCACCTACATGCAAATGTTAGATGAATAAGATGCTGCCTTTATCTGTACATAGTGATTCAAGTATATTGTGCCAAGTGCTGCTCATATAAGAGGGTGGTGGCCCACTGGAGGATTCTCCTGTTCTCCGGTGGGCCAGTCCAAGCCTGCTACTGAGCAAGTACAGAATATATCAATGGTACATGGGACCTGGACACTGGATTAAATACTATTCATACTTTTCATTCATTCCATTGAGGGATTCAAGTATATTGTGCCAAGTACTGCTCATATAAGAGGGTGGTGGCCCACCGGAGGATTCTCCTGTTCTGCTGTGGGCCAGTCCAAGCCTGTTACTGAGCAAGCACGGAGTTTATCAATGGTGCATGGGACTTGGACACTGGATTAAGTACTATTTATACTATTCATTCATTGATGACATCGTAATATTATTAGAGCCGGTATCCTTTTGAACAAAAAATTTTAAATAAAAATTTATAATAATTAAAGGGGATAAATGATAGCAAGCTCTTCCTTTTTGCCTCCTGAATGTTATTCTTTTTTATTAGTTTGGATGCCTCCAGAAGAAAAAAGATTTGTCTGATGTAAATGTATTAATATTGAGCGCACAGATAAAGAAATCCACACAAGCAGAAGGCAGAGCGAAATAAATTGAACCGGCCATTTAAGAAGAGGAACATTTAACATCTTGTCAGTCTCCCCTCCGCCTGCCAGGACCTCTTGAGTCTGCTCGCTTTCATTTGCATAAACACTGAGAGAGAGTTCAGCATAGCTGCTAGCACTAATGGTACATAAAGTAATTTAGTCACTTCTCCCCGGAATGCTGTCAGGGTGACGAGTTCCTCTACGTTCCCTTGTAGCATATTCAATCATTGAATAATAATGTAGTGCAGCCGGCAGCTCAGAGGGGTCCTGCACTATCCCTGGATGAGACTAAACCCGGGGAAAGGATGAGATCCATCTGCTTCCCTCGATGGAAATGATTTGGAGTAGACTTTGATTAGACTTTTTTTTTTAAAATCCAAAATTACCTGGAACTTCCCAAAAGAAAAAAAAGAGTAGCAGGTAAAAAAATAAAATAAAATAAAAATAGCACGGGGTATTAAATTGTTTCTATAATTATAATTTACTGGGAAAAATGTTCGATAAGAAATCTTTTTTAACCTTCAGAGAAGAAAAAAAAAAGAGTAGCAGGTTAAAAAAAAGTAAAAAATAAAAATAGAACTGAGTATTAAATGATTTTTATAGTTATAATTTGCCAGGAATTTAAAAAATGTTTGATAAGAAATCTTTTTAAATGAAATTGGTTGACATTATATTATATTTTTCTTAAAAGGAATTTATCACCAGGTTTTTGAGATCAGCATAATATAGGGACAGAGACCCTGATTCCAAAGATGTGTCACTTACTGGGCTGCTTGCTGTAGTTTTGATAAAATCACCATTTTATCAGCAGGAGACTATCACTAGTAAACCTGCTGCTCTGTATAACCCCGCCTCCCACCACTGATTGGTTGCTCTCTGCCTATGCACAGTGTACTCAGCCAATCAGTGGTGTGGGCGTGGTTATACAGAGCTCAGCATTTAGAGAACTGGTAAATCTGCAGCAGATAAAACTGGGATTTTGTCAAAAATGCAGACACCAGTCCAGTAAGTGATACATGACTGGAATCTTTGCCCCTAAATTAAACCGATCTTAGATGGGGTAGCAAAAATTCTTTTTTAGGAAATAGCGGACAGATTGAGATGAGCAGATTGCTACACGTGACCCCAGTCCATGTTCCAGATCAGTAGTATATGGCCGTAGACAGATTTTCTTTCCCTCCTGGATGCCATGATTACCCGAGCTGGTGAGACATCAACTGTGCCCCGCATAGAACCCTGAAGCTCATGAAATTTGTGTGGCTCCTGTCCAGGGTCCAGGTCCTACTGACCTGGACCCTGGACCAGAGTCTTGAGAAGTGATCCGCTCATGTCTACTGATGTTAGATTCCCTTTAATAACTAGTAAGAGTAAAGGGAGAGATGAAAGGGGATATGACTGCTAGATCAAAGTACTCAGGGTTTGTTTGTAGTTGTCACCATGAAAGTATAGGTCGGCATGGGATCTGAAGACACAAAACGGTAATTTAATTATGTTGCTTAATTAGTCATTTTAGAGTCACCAGAACAAGACAATATTTTGGGTGCTAAGTTGGACTTTGTTTTTAAATCCCAAAACACGAACCTTTATTTTATCCAATTTGAATAAAAATAGACCAGATACGAGATTAACAGATAAAGGATTCAAACCTTCACTTCTACCAATTTAGTTATTTTCCAAAAGAGTTGACATTTTTATGCTTTGGCCACTAGAGGCACTGTTCTTTTAGAGTTCAAGGATAGTATTGTTCGTAAATCAATATGGCTGCCACCATTCGTACTCATATATTTGTATAAGTAGTCAGATGTGTTAATAAGTGCTGAATGTTCATGGAAGAATATTTTAATAAAAAAACAGGAATGTTTGGTCTTTTTAAAGGATATATTTATTAAAGGGGTTTTTCATGACTCCATTTCGCTGATCGGTGATGTGACCTGTCTATAATTTTCAGATTTCCGGTGATGTCCCAAGTACAGGACCTACTGGCCATCTCTTCTGGTTTCAACAATGTACAGGACCTCGTCATTGACATCACATGAATTCATAGATGGAGAACTCAAGCAAAAGCCGTGCATCCTCCAAGTCATCGGGGTTCAGGTGCATGAAACTATGACTATGATCCCAATATTTTACTGCCAATTTATTCCGCACTGTCTATATGGAATCTAAGCCCATCAGTTAGAGATGTCACCTAATGTATGTATATTGATTGTTTACAGTGAAGCCTTCGGTTTGGATTGAGCAGTCAAGTGAGTAGAAACTCTATGGTCTATCCATCAACTTACGGGACATGACAGCACTTGGTGGACTGCAGTCGATGAGTCAAGTAATGACACAGACATGATAAAAAAACAAACGTGGTATCTTACCGTGTTCGAGATACGAAGGCGTGCCATCCGAGGGGTCCAGCCTGCGCGCCCTTCTCCCGTGCTTTGAGTTGTTATGGACAAACATATTATCTGACACAGCCAGCACATGTCCATCCACATTGACGGTGGTGGACACCACAACCTGTAAAGAGACACCAAGATGGATGAGTAAGATGTTGTACGCTGAAAATGGCAAAGGCATAAACCAAATTTTCAGTGCAGCCCATGCTTTCTTGACTTCTTTGTTAGAATATCCCCCATAGGTGGCGTTCAGCTTATGACTAAACTGTATGGCATGTACCCTAGTATGAACTGTCAGCGGTATGGTGTTCAAGAAATAGAAAAAAAGTTGGTAATCTGCAAAGATCCAATGGCGGTGTAAAAATTGTCAATGCGATTTTAATCTCAATGCGTTTCGAAATTAACAAACTTCTTCCTCAGAAGAACCATAACAGACAAACTCCTGAGGAAGAAGTTTGTTAACTTCGAAACCCGTTGAGATTATAACTGCATTGACAATTTTTACACCACCATTGGGTCTTTATTGAGGATACGGTACCAGCAGCGTAGATTACCAACTTCTCCTATTACTTGATGGCCACATTGATGCCTCCAACCAGTTGGAGTTGCAGCAGCTTTTAAAGCATATAATCTTTGTTGTAGGCCACAAAACCTCACAAGGTGAGCAGATACCTTCATCTTAATCCTACATTGTCTATCGGATAAGACTCTATTGATCTTGCAGTGTCCCCACTGTCTAGTGATAGGATGTTGACCCTTGTGCCAACTTGTTGCATTGGTAAGACCTTCATGGTATCCAATTGAGCACCAAAATTTTAGCTTCCAACAACAGGTGTCCCTCAGAAGGAAATGGTAGAGGTCACATCTCCATAAGCCTCTCTTGGAATTATCCTTGATGATGGACTAACAACATTTTTCATTTTTCTAATATATCACAACTGGGGTGCAACAAACTTTTTTGGAGGGGCAGGGCCTTCAAAACGTGCCCCCCAACTTCAGTCCCTAAAGTTTAGCTATTGAATACATTGTTATTTGCCCAGATTAACCCAGTAACATTGACCCAGTAAGACGTTGGGCTATTTTCACATTCCATTAGGCCCTACCTCTACAGAATATACCCTAAGTGTGTACATAAGGCTCCATTTACCTAATTAGGCACCTAAAGAGGGTCCTTTTGGACTCTTTTTTTTGCAGTATGGAACAATGTGGTAAACTACGCTAACGTATAGTAAGAAAAAATATATATATACACTGCATCATTTAGGTTTTAATTTTCACAATTTGAGCCCCTTACAGAGGTATCCTACTGTCTATGGGACTGCTGTAGAAAGCCGAGTATTTCCGGTAGTCCCTAAAGCCCCCCATAAACCTTAGAGTAATGTCGGCCACATCCGCCGATATCGGTCAAAAATCCAATGTGTGTGGCAACCCCGGACAACTGATTATCCGGGAAGTTTTTTGATTTCGGCCTGCTCTCGTGGAGATAAGCCGCTGGCATAAATGTCTATCGGTGGCTTTTTCAAAGAGGAGACAAAATATTGGAGAGACCGCCAAGATGTCTATCGCCTGAATGATTGGCTGAAGCATTGTTTGGTTGACAACCTTGTAATGTGTATGGACAGCTATAGTCAATGAAAGAAGTCCCTCAGAATCTAGACCCCTATTTTCGGTGGTCCCAGTGGTCTGACCCCATTGATCGGTAAGTATAATAACATGGATGGAAGTATATATGTACTTTTTTGTGCCTCATGCAGCATTATCAACAGTTCCGACACCGGTTAAAGCCAAAAATGAAAACAAATTGTGCCCTCCTCCAACCACAGTGCCCTAGACAGTTGCCTACTCTGCCTGCCCCTTATCTCAGCCATGTATCTATGTTGTGACAGCTCTTTAGAATCCACACAATGTATACCGATGTTCTGTTACTTGTACTAGCAGAGAAAGCCAGATCCGGAAGCTTCTCTGCTGTCACAACTACAAAAGATGTTACTTGTATCCTAAGGAAAAAAAAACAAAAACACAACAACAAAAAAAAAACCTCAGCGCCGAAGCCTGCTCGGAGTTGAAAGAAGACCCTGGTTGAGTGAAAATACATCGCTCCATGCGCTCTATTTCATTCGTCGACGTAAACTGCGACTCCGGCTGATTTATTCTAAATTGTTAACCCAGCCGAGGTGCGTCGACATATCACAAATATAATAAAAAAAAAAAAACATGCAATAGATTATGCCGGGAAATAAGCAAGATAAAAATGTGTGTAAATTACAACGGCCATGATTATTCCTCTAAATACTTAATAGAGATAGGGAGAAAAAAAAAAAGATGGTAAAATCTGTTCCGGCGGTGATCTGCGGCGGAGGATGATGATGATGAATAGGAGTGCGGTAAGTAAGGGTCTGCCTGCCACTTCTTTTGCAGGCGCTGGGAGACGAGTTTATTCATTTTACACCCAAATATAATAATTATCTGTTAATTGCAACCCTGTCTGGCACTTTGTGCCAACGTACACAATCCTGCAGTTTTGCTCAGTTCCTCTATAATCCACCTATTATGTTGACTAATTAACTTAGCTTGACACTGCACTCTTTCCTCCATTATCAGCTGCTGTCAGCCGCCGGCTCCCGGCAGCCAAGGAGGAGGTGAGGAGGAAGGGGGGACTACCGGGCTGGTTTGATTGATCACCGATAGATTGACATGCAGATTCATTTAATTAGAATCACCTCACTTGAGATATGAGAGAGAGAGACCAATAGACTGGGACTAATGGATCAGTTACCTAATGTTTCAGCTGCCAGCGTTGGACTAAAAAAAAAAAAAAGAAGACTTTGTGATAGTCTGGCATTCTTCCCAGGTCCCTTTGTAAATCTATCAATGTAGCTGTTCTCTGCTTTGAGTGCCACGTGAAGAAGTGACACGCTTATGAGGTCACCATACTGACCCTGCGTCTGCTTGCGGGGCCTGGTTTCTCACTTAATAACACTTTGGGATATTTCTTGACTTTTTTTATTACTTAGTTTCGGATTTGAGCAGCGCATGCTTCATTTTTTGGTGGTAAATAGAAAGTTTAAAAGACAAAACTTAGGAAACATAAAAAATAGAGCCTATGACTTGCCTACTTGGGGCACATCATATGAAGAGAGTAATCATTGAAGAAGAACATCGTGGTCATATGAAGAGAGCAATCACTGGAGAAGGACATCATGGTCATACGAAAAGAGAAATCGCTGGAGAAGAACATCATGGTCATACGAAGAGAGTAATCACTGGAGAAGAACATCGTGGTCATACGAAGAGAGCAATCACTGGAGAAGGACATCATGGTCATACGAAGAGAGCAATAACTAGAGAAGGACATCATGGTCATACGAAGAGAGCAATCACTGGAGAAGGACATTATGGTCATACGAAGAGAGCAATCACTGGAGAAGGACATCGTGGTCATACGAAGAGAGCAATCACTGGAAAAGTACATCGTGGTCATACGAAGAGAGCAATCACTTGAGAAGGACATTGTGGTCATACAAAGAGAGCAATCACTGGAGAAGGACATCGTGGTCATATGAAGAGAGCAATCACTGGAGAAGGACATCATGGTCAAACGAAGAGAGCAATCACTGGAGAAGGACATCATGGACATACGAAGAGAGAATTCACTGGAGAAGGACATCATGGTCAAACAAAGACAGCAATCACTGGAGAAGGACATCATGGTCAAACAAAGAGAGCAATCACTGGAGAAGGACATCATGGTCATATGAAGAGAGCAATCACTGGAGAAGGACATCATGGTCATACGAAGAGAGCAATCACCAGAGAAGGACATCATGGTCATACGAAGAGAGCAATCACTGGAGAAGGACATCATGGACGGAAGAATAGAAGGAACAAGATGAAGAGGAAGATCAGCAATCCGATGGCTTGATACTATCAAGATAACGGTGGAGAAGACCCTGGTTGACCTGTCAAGGCTTGGATAAGATTGATCTTCCTACAGAGCGTTCATCCATCAAGTCGCCATGACTTGAGATAGAGCCAAAGGCCGTTTTTAAAAAAAAAAGACCAATGGGGTAGACCAGGGATATCAAACTCAAACACACAGAGGGCCAAAATGAAAAACTTGGACAAAGTTGTGGGCCAACCAGTATATAGTATTATGGGCCCCACATAATCCTCCATACAGTATAATGGGTCCCACAAAGTCCTCCATACAGAATAATGGGCTCTACATAGTCCTCCCTACAGAATAATAGCCCCAGATAGGGGTGTTGGTTCTGGTGTTGAGGGCCAAATAAAACCACCCTGCTGGCCAGATTTGGCCCACAGTTTGACATGTGTGGGGTAGACCATGTAGTTGGCTTTGGACCAACACTACTGGGAGGCCGAGTGCTTCTGATTCATTTGCCTTAGTATTACAGAGTTTTTCTGGTCTTAGGCTACAAGTCTGCAGCCATTCTATATGATTGCAGACTTACGAATCCTCACATTGTGTGCAAACTGCGCGCTGTGAGGATTCTCCGATGCCGGCACCAGAAGTAGGCAGTCATGTGACCACAAGTATGAGATTTTTCAAGTTCTGGCCACATTCCGACTAGACTTATCCGGCCTCGCTCACTTGCATTGAGCGAGGCAGCACACGTCTAGTCGGCATATGACCGCATGTACGCAAATAACATACTTGCAGTCACTCGCCCGTTGCCGCACTGCAGATTCCTCACAGTGTGCAGAGCGTGCAATGTGAGGATTCCCAAGTCTGCAGTCACATAGAGTGACCATAGACTTGTACCCCAAGGCCGGATGACCCCTTTAATGCAGTCTCTTCCCATTGAGGCCCATTTACTAGAGATGAGTGAATCATTTTGCAGGTCCCTGGTCCAGTTCTGTAGCCACTCTTTAACCTCTAACATTTATGTCTATATACAAGTCGATTTGCGCTCATTTACTTGGCTGTTTACATGGTGCAACAGAAACTGCACGCGGAAGAACGGTCATTACCACATCCTCTATTGGAGCAATGTGCTGAGGCCATCGATTATTATTTTGGCTGCATGAATGATGTGATGAATGAGAATTTTGGTCGTTTGATGGGTGATCAGTGGCATGTTTACAAGGGCCGATAATGTTCTCATTTGGAGTACAGATGATGGCAGTGAATGTTCTCATTTGGAGTACAGATGATGGCAGTGAATGTTCTCATTTGGAGTACAGATGATGGCAGTGAATGTTCTCATTTGGAGTACAGATGATGGCAGGGAATACTCTCATTTGGAGTACAGATGATGGCAGGGAATGTTCTCATTTGGAGGACAGATGATGGCAGTGAAATTGACTTCACCTGTCTCCTCCTCTGATTGTTCTGCTGCTGTAGGAGATTGCTCTGATAAATGCATGCATTTTTGCTTTACAGGAATGAAGACAAATCCCCTAATAAAAAGATTTAGAAAATGTCATAACTTTATATTCTAGGCAAAAAAAATAAAATAATGGAAGTATAGTTATTCTTAATCTATATTTGGCCACAATCTACATTTTTCCAGTACTATGACAAATATTAAATATTCCAGGGAAATTTAGCCATATTGTAGTATGAAAGGGGGAAGGATTTTTGTAAACTCCACCCAGTATTGGATCTTCTAGGTCAGTCCTTGTGTGAGACCTAAACCTCCCTATTTTACCATACAAGGTGTAGGTCAGAAAGTTAACCGTAAAATACAAAGGAAACCAATGCAAACCCCATGCAGATATAAAACCCAGGACCCAATGCTGATGGGAAACCACTGGACCACCATTTTGCCAAGGCAAGGTTCCGCTTTTACAAGAATACTGGACCACATAATGGGTTTAAAGGCCATGACAACTTATTTTCCCACATAGGAAGAGGAAAGTGATGAGGAATCCATCTGTCAGCCCAATATTTTACCCATAAGACTTCTCATAGTTGTGTTGGACCAAACTTCATGTAGAACTCTATGGTGATCTAGGTTGGCGTCAGTAGAACCATAATGGTAGAGGGCTTGTGGCCTTAATATTTCCCATACAATCTCCAAATAAAGGTGTGCCAACTTTTGGCCACATTCCGACTAGACTTGTCCAGCCTCGCTCAAGTGCATTGAGCGAGAGAGCACACGTCTAGTCGGCATGTGACCGGATGTATGCATATCAAATACTTGCAGTCACTTGTATAATGGTAGGGGGCTTGTGGCCTTTATATATCCCATATAATCTCCAAATAAAGTTGTGTAGGTGTTAAAAGGTACTGTATAACCTGTAACCCTACTATAAGGGGCGTAACTATCGGGGGTGCAAAGGTTGCCATCGCACCCAGGCCCCAGAGCCATGAGAGACACATTTGATCTCTTTGGATTATCTGAAAAGATCAATAGTTATGTTTTTTTTTATATTTTCTTTAATATATTTGAGCTTCTAGTGCTCAGCTAATGAAGATAGTCCTTCAATGGTGTGCTCCCAAGTACATCTCTTACACACTTTGATATGGCCGTGCAGCGTTACGTCGTCTTTTATTTCTGAAATGCTAATAAAATCCTTTAAAACCCATAAAGATCCTGATGCCGTAGAAGTAACGCGTTAAATGTAGGCTGATGACATTATTCTGGATTTGCCACTGTGATCACAAGGGGATCTTACCACAATCCCAGAATGCTTTGAGAGAAAGTAGGTTCATGACCTCGCTCACAGATCTGTCAATCAAAAATCCGTCCCCTCCTCGCTCTCCCAGATTCTTTGCATGATACAGAGATTCTATCAGACAGAGGCGTCATTCAAATACAGCGGATACAATGTCAAAATGCTCCGCGGTATCTGATTTCAGGAGCGCGGCTGAAGGCAGAATGATCGAAAACCCTTGTTCCATCTGTTGTAATGGAAAAGTTACTTTTGTAAAAAGATGAACCATCTATTATCTGTCTGTGATAGACATTACCTATAATATTCATAACCATTATCATATTGTCATCATCATATTTAAACATCATCAATTTGATATATATCTATTTGTCTATCTAGATAATGATGATTATAAAATGTATCCATCTATTTTTTAAATTGTCAGTACTTGTAGGAAACTGTGGTGACATTATACTGTGTGGGGGGGGCTTTGTGGTGACATCATGCTGCATGAGGGGCTGTATGGTGACATCATACTACATGAAGGGCTGTGTGGGTCATCGTACAGCATGGCGGGTTCTGTGGGGACATCATATTGCATGAGGGACTCTGTGGGTTATCATACTGTGTTGGGCTTTGTGGGGACATCATACTGGCTGGGTTGTGTGGGGACATCATACTGGGCGGGCTGTGTGGGGACATCATACTGGGCGGGCTGTGTGGGGACATCATACTGGGCGGGTTGTGTGGGGACATCATACTGCGTGAGGGACTTTGTGGGTTATCATACTGTGTGTTGGGCTTTGTGGGGACATCATACTGGCTGGGTTGTGTGGGGACATCATACTGGGCGGGCTGTGTGGGGACATCATACTGCGTGAGGGACTTTGTGGGTTATCATACTGTGTGTTGGGCTTTGTGGGGACATCATACTGTGTGGGGAACTGAGTGGGTTATCATACTGCATGGCGGGCTGTGTGGGGACATCATACTACATGAGGGACTTTTTGGGTTATAATACTGGACGGGCTTTGTGGGAACATAAATACTGCGTGATGGGTTGTGTGGGTCATCATACTGCGTGAGGGACTTTTTGGATTATCATACTGTGTGGCGGGCTTTGTGGTGACTCATACTGCGTGGGGGGCTGTGTGGGGACATCATACTGGATAATAGGTAGATTTGTTGGGACATCATACTGTGTGGGCGGTTTTTGGGGGCATCATACTGCGTGGGGGGCTATGTGGGTCATCATACTGCATGGTGGGCTCTGTGGGGACATCACACTGCATGAGGGACTTTGTGGGTTATCATAATGGGCGGGCTTTGTGGGAAAATCTTACTCCATGGGGGGCTATGTGGGGACATCATACTGCATGGGGGGACTGTGTGGGGACATCATACTGCATAGGCAGATTTGTTGGGACATCATACAGTGTGGGCAGTTTTGTTGGGACATCATACTGCGTGGGGGGGGGACTGTGAGGGCATCAAATTGTGTTAGGAGTTGGTGATCAAGGTACGGGGGCTGAATAACAGAAACAGTATGATTTACTGTTTTATATAAACTTTATAAAAGAGTGGTAGATTA
Source organism: Phyllobates terribilis (assembly GCF_046119375.1). Classification (NCBI taxonomy): domain Eukaryota; kingdom Metazoa; phylum Chordata; class Amphibia; order Anura; family Dendrobatidae; genus Phyllobates; species Phyllobates terribilis. The sequence goes on from NW_027362770.1 coordinate 145,050,867, forward strand.
TATGGTTTTGTTTATCTGCTACAGATAAGAATACACATTACAATAAACGATGGAGCATGTGCACATAGCGTCTATTAGACACCGGCACAACCACCGAGTTTTCCCAGGCAAAGTAACTTCAGGAAAAAGCCAGGTGGCTTTTTTCCTGAAATTTTTCTGCCGGCGGTTTCACGGTAGCTCTGCCACCGGCGTTTTTACATTACATCTTCATTAAGAGCTCTTGGAAGCGGCATCTTCTTTTAATCACTACAGGGTTTCCATACCCTGAAGCAATTAAAAGAAGTAACAAAATACTGAACATGTGCACAGCAATGTCGTTTTTACACTGCTGTGCATCATGTCCATTTTTTGCAGTGCTTTTTCTGCGCTTTTTCAGGTGGATTGAATATGTATCTTCCTGGAATCAATCCTTTTGACCCAGATCCTCCAAGATAGTTGTCTTGCCTTCTTTAAAAACCAATCTAAAATTGCACTGTGTGAACAAAGCCTAATAAAATGAGAGAGCTCTTTCTCCGTAGTGTTTTGGCAGTGAAAACAGTAAGTTTTCTGTTTCTTCGAATAGTATTTGGAAATTAAAAAATAATTTAGAGCTGGAGCGCAGAGCGGCACGGCGGACAGATGGTTATATTTACCGAGAGGAAGCATGTTGCTGTGTCAGTGTGTATAATTATTTGCTCTAGTGCCAGCCTGTTGTTTTCAGATAAAGTGGCATGGCTGTTTAGGAATCCCCCGCAGAATGTTCGCAGGATCCTGACAGTTATGTAACACTGAGGTCTGTTATAGCTTTGCAGCCAAAATTTTCCGTAGGAATTTGACGCTGTCAAGAGCTTTAAGAGTTTGTTGGCATTACTACCTGGGATAGAGGGCACAATACTTGTCCTGGGTAAAGGCATCCCACCCTATTCCACTGAGCTATAGTCCCATCCTGAATACTCTCCGGACCCCATCCTGAATGCTCTCATGACCCACATAGAGAAGCCAGTGGTACAAATGGCAAACGGTGAGTGGGGACCTGTTACAAATTTTGCATGGACTCTGGAGCTTCAGGTTCTTCTAGTTCAAAGGGCATCTAAACCATCGAGGTTACTCATGAAGCTACTGTGGGGTCCATTGCAAGATAAGGCCAAAATAAGGAAACTGACAGCTGATACATACTGGCCCGAATCATTTCAGCCATGTATGTTTTACTCTAAATGCTGAGGCTGGGGACTATGGCACGCGGGAAAGTAGGCCTAAATGTCAACCCCATCCAACACCTTTGGGATGAATTAGAACGGAGATTGTGAGTCCGACATCTCCTCCAACATCAGTGTCTGACCTCACAAATGCTCTTCTGGATGAATGTGCAAATATTACCACAAACACCTCCAAAATCTTGTATAAAAGCCATGCCACTTGGGAGAATAGTCCTAAACCTTAACTCCATCCGATATCTTTGGGATGACCTAGAACGAATATTGTGAGCCTGGCCTCTCCTCCAACATTGCTGTGTGACCTCACATGTTCTTCTGGATGAATGGGCAAAAATTCCAACAGACACCTCCAAAATCTTGTAAAAAATCCATGCTGCTTGAGTGACTAGTCCTAAACTTCATCCCCATCCCACACCTTTGGGATGAATTACAGCGGAGATTGTGAGCCTGATCCTATACTCCAACATCAGAGTCTGACCTCACAAATGCTCTTCTGGATGAAGTGGCAAAAATCTTGCAAAAGTCCATTCCTCTCGGGTAACTAGTCCTAAACCTAAACCCCATCCAACACCTTTGGGATGACCTAGAATGGAGATTGATGTTGGAGGATAGGATCTGGCACACAAAGATTGATTTCCCAAATTCTCTTCTGGATAAATGGACAAAAAGTTCCACAAGAATCTCCAAAACCTTGTAGAAAGTCCATGCCGCTTGGGTAACTTGTCCAACACCTTTGGGATGACCTAGAACGGAGATTGTGAGTCCTGTCCTCTCCTCCAAAATCATAGTCTGATCTCACAAATGCTTCTCTGGATGAAGGGGCAAAAATCTTGCCAAAAAGTCCATTCCTCTCGGATGAGTCCTAAACCTAAACCCCATCCAACACCTTTGGGATGACCTAGAATGGAGATTGATGTTGGAGGATAGGATCTGGCTCACAAAGACAGACTTTACAAAATTCTTTTCTGGATAAATGGATAAAAAGTTCCACAAGCATCTCCAAAATCTTGTAGAAAGTCCATGCCGCTTGGGTAACTTGTTCAACACCTTTGGGATGACCTAGAATGGAGATTGTGAGCCCGGCCTCTCCTTGAACATCAGAGTCCAATATCACAAATGCTCTTGTGGGTGAAGGGGCAAAAATTCTGACAGAAAGTCTTCCCAGAAGAGTGGAAGCTGTTATATCTCCAAAGGGACTAACTATGGTCTTGGAATGGGATGTGATACAAGCTCAAATAGGTTTATTATGTAGGTGCCCCAATACTTTTTACATCCTATACACACAGCTCTCAGGGCTTAGTCTCAGTAGTGGCTGCGTTGTCTGCACACTCATGCTGACCATTTTGCCATTGTACAGACAATGATAAATCACCGGCGTGCTGCAGCATGACATGCAGTGATATGATCTCACTTTGCGTTAGATAACACCTTGTAATAAACAGGTCATTAGCCTTATGATCAGATAGACATCAGGCTCCTTCCTCGCCATGGAAATGATGAAGACCGTGACAAGACTTGTGTCGCTCTTTGCATTGGCTGCAGCCTTCTAAATCATTTATTATGGAATTATCTGGGACTGCTGACTTAATGGCGCTTGCCTATGAAGCTGAGAGTACTTCCTGAGCATGGGAGAACGTGATTAATTCCGGGAAAAAAAATGCAAAGGTCACCCTAATTGACATGACCTACGTAATTAAGCAATCTCTGTTTACACGTCGCGAGACGGCACTGCTGTGAAGATGGCACTCATGACAGAATGTCGTTACGGGTCCAGAGATCAGGAGCCTCCTGCATGTCGCTGCCACTCACCTACACAGATCTCTGCCCGCGGAGAACACTCACGGACCCGGCATCCTCTGAGACATGGCTCATGACTGGAGAATGCCAGCAGGGTGACACGGATCTAATAACAATAGCCATTTACTTGTAATTATACAGGTGCGCCAGTGCCGTGATCGTAATCTAGATTAAAAGCCAGAGCATGCTTCTAATATAGAATAACATTAATCATGGCTTGAAACAGACAGACCACCTTTTCATTCTGACAACCTTAGACTAATAAGACTGGCGCTACCCTGAGACCTCATTCCCCCGCCTCTGTTCTGCTGAGAGAGTGCAATCGGGTAATGAACAATTAACAGTGCATCAGGCTTCAAGCCCTGGAGGTAATATAAACACAACATCTCGTTCCGATGGTCCAGGAACCTATAAGTAGGAAAATTCCTTTACGATGACAGTAAACAGTGTGGCGTCTTCTGAAAAATAGGCAAAAATTTTGTCAAAAATTTTTGGATTTGGAAAGGATTGGAAAGTAGGTTCCGTCATGGTCAGATTACAACCATGGATGATGCTAAGTATTGAGGTCAAGACTGAAAAGAACATACCAGTTCCGACTGTTGACCCAAGTGGAGCTACCCGCTGATTCTGGATTTCACACTACCCCCAGGAGCGACCTCATGATATAGGATGGATTATGCATTGAGATCTAGCTATACAAGTCTACGGTGGCTCATCCGACCAGGGACAACATCTGTGCGGAGTTTGTATTTTCCCGCCTCGTCTGTTTCCTCTGGATACGCCAGTTTCCATTCCTACTCTGAGACAAGGAAAAATGGGATTGAGAGCTATGGGCAGTGGAGAACCAAGGTGCAAGGCCACCATCAAAATAAGAAAAGCTTATACTCACCTTCCACACTGGCGCTCTTCCAGAAAAGTCGGCACTGGGTTTTCTGGCACATGCAAGTCATTGCTATGTCACGTGAGCGCGGCATCCAATCTGACCGGCTGCAGTACTATTTTATCAGACTGGATGTCCACCCTGACAGAATATTGATAACCACTGATTGGATGCGGATCTTACGTGACATAATGTCATACGAATGGCAGGAGACTCGGTGCCGACAACACTGGAACAGCCCCGGAGTTGGGAGTATAAGCTTTTCTTATTTTACTTGGGAGACTTGTCCATTTAAGAAGGGGTTGTCCAAGTACTGGACAAACCCTTTAATAAAGATGCCTTCTTTCATTTTTAAGACCCCCGAGAAGAGTTTGACAAAAAAATTCTTGCTGCCCTAGTTTGGCATCCAATCCAGTCCTCCATGTGTGCAGACAGTAACAATAGCTATGCTTGAAGAGTTATTCCAAACTGCAAAAATTATCACCTACCCAATGGAAAAATTACAATTTTTTAGTTCAGTGTTGGGCTCACCACTTTTGTCTCCTGTTCTCCGATGGCTGCACAACCGGTCCAGGAGAAGTTGAAGGGAGTTGGCGGTCATGGTCATACATGCCCATTCATTGTCACTGGGAGTGATGATTATAGAAAAGCTCAGCACTGGGCTATCTTCGTCAATACCATAGATTTTGAATAAAATGCAAAGGCTGACTGATTCACTCAACTCCTCCTGGCCGCGGTAGTGGATAAGTATAGACTGGAATACCCTATAAAGGGGTTGTCTGCTTTACAAAATGTCATACTAAGTGAATTAGGAGTAGCATGTCCATAGATTACAGTGACTGATTTCAATTTGAACTGTGCAATACTTTATTTCACCTGCGGGGGCATTGCAGGGAAATCGAACACTTACTGCTGAGTTATTTCACACAGAAGAGATGATTGAGGAAGGACAACTTCTGGAAATAGGTTATTAGTTAAAAGTTAAACAAAAACGGGTCTGTATGATGGGGACAACCTTTAATTGCCCCTAATGCGGTATATTCTTATTGCATTCTTACAGAAATACCCTAGGCCCCATAAATTCCCAGTTAAGAACAAATTACACTTTATAGAGGTTGTCTTTAATTGCGTACTGTAGTAATGACACATGGTAATGGAGTCAGTAGGACCCTTCACTTATTTTCCACTCTCCAAACCTTTTACATTTTAAAAAAAAACTGCATAGGTTGTGAAATGAGGCCAAATTACGAGCCGCTCGCATGTAAGAGGAAGGTGGAATGGATTTTAAATGGACTACCGATGATGTCATGCCCATTTAGACTCCCAGCACCTGCTTTGATCTCCAGCAAATTAAAATATTACATTTTTGTTGTAGTTTGCAATTTAATTAACTGCACTAATTGAATTTTCCTAAGTGGCTGAATATGTAGGGGGAAAGTCTTCAATGTGTTATGGTGAGGTCCATTAAGAAAGGTGGGAGAAATCCTTAGAAAATAAAATCCAGAATGACGCATATATAGGGGTTTTTTTTATACCTCATGTCGTTTTTAGTTATTTTTACTATATGACTTTTTCATTGGTCTGCTTTTAACCAGATCCTAAACATCCCTGTCACTTCCCATAAAAGTGTTATTTTAACACGGTATAAATACCGCTTTTCTCCTGAATTTGGTGTCGCTTATTTTTTGTTCCTGTGCCTCTCGGTTCTTGAGATATGACCCCCTTTTCCTAGGGGGTTTTGCACCTGCTTCGTCTCCACCACCTTCCCCTTATGGCCACTGCCCTCTACTGTGCTCCACATTAGGTTTTGCAAGTAGCCCAGCCTGCCTCCATGACATCATCTACCTAGGCCTATATAAGGCCCACCAAGACACGCATCTATAGGCACAGGTGTGTGGTCTTAGAGGGCCTTAAATAGGCCTAGGTATAAATATTTCTACACCTGTATTCTGTTTGTTTTCTGTGCGCCTCTATCAGCTCCTGATCTGCCGCTGCCTTGTGACCTTTCATATCTACGGCCTTCGTTGCTTTGGACCCTCCTACATCTTCTCTGCACCGGTCCTCCTGTGGTCTCCAGTGTGCCAAGTCTTCGCTCCACATGTGTCTTCCTGTCTGCTACACCAACACTTGGGGTTCTTGTGCCCACCAGGACCTGAACCCACCTCACTAGGATCCACCTCACTAGGTAAGCCTAATAATATAGTGTAGATCTAGCCCTGAAGAACACTACCATAGAGAATAGTTGAGGACCACACCTAGTTGGATTACAAGACAGGGAAGAAGGGTCCATATCTCAGGAATTGAGAGGCGCAGGAATACAAGAAAAACAACGCCAGATTCAGTAGAATAGCGGCATTTACACCAAGTAAGAAAAATACACATTTATGGTAAATTACAGGTCCTTTTTAAGTAGGAGGAGAAAAGAGTAGAAAAGCCAGGTGGACCTCTGTGCTTTACCAATAACTAAAGCCACTTCTTTCTATGATATGTTGAGGGGTCTCACATATCAGAAGACATCTATGGCATATTCTATCAATATTATATCAGGGTTAGTCATCAGTGTACCATTAAATGGATTGTTCCATCAGATTCTTGCCACTGACCTGGATCTTAGGATCCCTGGTGGTCATCTGGAAATGTCCATTACAAGATGCCTCTCACAATGAAGGGACCACTATGAAATATAAGCCCTCAACAAGACCGCGAAAGTCACTCTGGATAATTGGGAATCACTCTATGAAGACAGATGCAGTATTGCAGTAAACTTATCAGGTTTAGAACAGAGTCCTAAAAATTGGACATGAGTTGGGCCAGGCATAGGGGTGTGCGAACTGAGAAGTTGCACATATAAGCTGTCTATCCTGAACGGGTCACTTTTGATTGCTCAGCACCATTGGCTTGTAACCACCACAAATCTTAATGTGTGTTGTATATCAGCATTATTTAGCTGGCACTGTTCGCACTGTTATTAATTTACATATTATTTTTGGAGTTGTTACTTGGTCACTATGTGGTGGTATTTTTCATTTTGCCATTGTGTGGCACTTCTACATACTTCACTCATTCTTCTAACATACTTCTACATTCTACAGCACTAAGGTATATTATTTTTCAGTATCAGTTGCAGTGGCGAGTGTATGGTGGTGTTATGTGGGCACCATAAGGTATGGTGCTTATTCTTAGGTACTGTTTGGTGTGGTTTATTTGGACACTGTGTAACCTTACAACCATATTATCCAACATAAGGCTGATCTTGTACTTTGGCAACGCACTTATGCACCCCCATACGGCAAAACATCATACATTTCATTACAAAAAGATTTGAAGACAACATCCCTTCTATTAAAGGGTTATTCCCATCTCTAAGATCCTATCCCTATATGTAGTAGGTGTAATAATAATAATATTAGCAAATATCTCCAATTAGAAATGTTATATAGTTCTTCTGATTAGCTATGCCGATTGCCCCATATGCAGGGCATTGCAGTAGCTTAGATATTCATGGTTACAACCATTATAACCATGCATATCTAAGCTACTGCAATGCCCTGCACATGGGGTAAGCGATTTAGCTAATCAGAAGAACTATACAACATTTCAAATTGGAGATATTTGCTAATATTATTATTATTACACCTACGACTTATTGGGATAGGATATCGGAGATGAGAATGCCTCTTTAGGTTATTAAATAATGACAAATAGGTAAAAAAGCATACTATAATTTTTTTTACAGTTTCAATTAAATTATTAAAAAAAATCTTTTTACCTGGAATCTGCGCATGTCTCTCGGGTTTCCAGCATTCTTCAGACAATTTTGGTTACACTTTAGAAAGAATTTTAGGAAGAATCTGTAAATGGAAAAAAAAAGAGAATGATAAGAATTTTTTTTTCTGAATGTTAGCCATGAATAATTTAAAAAAAAACTTACACATAATACAACCAGATAATTCTTCCTTCCATACTAACATGCACAACTTTGCTCTCTATTAATAACACCTAATTGATCAGTACTGGTTCCATAAATCCCGAATTATTTAGATTGTCTTTGAAGAAAATTGAAAAGTCACAACTAACTGAAAAAAATGATAAAAAAATTAAGATTTTGGAAAATTTTTATACTATAAAAGCCATAAGAATAGTTAAAAAATATAATAAAGGTGAAAGTGCACAACAAATGATTTGGATATGCCATGCTGTGGAGAAATGGATAAACCCGTTAAATAGTATTTTTAGTTTTATTTCTTCCTTTTTTTTAATCATAAATCAATAGTACATGTGTAAACAATAAACTTTCTAATATAGCTTGTTAGAAAAATCTATTTCTTTCTCCTCCTGGTCTGATCTTTCATTCTCAAAATTCTCAGTTCACAGGTACAATCTATTTTCAGTGAGTACAGAATTTTCCATTACTGAGATAGGAGATGACAGTTGGTGCTCATAAAGTTCTATGGAGAACTGCAAGTGTCGTTTCAGGAGAACTTGCAGCAGAATGTCTGTGTCTGCCTCTAGCTACTCCCTAGAATGTCTGTGTCTGATTCTAGCTCCTCCTTAGAATGTCTGTGTCTGGCTCTAGCTCCTCCCTAGAATATCTGTCTGCCTCCATTTCCTCCCTAGAATGTCTGTGTCTGCCTCTAGCTCCTCCCTAGAATATCTGTCAGCCTCCAGCTCCTCCCTAGAATGTCTGTGTCGGCCTCTAGCTCCTCCTTAGAATGTCTGTGTTGCCTCTAGCTCCTCCCTAGAATGTCTGTGTCTGCCTCTAGCTCCTCCCTGGAATGTCTGTGTCTGCCTCTAGCTCCTCCCTAGAATGTCTGTCTGCCTCTAGCTCCTCCCTAGAATGTCTGTGTCTTTCTCTAGCTCCTCCCTAGAATGTCTGTATCTGCCTCTAGCTCCTCCCTAGAATGTCTGTGTCTGCCTCTAGCTCCTCCCTAAAATGTCTGTCTGCCTCCAGCTCCTCCCTAGAATGTCTGTGTCTGCCTCTAGCTCCTCCCTAGAATGTCTGTGTCTTTCTCTAGCTCCTCCCTAGAATGTCTGTATCTGCCTCTAGCTCCTCCCTAGAATGTCTGTATCTGCCTATAGCTCCTCCCTAGAATGTCTGTGTCTGCCTCTAGCTCCTCCCTAGAATGTCTGTGTCTGCCTCTAGCTCCTCCCTAGAATGTCTGTGTCTGCCTCTAGCTCCTCCCTAGAATGTCTGTGTCTTTCTCTAGCTCCTCCCTAGAATGTCTGTATCTGCCTCTAGCTCCTCCCTAGAATGTCTGTGTCTGCCTCTAGCTCCTCCCTAAAATGTCTGTCTGCCTCCAGCTCCTCCCTAGAATGTCTGTGTCGGCCTCTAGCTCCTCCCTAGAATGTCTGTGTCTTTCTCTAGCTCCTCCCTAGAATGTCTGTATCTGCCTCTAGCTCCTCCCTAGAATGTCTGTATCTGCCTATAGCTCCTCCCTAGAATGTCTGCGTCTGCCTCTAGCTCCTCCCTAGAATGTCTGCGTCTGCCTCTAGCTCCTCCCTAGAATGTCTGTGTCTGCCTCTAGCTCCTCCCTAGAATGTCTGCGTCTGCCTCTAGCTCCTCCCTAGAATGTCTGCGTCTGCCTCTAGCTCCTCCCTAGAATGTCTGTGTCTGCCTCTAGCTCCTCCCTAGAATGTCTGTGTCTGCCTCTAGCGCCTCCCTAGAATGTATGTGTCTGCCTCTAGCTCCTCCCTAGAATGTGTGTGTCTGCCTCTAGCGCCTCCCTAGAAGGTGTTTTTCCACTTTAATTTTGGGGGTGACTCCAAATCCAGGCCTCCATTGGTTAATACATTTGATTTCCATTGATGATTTTTGTGTGATTTTGTTGTCAGCACATTCAACTTTGTACAGAACAAAGTATTCAATGAGAATATTTCATTCATTCAGATCTAGGATGTGTTATTTCAGTGTTCCCTTTATTTTTATATCAGATGATCATATTTAAAGGAAACCTAGTATTTGATCTGCGGGCAGGATGATATAGAGCAGGAGGAGCTGATCAGATTAATATACATTTTGTGGGAAAAGTTTCAGTAAAACTTACATTTTATTGATTACAATCCCGGGTATTTGTATCATATGAGTCCAGTGGGCGGTCTAATCAGTGATTGACAGTCTTCACTATATGACTGTGCATGCAGATTGCTGTCAATTACTAGTAGGACCGCCCACTGGACTCACCGGGGATTTGAATGAATAATATACATCTTAGGGTAGGTTCACACGACAGATTTCTTCATACAGTGGGTACGGAAAGTATTCAGACCCCTTTAAATTTTTCACTCTTTGTTTCATAGCAGACATTTGATAAATTCTAAAAAGTTCATTTTTTTCTCATTAAAGTACACTCTGCACCGCATCTTGACCGAAAAAAAAACAGAAATGTAGAAATTTTAGCAAATTTACTAAAAAATAAAAAGTGAAATATCACATGGTCATAAGTATTCAGACCCTTTGCTCAGACACTCATATTTGTCACATGATGTCTATTTCCTTGTGATCCTCCTTGAGATGGTTCTACTCCTTCATTGGAGTCCAGCTGTGTTTAATTAAACTGATAGGACTTGATTTGGAAAGGCACAAACCTGTCTATATAAGACCTCATAGCTCACAGTGAATATCAGACCATATGAGAATCATGAGCTCAAAGGAACTGCCCAAGGAGCTCAGAGACAGAATTGTGGCAAGACACAGATCTGGCCAAGGTTACAAAAGAATTTCTGCATGGCTCAAGGTCCCTAAGAGCACAGTGGCCTCCATAATCCTTAAATGGAATAAGTTTGGAACCACCAGAAGTCTTCCTAGACCTGGCCATCCAGCCAAACTGAGCAATCGTGGGAGAAGAGCCTTGGTGAGAGAGGTAAAGAAGAACCCCAAGATCACTGTGGCTGAGCTCCAGAGATGCAGTAGGGAGATGAGAGAAAGTTCCACAAAGTCAACTATAACTGCAGCCCTCCACCAGTCGGGCCTTTATGGCAGAGTGGCCCGACGGAAGCCTCTCCTCAGTGCAAGACATATGAAAGCCCGCATAGAGTTTGTTCAAAAACTCATGAAGGACTCCCAGACTATGAGAAATAAGATTCTCTGGTCTGATGAGACGAAGATAGAACTTTTTGGTGATAATTCTAAGCGGTATGTGTGGAGAAAACCAGGCACTGCTCATCACCTGCCCAATACAATCCCAACAGTGAAACATGGTGGTGGCAGCATCATGCTATGGGGGTGTTTTTCAGCTGCAGGGACAGGACGACTAGTTGCAATTGGAGGAAACATGAATGTGGCCAAGTATATCCTGGATGAAAACCTCTTCCAGAGTGCTCTGGACCTCAGACTTGGCCGAAAGGTTCACCTTCCAACAAGGTAATGACCCTAAGCACACAGCTAAAATAACAAAGGAATGGCTTCAGAACAACTCCCCATTTTTGACTGGTCCAGCCAGAGCCCTGACCTAAACCCAATTGAGCATCTCTGGAGAGACCTGAAAATGGCTGTCCACCAACGTTCACCATCCAACCTGACGGAACTGGAGAGGATCTGCAAGGAAGAATGGCAGAGGATCCCCAAATCCAGGTGTGAAAAACTTGTTGCATCATTCCCAAGAAGACTCATGACTGTACTAGCTCAAAAGGGGGCTTCTACTCAATACTGAGCAAAGGGTCTGAATACTTATGACCATGTGATATTTCAGTTTTACTTTTTTAATAAATTTGCAAAAATTTCTACATTTCTGTTTTTTTTCAGTCAAGATGGGGTGCAGAGTGTACTTTAATGAGAAAAAAATGAACCTTTTAGAATTTACCAAATGGCTGCAATGAAACAAAGAGTGAAAAATGTAAAGGGGTCTGAATACTTTCCGTACCCACTGTATATCCCAAAATTGCTTGACACACTAGTATATAACATTTGTAAGTAGCTTGTTACACTTGTAACAACCAGGGATGGACCTGAATGCATTTTATATTAATAAAGACATAAAATAAAGAATAAATCTATAAATATTATTAAACATTTGATTGACCAATAACCTGTCGACATAAAGTGGATTTTAGCAGATTACTGCGGCAGGTGTCTTACAGGACGGGCGACAATTATAGCGTAGTGACAAGACAAGTAGCCATCGCTGCCAAGAGCTGAGGAACACGAGTAAGGTTGGCATCCTCCTCGCCAAAGAAACCAGTAAGCATGGAGGATACGGTCCTCTGCGGCACGGCGGCATAGCTGTCAGCGCGCTCTCATTCACAGCCCAACACATAAAGTGCGCTGACACCAGATACTCAATTTATCCACAGGGTGAGGTGAGGATTGCTGGCAGAAAGCTGCGCCCTCGTCCCCCTCCTGTAGCCTTCACTTCGCTGTCAGCAGAATGTCTCCATCACATCGAGAAGTCTCCAGCCGCCATATAGAAGCATTGCAGAATTATAGAATTATATTCCTTAACAGATAACAATTTTTTTTTTCTTTCCTCTATTGGATTCTATATTATGTCCGTTATATTTACATATTAACCCCTTCATGACCCGGCGATTTTCCGTTTTTGCCCTTTTTTTCCTATCCTTTTTTTTTTCGTTGATGGAGCTTTTTTTTGCCTAGTGCCAAGCTGATCTTTTTATTCATACCCCTTTGGATTACATATTACCTTTTATTACATTTTTGGAGGACGTGTGGCAACTGAAAATTTCAATCCTGCCATTTTTCTTTTTTTTTTTAAAGGAATTAGTCAGCAGGTTTTTGCTAATTAATCTGAAAGCAGCATAATGTAGGGGCAGAGAGCCTGATTCCAGGGATGTGTCACTTGCTCAGCAGCTTGCTGTAGATTCAATACAGTCAGTGTTTTATCAGCAGGAGATTATCACTGCCAGACTAGGTGTCTTGTGCCAGCTAGTCCAGCTAATGTGTGTAACCACACCCCCACCAATGATTGGCAGCTTGCTGACAGTGTACACAGGAAGCTGCCAATCAGAGATGTGGGTGGGGTTATACACATACACAGCTCAGCATTCTGACCACAGCAGAGAAAACAGGAATTCTATCAAAACTGCACCAAGCAGCCCAGTAAGTGATACATCGCTGGAATCAGGGTCTCTGCCCCTACATCATGCTGCTCTCATATTACATAATGAAAACCTGCTGACATATTCAATTTAGCCTACGGTTTAAATACATTTATATCAAATGTGTTACTTTTTTATTTCTGAACTGAGAAGGGAGGATGGATTTAAACATTTTTTTATATCGATTTTTCTTAATTTTTTTTTTTACTTTACTGGTTTTAGTCCTTTCTAGGTAACTTGACCCTACAAGTTTGTAGCATATAGGAATATTACTCATGTCCGCATACAGTTTTTGTCCGGTCAATGCACATGGGCCAGTAAGTAATCAACAATCGTCCTATGTAAATGAGCAAGTAGTTAAAGGGAATGTTCACAGTGCTGTAGTATTTGTTGACAATATAATAATAATAATAACTCTAATAATAGTAAAATGCCATCTAATAATTCTTAGGGGGTTCAGCCAGACATCCGATTTTTGAGTATGAGTGCTATCCATTTTTTTCACGGATAGCACTTGTACCTGTGATAGTCTATGGAGCCATTCACGTGTTTGATTTTGCGCAGAGACATGTTCGACTTTTTTCTCGGACCAAGTGGTTCTTGGAAATTCACGGAAACATGTTTGATTTTGATCAAAATGGGTCGGATCAAAATTAGTTATGAAAGTCAATGGTTCTGTGTAAAAATCGGATCGCACTCAGATGACATCCGAGTGCAGTCTGATTTTCACGAACTCTCAGAATGGAGAAGAAGGAATTTTTTTTATTTTTATTTTACCATGTCCGAACTTTAATCAAACTCCGATCAGAGAATGATCAGGACAATCGGTCTGTTTTTCACGTACGTGCAAAAATCAGACGGCTGCTCAAGCCCTAACAAATAGCTAAATGTAAGTCCTTGTGAAACGTTATGTGACCCTTTAATAATGTGTTGCTTATAATAATCCACCATGGTTTATATAAAGGCGTTAAGACCGGACTGACGCAGCTCTCCGTGTTTATGGATGCTATGTTGTCTCCCCTCAATGCTTCAGATCCAATGTGTATTTGCGTCTCTGCTCTTGAGGGGTCACTGCCTTGCGAGAGATGTGACAGGCCCACTACTTTATTATCACATTAGCACAGGGAAGAAGCCACATAATTAACAGAACTTATCTTCATTTACTTGCTGAAAGCTGTAATATTCAATCATGCGCTTCTGCCTAATTGCTTTGTCTGCCTTTAACTGTTTTTCGCAACACGAGATACGAGACCCGGGTAGCGTTTCGCTCCGACTACAGATCCTTGCAAGACTTCTTCACAATAATATAGGATTAGCGTAGCCATTCGTGTATCCGATACCCAGGACTGGCAAGAAAAACACTGATATCATGGAAATGTTTCTGATCACAATGAGCGTGGTTATAGGGATTATTCTGGATTGTCAGTAATCCTGACATGGCTGATTACTCAGAACAATAGAGCGCATTCAACTGCATTGCAGATTGAAAGAGTGACTTTAGGTCTACTGTCCCTTTAAAGGGAATCTGTTAGCAGTTTTTGCTATATAATCTGAGAGCAGCATAATATAGGGCAAGACATCCTGATTCCAGCGATGTGTCACTTACTGGGCTGCTTGTCTGATGAAGATGTAGCAAAGCTAAGACTTTTGGGCTGTGTGTAACCCCGCCCACACTCCTGATTGGCAACTTCCTGTGTACATTGTTAGCAAGCAGCCAATCAGTGTTAGGGGCGGGGTTACACAGATTAACTGGACTGCTGAGCACTGACACCTAGTCAGGCAACAACACACAGCCTGATAAGTGACACATCTCTGGAATCAGGCTCCCTTGTCTCATATTATGCTGCTATCAGATTAAATAGCAAAACACTGCTGACAGATTCCCTTTAATACATTACATACAAAGGGGTTTAAACTAATTTAGTAGATATTCTCTGTGTTATCACCTTATCAGGTATTACTTTTTTTTTAAATTTAATTCTCTATATACATAGATATTAGATAGATAATAGATACATGATAGATAGATAATAGATAGATAATAGATAGATAATAGATACATGATAGATAATAGATAGATAATAGATAGATAATAGATACATGATAGATAATAGATAGATAGATGATAGATAGATAATAGATAGATGATAGATAGATAATAGATAGATAGATATTAGATAGATAATAGATGCATGATTGATAGATAATAGATAGATATTAGATATATATTAGATAGATAATAGATGATAGATGATAGATAGATAATAGATAGATAATAGATAGATAATAGATAGATAATAGACAATAGA
The DNA here is from genome assembly GCF_046119375.1 of Phyllobates terribilis. Lineage (NCBI taxonomy): Eukaryota > Metazoa > Chordata > Amphibia > Anura > Dendrobatidae > Phyllobates > Phyllobates terribilis. The sequence goes on from NW_027362770.1 coordinate 145,066,097, forward strand.
TAGATAATAGATAGATGATAGATAGATAATAGATAGATAGATAGATAATAGATAGATAGATGATAGATGATAGATAAGAGATAGATAATAGATAGATAATAGATAGATAATAGATGATAGATAATAGATAGATGATAGATAAGAGATAGATAAGAGATAGATAATAGATAAATAATAGATAGATAATAGATAGATATGAGATAGATGATAGATAGATAGATGATAGATAGATAGATAATCGATAGATAATAGATAGATGATAGATAGATGATAGGCAGATGATAGATAGTAGATAGATGGTAGATAAATAATAGATAGATGATAAATAGATAGATGATAGATAGATCGATAATAGATAATAGATAATAGATAGATAGATAGATAATAGATAGATAATAGATAGATAATAGATAGATGATAGATAATAGATAGATGATAGATAGATAGATGATAGACAAATGATAGATAATAGATGATAGATAGATGATAGATAGATAGATGATAGATAGATAATAGATAGATAATAGATAGATGATAGATAGATAGATGATAGATAGATAATAGATAGATAATAGATAGATGATAGATAATAGATAGATGATAGATAGATAGATGATAGATAAATGATAGATAATAGATAGATGATAGATAGATGATAGATAGATGATAGATAATAGATAGATGCTAGATAGATAGATGATAGATAATAGATAGATGATAGATAATAGATAGATAATAGATAGATGATAGATAATAGATAGATAATAGATAGATAATAGATAGATGATAGATGATAGATTATAGATAGATAGATAGATAGATACTATAGATAATAGATAGATAGATAATAGATAGATGATAGATAATAGATAGATAATAGATAGATTATAGATAATAGATGATAGATAGATAATAGATTGATGATAGATAATAGATAGATAATAGATAGATGATAGATAATAGATTATAGATAGATTATAGATGATAGATAATAGATAGATGATAGATAATAGATAGATGATACATAGATGATAGATAGATAGATAGATAATAGATAGATGATACATAGATGATAGATAGATAGATAATAGATAGATATATTAACCTACACTTATATTTATGTCGTATTTTAACCTCTTTAATCCAAAATTGAAGAAATTACATCAGAGATCAGAGTGCAGCTTCTAGTGCCGTCCCGGCTATTGTCTACATGGATTCAGGGCTCCTTATATTTGTCTAAGACCAAAGCACAACTGTTCGCCTAGAGAGGCCGGCGGGAGGTAGAGAAGATGGCGGCCTGGGGGGAGGGGGTTGGCTTGGGAGTGTGTGATTCAGAGTCTAGAAACACTTTCACATGTAATCTCACCGTTAAATTATTCATATCCCTATAAATTGTTGGGCTTGTGGGTCTGGCTACTGTTTTATCCTCTATTATTTAGTAGAACAAATCAACTCAACGGTTGAGTTATCACCAATTATTATCACTCCCCCAAAAAATTACTGGCTGTATTTTCCAGACAGACCACTTACAATCACATATTAATATTAGATTATGTGTCTTGGCAGAGCAATAACTCTAAGGGATCGTTAAATCCATTCACATCAGTGCCAACTAGTATCGGCTTAAAATGGCAAAAGGCTTCTAGGGGTATAATTATTATTAGTCACTGACTGGTTGATAAATTTCTAGTGATTTATAAAAAGCAAAAAAATCTTTTCAGAAACAGCGCCACACCTGGCTATAGGTTGTGTCTGGTATTGCAGCTCAGCTCCATTAAAGTGAATGAAGTTGAGCTGCAATGTCAGATACATCCTGAGGACTGGTGTGGCGCTGGACGTGTTTTTTGAAAAACGGGCAATCCCCTTAATGGAACTCATTACGTACCTTCGTATGTTGGGATAGTAAACTGATATAACAAGGAATATATACCGTTTAATTTCAAGTGAGGTCAAAGGGGTTGTCCACTTTCAGGAAAGTGGGTCCCCAAATGCCGTAAAATACCTAAAAAAACAAACTTAGCATATACTCACCCTCCCTGGGTCCAGCACCGGTTCCCCGCCACTGCTTTGGTCCTGGTGGCTTGGCTGCAGAGGTGACGTTCCCGCTCTAGCTAATACCTGCTGTGCTGCTGTGATGCTGCGCTCAGTGCACAAGCCACTGAGCTCAGTGGTTGTGTGGCGCCCTGCTGCGCATTGGTGCCACAGATCCCAGAGGGGTGCATGGACGGATTCCTCCACAAGAGGCCCTCATAGCATTCACACACCTCCACCTTCCACCTCAGACCAGCAGGGGGAGCCCGGATAGGGATGTAAAAAGGGAAGGTGGAGCTAGGCAGTTCAGTCTAGTCTGGAATCTACAGCCTGGAGTATGCAGTCTACAGTCTGCTCCAGCCAGAGAGGTTGACAGGTCAGTACAGACTCAGTGAGCTCAGTTAGTGAGCCTAAGGCGTGCCGACACCGTAAGAGTGGTGAAGAGTAGCGAGGCCTACTGGAAGTGTGAAGCCTAGTGAGTGGCAGAAGGCGAGTGTAGTAAGCGAGCTACATAGGGGGCAGAGAAGCTTAGCCAGCTCACCCCAAGACCATATACCGGACACCGGGTCCGTGTCTGCAGGGATCTCTACGACCAGCAGAAACAACCAGAACCCCTGGGGAACTATATGTCCCAGGAATACCAAAATCTGACTGTTATACCAGGGTCAGGAGTCACGGAGGCCCAAGAGACCAGGGAGTGTGATCTCCAACAGAAGGCCCTACCACCAGGTCAGCAGGTGCAAGACAGAGACCAAGTTAGGCCTAGCTCCAGGCAGTTCATAAACTTATCAGGAAAAGGCAAGAAACAGGAGGCCCCACACCCGCTCACTGGGGAGAGTCCTGATATGCACCCTTCACCCTACAGTGCCCTGGATCGTGCCTGAAACACCACCAGTAAAGGTACTGAAGTGAACTCTGGTGTGCATGCCTATTCTTCTACCCTTCCTCTGACCCGGCTGGGTCCCCTCTGTCCTGCATCCCTTCTCCTACGCTGCCCTGAGGCTCCACCTGTGGGGAGCCGCACCAACTAAGCTGCCTGAACACCGGCTTCAGAGGACTGTCGCAGCGCTGGTGATCCTCACCAGACACCACGGGTGGCGTCACAAACAATTTCACCTTTCCCATACACCTTTCCCCCTTTCCTTCCTTTTTAAGAGTGACCCCAGGGTACGGGCCCGGGAGCCGGCCACCGCGGCATCCCCAAAACCAACAACAAGGCCCGGGCGCCGAGTCGTCCCCATCCCCTGGGCGCGTCAGTTGTCTGCAGCGGTGACATCACCACTGCTGCCAAGACATTGAGACCAGAGCAGCGGTGGGAAGCTGGCGCTGGACCGAGGGAAGGTGAGTACATGCTGAGTTTGTCATTTTAGGTACTTTACAGAGTTTGGGGCCAACTTTCCCTTTTTAAAGGGGTTGTCCACTTTTTATCCTTATTTCAACAAATGTGTTGAGCTCATTATTTTTTTTTTTTACTGATACATAACTATTACAAATTCTCCTCCTGAACTTCTCAGTCCAGCTTTTTACAGATAAAAATACGTCACCAGTTGTTGATCCGGCATAGAACTCTGATAAAAAGTGTTTGATTTCCCTGGAGCTCCCCCTCAGGAGAAATGAAGAATTACAATTATCAGGTCCTCCAATGCGAGAGATGCTCTTTTTTGCCACTGGGTAATAGTAAAAGGTCCTAATTTGGGACCCTCTCTTTAGTAATTAATGCTTTTTCTTTATTTTTTTTTAAGAACAGATTTAAACTAATGAATGAAGATTTCAGCGCTGTGATACAGGCTTACAATCGAATAGACTATTCTGTAAATGCAGATATTAATTCACGGTAATAGAACCTTCTGACTTCCATGGAACTGCTGAAAATGTTAATAGCCTGTATACGTGTACATATATATATATATATATATATATATATATATATATATATATATATATATGTAAATATATATATTTGTACATATATAAATAAAAAATATATATATACATATAAAAAATATAAATAAATATACACATATAAAAAATATATATACACTACAGACCAAAAGTTTGGACACACCTTCTCATTTAAAGATTTTTCTGTATTTTCATGACTTTGAAAATTGTACATTCACACTGAAGGCATCAAAACTATGAATTAACACATGTGGAATTATATACTTAACAAAAAAGTGTGAAACAACTGAAAATATGTCTTATATTCTAGGTTCTTCAAAGTAGCCACCTTTTGCTTTGATGACTGCTTTGCACACTCTTGGCATTCTCTTGATGAGCTTCAAGAGGTAGTCACCGGAAATGGTCTTCCAACAATCTTGAAGGAGTTCCCAGAGATGCTTAGCACTTGTTGGCCCTTTTGCCTTCACTCTGCGGTCCAGCTCACCCCAAACCATCTCGATTGGGTTCAGGTCTGGTGACTGTGGAGGCCAGGTCATCTGGCATAGCACCCCATCACTCTCCGTCTTGGTCAAATAGCCCTTACACAACCTGGAGGTGTGTTTGGGGTCATTGTCCTGTTGAAAAATAAATGATGGTCCAACTAAACGCAAACCGGATGGAATAGCATGCCGCTGCAAGATGCTGTGGTAGCCATGCTGGTTCAGTATGCCTACAATTTTGAATAAATCTCCAACAGTGTCACCAGCAAAGCACCCCCACACCATCACACCTCCTCCTCCATGCTTCACGGTGGGAACCAGGCATGTAGAGTTCATCCGTTCACCTTTTCTGAGTCGCACAAAGACACGGTGGTTGAAACCAAAGATCTCAAATTTGGACTCATCAGACCAAAGCACAGATTTCCATTGGTCTAATGTCCATTCCTTGTGTTCTTTAGCCCAAACAAGTCTCTTCTGCTTGTTGTCTGTCCTTAGCAGTGGTTTCCTAGCAGCTATTTTACCATGAAGGCCTGCTGCACAAAGTCTCCTCTTAACAGTTGTTGAAGAGATGTGTCTGCTGCTAGAACTCTGTGTGGCATTGACCTGGTCTCTAATCTGAGCTGCTGTTAACCTGCGATTTCTGAGGCTGGTGACTCGGATAAATTTATCCTCAGAAGCAGAGTTGACTCTTGGTCTTCCTTTCCTGGGGCGGTCCTCATGTGAGCCAGTTTCTTTGTAGCGCTTGATAGTTTTTGCAACTGCACTTGGGGACACTTTCAAAGTTTGACCAATATTTCGGACTGACTGACCTTAATTTCTTAAAGTAATGATGGCCACTCGTTTTTCTTTACTTAGCTGCTTTTTTCTTGCTATAATACAAATTCTAACAGTCTATTCAGTAGGACTATCAGCTGTGTATCCACCTGACTTCTGCACAACACAACTGATGGTCCCAACCCCATTTATAAGGCAAGAAATCCCACTTATTAAACCTGACAGGGCACACCTGTGAAGTGAAAACCATTTCCGGTGACTACCTCTTGAAGCTCATCAAGAGAATGCCAAGAGTGTGCAAAGCAGTCATCAAAGCAAAAGGTGGCTACTTTGAAGAACCTAGAATATAAGACATATTTTCAGTTGTTTCACACTTTTTTGGTAAGTATATAATTCCACATGTGTTAATTCATAGCTTTGATGCCTTCAGTGTGAATGTACAATTTTCATAGTTATGAAAATACAGAAAAATCTTTAAATGAGAAGGTGTGTCCAAACTTTTGGTCTGTACTGTATATGCATATAAAAAATAAAAATAAACATGTATAATTTATATATATTTATAAAATATATGTGTACATAAATATATTAAAATATAAATATATATATATATATATATATATATATATATATAAACTTAAAAAGACGCGATAAACATAACATTATAACACCTCTCGAAAAATGTGACACCTCTGAAATAAATAATCTCACCCTTCCACCGTAGCTACAAGTATAATGAATTCCAGTGTGAGAAATATATGGACTGAATCCACTGGTGCTAATATAAATGTTTGCAATAAATCAAAATGAGCAATAATCCAGTCTTCCCAATGAGAGTGTCTCATTCCCAGCTCGGAGTGTCAGACTTCGTCTGACTCTCTGTCTCCTTCTTGTATTAACGGTTACTTGGCAGCCATGTCACATTCTCCTGCCGCTGGGAGGCTGACAGAGCCGATCAGGTGCTGTCCAAACATTTATTAAAACATTTGAAATGATGAATCTATCCAATTACTGCTATTAATGCGGCTAATGCTGAGTAACGAGGGGAGAGACGGCAGCATGCGTTCCCCGTCATTCATTAACCTGCACTTGTCAACAGCTCGCAGCCCCAAACCTAATCACCCGCGCTGGCCCCGCTCGCACACGCGTCACTTTTAATAAGTTGCTATACCGCCAATAAATTAATGGGAACTCATCTTCAGGGTGCCGGGTGGAGAGAAAACGCTGGGGAGACACTAGGATGTCAACAAGAGCCATTCCAAGTCTACAGATCGAGAGACTAAAATTACATTGGTGTCCCACACCGCATAAATCCCCCTATTATAACCTATTTACTTTCGTGCTTACTTCATATAGATCAAATCTGGACAACTATTTGTCCGATCAGACCAAGGTTATACTGTATACTATAATGATAGGGGTGCAAAGGTTATAGAGTCTGCCTAAGGCCACGTTCACACGTTCCTATGTTAAAGGACTTTAAGGCCACGTTCACACGTTGAGTATTTGGTCAGTATTTTACATCAGTATTTATAAGCCAAAATCAGGAGCGGAACAATCAGAGGAAAAGTATAATAGAAACACGTCACCAGTTCTGTATTTTTCACCCACTCATGGTTTTGACCAAATACTGAACGTGTGAACATGGCCTAAAAGTCCCTTTGCATAGAAACATAGGAAGACGTTAGATAATGGGGTCAGTTACAAATTTTTCTCTGGGGTCTAGGAACTTCATGTTACACCTCAGCTGTATAAATTCATCAAACCATACACTTTCTTATTGATATCTTAGATTTTTATTTCACTAATAATTAGCAATGATCGCGCATGCGCATCTTTCTTTATTCACTTCTGCGTGGAAAAACTGGTGAGGGAGAGTGCTGCTTGCCAATTTTTGAAAATCGCATACATATGATTGGAGACAGCTGGTCGAGCGCGACCAACTCTACATTGTCAGTAACGTTTAGAACTTCCATACAAGTGAATGGAGAGGCATGCGCAGTCAGCTCACCATTCCCAGCAGCGCAGTACACGGCCCCTTTATTGAATTCTATCCTACATTTATGGTAAATATTATGGAATATCCTTTTAAGGGTGCCCCTCTGCCACATATTTGGGTATGAGTATGACAAATGGTATCTTACTATGTATCTGGCGGGATGGTCACACATGACTGTCTTTCTCAATTCATTTGCGCATGCGCATCTTTCTCAATCTACTTTTACGGAGGAAAACTGGTTGCTTTCCAATTTTTGGAACCCTCATATAAATTATTGGACACAGTGGCGCAAGAGGGATCACCTCATCATTATCGAGGTTCTCAGAAACTTTTAGAACTCCCATACAAGCGAATGGAGAGAGCTGCGCATGCGCGGTCAGCTCTTTGTTCCCAACAGCGCAGTACGTGGCTCCTTTCTCGAGTTCTATCATACATTCATGGCAGATATTATGGAGTACCCTTTTAAGGATGCTCCTCTGCCACATTTTTAGGTTTGACAAACGGTATCTTACTAACTGATGTGATGGTCACCCATGAATGTCTTTCTCGATTCGCTTGTGCATGCGCATCTTTCTTGATTTATTTTTATGGGGGAAAACTGGCGATCGAGCGTGCTGCTTGTCAATTTTTGGAACCTCCGTATAAGTAATTGGACACAACTGTGCAAACACAATCACCTCTACATTATCGGTGTTCCCAGAAACTTTTAGAAGTCCAATTCAAGTCAATGGAGAGAGCTGCGCAAGCGCATTCACCTCTCCATTCTCAGTGACGGCTCTTTTCTCAAATTCCGTCACTTACTTATGACTTATCCTATTGAATAGCCCATTAAGACTACACCTCTGCCAAATAGTAACGTATGTCAAAAGATATCTTACTATTTGTATGGAGTAATGCCTATCAGGTTGTCTTTCTCAATTCTATGGGGGGAAATTGGTGTGCAAGAGGGCTCCTTGGCAATTTTTGTAACCCACATAAAAGTGACTAGAGACAGCCATGTAAGTGGTACCCCTCCCCCCTCCCATGTAGAGATATGAGAATTGATTTACCGAAACCCTGGTCCAGCGGCCACATCCAGACTCCATAGTCACTGGACGACTCCTACCTGCTGCACTTTCGATTAGCCGGCCTGGTGTGACGTCATCATCACCCAACATTGCCCCATGCCAACTAACCTAAAGGAGAGCGGCACATACCGGAAGGTAGGATGTGATTCCCAAGCCACGGGATATTGACTTGGCCACTGGACCAGTGTGTTGCGAATTTATTTGCCCAACTCCACCTCTACATTTTTGGAATTATCAGCAACTTTTAGAATGAATGAAAAAAGCCGTGAATGAACGGTCGCCTTTCCATTCTCACCAGCGTAAGACAGAGCAACCTACCCAAGATCTACCAGACAGTAATGGCCTATCCTATGAAATACCCTTATGCCATATGAGAAGGTATGAGTATTACAAATGAAAAAATGGTAAATTTACGCCATGTTACAGATTTTGAATCGGGGATCCAAGAGTTTCAAATTAAAAAACACCCAAAAGGTGCAAAAGCATTCTCCGCCTCCAAGACAGGAAACCTTCCACCATGCTTTGCTTATTCCAAATAAGAATATCCATTCTCCACCTCCAAGACACAAAATCCTCCACCATGCTTTGCTTATTCCAAATAAGAATCTCCGTTCTCTGCCTCCAAGACACGAAATCCTCCACCATGCTTTGCTTATTCCAAAGAAGAATCTCCGTACCGACTGATGTAGTGTAAACCGTATTCCGGATTAATTCTGTTTTTTGCCTCTATTTTTTTATTATTATTATTTTCTCCCTTCAGAGAACAATAATTCCTGAATCAACAACTAAATTATTTCAGCCACATCTTGATTCCGGTAAAACCCGACAGGAGTTACACCGCTTAACAGCATCTCGACAATTAGCATATTATAAGTACAAAAAAGAAAAAAATGATAAAGAGAGGAGGGGAATCAAGGGGCCGCCGCTGACTACCTCCAGTAATATAATTCCACTACTTAATGCAAAGTAAGAGGCATTATCGGGCTCACAATCCTCTTGCTTGGTGTTATCTTCCCTATCAGTAAATGAGACTCACAGTACACTGCAAGCCATAAATAATTCAGGGCTTGAGATGGCAATTATAGCAGCATGCACAACCACCATGAATATTTTATGAAGGCTAAAACAGCTCTCGGAATGAATCACAGATAGATGAACACACAGTACACACACTGAAAGTACACAGAATTCACACTGACAATGGACACACACATACGTTTTATGGGGGAGGCATTAAAAAAAAAAAGGGCGGACGTGCAATCTATCCAGTAATAAGTGGCTTACAATGCCTATGGGCGAACGAAAAAAAAAAACCCAATATATATAAATGTCGTCCTTTAAATAAAGCGCCATCCGGTTGCACAGCTGTTGCAATATTTAACCGCTGTAAAGATACTGAGGTTCTCGGGTTTTATGGCGAGGAATATCTGTAATGGCACCAGCTGTTTATTGGCAAAAGAATTGCTTTATGGCCTCCTTTAAGTGAATGCATTTTAACATTAAGATGTTAGGCTCCATCGTCGAGGTGATGACATCATAAGAATTGGCTGCGCTCATGTCCTGATGACATCACAAGAATTGGCTAGACTCATGTCCTGATGACATCACAAGAATTGGCTACACTGAGGTCTTGATGACATCACAAGAATTGGCTGCGCTGATGTCTTGACGACAACACAAGAATCGGCTGCACTGATGTCTTGATGACATCACAAGAATTGGCTACACTGATGTCTTGATGACATCACAAGAATTGGCTGCGCTGATGTCTTGATGACATCACAAGAATTGAGTGCTCTGAAGTCTTCATGACATCACAAGAACTGGCTACACTGATGTCTTCATGACATCACAAGAATTGGCTACACTGATGTCTTCATGACATCACAAGAACTGGCTACACTGATGTCTTCATGACATCACAAGAATTGGCTACACTGATGTCTTGATGACATCACAAGAACTGGCTAGACTCATGTCTTGATGACATCACAAGAACTGACTACACTGATGTCCTCATGACATCACAAAAATTGGCTACACTCATGTTTTGATGACATCACAAGAATTGGCTGCACTGATGTCTTGATGACATCATAAGAATTAGTTATAATGATGCCTTGGTGACTTCATAATGATTGGCTGAATTGAGATACTGATGAACCCATAAGGATCGGTTCTATTGATATATCAATGACATGGATCTCTGTATTAATATCTTGATGACATCACTCAAATTGTTCACATTGATATGATGATGTCACAATGATTGAAAAAACCCAAGAGAAAAAAAAAAGAGCATATACCCTACAGCAAGTAAATCAGTACATGGTAATAGTACATGTAAATAACATAGGATTCTTAGTTAACACTATTTTGGTCAAAAAAGAATAAAATCCATCCCACCACGATAAGGTGATCCCATAGGGACGGTCCTATTTTCTAGTATTAAAACCTCACCTTGTGTCAGCCAACCTCAATATGGATGGGGGCAGAATAGGACCCAGGCCCAAATGTTCAGAGACCTGCCCATGGGAAGCTATATAGATGAAATGTCTAGCTAAAAAAATTACACTACACATCTGAACACGAACTTATATAAAAAAAGCAATGACAAGGTGAACCCATCGGGACAGTCCTAACCTGTCTTTTGTAATAATGTCACAATGATTTGCTGCATTGAGACATCGATGAAATCACCAGAATTGGACATCACAAGGATATATTTGGAGACATTACTTTGTCATTACTGACACTTTGATGATAAGGATTGATGGAAAGACATTACCCTTATAAAAGTGTGGCACTTGGCTTCGTATGGCTTATAACCATCGTCCTATCATGGGGCAGGTTGGGGTATGATGCGATTGTGCACACTGATTCATTCACAAAGTGGCAGCCAGCTATGAATGCCTGGTTATATAGGGATGCCGTGTAAATACTGAATGTGAGTGTAACCGTGCATTAAGAAGGAGGGCAATGTGCACAGTCAGCGAGTAATACAGAGGGCAGTGTGTACTGACAGCCATACTAATGTGTTCTGCACAGCTGTGTGCAGCGCTGGCTATGGCTTTTCCATCTCATCTTTTGGAGGATGGGAGTTGCAGCTGTACCTATTTGCAGGTCGCGCATACCAGACATCAGAATATATTAAATTAAAGGGATTTCACAGGTTAACATTGATAGTTTATCCAAGTGGGATTATTGTGGTGTATTAGCACTGCAGTGTATACTAAAGTGCTCCAGGGGGCTTGAACCTGCGACCGCCTGTACAACATGTGGCAATGCTGTTGTACGCAATCACAGTTCTATGAAATCCAGTCTTCAATAAAGCCCTCACGTCATTGGATGACCATCATATTTAAATAGATAACGTTCCTCTGCCCTGACACGCCACCCGGAAGAAGCTGGGCGAAACGCGCGTCGGGACAGAGGAACACAGCTTCACACTCCTGGCTGCACCCCATTTCCAACTTCTTAAATGCCGCTGACATAACTGATGGCGGCATTTAAGAGGTTCCACTGCAGTTAGATTCAGGTGCTTGCTGTACAACACAGCCCACACCTGTTCTGTATGGAGTAAGCTCAACTCCTGAGCTCTCTCCATATATATCTGGCCCACCAGATACAGTGGGTGCCGGATGCTGGCATCAGCCTTGGTGCCAGAGTTAAAGGGGCATTCCCATTTCCAAGATACTATCCCAATACGCAGTAGGTGTAATAATAATAATATTAGCAAATACCTCCATTTAGAAATGTAGCATAGTTCTTCTCATTCGCTATGTCGCTTCTCACATGTGCAGGGCATTGCAGTAGCTTAGATGGTCCATGGTTACAACCACTCATATAGTGACAGTTGTTAGTGGTCGTAACAATGGATACCTAAGGACACCCAATGGATACCATGGATACCTAAGCTACTGCAATGCCCTGCACATGGGGTAACTGACATAGCTAATCAGAAGAACTATACTACATTTCTAATTGAAGGTATTTGCTAATATTATTATATGTACACCTACTACATTTTGGTATAGGATCTTGGATATGGGAATACCCCTTTACGTATGCTACTGGAATAAAGGAAGAGTCAGCAAATCTCCGGGGCCCTTCGATCATGAGTGAAATCTCTTGCAAACCTGTGATTTGGGGACGCTTCTTCATCCAGGGTCTGGAGAAGCGGAAAGTGGGCATGGTTAATGCCTACATTTGACAGCAACATACTTAAAGTGCCCCAACTGGATATTCCCCGACAACAACAAAAATTTTTGGCGAGTATGAGTATATCATTTGGCAAAACTATTTGACTTATCTGTGACCTTACATAGGACTGCATTTTCTTAAAGGGGTATTCCAATTTTTAGAAATGTATGACATATCTACCACCTTTTAAAGATAGTTGCAGCTCCCAGAAGTGGATCAGACATTTATGGCATATCTCATAGTGGTCAAATAGAGCAGCACCGAAGCGCTAAATGACAAAATCAGTATATGGTTACTTGCTATATGTTGATGCTTCCTAGTTAGGGAATGCTGATAGTTGTAGTCCATCAACAGCTGCATATTCCTAACCCCCTCCGCTGTACGCAGCGGGCTACCAGCTCTCCGGCAAGAGGCTGCATTTTCCCACGTCTTGAGCGAATTACTTGACACCGCTGCTAATGTCTTCTCAAATTACCCCCCCAAAAATGCAGCTGGGTTAATCGGTTATTTCTCGTATTTTGACATTTTCTGTTTACCTTTTTGCAAATGCCATCAGCGGCACGGAGCGGTGTTTGAAAGCTAACAGCTAACACATGCCGTGCTCCTGCTCGCCAGAGAAACATCTCCCTGACTTTCCTACAAGCGCCCGTGCCAAGATCAACAGCGCAGGATTGATTTCACTTCTTGCGAATTGACAGCTTATTTATCTCAGGCTGAGAACTTTTTCGAAACCCTTTAGGCTTCCACCAGGGCTAACAGCAGAGATCTTCTGAAAAGGAGCAAGAAATTCCTCATCATGCACCTTATGGATGAGCGTTTTCAGACTATCGTGCCGCCAAACAGTGCAGCTTTCATTTACAGGATCAGCGACAGATTCTGTTGCGGATTTTGGTTTGGATTCGCTGTGGATTCATTCAGACGTCCGTTTTTTTGCGTACCGAGTTCTATCCGTGTTTTTCACCTATGGGGCTGTTCACATGTCCGATTTTTTTCACGGACCGAGCAAAATCACAGAGATATGTCTGATATTTATTTGAGTGTCGGATCAAAATCAGCAATAACCCATGAAAATATCGGATAGCACTCGGATGCCGTCTGTCACGGTGGGTGAGGGAAGGAACAAGTGTACAACGACGGGAAGAGGGGGAAGGGAGCCCAACAACTAGGGAAAGGGGGAGTGGAGACCCCTAGGCAGATCTAACATCACCCTGACTACCCTATCGTCCCTAAATAGGTTCCGCACCTATCGCCAAGCAGGAAACCAAATCCCTAAATGTCCCTGCAGCTTGGCCCTAGATAGGGAGGGGATGGGGTGAACACTAGTCAGGCCCCACTGTAACTAAAGACAACAAGGTAAACAAACAAAGGGAATACACTTAGCTTGAGAAGACACCAGAGAGATAATGCCAACTGTCCTCCAAGGGAATTCCAAGCAGATACTAGCCGACTACTAGTACTCCAGGCATGGATAGAGGAACATAGAACTATCACTGGCGACTCTCTGGGGACACTGAGTTTTTAACTATCAAGCAAGGGTGTGTCAGTTAGCAGCAAAAGGTGGAGGTCACTGCTTGGTCCTAGAAGGAGAAGGATATCACTACACTACAGAGATAAAAGGATCAAGAATGTGTCTGCAATGCCAAGCGCAGTGACAGTCTACAGCCGGATCCAGAACGACTGTCTGTCACACTTGATACACCCGTGACACCGTCTGAGTGCTGTCCATTGTTTACGGATGGCTAAATAGGAGAAGGTAGGGAAACTTTTTTTTTTGTCATCCGAAAAAACTTGGCTGAAAATCCAATTGAAACTCTGAACAAAATCTCTGATGAATACCAGAACTGTATTTTTTCGGATGTGAAAAAAAAGGATGTCTGAATGAGCCCTTAGAACGATATAGTTATATGAAAAAGTTTGGGCACCCCTATTAATCTTAAGCTTAATGTTTTATAAAAATTGGTGTTTTTGCAACAGCTATTTCAGTTTGATATATGTAATAACTGTTGGACACAGTAATGTTTCTGCCTTGAAATGAGGTTTATTGTACTAACAGAAAATGTGCAATCTGCATTCAAACAAAATTTGACAGGTGCATAAGTATGGGCACCTCACCAGAAAAGTGACATTAATATTTAGTAGATCCTCCTTTTCCAAAAATAACAGCCTCTAGTCGCTTCCTGTAGCTTTTAATGAGTTCCTGGATCCTGGATGAAGGTATTTTTGACCATTCCTCTTTACAAAACAATTCCAGTTCAGTAAAGTTTGATGGTCGCCGAGCATGGACAGCCCTCTTCAAATGATCCCACAGATGTTCAATGATATTCAGGTCTGGGGACTGGGATGGCCATTCCAGAACATTGTAATTGTTCCTCTGCATGAATGCCTGAGTAGATTTGGAGGGGTGTTTTGGATCATTGTCTTGCTGAAAGATCCATCCCCTGCGTAACTTCAACTTTATCACTGATTCTTGAACATTATTGTCAAGAATCTGCTGATACTGAGTGGAATCCATGCGTCCCTCAACTTTAACAAGATTCCCGGTGCCAGCATTGGCCACACAGCCCCAAAGCATGGTGGAACCTCCACCAAATTTTACTGTGGGTAGCAAGTGTTTTTCTTGGAATGCTGTGTTTTTTTGCCACCATGCATAACGCCTTTTTGTATGACCAAACAACTCAATCTTGGTTTCATCAGTCCACAGGACCTTCTTCCAAAAAGAAATTGGCTTCTCCAAATGTGCTTTTGCATACCTCAGCCGACTCTGTTTGTGGCGTGCTTGCAGAAACGGCTTCTTTCGCCTCACTCTCCCATACAGCTTCTCCTTGTGCAAAGTGCGTTGTATAGTTGACCGATGCACAGTGACACCATCTGCAGCAAGTTGATGCTGCAGCTCTCTGGAGGTGGTCTGAGGATTGTCCTTGACTGATCTCACCATTCTTCTTCTCTGCCTTTCTGATGTTTTTCTTGGCCTGCCACTTCTGGCCTTAACAAGAACTGTCCCTGTGTACTTCCATTTTCTTACTATGTTCCTCACAGTGGAAACTGACAGGTTAAATCTCTGAGACGGCTTTTTGTATCCTTCCCCTGAACAACTATGTTGAATAATCTTTGTTTTCAGATCATTTGACAGTTGTTTTGAGGAGCCCATGATGCCACTCTTCAGAGGAGATTCAAACAGGAGAACAACTTGCAAGTGGCCACTTTAAGTAGCTTTTCTCATTATTGCATACACCTGGCTATGAAGTTCAAAGCTCAATGAGGTTACAAAACCAAAAAAAGTGCTTTAGTAAGTCAGTAAAAAGTAGGTAGGAGTATTTAAAACAAGAAAATGATAAGGGTGCCCATACTTATGCACCTGTCAAATTTTGTTTGAATGCAGATTGCACATTTTCTGTTAGTACAATAAACCTCATTTCAAGGCAGAAACATTACTGTGTCCAACAGTTATTACATATATCAAACTGAAATAGCTGTTGCAAAAACACCAATTTTTATAAAACATTAAGCTTAAGATTAATAGGGGTGCCCAAACTTTTTCATATAACTGTAATTCACCGCACACTCTTCAGTGTCTTTTTTTTAATGAGTTCTTAGACATTGCAAAAGATGAATATCCAGTCAAAAAATTAATATGCTATTGACTTTAAAATTCGCATCGGGGGTCAATAATATTTTTTGAAATCTCATGTACTCTGCTGCTAATCTGTTGTGGATTTTCTGGACGGATAATCAGCAGCAAATCTGTTCAAAAATATGTAAAATTCAACTTTTTGGATTTTGCTATTTTTTTGGAGGGGTGAAGGGGCGTTCATTATTATATATTTCCTTTTATTTATAGAGCATCAACATAAGGCTAATCTAGACACAAGGTACAATGGGCTTCGGGGGTCCTTGTACTCTTGGTTTTGAGTAAGGGCTCATTCAGACATTCAGACTTCCATATTTCACATACGAGTGCCATCTATGGTTTTCACGGATAGCACTTGTAGTTGTAATAGTCTATGGGGCCATTAACATTTTCGTGACTTTAAACGGACCCAGAGGTCTGTGGAAAATCGCAGAGAAATGTCGGATTTTGATCCGAGGGTCGGATCAAAATCGGTAATACAAGATATTGGGTCCATGAAAAATCGGACCTCACTTGGGTGACATCTGAGTGCGGTCCAATTTTTACAGACTGTCACAATGGAGAAAGCAGAGAAACAATTTTTTTTATTACTGTATGTATGAGAAAAACGGATGACACCCGGACCACAAATCGGCCCGTTTTTCTCATACAAGGAAAAATCGGAAGTGTTTATGGACCCTTATTAGTTACCTTATTACGCTTGTCAACCTGAAGGTGATGTGTATGGGGATTCACTGTGTGGGTCACACATACACTTGAAAACAGTATGGTACACAGCTATATTAGTGTAATGTAGGATCCAGTTGGATAAACACGTAAGTGGGCTGCGCTGCGGAAGTGAATCAATTCTTCAGAGATGATGATGATGATGATGATGATGATGAAAAGGCTTTTTATTAACAACGCGTTTCAACGCCGTACCGGCGTCTTTTTCAGCTGAAAAAACCAAATGTGTACAGCATGAGAATGAATGGGTTTTTAAAGGCCCAAAATGGATGCCAGTTACATAGGGAACACCCACAGGAACCAAAGTGTAATGTAGAAGGCACTATATGGTGGCACAATAATCGTCTACGTATCAACGACAGTGCCTCGTGCATGGAAAAAACACATGTTGTAGCATTTTTCATATAAGTAGAATTCTAGTTTGTAGAAATTTGGCCGGAAATTGGAAATTTGGACCTGACTAATAAAACTTTTTGAAGGCCAGTTTCACACATCCGGCTTTTACGGAACGAGATGTCCAGAAATGGTCGAACTCACCAGCCTCATATCCTCATGAGTAGATCAAGACGTTCTCGGATAATGCCCATTCACGTCCTAAAAAGTTATTTTATTTTTTTAAAGAAAAGTCTGAATGAGATTGATATTTTCGAAAAAAATCCCGTTCACTTGAAAGGGAAGAATTTTCGGAAAAATGACATCTTTAAAGGGGCAACGTGTTGCAACGCTATAACATTTGCAACCATGTCAGGTAGTCGCTAACTCTGGTCTCCATTCACAAAACTTGAGATCAGGGCTTATCAAAATCAAAAAAACATATTCTAAGAGCCCTGCACAGGTGGCGGTATTATTTATTCATACGCGGGAATATAATGTCACAGTACAGATGAATTGTAATACCTTGTTTGTGCGCGCTTATCATGCATTTAATGCGTGCCGCTGCCTTCCAGCGCGCTCCCCCTCCTATAGATATTCAGTATTTGTTGTCGTTCCAGTCCAGTTGTGTTAAGGATGTCGCCTGCAGCATCTAGTTATCAGCATTATTATTAGTTGTGAATCCTGACAGATAACATGTCACACTAAACCTACACTACAAATCACTTCTGCAGCTCTGACTCCAATTTGCATCTGTTTCCCACATCTGTATTTAATGAGGTTTTCCCACAGATCGGCCCCCCGTTCCCGGCCCATGTTGCCTATTTATCAGCTCTTGCATTGAGCCTTCATATCTGCATGTTTCCCTGCACTCGTTTCCTGTTTGGTTTCGTATCGCCTCCCGTTCCCCTGTTGCGCTCATTGATTACATTACAGTGACATGTAATTGTCACACCAGTGATTATTTTTTTTTTCGATGTAGCTTCCATAAACTTTGTATCTTTGAAATCTGATGAAATTCCGTTACATAATTGGGTTATTGTTCCCCGGAAAAGCTGGGAATTCTGTCTTCATCCTTAGACTTTTATAATACTGCAATACATTGCTAAATTATAGTGCCGTAATAATACTACCATACAGTAATCCAAATAATACCACCATATAGTTCCACATAACAGCTTATACAATGCTGCTTTTCAAAGCCTAGAAAGTAATACAATATACTGTAATTGTCACATAATACTGCTAAAATAAATAATACTGCCATACTTTGCACATAACACACATATAACTCAATGCTGTCTTTTATAGAGAAAAAAATGCTATCATATACTGTAGTTTCCATATAAAACTGCCATGTATGGCTCAAACAAAGTTGCATTTCACTGCCTGAATAATACTACCATATACTTTAGTTCTCATATACCACTGCCATATATACAGTACCTTGCATGACACTGCCTTTTAATTCTAAATAAATGCTACCATATACTGTAATTCCCACATAATAGTGTCATATATAGCTTACACAAAGCTTCCTTTCAATGCCATACCTACATTAATATATACTTTTATTCCCATATAATACCGCCATATAACATTGCTTTTCAACTCCTAAATAATACTACCATATACTATAATTCCCACATAATGGTGTCTTATATAGCTTACAAAAAGCTTCCTTTCAATGCTATACTAACATCACTATATACTTTTATTCCCATATAATACCGCCCTATGACGTTGCTTTTCAACTCCTAAATAATACTTCCATATACTGTAATTCCCACATAATAGTGTCATATATAGCTGGCAAAAAGCTTCCTTTGAATGCCATAATAATACTACTAAATACTTTTATTCCCATATAATACCGCCATATAATGCTGCTTTTCAACTCCTAAATAATACTATCACATACTGTAATTTCCACATGATAGTGTCATATATAGCTTACACAAAGCAGCCTTTCAAGGCTATAATAATAATACTACATACTGTAATTTCCATATAACACAGACATAAATAACTAAAAAAATGCTGCCTTTCAATTCTTAAATAATACTACCATATACAGTAATTTACACATCATAGTGTCATATAAAGCTTACACAAAGCTGCCTTTCAAGGCTATAATACTACTACTATATACTGTAATTTATACATGATAGTGTCATATATAGCTTACACAAACCTGCCTTTCAATGCTATAATAATACTACTATATACTGTAATTTTCATATAACACCGCCATATATAACTAAAAAAATGCTGCCTTTCAATTCTTAAATAATACTACCATATACTGTAATTTCCACATGTTAGTGTCATATATAGCTTACACAAAGCTGCCTTTCAATGCTATATTAATACTACTATCTACTTTAATTCCCATATAATACCGCTATATGTAATTGAAAGAACGCAGCCTTTCAACTCCTAAATACTACTACCATATACTGTAATTTGCATGTCATAGTGTCATATATAGCTTACACAAAGCTGCCTTTCAATGCTACAATAATACTCTCATATATTGTAATTCCCATATAAAATCGCCTAAAATCACCTGCCACTTAGTGCCCATGTAATACCGCCGTACAATTCCTAAATATTTCTTCCATACATTATCTATATAATACTGCATGTACAGTCCATATACTGCCATTTAGTGCTAAGATAACACTGCCTTCTGATCACACGTGATCCGAACACATGGTGCGGTATCAGGATAACGCTAAAGAGCCATATATGATTTCCCAATAAAAGTCCCATTTACAGGGGGGATTTATTCATCATTCGCACTTTTCATCCATTTAGTACGTGGACGACTTCATAGAAGGAGCAGATATTTGTGGGGAGTATGGAGATCAATGGGACGGGGGATGATTAGTTGGCACCAGGCAGAGGGACATAGAGGAACCCTGATGGAGACAAATCAGAGGGGCGTTCATCAGAAGTACAGGAGGTTTCAAAGCAAAGGGGAATAGAAAGAGATTCATGAGAATATTTTAGAACTTGTCATGCAGCTCCTCTATAACCAGAGAATTAATGACTATATTCTTCTAGTCTAGTTTCTACTATTAGAAAAAGAGCTTTTTTTTTTTTTTTTTTTATAGAAACAGCGCCACTCTTATCCAAAGGCTGTGTCTGGTATTGCAGCTCAGCCCCATTCACTTGATAGGGTAATGTTAAATATAGCTGGAGTCTAAATAAGTTTTAATTCTTCTCTGTGCTCTCCAAATGCCTCGGTATAGTGCAGAATATATTTAATATTCTCTTTTTCCTTGAGAGGATCTTTCTTCTGTTCTCAGGTACTCAGCTCCTCTGCTGAGTAATTCACTTTGAATGACTTGCCAAGATAAAGGAAGGAAAAGTCTTTTACAGCGTGTCACTTTTCAAGATTAATCAACCTTCAGCAAGAAAAAAAACAACGAAATATAAGTTCTCTGGAATGATCATACTATGTCTTAAAAAAACGACTTGTCACTTGCTATAAATATGTAACTATTTTTTTTACCTGGTGTAAATGCCGCTGTTCTCCTGAACCCGGCGATGTTTCTCTTTTGTTCCTGCGCCTCTCCGTTCCTGAGATATGGCCTCCTTATTCTTGTACGAAAATCAGGTCTTATTAAGCAAGGGGGCGGGATCTTAGAGAAGATGCCCACGAAGAAGAGATGCAGATCACGCCCAGTTGGATAACAAGGCTAGATTCACATACAGGGAAGAATGGGCCATATCTCAGGAACGGAGAGGCGCAGGAAGAAAAGGAAAACATCGCCGGATTCAGAAGAACAGCGGCATTTACACCAGGTAAAAAATATATAGTTATGGCAAGTTACAGTTTCTCTTAAAACTCACACGATTTCTCTCGTGCTTCCTCTTTCTCCTGGAACTCTACCCCTCATTTCATGTGATATTACCCAAACCTCTAAACTTACGTGGAAATCAAACCACCAGTAATGCTGAAAAAGGTGTGATAAAGGGAATCTGTCACCAGGTTTTTGCTACCACATCTGAGAGCAGCATGATTTAGAGACCGAGATTCCAGTGATGTATCACTTTCTGAGCTGCTTGCTGCAGTTTTGATTAAACCACATTTTTATCTGAATGCTGAGCTATGTATAACCTCACCCACAGCACTGATTGGCAGCGTTCTGTGCATAGGCAGCAAGCTGCCAATCAGTGGTGTGTGCGGGGTTATACAGAGCTCAGCATTCAGGGAACTGGTAGATCTGCAGCAGAGAAAACAGGGATTTTATCAAAACTGCAGCAACTGATCTGATAGGATTGGAGGACTACTTAGCAGCAGGTTTACTAGCCCTCTAGTGATAATCTCCTGCTGATAAAACTGTCATTTTATCCAAAACTACAGCAAGCAGCCCAATAAGTGACACATCGCTGGAATCAGGGTCTCTGTCTCTACATTATGCTGCTCTCAGATTAGGTGGCAATAACCTGCTGATAGATTCCCGTTGGGCCCTAATAATACAAAATTTATATCAGGGCCCCTCCATCTTTATAATACTTCTTATTTAGTGCACCCTCAGACGCCAGGATCCATGTGTGCCTCCTACCTCTGCACCCCCAATAGCTATGCTACAGATAGTATAGAGCCACCTTGTCTATAGGGCCTCTATACAGCAGCACCTGTGCATAGTATAGAGCCACCTTGTCTACGGGGCCCCTATACAGCAGCACCTGTGCATAATACAGAGCCACCTTGTCTACGGGGCCCCTATACAGCAGCACCTGTGCATAGTATAGAGCCACCTTGTCTACGGGGCCCCTATACAGCAGCACCTGTACATAGTATAGAGCCACCTTGTCTACGGGGCCCCTATACAGCAGCACCTGTACATAGTATAGAGCCACCTTGTCTACGGGGCCCCTATACAGCAGCACCTGTACATAGTATAGAGCCACCTTGTCTACGGGGCCCCTATACAGCAGCACATGTACAGAGTATAGAGCCACCTTGTCTACGGGGCCCCTATACAGCAGCACCTGTACATAGTATAGAGCCACCTTGTCTACGGGGCCCCTATACAGCAGCACCTGTGCATAGTATAGAGCCACCTTGTCTACGGGGCCCCTATACAGCAGCACATGTACATAGTATAGAGCCACCTTGTCTACGGGGCCCCTATACAGCAGCACCTGTACATAGTATAGAGCCACCTTGTCTACGGGGCCCCTATACAGCAGCACCTGTACATAGTATAGAGCCACCTTGTCTACGGGGACCCTATAGAGCAGCACCTGTACATAGTATAGAGCCACCTTGTCTACGGGGCCCCTATACAGCAGCACCTGTACATAGTATAGAGCCACCTTGCCTACGGGGCCCCTATACAGCAGCACATGTACATAGTATAGAGCCACCTTGTCTACGGGGCCCCTATACAGCAGCACCTGTGCATAGTATAGAGCCACCTTGTCTACGGGGCCCCTATACAGCAGCACATGTACATAGTATAGAGCCACCTTGTCTACGGGGCCCCTATACAGCAGCACCTGTGCATAGTATAGAGCCACCTTGTCTATGGGGCCCCTATACAGTAGCACCTGTGCATAGTATAGAGCCACCTTGTCTACGGGGCCCCTATACAGCAGCACCTGTGCATAGTATAGAGCCACCTTGTCTATGGGGCCCCTATACAGTAGCACCTGTGCATAACACAGAGCCACCTTGTCTACGGGGCCCCTATACAGCAGCACATGTACATAGTATAGAGCCACCTTGTCTACGGGGCCCCTATACAGCAGCACATGTACATAGTATAGAGCCACCTTGTCTACGGGGCCCCTATACAGCAGCACCTGTGCATAGTATAGAGCCACCTTGTCTACGGGGCCCCTATACAGCAGCACCTGTACATAGTATAGAGCCACCTTGTCTACGGGGCCCCTATACAGCAGCACCTGTGCATAATACAGAGCCACCTTGTCTACGGGGCCCCTATACAGCAGCACCTGTGCATAGTATAGAGCCACCTTGTCTACGGGGCCCCTATACAGCAGCACCTGTGCATAGTATAGAGCCACCTTGTCTACGGGGCCCCTATACAGCAGCACCTGTACATAGTATAGAGCCACCTTGTCTACAGGGCCCCTATACAGCAGCACCTGTACATAGTATAGAGCCACCTTGTCTACGGGGTCCCTATACAGCAGCACCTGTACATAGTATAGAGCCACCTTGTCTATAGGGCCTCTATACAGCAGCACCTGTACATAGTATAGAGCCACCTTGTCTACGGGGCCCCTAAACAGCAGCACCTGTGCATAGTATAGAGCCACCTTGTCTACGGGGCCCCTATACAGCAGCACCTGTACATAGTATAGAGCCACCTTGTCTACGGGGCCCCTATACAGCAGCACCTGTACATAGTATAGAGCCACCTTGTCTACGGGGCCCCTATACAGCAGCACCTGTACATAGTATAGAGCCACCTTGTCTACGGGGCCCCTATACAGCAGCACCTGTACATAGTATAGAGCCACCTTGTCTACGGGGCCCCTATACAGCAGCACCTGTGCATAATACAGAGCCACCTTGTCTACGGGGCCCCTATACAGCAGCACATGTACATGGTATAGAGCCACCTTGTCTACGGGGCCTCTATACAGCAGCACCTGTGCATAGTATAGAGCCACCTTGTCTACGGGGCCCCTATACAGCAGCACATGTACATAGTATAGAGCCACCTTGTCTACGGGGCCTCTATACAGCAGCACCTGTACATAGTATAGAGCCACCTTGTCTACGGGGCCCCTATACAGCAGCACATGTACATAGTATAGAGCCACCTTGTCTATAGGGCCTCTATACAGCAGCACCTGTACATAGTATAGAGCCACCTTGTCTACGGGGCCCCTATACAGCAGCACATGTACATAGTATAGAGCCACCTTGTCTACGGGGCCTCTATACAGCAGCACCTGTACATAGTATAGAGCCACCTTGTCTACGGGGCCCCTATACAGCAGCACCTGTACATAGTATAGAGCCACCTTGTCTATAGGGCCTCTATACAGCAGCACCTGTACATAGTATAGAGCCACCTTGTCTACGGGGCCCCTATACAGCAGCACCTGTGCATAGTATAGAGCCACCTTGTCTACGGGGCCCCTATACAGCAGCACCTGTGCATAGTATAGAGCCACCTTGTCTACGGGGCCCCTATACAGCAGCACCTGTACATAGTATAGAGCCACCTTGTCTACGGGGACCCTATAGAGCAGCACCTGTACATAGTATAGAGCCACCTTGTCTACGGGGCCCCTATACAGCAGCACCTGTACATAGTATAGAGCCACCTTGTCTATGGGGCCCCTATACAGTAGCACCTGTGCATAATACAGAGCCACCTTGTCTACGGGGCCCCTATACAGCAGCACCTGTGCATAGTATAGAGCCACCTTGTCTATGGGGCCCCTATACAGCAGCACCTGTACATAGTATAGAGCCACCTTGTCTACGGGGACCCTATAGAGCAGCACCTGTACATAGTATAGAGCCACCTTGTCTACGGGGCCCCTATACAGCAGCACCTGTACATAGTATAGAGCCACCTTGTCTACGGGGCCCCTATACAGCAGCACCTGTGCATAGTATAGAGCCACCTTGTCTATGGGGCCCCTATACAGCAGCACCTGTACATAGTATAGAGCCACCTTGTCTACGGGGACCCTATAGAGCAGCACCTGTACATAGTATAGAGCCACCTTGTCTACGGGGCCCCTATACAGCAGCACCTGTACATAGTATAGAGCCACCTTGTCTATGGGGCCCCTATACAGTAGCACCTGTGCATAATACAGAGCCACCTTGTCTACGGGGCCCCTATACAGCAGCACCTGTGCATAGTATAGAGCCACCTTGTCTACGGGGCCCCTATACAGCAGCACATGTACATAGTATAGAGCCACCTTGTCTACGGGGCCCCTATACAGCAGCACCTGTACATAGTATAGAGCCACCTTGTCTATAGGGCCTCTATACAGCAGCACCTGTACATAGTATAGAGCCACCTTGTCTACGGGGCCCCTATACAGCAGCACCTGTACATAGTATAGAGCCACCTTGTCTACGGGGCCCCTATACAGCAGCACCTGTGCATAGTATAGAGCCACCTTGTCTACGGGGCCTCTATACAGCAGCACCTGTACATAGTATAGAGCCACCTTGTCTACGGGGCCCCTATACAGCAGCACCTGTGCATAGTATAGAGCCACCTTGTCTACGGGGCCCCTATACAGCAGCACCTGTACATAGTATAGAGCCACCTTGTCTATGGGGCCCCTATACAGTAGCACCTGTGCATAATACAGAGCCACCTTGTCTACGGGGCCCCTATACAGCAGCACCTGTGCATAGTATAGAGCCACCTTGTCTACGGGGCCCCTATACAGCAGCACATGTACATAGTATAGAGCCACCTTGTCTATGGGGCCCCTATACAGTAGCACCTGTGCATAATACAGAGCCACCTTGTCTACGGGGCCCCTATACAGCAGCACCTGTGCATAGTATAGAGCCACCTTGTCTACGGGGCCCCTATACAGCAGCACATGTACATAGTATAGAGCCACCTTGTCTACGGGGCCCCTATACAGCAGCACCTGTACATAGTATAGAGCCACCTTGTCTATAGGGCCTCTATACAGCAGCACCTGTACATAGTATAGAGCCACCTTGTCTACGGGGCCCCTATACAGCAGCACCTGTACATAGTATAGAGCCACCTTGTCTACGGGGCCCCTATACAGCAGCACCTGTGCATAGTATAGAGCCACCTTGTCTACGGGGCCTCTATACAGCAGCACCTGTACATAGTATAGAGCCACCTTGTCTACGGGGCCCCTATACAGCAGCACCTGTGCATAGTATAGAGCCACCTTGTCTACGGGGCCCCTATACAGCAGCACCTGTACATAGTATAGAGCCACCTTGTCTATGGGGCCCCTATACAGTAGCACCTGTGCATAATACAGAGCCACCTTGTCTACGGGGCCCCTATACAGCAGCACCTGTGCATAGTATAGAGCCACCTTGTCTACGGGGCCCCTATACAGCAGCACCTGTACATAGTATAGAGCCACCTTGTCTACGGGGCCCCTATACAGCAGCACCTGTACATAGTATAGAGCCACCTTGTCTACGGGGCCCCTATACAGCAGCACCTGTACATAGTATAGAGCCACCTTGTCTACGGGGCCCCTATACAGCAGCACCTGTGCATAGTATAGAGCCACCTTGTCTACGGGGCCCCTATACAGCAGCACCTGTACATAGTATAGAGCCACCTTGTCTATGGGGCCCCTATACAGCAGCACATGTACATAGTATAGAGCCACCTTGTCTATGGGGCCCCTATACAGCAGCACCTGTACATAGTATAGAGCCACCTTGTCTACGGGGCCCCTATACAGCAGCACCTGTGCATAGTATAGAGCCACCTTGTCTACGGGGCCCCTATACAGCAGCACCTGTGCATAGTATAGAGCCACCTTGTCTACGGGGCCCCTATACAGCAGCACCTGTACATAGTATAGAGCCACCTTGTTTATGGGGCCCCTATACAGCAGCACATGTACATAGTATAGAGCCACCTTGTCTACGGGGCCCCTATACAGCAGCACCTGTACATAGTATAGAGCCACCTTGTCTATGGAGCCCCTATACAGCAGCACATGTACATAGTATAGAGCCACCTTGTCTACGGGGCCCCTATACAGCAGCACCTGTACATAGTTTAGAGCCACCTTGTCTATAGGGCCTCTATACAGCAGCACCTGTACATAGTATAGAGCCACCTTGTCTACGGGGCCCCTATACAGCAGCACCTGTACATAGTATAGAGCCACCTTGTCTACGGGGCCCCTATACAGCAGCACCTGTACATAGTATAGAGCCACCTTGTCTACGGGGCCCCTATACAGCAGCACCTGTGCATAGTATAGAGCCACCTTGTCTACGGGGCCCCTATACAGCAGCACCTGTGCATAGTATAGAGCCACCTTGTCTACGGGGCCCCTATACAGCAGCACCTGAACATAGTATAGAGCCACCTTGTCTATGGGGCCCCTATACAGCAGCACCTGTACATAGTATAGAGCCACCTTGTCTACGGGGCCCCTATACAGCAGCACCTGTACATAGTATAGAGCCACCTTGTCTATGGGGCCCCTATACAGCAGCACATGTACATAGTATAGAGCCACCTTGTCTACGGGGACCCTATAGAGCAGCACCTGTACATAGTATAGAGCCACCTTGTCTACGGGGCCCCTATACAGCAGCACCTGTACATAGTATAGAGCCACCTTGTCTATGGGGCCCCTATACAGCAGCACATGTACATAGTATAGAGCCACCTTGTCTACGGGGACCCTATACAGCAGCACCTGTACATAGTATAGAGCCACCTTGTCTACGGGGCCCCTATACAGCAGCACCTGTACATAGTATAGAGCCACCTTGTCTATGGGGCCCCTATACAGCAGCACATGTACATAGTATAGAGCCACCTTGCCTATGGGGCCCCTATACAGAAGCACCTGTGCATAGTATAGAGCCACCTTGTCTACGGGGCCCCTATACAGCAGCACCTGTACATAGTATAGAGCCACCTTGTCTACGGGGACCCTATAGAGCAGCACCTGTACATAGTATAGAGCCACCTTGTCTACGGGGCCCCTATACAGCAGCACCTGTACATAGTATAGAGCCACCTTGTCTATGGGGCCCCTATACAGCAGCACATGTACATAGTATAGAGCCACCTTGTCTACGGGGACCCTATACAGCAGCACCTGTACATAGTATAGAGCCACCTTGTCTACGGGGACCCTATACAGCAGCACCTGTACATAGTATAGAGCCACCTTGTCTACGGGGCCCCTATACAGCAGCACCTGTACATAGTATAGAGCCACCTTGTCTATGGGGCCCCTATACAGCAGCACATGTACATAGTATAGAGCCACCTTGTCTATGGGGCCCCTATACAGCAGCACCTGTACATAGTATAGAGCCACCTTGTCTACGGGGCCCCTATACAGCAGCACCTGTACATAGTATAGAGCCACCTTGTCTACGGGGCCCCTATACAGCAGCACCTGTACATAGTATAGAGCCACCTTGTCTATGGGGCCCCTATACAGCAGCACATGTACATAGTATAGAGCCACCTTGTCTACGGGGCCCCTATACAGCAGCACCTGTACATAGTATAGAGCCACCTTGTCTACGGGGCCCCTATACAGCAGCACCTGTGCATAGTATAGAGCCACCTTGTCTACGGGGCCCCTATACAGCAGCACCTGTACATAGTATAGAGCCACCTTGTCTACGGGGCCCCTATACAGCAGCACCTGTACATAGTATAGAGCCACCTTGTCTACGGGGCCCCTATACAGCAGCACCTGTGCATAGTATAGAGCCACCTTGTCTACGGGGCCCCTATACAGCAGCACCTGTGCATAATACAGAGCCACCTTGTCTACGGGGCCCCTATACAGCAGCACCTGTGCATAGTATAGAGCCACCTTGTCTACGGGGCCCCTATACAGCAGCACCTGTACATAGTATAGAGCCACCTTGTCTACGGGGCCCCTATACAGCAGCACCTGTGCATAGTATAGAGCCACCTTGTCTACGGGGCCCCTATACAGCAGCACCTGTACATAGTATAGAGCCACCTTGTCTATGGGGCCCCTATACAGCAGCACCTGTGCATAGTATAGAGCCACCTTGTCTACGGGGACCCTATACAGCAGCACCTGTACATAGTATAGAGCCACCTTGTCTACGGGGCCCCTATACAGCAGCACCTGTACATAGTATAGAGCCACCTTGCCTACGGGCCCCTATAAAGCAGCACCTGTACATAGTATAGAGCCACCTTGCCTACGGGCCCCTATAAAGCAGCACGTGTGCTATGGCCAGTGTTGGACTAGGGTTCCAAGGGTCCACCAGTAACCAACTACAGGGCCCCATTTATAAACAATGATCTGGGTAGATTGATAAATGAATAAGATGCTTCCTTTGTACATTGTGATTCAAATATATTGTGCCAAGTACTGCTCATATAAGAGGGTGGTGGCCCAGTCTTGCACACGGGCGACCCACCGGAGGATTCTCCGGTTCTCCGGTGGGCCAGTCCAAGCCTGGCTATGGCTGCGCAATGGATAATTTTGATGTACAGATGGAGCAGAGAAGCTGCGCACCCATTAACAGCCAGATGGCACATGCATAAGTAGGATCATGAAATTTCTCAGCCATATTCACCGCTAAGTAATGGTCCAATAGGAGGGGGGGGGTTATACAGTGAATTGCAAAGTAAAGGCCTCTATGTTACAGGGAATAGGAGTAAAGATGTCTGGCCCCAGGCTGCAGACTTACATTATTTTACATTAGAAACATTTCATATTCAAACCTGTAATTGATAGCCCTTATATGAGCCGGGAAAGGTTCATCCACGTTCCTGTCAATCATCTCTTCCTAACTCTTTGAATGCTGGTCGTCCCGGGGAGGAGGAGGGGGAAGCGTCACTACAGTGAGACCCTAGGTCTATTTTCACTGTGGCGCCTGCAGCTATTCTCAATGGCAGCTCCAGCCGGGACCTTGAAATCCTCACAGCCATTTGATGCCGCACTTCACATACAAGAACGAGGTGTTAATTTGGGTGAAAAGAGGAGAGAGAGTGTCTACGGGGCCTAGATAAACACTACTGACATGTACAATCCTACACACTGGGATGGAGCAGAGCTGAATTTGTTGGTTAACCCCTCGGGGGCTGGACAGTTATCACAATGATAATCCATTGTGCTCCACAATGACTTCCACTAAGGCTAGGGGCAGATGGCCATGTGTTCTCTCATCCGAGAGAGTCCAGTTATGGAAATCATATTCTGAACAGAGTGTGATCCGATTCTCTTGAATATGGAGAAGATGGAAAAAAAAATGTCTCCATCTTCTCCATTGTGTCACTAAGCAGAAATTTGACCTCATTCAGATGTCATCCGAGTGCAGTCCGATGACTTGCAAAACCAAGTGCTATCTGAATATCAGATCTAGCTTGGGCATGCAGCAATTTTTTTGCTACAATTGACTCGGACCGAGGAAAAAATCAGACATAGAATAACATTGGTCCGAGTGCGATGCAATATTTTGTTGAATCACGCTATGACCGATAATACAGATGTATGAATGAGCCCTTATTCAAAGGCTCTACATCATCAAGATGGATGGATAGATAGATAGAGAGATAGATAGATGGTGTCACACACAGAGTAGGAAAGACAAACTGCCACACGAAGGGATGAGGGGAAGGGAGCCCAGACAATAGGGAAAGGGGAAGAGGAGACCCCTAGGCTGATCTAATATCACCCTGTCTCCCCTACTGTCCCTATATTGGTTCCTCACCAATCGCTGAACAGGAAACCTAAGCCCTGTATATTCCTAGAGCTAGGCCCTGGATAGGGAAGGTGGGGGGAGAGCACTGGTTAGTCCCCACTATAAACTAAAGACAACAAGGGAGACAAACACAGGGGGGAGAAACTTAGCTTGAGCAGACTTCAGAGAGATTACACCAAATGACCTCCAGAGCACCAGAGAGGAAGCGAGCCGACTGCAATAGCTCCAAGCCTTCACAAGGGAATATGTGAATATCACCGGCACCTCCCTACAGCAAACTGAAAGTATTTAAACACCCAGGCCAGGGTGTCAATTAGCAGGAGGGAGGTAGCCACTGTGTCCTAAAGTAAGACAGATTTAAGAAGGCGTCTGTAATGCCAAATGAAGTGACCTTCTGTAACCAGCTGCAAAATGACTGTCTGTTACATCTGACACACCCGTGACAGATAGATAATAGATAGATGGATAATAGATAGATAATAGATAAATAATAGATAGATAATAGATAGATAATAAATAATAGATAGATAATAGATAAATAATATATAGATAATAGATAGATAATAGATAAATAATAGATAGATGATAGATAGATAATAGATATATAGATAGATAATAGATAGATAGATGATAGATAGATAATAGATAGATAATAGATAGATGATAGATAGATAATAGATAGATAGATACTATAGATAATAGATAGATGATAGATAGATAATAGATAGATAGATAGATAATAGATAAATAATAGATAGATAGATGATAGATAGATAGATAGATAGATAGATAGATAGATAGATAGATAGATAGATAGAAGCTTTGGCAATGCTAACATGTACTTAGTCCTGCCAGATCTGTCAATCACCTCAGAGCCGGGATCAGGTGGCACCGTTCTCATCTTCTTTAAATTATGTTTTATCTGGAGCACTTCAGAGAATGATATACCTGGGTGAAATTGTACAGTTTGATCATCCTGAATGCGCTGACATACAGTATGAATGGAGACAGAAGATGGCCCCTGCTCAAGAATAGAATGTGGGTCCTTTGCAGTCCAATACTTCATCATTATGAACCCCTTTGAGTCTCTGTGACAGAAGCTGTTCCCACATTTGGAGATAGAAGTGCGTCCCCGCACCTATCGGGCCTCAGACTGCACTAACTGTATGTGCGCCCCTGCAAACAGATATAGTCCAGCTCGCCCCGGTTGAGGCTTTCAATGAGTCTCAGCACGGAAATGCCACTCCTGCCCCTTGTGGCCAAAGACTGCATAACAAATAAAAGTTTTTGAAATATTTTAATCAAGAATCTGCTGGAAAATCTTCTGTATGTCCTGGTTAAGTAAGGTTGTTGGGTTACTTATAACCTATTGGTTGGTTTCTCTTCCATATTCTTCCAAGCAGTTACTCTACAGCGAGCAGTGGCAGAACTACATCTCCCAGCATGTCCGGCCTTGGGTAAATCAGACAACTCACAATACTTCACAGACAGATTTGGGAGGATTAGGAGGTAAACCCTGGTGAGCAGTGCATTATAATCTCCAGATCGGCCACGCCACATCCCCAGTGCAGAATACTGTATTTTCAATTACCACACATGTTTGCTCCTTAGTAAGCCAGCTTAATTCTTTACAAAGCCCAAAATATTACAGCATGTCCCAGTGTTGGAAAAGAAGAGCAATCTTAGTGCCCTTGTAAATAGTTTAGCCTACGGCACTGTTAAATCCCAAAACACCGAGCAAATCCTTTCCTAGGCTTCTAATATGGAGTAATATTTATTACTGAAAGAATCTGTTCACTTAATCTCCTCTGCAGGTCAGGATTCCGCTGTCTAACGAATGAAAATGAAATCAGGACATGTGGCATGAAAATACATTATTACGCTAGCGGCAGGACGGCTGAGCAGCATGCAGAGAATGGCGGTGACTGTACAGAGCGCTGCTAGCCATCACAGCGGAGCCACCAGGCCCTGCCAGCCATCGCCACCAGTCACATACAGCTCCGGCATAGAAGTACCTATAGAAAATACAGTATGGAAAATGGGATGAAACGTCCCTCACGTAGGCGGAAGGCTTCATAGGTATAAAGCTTTCTTACATTCATTCCTTCTTTCTTTCCTTTTTTTTTCTTTCCTTTCTTCATTCTTTCTTTTTTGTCTTTTCTTCCTTCCTTTCTTTGTTTCTTTCTTCCCTTCCTTCTTTCCTTCCTCCTTTTTCTTTCTTAATTTCTTTCCTTCCTTCTTACTTTCTTTCTTTCAGTCCTTTCTTTTCTTTCTTCCCTCCCCTTCCTCCATCCCCCTTGCTTCATTCCTTAACGCCTACCTTGCTCCCTTTCTTTCTTCCTTCCTTCCTCCCTCCCTTCCTATCTATTCCCTCTTCCTTCCTTCTTTCCTTCCGTCCTTCTTCTCTCCCTCTCAGCTTCCATCCATCCCTATATTCCCTCCTTACTTCCTTTCTTCCTCCCTCCCTTCCTTCCTTCCTTCCTTCCTTCCTCCCTTCTACATATTAAAACTATATAATACTGTCTATGAACTGCCCTGATTTACATGCCCTGTAACTAGCCATCCTCTTTTCCTCTCAGTATTCTACCAGCATTATATGTGCTGGGAATTTCTTTTGCTCACATTCCAGCATGCATTGCCTCTGTCATTATCTAATGGTTTGTCTGCCCCATACTAAAATCTTGTCTCTTTGACATGTCTTTAAGAAATTTGATAGCCAGTAAAGCAGGAGCAGAGAGGGTGATGTCAATGGATTATCCCCTATTAATCAGAAAGGGGACAATTTGTTGATTGCTGGGGGTCGTACTGCTTCCAAGATTCATTAAATATGTGTCTAGCCGATTTCTGCTGTCTCCAGTCACAAAAACAATGAATGGAGCAGAGGACCGTGCATGTGTCCCTCCCCTCCATTCAGGAGGGGTGTGTAGACCCTCATTCTCAGGGCTCTAAAGTCCCGATCTTGGAATCGCTGAGGGTCCTAGTGGTTGGATCCCAGCTCAGCAAGTCCCTGCTCAGCAATCCCGGCTCAGCAATCCCGGCTCAGCAAGTCCCAGCTCAGCAATCCCAGCTCAGCAATCCTAGCTCAGCAAGTCCCGGCTCAGCAAGTCCCAGCTCAGCAATCCCAGCTCAGCAATCCTAGCTCAGCAAGTCCCGGCTCAGCAAGTCCCAGCTCAGCAATCCCAGCTCAGCAATCCCAGCTCAGCAAGTCCCGACTCAGCAAGTCCCGGCTCAGCAAGTTCCAACTTGTGTTCTAGCCTTTAACTCATCTGTAGCCTCCAACTAAATTCCTAGAAAATGCTTGTTCTAGATTTCAGTGGCACATTATTAGCCTAAACCCTTCTTGTGAATTTGACAGGCTGCGACCCTAACAAAGAGGAATGCAGTAAGTGGCATTAAAAACCTGCCCTAGTTCAGCACTTGTTAATCCATTCCTGGTCCCTGTATCCAATCCATTTCCATTTGTTCCCCTGTATCTTATTACTGGTCCTTCTTTTTGCTCCATGTTTGGAAAGTGTGAAAAGTTTCCTACTTAATGTCATATTAATGAACAACTGCAGACAGCTGCTCTGATCAGCTCCACGCCTCGTACGTTCATGTCGTCGCCCCCCACCACCCCTGCAAAACAGGAGCTCAGCGGTAGCACAGTCCATCTATTATCAGGCATGAATGGAGAGGTGAGGAGCATGAATAGCCTTTCATTGCTCTGCACTTAAGACACCACCGCTGGTTAAATGATTCCTATTAGAAGCTCTTGTGAAATATTGCTGAAAGCATAGACCGGGCCGAGAATGTCTAAGAAGTTTCACTCACGCTTCCCTAATTCCTGGTTTTTGACTCACGACCCTGAATATTTTAATGTAGATCGATATATCTGTCCACCATCAATGCCAATATGGTTCATAAGGTCCATAAGGTTGGTATTGACTGATGAGTCTTTAGGGTTGGAGTTAAGGTTGGGCTAGGTAGACCGCCATTCTCAATTCAGCAAAAGGAGTAGAAAGAATACTGATCGGGGCCACACTTCTCTTCGATAAGAGATGGAAATGATAGATGAATGCCAAGTCTTATTATCTCTGGAGTATACTGGTATGGAGCATATTTTTTTGGCAACATCTCTCCACTTTGCCACATCCGAATGTGTCACGCAAGGTGTAGGAAAGACTTAGTGCAACACAAAGGGAAGAGGGAGCCCAGACACAAGGGAAACAGGGGAGTGGAGACCTCCTAGGCTGATCTAGTGTCACCCTGTCTCCACTAACGTCCCTATATTGGTTCTTCACCAATCGCCGCATGCGTACCTCGCCCTGTCTTTCCCTGGCGTTAGGCTCAGGCTAGGGAAGGGAGGGGATGAGCGCTAGTCGATCCCCACTGAACACTAAAGATAACAAGGGTGGACAAACAAGGGAAAATAGCTTAGCTTTAGTCAACTCCAGACAAATGCGCACACATCCTCTAGCACCAGAGAGGAAGAAGTACTGCTCTTGCTCAAGCCTTCACAAGGAGTAATGAATATCGCCGTCACCTCCCTCTTGCACACCGCAGGTATTTATGTACCCAGGCCAGAGTGTTAATTAGCCAGAGGAAGATAGCCACTGGGTCCTAGAGATACAGCCTCTAAGAAGATGTCTGTAATGCTAAACAAAGAGATCTCCTACAACCAACTGCAGGGTGACCGTCACGTCTGACACACCAGTGACAGAATGTGGCAATTTTTACTTCTCTGATACACACTAATTCGAGTAGAGAAGGTCTGCTTCCATTGTATATAGTGGACGTCTCATTTTACTTAAAGGGAATCTGTCAGCAGGTTTTTGCTATGTAATACGAGAGAAGCATGATGTATGGGCAGAAACCCTGATTCCAGCGATGTGTCACTTACTGGGCTGCTTGGTGCAGTTTTGATAGAATCCCAGTTTTCTCTGCTATAGATGTAGCAGTGGGCAGAATGCTGGCTGTGTATAACCCTGCCCACACCACTGATTGGCAGCTTCCTGTGTACACTGTCAGCAAGCTGCCAATCAGTGGTGGGGGCGGGATTACACAGATTAGCCTGACTGACCTGCATATGAGACCTAGTCCTGCAGTGCTAATCTCCTGCTGATAAAACACTGATTGTATTGGATCTAAAACACACATCCTAATAAGTGACACATCGCTGGAATCAGGATCTCTTGCTCTATATTATGCTCCTCTCAAATTAAATAGCAAAAACCTGCTGACTGATTCCCTCTAATCCATAAGGGTTTAGAAGTTCTACCAATAACATATAGCACCCCTTTAGGCTGCCAAGCAGTACTGCACCCAATAAGTTTGGATATTTTATCTGGATGAACCAAAATTTCGTGCAGGTGCCCTCCAGATTAGGAGAACTGACGGCATATAATGTGGGCACGCAGACATGTTGACTTTCTGATGGTCTGGAGATCCACCACCGACTTTCACTATGGGCTGCGGCAAAATGCAGCTCCTGGGGGGAGACACCTCGGACCACTGCATCAGGCAGCCCAACGCCGCCACTTTGCTGGTTGCGCCTGGGGCACATGCCCTGCCTGCCCCTCCCAGATACACCTCCGAGGAAGGGACCTGATGAACTATTCTAACCATTGGCCCTTTTCTAATGCCCAGATGATCAGGAAGACCCCTCTGCAGCCCATGCGTGCTCTATATTTAGCTGCATCATCTATCTATTAGAATATTGCGCTGTTTAGCATTGCAAAGACTGAAATAGTTAATACACTGATTGCTTTAAAAAGGTCAATGACTTCCTTCCCGTCACCTCCATGTGACTGATGTTCTGTTCAGCACCGGCAGTGTGTAACTCTGACAGATCTTTCCCTGGGTGATGAAATATAATCAAAATGTCTTGTAAGCAAAATAGTAATTATTATAAGCATAAACCTTCCAAGTTGTTGCAGCCGCACAAGGGCTTCCAAATAGCTAATGCTGCACCAGGGGACTCATAACTCTTTGTACACTGCTCGGGTGGGCTTAATTCAGGCCTAGACTGCTCCTTTCTTTGCATTGACATCCACATATTATGCTAATAACAAGATACATAAGTCAGCGTTACTCTAGTGGGAACCCGTGGTGGCTTTGTTAGGCTGCGAAACGAGCCATTGATACATGGATGTCACTGATTGCTTTAACATCAGACTATATGACTCTAATGGGGCCCTTGGAAAGAGAGTAGTGGAAACGGTACAAGACCCCTCTACACAGACAATGTTTGCCATTTACACACTGATATGGTGTTTGCCAATGTAGTATGGCACCACCTGGTGTTCAAAGTGAATAGCAGTGTGCTTGTCCAGCTACTAAGCTGAATGCTGGGGGACACACATGCTCAACCATGTCTCTGGTGATCGATGCTCTGTTCAATAGAAATAGTTTTATAGCCTGCTTGTCAGGTAAAGAACATAGTCTCTTTAGTAGCATGGTGGTAAACCGAAAAGGCTCCTTCTGTACGGGAAGTAAGAAGGGATTGTGCTGTGAGCTGCCAGAGGGCGAAGTAGACTGATTTTGCTCAAAGTCCATCTCCAGCAACATCAAGAGGGACACATAGAAAAAAAAGATTTGATGTATGAAAGTTATTAATGGGATAACCTGGAGTTCAAGGTGTATAGCAATGTGCATTTCCTTCTGCTGGGGGACAAATATGTTCAGTTTCTCTTTTCAACCATATCACTACCTGATGATCCTCTTGTCATTGCAGTGCAATCAATAGAAATGGTTTTATGGCCTGCTTGTCAGGGAAGAAGCGGAGCTTGTGAAGTAGCATGGCGGTATAAGTGAAAAGACTCCTTCTTCATGGGAAGTAAGATGAGATTATATTGTTAACTGCAGGAGGGGGAAGGAGACTGATTCTGCATAAAGCCTGCCCACAACAATACCAGGAGGGACACAAAAATTCATTTAAAGGGAATCTGTCAGCAAGATTTCATCCCTCAAACTATTTATATGTGCATGTAGCTCTTTCAAAGACAAGTCCAGCAATACCTTTAAATGGCCAGTCTATTCCTTCGTTATTAAGTAATCAATGTTTGAATTGATATGCAAATGAGGCTGAAGAGCTATGGTAGATCTGAAATCTCTGTCACTCCAGCTCTATTCCCTGCCCAGTGCCGCCTCCTCCTGCTTGATTGATTGCTTTTTGCCTGAAGTCACACCGCATGAAGGCTGTCAGTGAAACAGGAAGAGGCGGCACTGGGTGGGGAATAGAGCTGGAGTGATAGAGGTTTCAGATCTACCATAGCTCTTCAGCCTCATTTGCATATCAATTCAAACATTGATTTCTCAGTAACGGAGGAACAGACCGGCCATGTAAAGGTATTGCTGGACTTGTCATTCAAAGAGCTACATGCACATATAAATTGTTTGGGGTATGAAATCCTGTTGATAGATTCCTTTTAAAAACACAATATTTGATAGTGATTCTAATGCATTCTTTTCCTTTTTCCACTCTACAGGAATATAAGTATTCAGACAGTGACTTCCCCCTGGATAATTGCATAGGCTTCCAGCAGCCGGATCACTTGCAATGTAACGAGACCGAGACTGGATCCTCCAATTAAAATTTCCTTTATTACAGTATACAGTAGTATTGTAAGACACGTTCTGACGTCATAACTCATTTATTATAATATCTCACCCCATTCTGATGGCATTTTAGCTGCTGTTTATGTAACTAGCTCGGCCATAGAGCTACACGTCTTATCTGTATGCAGTTTTCAGCTTCGTTGGCCACGTATGGCTTTCACAGGAGCTTAAAAATGCATTGAAAACAGCCGTGTACGGGCATATTTCGCGGCTATTAGTGCTGGAACAAGTGAAAAGTAAAGACCATTAATCAACACTCAAAACACATGAAAACACTGAGCATAACTAATCCTTATTCCATGACACAGGCTATGGCGGTAGTAAGAAAATAATCAGTCTATGGTGTTAGAAATGGCTGCAATTGTATTCTATGGGCCACACGGCTCTTATTGATGCCTCCAAGACATGTAGGCATATGGAGGTTGTGGCGTGCACCCAGGGGAGCAACTACGCAGCCCGTGATCGAAGGGTGGCTAAAAGAAAAAATGAGCGCATGTCCCCATTGGAACGTCATACGGTGCCACTCTGATACCACCCCCTCTTCATCACCGCCAGACCCGAAGGAAAAACCAATGCTCTGTAAGGGCTACCAGATGGGGAAGGAGACAGATTTTGTTCAGAGTCTGCTCTCGGCAACATCAAGAGGGACACATGTAAAAAAGATATGATGTTTGGTATGTGTATAGAAAGGCAGAACCAACACTCTGTGAGGGCTGCCAGAGGGGGAAGGAGACTGATTTTGTTCAAAGTCCGTTCCCGGCAACATCAAGAGCAACAAATGTAAAAAAAAATATGATGTTTGGTATGTGTATAGCAAGGCAGAACCAACACTCTGTAAGGGCTGCCAGAGGGGGAAGGAGACTGATTTTGTTCAGAGTCTGTTCCTGACAACATCAAGAGGAACACATGTAAAAAAAGATATGATATTTGGTATGTGTATTTTGAACTGCGGAGGGATACATATGTTCAGACACCACTTCAGCCAAGTCCCTGCCTGATGATCCTCCGTTTACTGCAGGGAAACCAAAAGAAATTGTTTTATGGCCTGCTTCTCTGGGGGGAAAGAGTAGAGCTTGTGAAGTAGCATGGCGGTATAAGTGAAAATACTAGTAAAATGGGATTATACTGTTAACTGCAAGAGGGTGAAGAAGACTAATTCTGCTCAGAGTTTGCCCACAGCAGCATCAGGATTGATAAGAAAGGGAGAGAGGGCAGAGCAGAGTGGGCATAATTGTGATGAAGAAAGGGGGACCCCATTCAAAAATATACTATAGGTCCTTGTCTTTTCAGATATGGAGTTATGGAGGTGTTCTTCTGAAAAAAAAACCATTGCATCTATGGGTTTCTTTCTGTGGATGTATTTCTCTATATGTGCCGCCATACAGTCTCCATGCACTGCCGACATACAGTCTCCATGCACACTGCAACCTATTGTAACCTATTATATAAAAAGTCTCCCTTCCCTTCCACACATGCTAAATTTTGGGTACGATAGTAGTTTGGTTGCATTCTATATAAATAAGCCCAATCTGGACGGCTCGCCCATTGTGAGCTGCGTATTTGTAGGCAGCGTGGCTTCTCTGCTGTAGACCTGGCAGTTGGATACCAGAGCTCCCCTCCCCAGACACCAGCTGGTTCCTGGTGGTCTGCTACAACTGATACTTGGGTTTTCCATGCAGATAGATCACATCATGAACTGATCACTTGTGTGGTTATTGCTTCAAGATGACAGCAGCATTTAGCTGCATTCACGGGAGCCCCAGCTGTTGTTGGCCTCGGGCTCTAGTCCCAGGTTTGATCCCTTCTGCAAATGAGAAACTCGTTGGGATTTTTCTCCCCCTTTTTTATTACGTATTGTTTGAGTACATTGGTTAAAGTAGAATAAGACCTTCACTTTTCACGGCCACGGACATAACCTGCATGATGCCTAAATCAGAAACATATTGATATATTGAAAAGCAGGTTTCATTCATTAGCCCCATGCGTCGTACAGTTTATCATCACTTTAATGGGACTGGAATCTTTATGATACACCGTGACATGGGATTGATTGCATATTGTGGGAAATTCAAGACTGTAATTGTCACGGGGGACTAGTAGGGCACAAAAAAGTATATTTTTTTATCCTTATTTATTATTATCCATTTTCTAAATGTGTCCATACCCTTTAAATTAATTTCAGCAAAACCCACAAATTGCACTAAAAATCTAATATGTACTAGGTGTCCTATGTCTGAAGTCTGGAAAACCAAGGATAGGGCATGTTGACTTTCAGCTTGCCCGATCCCTTGTTCCCCATGTGGATAATCTACCGCCAGAGCCATTTGGAAGTGGTAAATCCGCTCTCCTTTGAGAACACATGTATGTTTCTTTGAGCAAAGCGTGGATGTCGGGAGAAATAGATGTCGGACTAACAAGTATTGTGCCACCAGTTAGGATTGACCACCTTTAAGGCCCATGCACTGCGCTTTTATACTGATCCATTTAACAGTGCCTACATCTTGGGATGGCGCCAACCTTAGGAAAGCCTGTTACCCCTAAAGCTTGATGTCTTCCTTGGCTAATAACTTCAGTCATGTTAAAGGGCTGGACACTGACTTTACAAGGAAGCTTCATCCAGTAGGTAGCCTTAACGAGTCAACCTTCTGGC
Organism: Phyllobates terribilis; assembly: GCF_046119375.1. Lineage (NCBI taxonomy): Eukaryota > Metazoa > Chordata > Amphibia > Anura > Dendrobatidae > Phyllobates > Phyllobates terribilis. Next base: position 145,106,950 of record NW_027362770.1, read on the forward strand.
AGAGAACATTTTCGTGAAGTGCCCATAGACTGTTATAACCCTATACTGTTCCTCTGTGTTGCTTACATAAGTAAGTTTCATGTGTCTTTCATCTGCTGCACTAAGTTTTGTTGCCTGACCTCTGCATCTACGGTTCTCAACATTGTCCATTTCTGGGAGACTTCTTCAAACAACTTGAACAGCACATCTTGAAACCCTTCAAACCTGATTTGACAATTTTTCGCCTGGGAGAGACCTTGCTGATGTAGTATAACTACCTTGTGTCTTGTTGCTGTGCTCGGTATAGTCATGGTGCATGACCTGAGGCATGAAACTGTCTTCTAGAACCTCACCTTTGTAGCAGAGTTTGTCTGTTCCTCACCCAGTTTCAAGCCTTTTACACAACTGTTTCTGTTTTCAGTTAATGCGTTTCAACCTATATTTGAATCTGATGATCATTATCACCTGTTTGGTATAATTGGTTACTCGTACACTTGACTATAATCCTATAAAATCCCCGATTTTTACATAAATTTTTCTAGGTATACTTGCACAAAGAGTAATCGCCAAATATTGATGTGATTTAGATTTCTCCTTTATTCATAAGCTCTGCTCAGCTTCCCCCAGCTGACTTACCACAGTGAACACATGGCCTAGTTCTAACTGTAGCTATCCAGGTACACCTAATCAGGACATGTAGTGCTAGGATTTAACCCCTAGTCTACCTGGCTTTCCTACTATATATATATATATTTATATATATATACAGTACAGACCAAAAGTTTGGACACACCTTCTCATTTAAAGATTTTTCTGTATTTTCATGACTTTGAAAATTGTACATTCACACTGAAGGCATCAAAACTATGAATTAACACATGTGGAATTATATGCTTAACAAAAAAGTGTGAAACAACTGAAAATATGTCTTATATTTTAGGTTCTTCAAAGTAGCCACCTTTTGCTTTAATGACTGCTTTGCACAATCTTGGCATTCTCTTGATGAGCTTCAAGAGATAGTCACCGGAAATGGTCTTCCAACAATCTTGAAGGAGTTCCCAGAGATGCTTAGCACTTGTTGGCCCTTTTGCCTTCACTCTGCGGTCCAGCTCACCCCAAACCATCTCGATTGGGTCCAGGTCTGGTGACTGTGGAGGCCAGGTCATCTGGCGTAGCACCCCATCACTCTCCTTCTTGGTCAAATAGCCCTTACACAGCCTGGAGGTGTGTTTGGGGTCATTGTCCTGTTGAAAAATAAATGATGGTCCAACTAAACGCAAACCGGATGGAATAGCACGCCGCTGCAAGATGCTGTGGTAGCCATGCTGGTTCAGTATGCCTTCAATTTTGAATAAATCCCCAACAGTGTCACCAGCAAAGCACCCCCACACCATCATACCTCTTCCTCCATGCTTCACGGTGGGAACCAGGCATGTAGAGTGCATCCATTCACCTTTTCTGCGTCTCACAAAGCCACGGTGGTTGGAACCAAAGATCTCAAATTTGGACTCATCAGACCAAAGCACAGATTTCCACCGGTCTAATGTTCATTCCTTGTGTTCTTTAGCCCAAACAAGTCTCTTCTGCTTGTTGCCTGCCCTTAGCAGTGGTTTCCTAGCAGCTATTTTACCATGAAGGCCTGCTGCACAAAGTCTCCTCTTAACAGTTGTTGTAGAGATGTGTCTGCTGCTAGAACTCTGTGTGGCATTGACCTGGTCTCTAATCTGAGCTGCTGTTAACCTGTGATTTCTGAGGCTGGTGACTCGGATAAACTTATCCTCAGAAGCAGAGGTGAATCTTGGTCTTCCTTTCCTGGGGCTGTCCTCGTGTGAGCCAGTTTCTTTACAGCGCTTGATTGTTTTTGCAACTGCACTTGGGGACACTTTCAAAGTTTTCCCAATTTTTCGCACTGACTGACCTTCATTTCTTAAAGTAATGATGGCCACTTGTTTTTCTTTACTTAGCTGCTTTTTTCTTGCCATAATACAAATTCTAACAGTCTATTCAGTAGGACTATCAACTGTGTATCCACCTGACTTCTGCACAACACAACTGATGGTCCCAACCCCATTTATAAGGCAAGAAATCCCACTTATTAAACCTGACAGGGCACACCTGTGAAGTGAAAATCATTTCCGGTGACTACCTCTTGAAGCGCATCAAGAGAATGCCAAGAGTGTGCAAAGCAGTCATTAAAGCAAAAGGTGGCTACTTTGAAGAACCTAGAATATAAGACATATTTTCAGTTGTTTCACGCTTTTTTATTAAGTATATAATTCCACATGTGTTAATTCATAGTTTTGATGCCTTCAGTGTGAATGTACAATTTTCAAAGTCATGAAAATACAGAAAAATCTTTAAATGAGAAGTTGTGTCCAAACTTTTGGTCTGTACTGTATATATATATATATATATATATATATATATATATATATATATATATGCATCTTCCTCTCTCTCTCCAGCTCCAACACAACCTACTCTGCTCAGCTTCCCCCAGCTGACTTACCACAGTGAACACATGGCCTAGTTCTGGCCACAGCTATCCAGGTACACCTTATCAGGACATGTAGTACTAGAATTTAACCCCTAGCCTACCTGGCTTTCCTACTATATATATATATATATATATATATATATATATATATATATATATCTTCCTCTCTCTCTATATACAGTATATGTGTATTATGACAAATAATATGTGTGCATTTATATAGCAGCGAAGTCATATGTAAAGAGATATATGACTTTGCTGGTTTTGGACTCTAAAGAAGGGGTGGTCTACTCAAAGTAGAAATGCCATATACCCAAAAGAGAGAGAACTTGGTAACCAGTCACCAAAAAATCAGGTCTAGATTTGGTCGTCTTTTTTATGTGATGGTCTTTTGGTGAGGTCTTAAAGTGTGTATAAGATCTCACCCCAAAGACCACCTCTTAAAGAAGACGACCTACATCTAGGTTGTCAAATCTTCTATCTCCTGTGTATTTGGCCTTTCTTCTTTGAGTAAACCCGCCTCCCTCTAAAAGTACGGTAAATTTTTCACTGCAAATGTAGGTGGTCTTCTCAAAGAGGTTTCATTGTGAGTATGTGTATTTCTCTTTTCACTTCTTTGAGATCAGAGCTGCAAAAACCATCGAAGTCAGCTACGGTCTCCTGGGAGGGAGCTGTGATTCAGTGACCCGGAGCGAAGACGTAGAATCTCCCTGGAAGTCACGATTACATTAGCGCAAACAGTAGAGCGAAAATATTAGCAAAATAAAACATGTGCGCTTCCTCGTAACCTCCTCCTGCACTGGAACCTTTGTGCAGCAATCAGCTCGGCGCGCGCCGTTATACAGTCACCTAGTTTCATTGCTACTAATTTACTGAGATGAGATGTCTTCTACTGGGTTCATCCTTCTGCAAATAGCCCCACAGGGGATTTCTTGGCGATCAAACTCCCCAGCTGCCAATCTCTTCGTTCCCGGTGAATTTTCTCTCTCTGTGTATCTGGATTTATACTTTCCAGCTCCTGAAATTCTTTGTCAGGTTGAGCATTGTAAAATGTGTAATGCAACAGGCAGAAGCCTTTATGTTGTCCGTGTGAGGAATAGCGAACAAGCTGAAATGACAGGCTGTGTTTTATCACTTCCAGATCTGTGCGCCGCTTTCATTCCCCCCCTCTTCCTTCGGTTTCAAAGTGAGCGAGATCGCTTAGGGGATTTATTTTACAGGGTGGCTAGGGCGCATATTGGGGGGTAATGGCGCACAAGCGTCAGGGTTCTCAGCAGTCGATTAATTAGTAGACAGTTTATATGATTGAGGAGCGTCTTGTTTCAGAACTTCCTGGAAATGTAGGAATACTTTGACAATTAGAGGTAAAGATGCCGACCACCCGATGAATGAGCAAAGCGCGCGTTTATTGGGCGAAATGATCTTTTGCGCTGCGCAAAAAATTTTTGTTCTCGGTGGTGTTTCGTCCTGTGTGCTGAGAACTATGGCAGCCTACGCGCATCAAGCGGTCTACCAGTCAATGTGTATAATTTGCTTTGGTCTGCCTGGTCTTTTACCAACTAACTGATATGTGATATATAGCACAAGCAATAGGACGACAGCATCTTCAAGTCGACTAAAGGGGGTAACAATAACTGTAAAAAGTAAAAAATAAATGTTTTAAAAAATATGAAAAAAAAATAAAAATAACTAAATAAAAGTTCAAATCACCACGCTTTTCCCCCCATTGAAAATAAAGATACACATGTTGTATCGTCGCATTCAGAAAAAGCCGATCTATCAAAATATAAAAACAATTAACCCAAACAGTAAACACCGCAAAGGTAAAAAATTCAAGAAGGCCAAAATTTAATTTTTTTTGGTTGCCGCAATTCCACAAAAATGGCTGTAACAAGCGATCAAAAAGTCACATCTATCCCAAAATGGTATTAATAAAAACATCGTCTAACTCGCAAGAAAAATAAGCCATCACACAGCTCCATCGGTTGAAAAAGAAAAATGTTTCAGGTCTTGGATAATGGTGACACAACCCCCAAAATTTTTTTTGCAAACTTCTGATTTTTTTTTCACCACTAAAATAATAAACAAAAGCTAGACATGTTGAGTATCGCTGTAATCATATTGATGAGGGAAATCATACTGCAAGGTCACTTTTACCACAAAATGTACACTGTAAAAACAATTCACAAAAAACAATGTCAGAATTGCGTTTTCTTCACAATTTCACCGCACTTGGAATTTTTTTCCCATTTTCCAGTGCACTATGTGGTAAAATGAATGGTGCCATTCAAAAGTACAACTCGTCCCGCAAAAAACAAGCCCTCATATGTCTATGTGGACAGCATTACGGCTCTGGGAAAAAGGGGAGAAAAAACGGAAATGGAAAAAAGGGAATTGGCTGCGGCGTGAAAGGGTTAAAGAGAATTTGTCACTTGTGATAAATATGTATTTTTTTCCTGACGTAAATGCCGCTGTTCTCCTGAATCCGCTGTTGTTTTTCTTGTGTTCCTGCGCCCCTCCGTTCCTGAGATATGGCCCTCTCTTACCTACATATAAATCTAGTTTTTTTAAAGGTAAGTGGGTGTGGTCTTCAACTCTTTTCTGTGGGCGTTTTCTTGAAGACCACGCCTACTTCATTAAAAAGACTACAATTCTGTACTAGGAAGATGTGGTCATATCTCAGGAACGGAGAGGCATGGAAACAAAAGAAAAACATCACCGGATTCGGGAGAACACCGACATTTACACCACATACAAAAATGACACATTTATGGCAAATGACTGATCCCCTTTAAGTATATAGGTCTTCATTTTTGTGGTCCATATTTCCGACAGGAAGCTGGAGCTGTCTGTGACCCATCCCTTTTCACAAACTAAAGATATATACATAGATATATATCAGATAGATAGTTTAATATATAGATATGACATAGATAGATAGATGTTTTTAATTTATGTGTTTAATATTCCTTTAATGATACAGATAGTTGGCCCAAAATGAGAGTCCATTGAGGGATTCCTCTCTGGAATATGGAGAAGAGCTTCTTATTCTGTCTGCAATCGTATGACATCGTACTATAAATGGGCACCCGGGGATTAAGCCATCCCTCAGCTTTCCTTGGCAGAGTCCTTTATTATATACAATATTTACTTCAGGGGAAGTCTTGGCGTTTGTCATATTTATCTTGCTGAGAAATGGCCGGTGAGAGCCGCTTGGCTCCCTAACACAGCCCAGCCTTGTGCTGCTGATTGAGCTGGTGAACTGTGTAATTCAGGCACCTCTATACAGGAGCAACATTTGTCTCCTGCTTTATTAAACAGCCATAAAACCATTTCTCTGGCTCGTTATTGAGGCCGGTGTAGGAAGCCGTGTACAGATCGCTCAGGCCCAGGATTAATCCCCCTCCCTGTCCCCGCTGCCAGGAGCATGCAGGAACAGCCTGACAAACTGGGTTTGGGTCTCAATAACAGGCTGACCCTGCATGGCTGTTTTATGGGCTACCCAAATAATTACAGAAATTACTTATCTTTATGGGACTCTGTCAGTGAACTTAATGTATGATTACAAAGGGCAGCAGAGCACACACAATAAATACTGCCAAGGCAAGGCGACATTAAAAAAATGCTTAAAGTTGCCAACAAAATTTATCACAATTATCCGGATATGGCTTCACATCAATCCTATTGGAAAGTAGGAAACAACTAATGTATCCGCAAAGCAAACAACATATTGTTCTCAATGTATCCATTCATCTATCTAGACCAGGAATTAAAGACGCACAATGTATATGATCCACGCGGGAGCACGGCCGCAATCACCGAACCACTGGCTCCAATATGCAGAAAATAGACTGCACTCCAAAAATACCCCAAAATAGCGGACAGACTCATATACGGCACATGTGTGAGATATGGGCTAATAAAGTCAAATATTTTTGAAAATATTTTCTGGAGTGCTGTCTATTTTTGTATTCTATCTATCTATCTATCTATCTATCGATCTATTATCTATCTATCTATCTATCTATCTATCTATATATCTATCTATTATCTATCTATCTATCTCTATCTATCTATCTATTATCTCTCATCTATTATCTATCTATCTATCTATTATCTCTCATCTATTATCTATCTATCTATCTATTGTCTATCTATTATCTATCTATCTATTATCTATCTATTATCTATCTATCATCTATCTATCTATCATCTATCTATTATCTATCTATCTATCTATCTATTATCTATCTATTATCTATCTATCTATTATCTATCTATCATCTATCTATCTATCTATTATCTATCTATCTATTATCTATCTATCTATTATCTATCTATTATCTATCTATCTATTATCTATCTATCATCTATCTATCTATTATCTATCTATCTATCTATTATCTATCTATCTATTATCTATCTATCTATCTATCTATTATCTATCTAGTATCTATTATCTATCTATCTTTTATCTATCTATTATCTATCTATCTATCTATTATCTATCTAGTATCTATCTATTATCTATCTAGTATCTATTATCTATCTATCTTTTATCTATCTATTATCTATTTATCTACAGTAGGGAAACTAAGTCTTTGATACACTGTCGATTTTGCAAGTTTTCCCAGCTACAAAGAATGGAGAGATCTGTAATTTTTATCGTAGGTACACTTCACCTGTGAGAGACAGAATCTAAAAATAAGAACCAGAAAATCACATTGTATGATTTGTAAATAATTAAATTGTATTTTATTGCATGAAATAAGTATTTGATCACCTACCGACCAGCAAGAATTCTGTCTCTCATAGACCTGTTAGTTTTTCTTTAAGAAGCCCTCCTACTCTGCACTCATTACCTGTATTAATTGTACCTGTTTGAACTCGGTACCTGTATAAAAGACACCTGTCCACACACACAATCAATCACACTCCAACCTCTCCACCATGGCCAAGACCAAAGAGCTGTCTAAGGACACCAGGGACAAAATTGTAGACCTTCACAAGGCTGGGATGGGCTACAGGACAATAGGCAAGCAGCTTGGTGAGAAGGCAACAACTATTGGCACAATTATTAGAAAATGGAAGAAACACAAGATGACTGTGAATCTTCTCCGGTCTGGGGCTCCATACAAGGTCTCGCCTCGTGGGGTAAGGATGATTCTGAGAAAGGTCAGAAATCAGCCCAGAACTACATGAGAGGACCTGGTCAATGACCTGAAGAGAGCTGGGACCACAGTCTCCAACATTACCATTAGTGACACAGTACACCATCATTGATTAAAATCCTGCAGGGCACGCAAGAGCCGCCTGCTCACGCCAGCATGTGTCCAGGCCTGTTTATAGCTCGCCAATGACCATCTGGATGATCCTGAGTAGGTATGGGAGAAGGTCATGTGGTTAGATGAGACCAAAATAGAGCTTTTTGGTATCAACTCCACTCACCACCTTTGGAGGAAGAAAAAGGATAAGTACAACCCCAAGAACACCATCCCAACCATGAAGCATGTTGGGGGAAACATCATACTTTGGGGGTGCTATTCTGCAAAGGGGACAGGTTGATTGCACCGTATTGAAGGGAGGATGGATGGGGTGATGTATCGTGAGATTTTGGCCTACAACCTCCTTCCCTCAGTAAGAGAATGAAGATGGGTCGTGGCTTGGTCTTCCAGCATTATAATGACCCAAAACACACAGCCAGGGCAACTAAGGGGTGGCTCCATAAGAAGCATTCAAGGTCCTGGAGTGGCCTAGCCAGTCTCTAGACCTGAACCCAATAGAAAAGCTTTAAAGGGAGTTGAAACTATATGTTGCCCAGCAACAGCCCTGGAACCTGAAAGATCTGAAAAAGATCTGTATGGAGGAGTGGGCCAAAATCCTTGCTGCACTGTGTGGCAGCTGCTGCAGCTACCGCATGTGCCCGCTGCTAAAGGGAAATGAATATTCACTCTTATCCACTCCCATCGATGTGGAGAAGAATGAATACACATTCTCTTTAGTAGCTGGCACAGAGGAGCGCTGAGCCGAAGCTCCTGTTGACAGTGCCCGCTACTAAACAGAACGTATATTCACTCCTTTCCACGCCCATAGTCCCGGCGTGGAGAGGAGTGAATATGCCGGCAGCTCACATCAGCGTCTGAGTGCACATGGCAGTAACGCCATGCATTGCTCAGATGCTGACATGAGCTTCTGCAGCAAAACAGGTCGCAGCGCTGGAGGAGAGGTGAGGAAGGTGAGCATAAGTGTTTATTTTTTATGTGTGGAGTGATGGGACCATACATACCAGGATTGGGGGATGAGGAGGCAATGGATATCAGGATTGGGGATGAGGAGGCCATGCATACCAGGACTGGGGATGAGGATGCCATACATACTAGGATTGAGGATGAGAGGGGCCATGCATACCAGGATTGGGGATGAGGGGGCCACATATACCAGGATTGAGTATGAGAGGTGCTATATATACCAGGATTGGGGATGAGGTGGGCTATGCATTCCAGGATTGGGGATGAGGGGGGTATGTATACCAGGATTGGAGATAAGGGTGCCATACATACTAGGATTGGGGGATGAAGGGGCCATACACACCAGGATTGGGATGAGGGGTGCCATACATACCAGGATTGGGGATGAGGGGGCTATGCACACCAGGATTGGGGATGAGGCGGGCCATGCATACCAGGATTGAGGATGAGGTGGCCATACATACCAGGATTGGGGATGAGGGGGCTATGCACACCAGGATTGGGGATGAGGCGGGCCATGCATACCAGGATTGAGGATGAGGTGGCCATACATACCAGGATTGGGGATGAGGCGGGCCATGCATACCAGGATTGAGGATGAGGTGGCCATACATACCAGGATTGGGGATGAGGGGGCCATGCATACCAGGACTGGGGATAAGGGAGCAATGCGTACCAGGATGGGGAAATTTACCAGTAGCTGCTGCATTTCCCATCCTAGGCTTATACTCGAGTCAATATGTTTTCCCATTTTTTTTGTGATAAAATTAGGTACCTCGGCTTATACTCGGGTCGGCTTATATTCGAGTATATACGGTATATATATATATATATATATATATATATTATTTCTCTATTCTCAATGGAATAATGGAACACATAAACATCTGCTATCAATTATCTATCTGTCTGTCTATGAGTCTGTCTATTTATGTTGCATCTACACAAGTAGAGCTCTAGCCATATCTCATGACTGTTACCTACTTCTAGTCTCAGGGAACAGGAATGGTATCACTGGTTTTAAATGTCACAATATAAAATAATCCCATGGATGGTTCCATGGGGAATATAATGTGCAAAACTAGGTCTGCCCGACCTTGTCCTTGCAAAGTAGCTAAGTCATCACCTTTCCTATAACCACACACTCGCTTCAACTCTCCCTCCCCAATTCGCAAGTAGAAGTGACCTAGGAATGTTTTAGAATACTCTTCTCTGTGGAAATATACACATATATATATATGTAGCAGAGAGGAAATTGTCATGTAACTGTTACATGGGTAAGGTAATGGTGAGGCTTACCGAGAGTGTATGGAATAAAACAGATAACAGCAACATCTGTAGGTGTCTATTATATAACTGTAATCTATGAATTCTATAATGTCACTCAGTGTTCCATTAATCTATAGTTCTTTTTTTCTCTCTGGGACAATCAAAAAAAATGATCTATCTATCCTCATATCTATCTATTATCTATCATCTATTATCTATCTATTATCTATCGATTATATCTATTATCTATATATTATCTATCATCTATTATCTATCTATCATCTATCTATTATCTATTTATCTATTATCTATCTATCTATTTATATCTAAGTACATCTCACAAAATTAGAATATCATCAAAAAGTTAATTTATTTCAGTTCTTCAATACAAAAAGTGAAACTCATATATTATATAGAGTCATTACAGACAGAGTGATCTATTTCAAGTGTTTATTTCTGTTAATGTTGATGATTATGGCTTACAGCCAATGAAAACACAAAAGTCATTATCTCAGTAAATTAGAATACTTTATAACAACAGCTTGAAAAATTATCTTAACATCCGAAATGTTATGGCCTACTGAAATGTATGATCAGTAAATGCCCTCAATACTTGGTCGAGGCTCCTTTTGTATCAATTACTGCATCAATGCGGCAATGTGGCATGGAGGCGATCAGCCTGTGGCCCTGCTGAGGTGTTATGGAGCCCAGGTTGCTTTGATAGCAGCCTTCAGCTCGTCTGCATTGTTGGGTCTGGGGTCTCTCATCTTCCTCTTGACAATACCCCATAGATTCTCTATAATAGATTCTCTATGGGGTTAAGGTCAGGCGAGTTTGCTGCCAATCAAGCACAGTGATACTGTTGTTTTTACACCAGGTATTGGTACTTTTGGCAGTGTGGACAGGGGCCAAGTCCTCCTGGAGAATGACATTTCCATCTCCATAAAGCTTGGGCAGAGGGAAGCATGAAGTGCTCTAAAATGTCCTGGTAGATGGCTGCGCTGACTTTGGTCTTGATAAAACACAGTGGACCTACACCAGCAGATGACATGGCCCCCCAAACCATCACTGATTGTGGAGACTTCACACTAGACCTCAAGCAGCTTGGATTGTGGCCTCTCCACTCTTCCTCCAGACTCTGAGACCTTGTGGAGTGTGTCAGTGACTGCCTTCTGGACATCTGTCAAGTCAGCAGTCTTCCCCATGATTGTGGAGCCTACTGAAACAGACTAAGGGACCTATTTTAATGCTTAGGAAGCCTTTGCAGGTGTTTTTTGTTAATTATTCTAATTTACTGAGATAATGACTTTTGTGTTTTCATTGGCTGTAAGCCATAATCATCAACATTAACAGAAATAAACACTTGAAATAGATCACTCTGTGTGTAATGACTCTATATAATATATGAGTTTCTCTTTTTGCATTGAAGAACTGAAATAAGTTAACTTTTTGATGATATTCTAATTTTGTGAGATGCGTCTATATCTATCCATCTATGTATATTTCATCAAATACATCTCATTAAGGGTGATTTCACACATAACAATTTTTGAAAAAAATTCTAACTTTTGTGTTTTTTCTCCCCCCCTTCTCCTGTGTTTCCTATACCCTGAAGACCAGTAGATAAATATTAAAAGAACTAAGCCCGCACTACAAACAGGGCATTTTTGTTTTGCTTTTCTTCATTTTTGGTGAGTTTTTTGGTCATCGGGTCACGCTCTTGGCATGGCATTATTTTATGCTCTTCCAATAGTTTACTCTCTAAGACTAAAAAGTGCATAAAAACTAAATTTAGAACAAATAAATTGTAAAAAAAAAATATATGAACTTTATGGTGTGCGTTACATGCTAAAAAAAAAAAAAACACGGAAGAAAAATATATGCCGGAGGCCTTAAACCAACAGTTAGGATAATTATGGCACCAAGGTGTAGCGGTAATATAAGGGCTGTGGCCTTAAACATGCATTGATTAGCGCTGCCCAAGTCTTAAGATATCAGTGGCGCTGCACAGCCACCGCCGATCTGCAAACGTTACTATTAATCCTTATCTTCACCGCGCTAAAGGGGTTAAACTAGCAGTGAAACCTCCAGCCGAACGTTAATGTGATCACAGCCCCCCATGGTATGTCGCAGCTGGAAACCCACTGAGTGCTTGAAACCCAAACTTAAAGGGGGGGCTGGAATAGAAGCGATAGATACATTTATAACGGCGGCTGCGCTGGTGGGTAAAGGATTGGTGTTTAAGATGATTTGCCGGAGTAGATATTACTTATCGCAGCGAGGGGTTGGAAGGAGCAGTAGTTATACTCCAACACATATAATTTCTGAATAGGGGTTGTTAGAGGGGAGGAGGGAGCGGAGCGGTGATCGGTGGGCGCTCGGGGGGGTTCGCAGGCAGGTTTATGTTGCAGAGAAGGAGATGCAGAATCTGATACTATGGGGCTGGTATACAAAGTTTAAAGGGTGGGACAAGTTTAATATATGTCCCCCACCCTATATGATCCCCCATAGGTTCTGTTATTGTCAGAGCGGGAAGATGTAAGGAGGAAAAGGTACGTTGTCGTATAAAAAGAATGTCTAAAAAATCTACTTACCCCCTATATTATTAAAAATCAGATATCGTTTCTATAATGGGGAGATACCGGAATAACAGATATTAGGTAGATAGAAAAATATGAGGATAGATAGATAATAGATAGATCGATAGATGATAGCTAGATCGATAGATGATAGATAATAGATAGATAGATGATAGATAGATAATAGATAGATAATAGATGATATATAGATAGATAATAGATAGATAATAGATAGATAATAGATAGATAATAGATAATTGATAGATAATAGATAGATGATAGATAGATAATAGATAGATAGATAATAGATAGATAATAGATGATATATAGATAGATAATAGATAGATAATAGATAGATAATAGATAAATGATAGATAGATAATAGATAGATAGATAATAGATAGATAATAGATAGATAATAGATGATATATAGATAGATAATAGATAGATAATAGATATATAAATAATAGATAGCTAATAGATAGATAGATAATAGATAGATAGATATGGGGTGCATTATACTAATATGGGGGACTATGGGCTGTGCATTATATATGGAGGAGCATTAAACTATATGGAGGAAGATGAGGGGTGCATTATATGGAGGACTATGGAGGATGCATTATACTATATGGAGAACTATGGGCTGTGCATTATACTATATGGAGAACTATGGGCTGTGCCTTATACTATATGGAGGACTATGGGGAGTGCATTATATTATATGGAGGACTATGTGGTGCATATTATACTATATGGAAGACTATGGGTTAAGCATAGCATTATATATGGAGGTACATTATACTATATGGAGGACTATGGAGAGTGCATTATATTATATGGAGGACTATGTGGTGCATTATACTATATGAAGGACTATGGACTGTGCATTATATTATATAGAGGACTATGGGGCACATCATACTACATGGAGGACTATGGGGTGCATTATACTATATAGAGGATTGTGGGGTGCATTATACAGTATAGAGGACTATGAGGGGTACATTATATTATATAGAGGACTATGGGGGTGCATTATACTGTATGAGGACTAAGGGGGTGCATTTTACTATATGGAGGACTATGGGGGTGCATTATACTATAGGGAGGACTATGGGGGTGCATTATACTATATGGAGGACTATGGAGAGTGCATTATACTATATGGAGGACTAAGAGATTCATTATAATATATGGAGGGCTATGAGGGATGCATTATTATATGGGGGACTATGGGGTGCATTACACTCTATGGAGGTCTATGGGGGTGCATTATACTACATGGAGGACTATGTGGGTTGCATTATACTATATGGAGGACTATGGGCTGTGCAATATACTATATTGCAGACTATGGGGGTGCATTAAACTTCTGCTATGGGGCCCCATGACTTCTATGTACGTCCCTGGTAAACATAATGGTTTACTTTTTCTATACATTAAAGAACAGCGGCAGAAAGGGGACATATACCAGGAAGGGGGATATATATACCAGGATTGGAGATAACCAGGATGGGGCGCAGGATGAAGGACATAACCAGGATGGGGAATATACAGTATAAACCAAGATGGAGCCAGTATGAGAGACATATATACCAGGATGATGGACATATATATGGATGATGGACATATATATATATCAGGATGTGGGGCCACAGTCCAAATCTTGACCCCGAGTCACATCAGACTCTAGCCACGCCGCTGATCATAAGGATTTATTATAGTTTTCCAATGTGTAAAAAATATGGTCTGTCCGTGATGTTTTGATAAGCGGTCCAGAAAAAATAAAAAGTCAAGTTGGCAACCCTGGTCCCGTGCACTTGGCTGTGACCTCTCCCGGGAGCAGATGCCTCCATTGCATCTGTGACTCTCCCCAGTGCTGAACCTCCAGTGTTGGGGTCACTGAGATTGCGGAGCCGCCATCCTCCAGGCAGCAAATCACATGGGGCTGTAACACTGCAAAGTGCTGACGTTCCCTAGAAAGGTCTATATTTTATTTAAATGTTATTTCTTTGTCTCCATGAATAATTGATGAAGAACTACCTGCTAATCTCCGCACTACCTGGATGTTTTGTCTGCACTTGAATCACTTTCTAGAACAAAACTGACGGATGAATTCCTCGGTCCCTCTGAGTCTCGTGGAACATGTACATCTATGAATCCAATGCGATTAACGGCTAGTCATAGCACCATCACCAGGGCATTACAGGCAGCGCAGCATTAGACCCATGTATGATCTACGTGGCGGTCCCTATTACACCCCATACATAAGATGAGGCCCAGAACTGCTATTTTCTCCAGTCAATAGTCTGAATGTGGAAAATAAAAACAAACATTTTAAAGTGTAATCATCTTTTTATTTTATTTTTTCCATAAATCAATAGTATTCGTGAAAATAAAAAAACTTTGTAATATATCTTATTAGAGAAATTTACTTTTTTCTCCTCCTGGACTGATCTTTCATTCTCAAAATTCTCAGTTTATGAGTAAAATGTGTCTTCATTGAATGCAAATTATTCCCTTAACTGAGATAGGAGATGACAGTTGGTGCTCATAAAGTTCTATGGAGAACTGCAAGTGTCGTTTCAGGAGAACTTGCAGCAGAATGTCTGTGTCTGCCTCTAGCGCCTCCCTAGAATGTCTGAGTTGCCTCTATCTCTTCCCTAGAATGTCTGTATCGGCCTTTAGCTCCTCCCTAGAATGTCTGGTCAGCCTCTAGCGCCTCCCTAGAATGTCTGTGTCTGCCTCTAGCGTCTCCCTAGAATATCTGTGTCTGCCTCTAGCTCCTCCCTGGAATGTCTGTGTCTGCCTCTAGCTCCTCCCTGGAATGTCTGTGTCTGCCTCTAGCTCCTCCCTAGAATGTCTGTGTTTGCCTCTAGCGTCTCCCTAGAATGTCTGTGTCAGCCTCTAGCTCCTCACTAGGTCTGTGTCTGCCTCTAGCTCCTCCCTAGAATGTCTGTGTCTGCCTCCAGCTCCTCCCTAGAATGTCTGTGTCTGCCTCTAGCTCCTCCCTAGAATGTCTGTGTCTGCCTCTAGCTCCTCCCTGGAATGTCTGTGTCTGCCTCTAGCTCCTCCCTAGAATGTCTGTGTCAGCCTCTAGCTCCTCCCTAGAATGTCTGTGTCTGCCTCTAGCGCCTCCCTAGAATGTCTGTGTCTGCCTCTAGCTCCTCCCTAGAATGTGTGTCTGCCTCTAGCGCCTCCCTAGAATGTCTGTGTCTGCCTCTAGCTCCTCCCTAGAATGTCTGTGTCAGCCTCTAGCGCCTCCCTAGAATGTCTGTGTCAGCCTCTAGCGTCTCCCTAGAATGTCTGTGTCAGCCTCTAGCTCCTCCCTGGAATGTCTGTGTCTGCCTCTAGCTCCTCCCTAGAATGTCTGTGTTTGCCTCTAGCGTCTCCCTAGAATGTCTGTGTCAGCCTCTAGCTCCTCACTAGGTCTGTGTCTGCCTCTAGCTCCTCCCTAGAATGTCTGTGTATGCCTCCAGCTCCTCCCTAGAATGTCTGTGTCTGCCTCTAGCTCCTCCCTAGAATGTCTGTGTCAGCCTCTAGCTCCTCCCTAGAATGTCTGTGTCAGCCTCTAGCGCCTCCCTAGAATGTCTGTGTCTGCCTCTAGCTCCTCCCTAGAATGTCTGTGTCTGCCTCTAGCTCCTCCCTAGAATGTCTGTCTCTGCCTCTAGCTCCTCCCTAGAATGTCTGTGTCTGCTTCTAGCTCCTCCTTAGAATGTCTGTGTCAGCCTCTAGCTCTTCCCTAGAATGTCTGTGTCTGCCTCTAGCGCCTCCCTAGAATGTCTGTGTCTGCCTCTAGCTCCTCCCTAGAATGTGTGTCTGCCTCTAGCGCCTCCCTAGAATGTCTGTGTCTGCCTCTAGCTCCTCCCTAGAATGTCTGTGTCAGCCTCTAGCGCCTCCCTAGAATGTCTGTGTCAGCCTCTAGCGTCTCCCTAGAATGTCTGTGTCAGCCTCTAGTTCCTCCCTAGAATGTCTGTGTCAGCCTCTAGCGTCTCCCTAGAATGTCTGTGTCAGCCTCTAGCGCCTCCCTAGAATGTCTGTGTCAGCCTCTAGCGTCTCCCTAGAATGTCTGTGCCTGCCTATAGCTCCTCCCTAGAATGTCTGTGTTGACCTGTAGCTCCTCCTTAGAATGTCTTTGTCGGCTGCTAGCCCCCCCTAGAATGTCTGTGTCTGCCTCTAGCTCCTCCCTAGAATGTCTGTGTCTGCCTTTAGCTCCTCCCTAGAATGTCTGTGTCTTTCTCTAGCTCCTCCCTAGAATGTCTGTCTGCCTCTAGCTCCTCCCTAGAATGTCTGTGTCTGCCTCTAGCTCCTCCCTAGAATGTGTGTCTGCCTCTAGCTCCTCCCTAGAATGTCTGTGTCTTTCTCTAGCTCCTCCCTAGAATGTCTGTGTCTTTCTCTAGCTCCTCCCTAGAATGTCTGTGTCTGCCTCTAGCTCCTCCCTAGAATGTCTGTGTCTGCCTCTAGCTCCTCCCTAGAATGTCTGTGTCTGCCTCTAGCTCCTCCCTAGAATGTCTGTGTCTGCCTCTAGCTCCTCCCTAGAATGTCTGTGTCTGCCTCTAGCTCCTCCCTAGAATGTCTGTGTCTGCCTCTAGCTCCTCCCTAGAATGTCTGTGTCTGCCTCTAGCTCCTCCCTAGAATGTCTGTGTCTGCCTCTAGCTCCTCCCTAGAATGTCTGTGTCGTCTCTAGCTCCTACTTCTCCATAGAATGCTAAAAGCACCAATTGTCCTCTCCTATCTCAGTAATGTGAACGTCTGTCTTCACTGAACACACATTTTACCCGTTAATTGAGAGTGAAAGATCAATACAGGAGGAGAAAGAAGCAGATTTCTCTGATATTACAAAGTTTCTTATTTTCATGTGTTACTCTTTAAGGAAAGAAATCCTTTAATCCGACATGTGCTGGATTATCAGATATCGTGGCTTCCATGGCTTGTCTTGCAAACAGTCCTGAATTGTAAAAGGAACGAGACCAAGCAGAACCATGCCCAAAAATGAACAGTTAGGCCACAAATTTAGTAATTAGTTCCGAATTTCAAGGCACGTCCTTTAAATGGACCACAAAAAAGACTAGAATCAAGGTCATCTGCTCCTTATACTCGGGTACGTCATGGTGCTGGGGTGTAATGAACAGACTGTGCAGTTACATAGCTGACACCTGTCATAAACAGCTGCAAACTGAGCTAGCTCTGATTGCTGCTGGTTAACCATTTAAATGCTGCTGTCAATTACTGACGGGTGTATGTAAATGGCACAATCCCAGTAAAGGTTCCGTTCTGGCAAATTTATATAGAAACCCAATTGTCAAAATTATTTTTATACCCAAACTCAGAGATTTAAGCAAAAAAAAAAAGTACCTTTAAAGGGAATCTATCACTAGATTTTTTTCATCTAATCTGAAAGCAGCATAATGTACAGACAGAGATCCTGATTCCAGAAATGTGCCACTTACTGGGCTTTTTGCTATGGTTTAGATAAAATCACAGTTTTAGTAGTAGGAGATTATCACTAGAAGATGCCAGATAGTCCTCCTGCTCTGTATAACCACGCCCCCACCACTGATTGGCAGCTTTCTGCCTGTGCACACAGAAAACAGCCAATGAGTGGTGTGGGCGGAGGTATACAGAGCTCAGCATTTAAAGAACTGCTAGATCTGCAGGAGAGAAAACAGGGATTTTATCAAAACTACAGCAAACAGTCCAGTAGATGATACATCGCTGGAATCAGGATCTCTGTCCCTACATCATGCCGAGTAGCAAAAAAACAGTGACAGATTCCCTTTAAGATTTAGTCAGCTCAATAGGACGTGTCCAAGGTCAAATTTCGACTTTACATTTTCTCTCCTCTCTACAAGGACTGGGCGCCAGCCAAACTCCAGCAACCTCTATTCTACATAACACGTGCGAGTCCGTGTTGATAAAGCAGGGTCTATAAATAATGCTTTATG
This sequence comes from Phyllobates terribilis, assembly GCF_046119375.1. Classification (NCBI taxonomy): domain Eukaryota; kingdom Metazoa; phylum Chordata; class Amphibia; order Anura; family Dendrobatidae; genus Phyllobates; species Phyllobates terribilis. The sequence goes on from NW_027362770.1 coordinate 145,125,470, forward strand.
TAATGTTTTTTCTTTTCTTTCTCCGAGGCTTTCGGCTAGGTACTTATTAATATTAGCAATTTTTTTTTTATTTTTTATTTTTTCTCCACCGATCAGCAAATAAGACCCTTGTTGGCGTGAGTAATGGAAACGGCGCAGCCTGTGCGTAGTTTGTGCTTGTGCTCCAGACAGGTTCATTTGTCACGGGAAGGGGAAAGGTTCACGCCGCACGAGGGGGGTAACTGGTTGATGTTACAAGGCTGACGATTAGCCCCCTCACTGTTCCACATGACACTGTGAAGGACTCCTACCAGCAAAGCGTAATGCCGGCTTCAATGTCTTCAGGAAATTAATGAACATGCAGCTACTTTGGCAGAGAATTTCAATCAACCCCGAACAGCTGTGCCCGAGGAGGTGAAAAATTTTTCACTTTTTTATTTTTTATTTATTTATTTTTAATTTTTAATTTTATTTTATTTTTCGAGGGCATAGGTGTTCGCCTCTGTTTTGGTTGATCATATTAAAGCCCGCTTTTTTTTTTTATCCCCTTTTATTTTTTTTCACCTGCTGAAGTAGCACAGCTGCATATGGCCCAGAAGTTAAAAATAAGGAAATATGCATACATTACCATATTTAATGGACGACCCTCTCCATTTAATATGCAAATTTCCTGAAATATTACTGAATGCCTTCTGTTCTAAATGAATAAATTTGAATTGCAATTAGAATAATCCTTTATAATTAATGAAAACTGTCAATTTGAGTTCATAAGTAATTTGATTAACAGGATGATGTGACACTTGTGTAGTTCAGTGTCCTGTTCGCCGACGCCGAGGACAGATCTGAAGCCCTGTTGGAGAGCGATCCCATAAGTAAGAGTGGAACACAGATTTTGAAGGGGTTGTGTTAGGTTACGACAGCCTTTTTTTTTTTTTTTCCATTATTGTACAGACCGAGCATATTGTATGGGGAATTTCCTTGGCTCCGCTGTAATTTTGCCTTTTCCCACTGGCCCCATCTGTGGTAAGAATAGTTCTTTCCACCTGCTGTGCCCCAGAGGGCTATTCCTTAATAACTGCCTTTGGGTGCCTTTCTGGTAATTTCCCAGATGACCCCGGCCATGGTAACAAACACACGGCATGGTGGGGAGGGGGTCTTTGTAAAAAAAAAATATATATCTCAAGATACAGATACCAAATTAATATGTGAAACAATAGTTGGTTATATAGACCAATAATTCTCATTTGCATCTAGTTGCAGAATGCCTTAAAGGGGTTGTCTACTTTTCAGAAAACTCCCTTTAATAGTCAGCGGTATCCTTTAAAGAGAACAAACTGAGTACTACTTAGCCCTTACAGGGTCTTCACCACTGTCCCAGTCTTTATTGTTTGCCTGCAGCACTTACAGTGCCTACAAGTAGTATTCAACCCCCTGCAGATTTAGCTGGTTTGATAAGATGCAAATAAGTTAGAGCCTTCAAACTGCAAACGAGAGTAGGTTTTATGAACAGAAGCATAAATCTTACAAACCAAAAAGTTATGTTGCTCAGTTGAATTTTATTAAATTTTAAACATAAAAGTGTGGGTCAATTATTATTCAACCCCTATGTTTAATATTTTGTGGAATAACCCTTGTTTGCAATTACAGCTAATAATCGTCTTTTATAAGACCTGATCAGGCCGGCACAGGTCTGTGGAGTTATCTTGGCCCACTCCTCCATGCAGATCTTCTCCAAGTTATCTAGGTTCTTTGGGTGTCTCATGTGGACTTTATTCTTGAGCTCCTTCCACAAGTTTTCAATTGGGTTAAGGTCAGGAGACTGACTAGGCCACTCCAACACCTTGACTTTTTCCCTCTTGAACCAGGACTTGGTTTTCTTGGCTATGTGCTTTGGGTCGTTGTCTTGTTGGAAGATGAAATTACGACCCATCTTAAGATCCTTGATGGAGGAGCGGAGGTTCTTGGCCAAAATCTCCAGGTAGGCCGTGCTATCCATCTTCCCATGGATGCGGACCAGATGGCCAGGCCCCTTGGCTGAGAAACTGCCCCACAGCATGATGCTGCCACCACCATGCTTGACTGTAGGGATGGTATTCTTGGGGTCGTATGCAGTGCCATCCAGTCTCCAAACGTCACGTGTGTGGTTGGCACCAAAGATCTCGATCTTGGTCTCATCAGACCATAGAACCTTGAACCAGTCTGTCTCAGAGTCCTCCAAGTGATCATGAGCAAACTGTAGACGAGCCTTGACATGATGCTTTGAAAGTAAAGGTACCTTACGGGCTCGTCTGGAACGGAGACCATTGCGGTGGAGTACATTACTTATGGTATTGACTGAAACTAATGTCCCCACTGCCATGAGATCTTCCCGGAGCTCCTTCCTTGTTGTCCTTGGGTTAGCCTTGACTCTTCGGACAAGCCTGGCCTCGGCACGGGAGGACACTTTCAAAGGCTGTCCAGGCCGTGGAAGGCTAACAGTAGTTCCATAAGCCTTCCACTTACGGATGATGCTCCCAACAGTGGAGACAGGTAGGCCCAACTCCTTGGAAAGGGTTTTGTACCCCTTGCCAGCCTTGTGACCCTCCACGATCTTGTCTCTGATGGCCTTGGAATGCTCCTTTGTCTTTCCCATGTTGACCATGTCTGAGTGCTGTTCACAAGTTTGGGGAGGGTCTTAAATAGTCAGAAAAGGCTGGCAAAAGAGATCTTTAATCCACACATGTGAAGCTCATTATTCTTGGTGCCTGAACTACTTCTTAATACTTTAGGGGGACCAAACAGAATTCTTGTGGTTTGAGGGGTTGAATAATAAATGACACTCTGAATTAACTTTTAACGTTTTTAAAAAAAAAAAAAAAAAAAATTTGCTGCAGTGCATTTCCCACTTCCAGGCTGATCTACAGTACAAATGTCACAATGCCAAGTTAATTCCGCATGTGTCAACCAGCTAAATCTGCAGGGGGTTGAATACTACTTGTAGGCACTGTATATGAAATCAACAACACTGCAACCAATCAGGTGCTGAGCTCACTGATTGGCTGCAGTGCTGACAACGTGATGTCAGCTCTGCAGTCAAACAACAGAGACCAAGGCACTGGACTCGGGAAGAGTAAGTATGTTTTTTGTTTTAATACTTACCGCAGGCTATGAGAGTGAATTTTCTGATAATGAATTTACACTTGTCATTAAAAAGAGTTTTCTGATTGGATAACTAATAAAGATGGGGTTCCCACATTTAAGACCCTCTCAACAAAGAGCGGATGACCTGGCATGTTTAACCATTACATAAATGGGTTATTGATTTTAATATACCATGTGTAATACTTTGCTTCTCCTGCGGGGGCACTGTTGGGAAATGAAACACTTTCTGCTAGATTTACTCACAGATTCCAGCTGATCACTGATTGTTGGAGCACTGGAACAACTTGGAATTTGCTTAGTTTTCAAAGCATAAAAAACATAGACGGAAAGGGATGTGGCTTAGCGGGAAAGGGGTGTAGCTCTGTTTGAAGAGGTGTGACTTAGCGGGAAAGGGGTGTGGTTCAATATGAGACCCTTAAGGTCTCATGTTTTTTGTCATTTTCTACATCCATTTTTTCCCACCATATTTTAAGTCCTATTGCATAATTACCATCAATCCTGCTGCCTGTTAGTAATTTTGAGACACTGTACCCCTGCCCCAGTCTCTCCATGAACCGCCCATTATGTAAACCCGCAAAAAAACTATACAAAAAAAGCCCACAAAGATAAAAAAGTGGTGAAAAAATCCATAAAAAGAGATGAACGTGCAACTAGCCTTAGACTTAATCCTTATGGTGTTGATTTGGTGAGTTTATGATGCTGCAGATTTTCAGCACTGTTTCTGCACCAATTAGCTAATTTAGGCTACTTGCAGCTTTTTATTCCATCTTTACATACTTTTTTATTGCATTTTTGCTAGGTTTAAAAACTGTTTTTAGCATGTCAAATTTTAGATAAAACTTTTTTTTTATACACTTCCTCTTTGCTCAGTTACCTAGTTTTCATAACACTTTATTGCTAGAGTCATGTTGTCGAATCAAATGAACTTTTACTACATTTTCATGGCGGAAATGCAAAAAAAAGCACATATGCAGTTTTTTATTTCATTCAAGTCTATGGGAAAAAAAATTGCAAATAAAATATCTATTTACTGTGAGAGAAATTGACATGCTGCGGATTTTAAAGGTCAATTTCTGCGCACATAAATATACAATACAGACCAAAAGTTTGGACACACCTTCTCATTTAAAGATTTTTCTGTATTTTCATGACTATGAAAATTGTACATTCACACTGAAGGCATCAAAACTATGAATTAACACATGTGGAATTATATACTTAACAAAAAAGTGTGAAACAACTGAAAATATGTCTTATATTCTAGGTTCTTCAAAGTAGCCACCTTTTGCTTTGATGACTGCTTTGCACACTCTTGGCATTCTCTTGATGAGCTTGAAGAGGTAGTCACTGGAAATGGTCTTCCAACAATCTTGAAGGAGTTCCCAGAGATGCTTAGCACTTGTTGGCTCTTTTGCCTTCACTCTGAGGTCCACCTCACCTCAAACCATCTCGATTGGGTTCAGGTCTGGTGACTGTGGAGGCCAGGTCATCTGGCGTAGCACCCCATCACTCTCCTTCTTACACAGCCTGGTGGTTTGTTTGGGGTCATTGTCCTGTGGAAAAATAAATGATGGTCCAACTAAACGCAAACCGGATGGAATAGCATGCCGCTGCAAGATGCTGTGGTAGCCATGCTGGTTCAGTATGTCTTCAATTTTGAATAAATCCCCAACAGAGTCACCAGCAAAGCACCCCCACACCATCACACCTCCTCCTCCATGCTTCACGGTGGGAACCAGGCATGTAGAGTCCATCCGTTCACCTTTTCTGTGTCGCACAAAGACACGGTGGTTGGAACCAAAGATCTCAAATTTGGACTCATCAGACCAAAGCACAGATTTCCACTGGTCTAATGTCCATTCCTTGTGTTCTTTAGCCCAAACAAGTCTCTTCTGCTTGTTGCCTGTCCTTAGCAGTGGTTTCCTAGCAGTTATTTTACCATGAAGGCCTGCTGCACAAAGTCTCCTCTTAACACTTGTTGTACACTGTGTGCAGAATTATTAGGCAAGTTGTATTTTAGAGGATTATTTTTATTATTGATCAACAACTATGTTCTCAATCAACCCAAAAGACTCATAAATATCCAAGCTTAATATTTTTGGAAGTTGGAGTGGTATTTTTTAGATTTGGCTATCTTAGGAGGATATCTGTTTGTGCAGGTAACTATAACTGTGCAGAATTATTAGGCAACTTACTAAAAACCAAATATTATCCCATCTCACTTATTTATTTTCACCAGGTGAACCAATATCAGTGCACAAAATTTAGAAATAAACATTTCTGACATGCAAAAACAAAAACAAAAAAAATTAGTGATGAATATAGCCACCTTTCTTTATGATGACACTCAACAGCCTTCCATCCATAGATTCTGTCAGTTGCTTGATCTGTTTTCTATCAACATTGTGTGCCGCAGCCATCACAGCATCCCAGACACTGCTCCGAGAGGTGTACTGTTTTCCCTCCCTGTAGATCTCACATTTTATGATGGACCACAGGTTCTCTATGGGGTTCAGATCAGGTGAACAAGGGGACCATGTCATTATTTTTTCTTCTTTTAGACCTTTACTGGCCAGCCACGCTGTGGAGTAGTTGGATGCATGTGATGGAGCATTGTCCTGCATGAAAATCATGTTTTTTCTTGAACGATACCGACTTCTTCCTGTACCACTGCTTGAAGAAATTGTCTTCCAGAAACTGGCAGTAGGTCAACCCGAAAAGGTCCCACAAGTTCGTCTTTGATGATACCAGCCCATACCAGTACCTAACCTCCACCTTGCTGGCGTCTGACTCGGAGTGGAGCTCTCTGCCCTTTACTGATCCAGCCTCTGGCCCATCCATCTGGCCCATCAAGAGTCACTCTCATTTCATCAGTCCATAAAACCTTTGAAAAATCAGTCTTAAGATATTTCTTGTCCCATTCTTGACGTTTTATCTTATGTTTCTTGTTCAAAGGTGGACGTTTTTCAGCCTTCCTTACCTTGGCCAAGTCCCTGAGTATCGCACACCTTGTGCTTTTTGATACTTCAGAAACGCTGCAGCTCTGAAATACGGCAAAACTGGTGGCGAATGGCATCTTGGCAGCTTCACGCTTGATTTTCCTCAATTCATGGGCAGTTATTTTACGCCTTTTTTGGCCAACACACTTCTTTCGACCCTGTTGGCTATTTGCGATGAAACGCTTGATTGTTCGGTGATCACGCTTCAAAAGTTTGGAAATTTCAAGACAGCTGCATCCCTCTGCAAGACATCTCACAATTTTGGACTTTTCAGAGCCCGTCGACTCTCTCTTCTGACCCATTTTGCCAAAGGAAAGGAAGTTGCGTAATAATTAAGCACACCTTATATAGGGTGTTTATGTCATTAGTCAACACCCCTCCTCATTACAGAGATGCACATCACCAGATTTACTTAATTGGTAGTTGGCTCTCAAGCCTATGCAGCTTGGTGTAGGACAATATGTATAAAAAGTATCAAAGTGATCAAAATACGCATTTGCCTAATAATTCTGCACGCGGTGTAGAGATGTGTCTGCTGCTAGAACTCTGTGTGGCATTGACCTGGTCTCTAATCTGAGCTGCTGTTAACCTGTGATTTCTGAGGCTGGTGACTCGGATAAACTTATCCTCAGAAGCAGAGGTGACTCTTGGTCTTCCTTTCCTGGGGCGGTCCTCATGTGAGCCAGGTTCTTTGTAGCGCTTGATGGTTTTTGCAACTGCACTTGAGGACACTTTCAAAGTTTGCCCAATTTTTCGGACTCACTGACCTTCATTTCTTAAAGTAATGATGGCCACTCGTTTTTCTTTACTTAGCTGCTTTTTTCTTGCCATAATACAAATTCTAACAGTCTATTCAGTAGGACTATCAGCTGTGTATCCACCTGACTTCTGCACAACACAACTGATGGTCCCAACCCCATTTATTAGGCAAGAAATCCCACTTATTAAACCTGACAGGGCACACCTGTGAAGTGAAAACCATTTCCGGTGACTACCTATTGAAGCTCATCAAGAGAATGCCAAGAGTGTGAAAAGCAGTCATCAAAGCAAAAGGTGGCTACTTTGAAGAACCTAGAATATAAGACATATTTTCAGTTGTTTCACACTTTTTTGTTAAGTATATAATTCCACATGTGTTAATTCATAGTTTTGATGCCTTCAGTGTGAATGTACAATTTTCATAGTCATAAAAATACAGAAGATTTTTTAAATGAGGTGTGTCCAAACTTTTGGTCTGCACTGTATATATATATTTATATGTATATTTATATATATATATATATATATACAGTCAAGGCCAAAAGTGTTGGAACCCTTCAAATTGTTCCAGAAAATGAAGTATTTCTCTCAGAAAACTTTTACAACCTTGAGATTGTTCATATTTTTAAAAAATTTTGGTTCTCGAATCCTCAGACAGTTCTCTTCTCCTCTTTCTGTTCTCCATGCTTAGTGTGGCACACACAGACACACAATGCAAAGACTGAGTCACCTTCTCCCCTTTTTATCTGGTTTCAGGTGTGATTTTGACATTGCCCACACCTGTTACTGTGCCACACTGGCGGACACAGACAGAAAAGGGTCCCTGTGCAAGAACAATATATGGGCTCCCTGCAGCCCATGAGCTCCTAAAAATGCAAAATTGCACATGCTTTGGAGGTAGAAATGGGCCCCCTTATCTCTTAGTCCCCTGTACGGCCACATATGTTGCACCAATGACATGTCTGCCCCTGACTTGCCACAGGTGAGTTTGAACGAGCATCACAAGCTTGAAACAAAGTTGTTTTTTGAAAGGGGCCAACAATTTTAGGCGAAATTATGAACAATTTGTCTTTTTTCTGTTTTTTTTTCTGTGTTGTTCCAATACACAAAAAGGAAATAAACATGTGTATAACAAAACATGTGTAATTGCAATAATTTTCTGGGGAAATACTTCATTTTCTGGAAAAATTTCAGGGGCGCCAAAACCTTCGGATATATTTTTTTCTTTTAAATATATATATATATATTCTCTACTTTACTGGAGCTGTAATACGCAGCGTACAAAGTGGAAAAATTGCAGCATATACGCACTGTGTGAACGATGCCTTAGAGAAAAATCTGGTCAGTATAATATGCCTTCGGCCTAGATTTGCCGACATGTATTTTCTGATTCTGCCCTTTGAGAACATTAGTATCACTGATACTTGTCCCCGAACCTCCAAGTCCTCATTTGGCCCTCGATCTGCAAACAGCTGACACTAGAAATAATGAATAACCTTTAGGACCTGCATCTGTTCCTCTGGTATTGTGTCAAGGTTTTTAATTGGGCTATTTTGGCGCTGGGAGACAATAGCGAGGTGGAATCACCTTCTATTCATATTTCAGAGGTCAGGACACGAGGCCGCCTGACGGAGTTTAATAAATTACTGATGGGGTAATAATCAGAGCAGGAACTCGTGTGAATGACGATTACACCGGGCGGCGGAGGATTCAGCCCGACTGCTGGATAGATGGGTATTATCCTAATCCCGCTCTTATTTCGATGCTACATATAATTTACAGGGAAATGATTACAAGAATAATTTTGCCGCCGTCTTATAAGGCGTTCACTGTTGCATATCGAATTTGTCAATCACAACTCTCTTCCGCGGGGGGATTTGGATGTGGGTGGTAAATGAGGTGACATAAGGAGATGACACGGGGATTTGAACCAGGTTCACATCCTCCATACATGGAATATAAATGGGTTATCTAGTGATATTCCCCTATACTAACTCATCCATTCACAATTTACTCAATTCTGGACTATATTACCGCCATATAGCGCTCTTGCTGTTCCTGTACGTCAATATAGGGCCACCATAAAGGCCTTGTCGATACAGTTTTGCAATGTACATGAGGTCTAATTACATATTGATAGTGACACGGAGTTCAAACCCCTCTTTGGACGCCATAAATATGGACTATTTGGCGGTTTTATATGGAATTTCAATATATACTGTATGTAGAAATAGGGACTGGGGTGACATAGTACAGACACATGGTTTTGCACTGTATATAAAGTAAAAATTTATATTTACAGAACTGCATAACAAATCCTAAAAATCACCCCTTAGGATGCCATTATTATGTACTATTTGGCGGTTTTATATGGAATTTCATTATATACAGATATAGGGACTGGGGTGACATAATACAGAGACATGGTTTTGCACCGCAAATAAAGTAAAAAATGATATTTACAGAACTGCATAAAAAATCCTAAAACTCACCCCTTAGGATGCCATTATTATGTACTATTTGGCGGTTTTATATGGAATTTCATTATATACAGATATAGGGACTGGGGTGACATAGTACAGACACATGGTTTTGCACCGCAAATAAAGTAAAAAATTATATTTACAGAACTGCATAAAAAATCCTAAAACTCACCCCTTAGGATGCCATTATTATGTACTATTTGGCGGTTTTATATGGAATTTCATTATATACAGATATAGGGACTGGGGTGACATAGTACAGACACATGGTTTTGCACTGCAAATAAAGTAAAAAATTATATTTACAGAACTGCATAACAAATCCTAAAACTCTCCTCTTATGATGCCATTATTATGGACTATTTGGCGGTTTTATATGGAATTTCATTATATATAGATATAGGGACTGGGGCGACATAGTACAGACACATGGTTTTGCACCATACATAAAGCCCTAAGAGCAAACTAATATTTACAGAACTACATAACAAACCCTATAGCTCACCTCATAGGATGCCAATAATATGGACTATTTGGCGGTTTTATTTGGGATTTTGTCATATGTTCATATAGGAACCGTACAGGTTCGGTGCAATGTTTTACTTGGTCCTAACTACTTACAGATGTTGGCTTAAAGGAATGTGTCATCAGAAATTTACCTACTCTTTAAATCAGTTTTTTTATATTAAACGTATGATTTAAAAAAATTGGGGGTATTATTTATTTTATTTTTATTTTTCGCAATCTGTATAAAAAAATAATAAAATAATTTTTGCAGTTTTCTCTCTGGTTAATAGGGCTTTAGACTCATACTTGTTCTTTCAGAAAATGCACATTTACATTAGAAGCCTCAAACTCTAACTTTTAGATTGAAGCATCTAATGAGGGTGTGCAAAGGATCTGTGAGCTGTGATATCAGCTATTGTGATCGGTGGATCCTCTGCTATAATTTACAGAAGACTTTTCAGACGTCTCATTATCATCAAAGGCAGGATTAAAATGCCAGGTAGTACGCAGCTAATATGTGTGTGTATATATCTCTATATATATAGATATATGAACCTCTGCAAAATATGTAAAAAAAATACATTTTAGACTAAAAAGCCTGATTTAAACAATGGGACATTTTCTGATTTTCCCTTTTACTACATAACAGAGATCGTCTGCTACTACTTAACTATTTAGATGCAATAAATATGGAATGTTTGGCGGTTTTATATAAGATTTTATATGTTGGAATAGCAAGATGTCAGATATGAAAACATACTTTCCAAAATGCGGTAAAAAAGGTACAAAACCCCATAAAATACACATTATAAGTGCCTACCATGCCCCTATACATATCAACTCCCTTCTTTAGAATTGGCTGCAGTTTTCCCCATAGAAAGTATCCCAGTGCCGCCTTCCCCATCCCATAAAAAAAACTGCAAACTTTGCCATCAATTTTTGGCGCACATTTAGATCATGTGGCCAATTTGCGACGGAAAACTCTGCTACATGTTGACGTCCCTTAGATTTCTTCCATACGACACAGGTAAAAACAAATATTCAGATGCTTCCATAAATTTATTCTATGTACGTGATTATTAATATAACTAAAATATCTACACTGAATTCATGTTTTCATTGCCCAAAAATATTATTCACCTGATCCCAGACTCCAGAAGGTGGCGCTATTCTAACTTGAATTTTTCTGCACAAACAAAACTTTAATACATGAACATTAAATCCACGTTTCTGACGATATCTAATAAATATCAGATGGAAACTTTGGGCTACCCAGGTTAAAATGAAGGTTTAAAGGTCATTGTGAAATGTTTTACATTATGGTAATGTCACCCCTGGAAAAAGCTGATTTAAAGGGGAAATACCTGCCTTCTACCCATGGCGTCTATTGTATATGTGGAGAGTCTGTGCAACCATTCAATATGTTGAATGTGCTCTATTAGGTTATATAAGGACTGATAGGGCACTAAATGTATACATGCGTGTGTATGTATGTATATATATATATATATATATATATATATATATATTTATTTATTTTTTAATTATTATTCCTATTATTATTATTTTTTTATTATTATTTTTTTTTTTTTATTTATTGATTTATTTATTTCATATAAAATTCTATGTCAGTGAACAGAAATAAAAGAAACTGCAAGTCAGTGTGTCAGGATATCAGGATTAGAGGCGTCACATACTTCAGCCAGGTCACCAACCCAGCAGTCCTAGGCCATCTGTGTCGCACAGACTTCCAACAAACCCTGTAATTTCCCCATCTGTCTGCAGAATCGCACGATCATAGGTTGCCATAATCCGTTGTGGAAAACTCTGCCACCTTCCGTGAATGGCTTTGAAACCGGAAAACACTGATATTCTTGTGATTTGTTGCAGTGTGTTATTGTGGTTTTACATAGGACTGCTGATCAATCTAATGTATCGCCTTGACCTGGAGGGTGATCATGACGCACAAGCTTGTGGGATCAGCCAAGATTCAAACTAAAGAACTGATAGGCTATTTTTTCAACACTATTAAGTTACCTGTCACTTGCAATAAATATGTATTTTTTTATCTGATGTAAATGCCGCTGTTCTCCTGAATCCGGCAATGTTTTCTTTTGTTCCTGCGCCTCTCCATTCCTGAGATAGGGCCCCTTCTTCCTTGTATATAAACTTATTTGTTAACCAAGAGGGTGGAGTCTTAAAGAACACGCCTACAGAGAGGAGTTGAGTGCCCTGCCCACTTGCTAACAAAACTAGACTTATATTCAGCCATATCTCGGGTAAGGAGAGGCGCAGGAACAAAAGAAAAACATCACCGGATTCAGGAGAACAGAGGCTTTTACACCAGGTTAAAAAAAAAGACATATTTGTGGGAAGTGACAAATCCAGTTTAAATTTCTGTAGGTCATAGGGCTTCATGTATAAAAATAGTTTGGCTTGCCAGTGGCAATTGATCATATGCAGATCTTCTAATACTCCTTAAAATGAAAGCTTGACGTTGACTGGGTTGTTTTAGTTATATGTCTTACAGTATGTGTGTGACAGATGTAGCAGAGCCGAATTTGTCTCATTCATTCATTCGTCACTTTCTAAGTTCTCTCGGCTCTGCTGAGCCTGACAACCTCGCCACTGCTACATTTATGGTACACACTTGTCGGCTGTGATTTTTTTAATTTAAGGAGGGTCAATATACAGCAATGATATACAGAGTATCCAGCTCTTGTAAATTGATCGAGTCGGCTTGCTTTTTTGGATATCTCTTCCTCGCCTGAGCATGAATATTGACAGCCCCAGACAATCCCTATTTCTCCTGGAGCTGTAACGTCTGCTCCCCTGCCTCCCTCCCTCTCCTTATCCTCCAAGCGAGATTTACTGTCCTTCAGGAGGCCTAAGTGGGAACCTCTACAGAAAGATTTAAGTTAAGTGACTCTTCTGCAGTCCTTAAGCTCATTTATTATTGAATTAAGTTTTCATTTCTCGGAGGAGGTGGAGGGAGAAATTAAAAGAGAAGAAGCTGCAAGAGAAAAAGGAAAGAACGTTAAAAGAAACAAACGCCTTCAAATCTGTCCAACGGCTCAGCTACAGATGGCTCTGACTTGTGGGATCCAGATATACTGCCCTATTCATTTCTATATAATTGTTTTAACGTTCCCGATGAGAGTTATAATCTCGGGTGGGAATATATACTGGAGACACAAAGGAGGTATAGCATTCTGCCCAACGAGTCCATGGCTCCTTCTCTAACTTCACAATGCTGGAAATATATCTCCTTAAAGGTGGTTGATCATAGATGATAAATCTATGATTGCTGGGGATTTGATCTCTGGGACCCCCACAGATCACAGTCGCTGAGAATCCCAGTGATCAGATTCCCAGCGATCATACATGATCACCTATACTGTGGATGGGTGACTTGACTTATCCTGTCTATGAGACAACCGCTTTAAGGAAGCCTCCCAAATTAGACTTGAATCTTTAAGGGTCTATTGAGCTAACTGGAGCCCTATGTTTATCTCAGTAGCAATTTTTGGGGGGGAGAGTCCAGGTGTTGCAGCTATATGTGAAACCAGCCAGAGACCAAAGTAACTAAATCCAGATGTAATGAGGTGAAGGTGTTGCCCACGTTCCCCCTTGAAGACAAGTGTATTGTTACAATGTATTTGGAGGTGTAGTGAGTTTAGTGATATGCGTTATTAGCAAAAGAATTGCGCTCTGCCTAGCCTCAGATAGTTGATAGGGATAGGTAGAGTTAATGGTTGGGACTAGCCCAGAGTGGGAGGGGATAAAGTGAAGGGACAGAGGGAGTTTCCTGTCAAGAAGGCAGATAGGGCCTAGCTTGCAGCTAGATCAGACCTTTGATCTGATTAGTCAGCATAGCTGCATGAATTGGGTGTCCATAAAGTGTGCGGAGACCGAGGCAACGGATAGTGTGATCCAGAGTAGAGACAAGGAAGGGTGTTAGGATTGATTGATTCTCCAGAGACAAGGTCTGGGGCAAGAAGCCTAGTGCCACAATAGTTATCTGACAGTCAAATTACGGAGTAGCGCTGAGAAGGAAAGCAGGACGAAGAGAAAGTGTCCTGTTCGGTAGTTACAAGGGGTCGGCAAGCAGAGAAGATAAGTAAAGGCCATAGTGGCAAAAATAAGGGGAAGAGGATGTGGAACCGGGGGTTAAACAATATAACTCTTGCTTACTGGTTAGTGGTGCTGTTGTTGGAGATTAGACTCCTGAAGTGCGGTGCTGGGTGGTGGTGAAGCTAGAGAGAGAGGCTAACAGACAGAGAGCGGAGCGAGCTCAGGAAGCAACGGGAATGTGTATGAAGATGTCATATGTTCTAAGAGAAACTTCATATGTTCTAAGAGAAACGTCTACAAAGTTTTGCACCCACTATCTTCCCTGTACATATTCTTCCCTACGTTATTGTTCTGTAAAAGACAGTTTATTTTTCAGTGGTGGTCTCCCTCATCGAACTCTACGACATCTGGTCCTCGCCAGCTGTAGTCAACAGCATCATGAGGTCTGCAAGGTCATAGCACCCCCATAGCTAAAGTCTACACATCCAGCCAGGACCCCCATTTTCATGTAGCATGCTGGGACGTGAAGCATGAGTACCTTGCCCACAGCTACTGCCCCACACCACATTACACAGCAACAAACCATCAGAAAATTTGGAAAGAGTCCAAAGTCAAGTCAAAAATGTGCAGTAAAAGTCCTGTAATCAAATGCACATCAATATTATTTCTGTAGAATAAACTAGGAACAGATCTGATGGATTCCTTCTGTGACCACCACCAATTACGAGAAGGTCACCAGTGTGAATGGAGCCAAACTGAGCATGTGCGACCACATCTCCATTCACTGTCTATAGGAGTGGTGGTCGCACATGCTCAGTTCCACTCATTTCATACAAGAGAATTCGGACCCCTATGCGTTGGTTTGGTGGTGTTCTCTACAGTCAGACATCCAAAGATCATAAATGTATCATCTATCCTACTGTAGATTAATAATAAAGGTAATTTATAGGTCAATCCCTTTAATAATAATAATAATAATAATAATAATATTTTTTTTATGTGGCGCCAAATCTGGGAACACAGCAACCAATCAGATCATTTTCCAACCTGTCCTAAATATTAGTGTGCATTTGCAGAACGCTTTTTATACATATCTCACATGCATATACTATACCTAAATATTTATGTTTTTTTTTCCTCTGTTCCATTCATTATTTTTTAGACCTTGAGTTTTTTTATTTTTCAAACGCAAGCAATAAAGTTTGCATGACAGCCTCCAAACCAATGACGATAAATAAAAAAAAAACAAAAAAAAAAAACCCGCGCCCTTCCCCCCAGTATTTTCCTAGAAAAACTGCTGACTTTCCACCAGGTGAGGCTGGAAAACCAGCGAGCCTCAGAATAAGCTGAGAACAACAGAATTGTTTCATTACAAATTCCGATGCGCGCATTTAACTCTACACGTCCCGGAGAGGTCCACGCATCAGCCACGTGAGCCCTGGGACATATTCACTTTCCGGTAAATATGACGGAATCCGTGACTCCGATGCAGATGTAAACTAAGCCTCAATGACTGCAATTAAAAGGCCTTCTACATGTTATATTCATTCCTTTTTACTAGCATTTTTTAGCTATTTTTACATGTTTTTATGGGCTTTTTTTTACTACAGAAGAAGAATTGGGAAAACACTTTCATGACCTCCAAAAAATGCAAAGGACTTTGAAAAAAACAATCACAAAAATTAGTGTTTAAAATATTTTCTTATATATACCAAAATATCTAACTTAAAGGGGTCGACCACCTTTGGAGACAATTTTTTTTCTACTTAAATGCATGTATTTTGGGGCAAAAATAATAATTTTTCCAATTTGGTTTCATTAAAAATTTTGCACTGTTTGGCTTTTACAAGGATGTTTGTTTCAACTTTGACGTGGTCTGTGGTCATAAATTAGATAAAGGAGCTAAAAAAAAAACACAGAGAAGTTACAAACTCCCCATCAGAATGTCATGGCGAGCTGTCTGACGGTTTCTCAGTTAACTCATTCTGTAGCCAGCAATAAACAGGGTAACACAGAACCTGTAGAAGGCAAATTTTTTAATGAAACCCAATTGCAAAAATGATTTTTTTGTCCCAATTACATGCATTCAAGTTAAAAAAAAAAAAAAAGTCCCAGAGGAAGACAGCCCATTTAAGTGTTTTTGACATAAAAAAAGACAAAAAATAAATTAAAAAATAAATAAATAAACTCTAAACTGTTGTGTTAGTGGTATTAAAACTATGTGATAATGTAAGGTAATGCAGTGTATAGTAATGTCATGCATAGTGTAAGGTATAGCGTTTAGGATAGGTAGTATAGTTATGAAGTTAGTGATGATAGTGTAAATTAGGATAGAGTTAATATTTGGGACTAGCCCGCAGGGGTGGGGTTACTGTTAGGGCAAGTGACTGCTTCCTATTAGTTAGTGAAAAAGAGTTGAAAGTGCTAAGTGAGCAGAGCTGCCTTAGGAGTGATCTGGAGTGAGAGGAGACTAAGGACGAGGGATAGTGAGATCCTGAAGAAAAGTGACTGACGAGACAGAGTGACCTTCCGGAGAAGGGTCCTTGGAAGGGATTGCGAGTCACGAACCCTAGAAGTTGTAACGCAGAAGGTAACGGGCCTAAACACGACTGAGTACGTTGGACTAGTGGGGGTCCCAAGCGGGAGATCCAGGGCACTAATAGTGGAAGATAAAGGACGCTGAGAAAGTAGAAAGACTGTAATGTTAAAGCTGGGTTGTGGCGAAGTAGGGAGAAACAGTGTGCCTCATTAGCCCTGGAGGACACTACAGAGGAAGGGCACTATGTGGAAAGGGCTTCATACTGTAAAGGAAACGTCCATTAGACTTTGTACCCGGTATCCCTTGTATATAACCCTTACCAAGTTAGCATTCAGTAAAGAGTTTATTTTTGAATGGTGGTCTTCCTCAATGAACTACAGAACCTTTAGTCCTCGCGAGTCCACACCACTGACTACATGCGGCCTTCACGGGCGTAAGGCCCACACAGCATAAGTCCACACACCCAGCCAGGACCCACACTTTTACGTAATGCGCCAGGGCGCTGAAGATGAGTGCCTCACCCGCGGCTACTGCCCCGCACCACGTTCCATAAATGCCGCTGTTCTGGAATCCATAGTTGTTTTTATTTTGCTCCTGCCCCTGAGGTATGGACCCTACTTCCTTATATAGAAAATCTAGTTTTTTTCTAGCCAAGTAGGTGTGGTCGCCAACTCTACTTCATGACCGACCACACCTAGTTGGATAAAAACATTAGATTTATACACAGGGAAGATTAGGCCAAATCTTAGGAACAGAGAGAAAAACAACATCAGCGGCATTTACACTAGATAAAAAAATCTATGTATATTTGACAGGTCCCTTTTGAGTGAAATAAACCCTTTAAGGTGAATATTTCTTTCATGGCTGGCTTTTGCTAGGCAGAAGCTATTGGGCCGTTGCTTAGCAACATGTATTGCAAGCGGTAGGTGACTACTCTGGACTAGGCCGCAAACTCATCTATTATTTTTTCATGAGATCTTGTAATGTTTATTCATGATACATTCCCAATATTTTGTTTTAGGCCTATTTAATACGTTACACACCGCCTCTCCGTGGAGGAAATTGGAACCATAAAAATGGCGCCACCCATTGGGGTTATTTGCTTCATGTCATGCTATCCTTTCTTCACCTTGGCCAAAGTCTCCATGGCGACTAGGTGTCATGAAGCGCGTATATACTATATTTCGTCCGTCGACATAGCAAAATCTGTTACGTTTCCATGTTTAACCTTTCTTACCCTTAAATTAAATCATTCTTTTAATTTCTTTTGTCTGTTGTTTTTTTTTTCTTTTCTTTTTGGCCTCTGACACTTCCAATACCGCCATTAAAAGAGTCCTGGGCCTGACAGGATAAGTGGCTCGGGAGAGCGGCCTGACATTTACACATATTTGTATGTGCCGTGTGTTCATAATGACACCGGCTGCCCACATTGTATTAGCACAAGCTCCGACTTACAGGAAAAAAAAATGGAGCTCAGCTGCTTCGCGTATTCCCTCAGGTATAACGCACAGTCTTGAAGAGGTTACCCTCCCTCAGGCAATAATTCACTGCCTCTGCCCTAACAAACAGTCACCATTTGTATATGTAAATCCAGCAAGGCTGCACAAAATGGCCTCCGTCATCTTCCCAGCTACAGGTTCATAACATGGTACCATATAATATCTCTCCGGACGAGAGAAAATGCCGGATTATAAGAAGTAATAGCTGAAATAGACCCAACTCTCATCATGCCTATCCGACATCTCAGATAATAGAGCCCGAGTCTTTCTTGCCTTTACACCTCTTTTTGGTGCTTTTTCTTTTTTTTTTGGTCTTTTTCGATCGCACCTCTTTATTTTAATTGACGCCTTATTTTTCTTTTTTTTTTTATGTTAGCCAATGCGGTCATAAAATGGAGTTATTTCCTGTACACCTGAAATTTTTGCTCAAATTGGCCACATTTTAGCGGAACATGTAACTATTTGCCATAAAAAGGCACCAAACAAAAAATGATGAGTTTTTTTATTGCGCGCAAGATTCATGAATCGCGTGCGCCATTTTTAAAAACATCAATAAATACCACAAGACAAAAAAAAAAAAAGAAAATTGACCAAAAACCAAAACCCAAAGTCTTAGGTCCTTAATGTAACAAATGTCGGAAATATTTTCCCACAAAAAAAACATTAGAATGCAATACAAAATATGGTGTTAGGGATGATCGGACTCTTGGAAGTTTGGGTTCTGGTGCCCGACCCTAACTTTATTCCAAAGTTCGGTTCGGGTACCAGAACTGTACCCGAACTTGAACCAGTACCCGAATCCCGTTGAAAACAATAGGGACCCAAACTTTTGAGCTAGAAAATTCTATCTCTCTTTCCTTCCCTGGAACTCAGAAAATTGCAACGAACTTCGGGGAGAAGTCTATGTTTGGCATTTAACACATGACACTACTGTCCGGTACGAACCCCGAACTTTTAAGTTTGGGTTCACTCCTCTCTGGTGTTTACACTTCCATGTGCCTCCATAAAAATTTGGAAGCAATGCTTGGACTTTCCATGGTTTAAGTTAACTGAACTAAGTCTCCATAGCATCCAAGGGTGATCTTATTTAATTTCATATAAATTTGGAGGCACACGGAAGTACAGAAGAGAGCCCTATATTAAGGTATGGGTGCACTTATACATGTCCATGTACTTAACACAAGGGTACAGCTTTAAAACTGGCCATGCACTTGAGATGATTGTTGGCAAATGCTCGTTCAACTGACAGCTATCTTGCCCACTTCCTCCATATCCAAGAATTTTCCGCTCGGCAACTTGTTCATGTGATTTTGATGGGCAGAAGGGAGAAAATCATTGACGGGTTTGACAGACTGTCATTTAATGTGTATGGGGGCCATGATGACACTGGGATGCCAATGAATCACAAGAAAATCCCAATAAACCATAGCCTGAATTACTTTACCTCATTGGAAAGCCCTCCTTTGCTCATATACTGAATGTGATACTCCTAATTCTTATTCCCACCCCAATTTTAATTACCCTATGCCCTTTACCTTGGGACAGTTTTACATAGGCATATTATGGTTGAATTTTGGGAGTAATGCTTGGACTTTCCATGGTTTAAGTTAACTGAACTAAGTCTCCATAGCATCCAAGGGTGATCTCAGTAGAATCAGAGGGTGCAAAAGTGAAAATAGAGCCAAAGTCCTGGTGTTTGAGTGTCCATTTGCTACATAAGCAGACACCAGTTTAATAAATGCCACATGGTAGGTTGGCGGCCTGTTATAGATTTTGTATTTTGGTCCCAGGTGCTTGAATTTACTCCTTTAAGTAGAAATATGGGGGGTGTTACAGTTGCAATCCGAAACCTAAAATGCAACCTAAAATTAGAGATCGTTGTCAGGAAAACACAGCACATCACAGCCCTGCTCACCGCCTAATTATCAAATTATGTTGAGAATAGCCTCTTGCTAATTAGTGCTTATTACGCTTTTTCTCGGGCTGAACATTTCATTATTTTTTAAATGCTTAAGGTCCACGTGGAAGGGAAAAAACCTCAAACAAAAACACAATATTTTGCTTTAATTGATCAATAAACATTAGAGATTATTAAAAGGTAAATTTTCAGCCGGCTGATTATGTGTTTGATTAAAAAAGTTGCAGTGTTTTAGATTATCTCCTGTGTGTTTGCAGGGAGAAAGGTCTATAATTGGTATTCATTAGCAGCCTCTGATATTTATCTGTTGCGGCCCACCCTCCCTCGCTCTCCGCTTCTCGCTGCCTGCCTCCTGCCTCTTCTGCTCTTCGGTCCTTTTTTTTTTTTTTTTTTTAATTTGCCTCATCCTTTTTTTTTTCCAATTTTTTTTTGTGCCAGCACCAACATCAAAGTCAAGAGCAAGAAGTTTTAATTAAGTGACACTAATGAGGTCGTCGAAAATGATACTTCAGCAAGTTAACACGCTGTTAAATGTGTTTATTCTATAATGTCATCAAAGGTGAATGTTTTTTACTCTGGAACGTTCAAGTCATTAATAGCAACAGTGCAAGACAATCTCTATCTATGTATCTATTATCTACCTATCTATTATCTATCCTGTATCTATCTATTATGTATGTATCTATCTACAGTATATATCATCTATCATCTATCTATTATCTATCTATCATCTATCTATTATCTATCTATTATTTATCTATCATCTATCTATTATCTATCCTGTATCTATCTATTATGTATGTATCTATCTATCTACAGTATATATCATCTATCATCTATCTATCTATATATTATCTATTTATCATCTATCTATCATCTATCTATCTATCATCTACAGTACAGACCAAACGTTTGGACACACCTTCTCATTTAAAGATTTTTCTGTATTTTCTTGACTCTGAAAATTGTACATTCACACTGAAGGCATCAAAACTATGAATTAACACATGTGGAATTATATACTTAACAAAAAAGTGTGAAACAACTGAAAATATGTCTTATATTCTAGGTTCTTCAAAGTAGCCACCTTTTGCTTTGATGACTGCTTTGCACATTCTTGGCATTCTCTTGCTGAGCTTCAAGAAATAGTCACCGGAAAAGGTTTTCACTTCACAGGTGTGCCCTGTCAGGTTTAATAAGTGGGATTTCTTGTCTTATAAATGGGGTTGGGACCATCAGTTGTGTTGTGCAGAAGTCAGGTGGATACACAGCTGATAGTCCTACTGAATAGACTGTTATAATTTGTATTATGGCAAAAAAAAGCAGCTAAGTAAAGAAAAACGAGTGGCCATCATTACTTTAAGAAATGAAGGTCAGTCAGTCCGAAAAATTGGGCAAACTTTGAAAGTGTCCTCAAGTGTAGTTGCAAAAACCATCAAGCGCTACAAAGAAACTGGCTCACATGAGGACCGCCCCAGGAAAGGAAGACCAAGAATCACCTCTGATTCTGAGGATAAGTTTATCCGAGTCACCAGCCTCAGAAATCGCAGGTTAATAGCAGCTCAGATTAGAGACCAGGTCAATGCCACACAGAGATCTAGCAGCAGACACATCTCTACAACAAGGAGAGTGATGGGGTGCTACACCAGATGACCCGGCCTCCACAGTCACCAGACCTGAACCCAATCGAGATGGTTTGGGGTGAGCTGGACCGCAGAGTGAAGGCAAAAGGGCCAACAAGTGCTAAGCATCTCTGGGAACTCCTCCAAGATTGTTGGAAGACCATTTCCGGTGACTACGTCTTGAAGCTCATCAAGAGAATGCCAAGAGTGTGCAAAGCAGTCATCAAAGCAAAAGGTGGCTACTTTGAAGAACCTAGAATATAAGACATATTTTCAGTTGTTTCACACTTTTTTGTTAAGTATATAATTCCACATGTGAAAATACAGAAAAATCTTTAAATGAGAAGGTGTGTCCAAACTTTTGGTCTGCACTGTATCTATTATCTATCTATTATTTATCTATCATCTATCTATCATCTATCTATCTATCTATTATCTATCTATCTATGTATCTATTATCTATCTGTTATCTATCCTGTATCTATCTATTATGTATGTATCTATCTATCTACAGTATATATCATCTATCTATCATCTATCTATATATTATCTATCTATCTATCATCTATCTATCATCTATCTATCTATCATCTATCTATTATCTATCTATTATTTATCTATCATCTATCTATTATCTATCTATCATCTATCTATCTATTATCTATCTATTATCTATCATCTATCTCATATCTATCTATCCATCTATATTTCTATCTATTATCTATCTATCATCTATCTATCTATTATCTATCTATCATCTATCTCATATCTATCTATTATCTATCTATTATCTATCATCTATCTCATATCTATCTATCCATCTATATTTCTATCTATTATCTATCTATCTCTCTATCTATCTATCATCTATCTATTATCTATCTATCCATCTCATATCTATCTATCTAAATTAAGTGCCAAGGAAATGATCAATGTATGAATAAACTTTTCTGTCTGTTTCTGTCTTTTGGAAACTGCTATAAAGTTGTTAAACAAATGGCTCCTCCAGCCTTTAGCTATGTCTTTTAGGGGTGAATTTTTGGGAAAGCTGTTAAAGCCTCTACAAGGGCTGTCACTCCGCTTTACCTGACTATAGGAGCGAGGGATGTAATGCTATAACTAATCAGGCTTGTCATGCAGAAGTCCCAGTAAGGTGGGAGAAAAACTTATTTCTCCTCCAGTTTTCCCACAAACAGATAAATGTAATTTTTAGCAATGTGACATAAATTAGAATAATTTTAGAAATGTATCCAAATTAAAGATGTGAATATGCAACATATTTTTCCTAGAAGGACCCCCATCTCCTCGTTCACCCCCAAATCTGTTGTCTTGTAAATGAGTAGATCAGATTAGGCCAAATGCTCCTTATCTGCCGCCCATTGGTTTGTTTCTATAGAAATGGAAATAGAGCTTCATGCCTTGTCCGCAACCTTCCCGACAAAACTATCAAGCCCCCGCCAGCCCCCCACTATGACAAAAACACACAGGCCTTCTGCCCAAATCACCAGTCGCCATCAACAGACACCAGCGGTCTGATCTCAGAAGAGAAAAATAGGGCAGGAAAAGTGAGATAATATTTCTTCTCCGTACAAGTGACTTGAATAGGTATATTGGACTCTTAGAGCGGCCGAGTCCCGGGGGACTATATGACCCAGAATTCTTCAGGATGGGGAGGGAGGCTTATAATACTTGATACATGCCACCTATTCAGCAGCACATTCTGTATTGTGGTTCATTCAAAGAAGCAGATACATGCGGCTTTTGCTTGGGCAGACAAACCTCTTTTCTCTCTCCCTATTCAGGCCTAATCTGTCCCGGCCGGGCCCTGCTTTGATTGACAGGTGACATTCTGGCTATGCTAGGATTGACGCGGGACTCTGATGGTTATCGGCATTGAAATGTTATGTCTGAAGATGTTTCAATTGAGCCATTAGCCTTTTGTGAGGCTTTATTTGTGTCTGGATTTAAGTAACTGAGACTTTGGCAATGTAAGAGAACAGGTCGGCAGCAGAGCAAGTAACCTCTACAGCTCTAAAAACAATCCTGTTTTTAAGAGAATTTTTTTTTTCCCCTAAGGAACTGATCATTCCTATGGTATGCTGCCCAAATTCAAGTGAATGTCCAGCTTTTAACATTGTAGTTGAAAATTTCTCTACTTAATCAATTTGCACGGCCCGGTCAATCGGTCCATCGATCGGGGCTTGCAAATAAATTCGCACCAATTCTATTCTCTACGGATTAATTTCTTAATACAACCAGTGGCCCAAGCTTCCATTTCTCCGAAATCTTCTGCATGCAAATAGATACTAATTCATAAAGTAGTTGTCACCAGAATTCTTGAGTAAATCTGCTTGCAATGTTAGAAAACTTTAGTGTTAAAGTTGGGCAAAATTTTGCAATTTTTCACATTTCAATTCTTAATGAATTTGGCGCCTCTTTCTTCAGTATTCCTTTCATTAAGTCTGGTTGAGAAAATCCAGATTTTAATGAATAGGGGCTATAGTGTAACAAAGATAAAATTATGGCTGCCTCCAGTCACCATTAGAGGGAGCCAGGGATCTTACTGCATACTAAGCCATTTTTTAACAAGACAATGCCAGGCTTGTGCTACTGTGCGCAGCATTTGTGTCCCAAACATGCTACCATGACCTTCAGCGTCTCCGGACTTGTCTCTCATCAAGCATATCCGGGAGGTCATTGGTCAGCAATTGCAAAGGGAGCTGCCAGCAGTGGATCTTGATGATTTGCCCAAGTGCATTCAGAAGAACGTTCCTCAGACAAACATTAATAACCTCACTAATAGCAGCCAAGACGTATAAGTGCGGTGATTTCTGTGCATGCTGCTCATTCTCGATACTGGATAATATGTCTATGTATCCTGTGGTTTTCATAACTCCATGATTTTTCCTTCTTGGTGTTGCAATTTCAATGTTGAGAAGTGTACATATGCACACACTGGTTGTCACGGGTGTGTCAGAAGTGACAGACAATCGCCCTGCAGTTGACTGTAGGAGATCTCTTAGTTTGGCATTACAGACACCTTCTTAGAGGCTGTCTCTCTAGGACCCAGCGGCTACCTTTCTCTGGCCAATTAACACCCTGGCCTGGGTGTATAAATATCTGCTCTGCTAGAGGGAGGTGCCGGCAATATTCACATTACCCTTTGTGAAGGCTCAGAGCAAGTGCATTACTTCTTCCTCTCTGGAGCAATGAGGATGGGTGATCATCTCTCTGAAGTCGACTAAAGCTAAGCTATCTTCCCTTGTTTGTTCCCCCTTGCTGTCTTTAGTTGTCAATGGGGATCGTCTAGCGCTCATCCCCCTCCCTTCCCTAGCCAGGGCCTAACGCCAAGGAAAGACAGGGTGAGGTTCGCGTGCGGCGATTGGTGTAGAACCAATATAGGGACGTTAGTGGAGACAGGGTGATATTAGATCAGCCTAGGAGGTCTCCACTCCCTCCTTTCCCTAGTATCTGGGCTCCCTTTTCCTCTTCCCTTTGTGTTGCACTAAGTCTTTCCCACACCTTGTGTGACACTGGTCCTACAACATCATGTATATCTACATGAATGCTAAAGCCAATCACTGCTCTCATGAAATACTGTACATGCAGACATCACTGCTACTACGCCCATTTTAATTTGTTTCATCAGCCTTGGGGCAATATTACACCGTCATTTTATGGTTGCATTTTAGGAGAAGGATTACAGGAGGAATGCCTAGTTTTACCGAACTTAACTAAATCTCCCAAATACCCAAGGGTGATCTAACTTCAGTTCAATAGAACCAGAGGGTGCAAATATAAAATTTGACTCTACGTTCTGCTGCTTTCTGAGGAGGTTATGAGCATGTAATTACTGCAGGAAAGTACACAGACTGGAGTGAGCAACCTGAGTGGTGAAACAACAGGATATTATACCAGCAGGCAGAATGGAAAACATTTATCCCTGTTAGAAAGAAGCGGCACTGTACATAATTGACCGCAGCTCTGATCATTGCTAAGCTCTGCACCCTACTTTTCCAGGAGCTCCATAAATAATAAATGTAGTGGGGGTCAGGCGTCCAACCTTACACTCCATTTTGTAACGGGGATAAAAATTACCAATCTTCTAATCAATGTAGGTCCAGTGGTAGGACACCAACTGATCAGCAAGTTATAAACTATCCTTTTGATAGGCGATAACTTGTTTTAACCAGACATCCCATTTAAGGTTGACGTTAATGTATAATCAGTACACAATAAGCTGCTATGCCCCCCCCTAGTGGTGGCTATTTTCAGACACATTGTTACCATTAAACTCTATACCTAGGTAGGTGAGTTATCTATGCAGAGATGTAGCAAAGCCGAGTTTGTCCTTTTACATAGTGTGCCATGAAATCATGATACACTATTGCTAATTTTCACACCTACGAGCCATTTACTAAGAAACTTTACAGTCTCTGTATTGAAATATGCTATCAGGTTAAAATACATCAACCGCACCACTAATTGAGCTCAGCAATGCTGCTTTTTTAGAAAGAAGCGAAAAAGAATTAGCTTTGAAGAATTTATGATTTTTTTTTTTTTCAAAATCCACCCTTGAATTCCTGGTTTCAGCAGCCTGGTGCAATTAGCAAGTTATTAATGAATAATTAATTGCAGATACCACAGCCCGGAGAGGATTTTTTTTTATCCCTTTGCAAATGAATTATTTAAACAGTAAATATTACAAAGGGATATGCATTCTCGGTGACTTATTACTGAACATTCAGAAGTTTTACGAGAAAAAAAATCCTTTTCTTAGGACATTAAGTATTCACAAATTCTTGAAAAAGTAGGAGAGCCGTTTGTGTACCTGTATTTATCTTTTTTGTTGTCGATGCATTATACCGTGGTAATGATCAGCATTGTCATCAATGTCATCATCTGGCATATGTTGGAAAGAAAGTGTGAATTTACATTTTGTTTTTATGTACATCTGGTTATGATAAATTCAGGTGAGGTGCTCTACTTTTTTGCTATTAAATATAAAGTTTATATAGAGAATGACAGAGGGGTTGCTGATCCTCAGGGGCAGGGCTATTGCAGAAGTAGATAAAGCAGTTACCCCGAGGTTGGCGAATCGAGAAGGAGGTTTATGTACATCTGGTTATGAGAAATCCAAGAGAGGTATGCTCTAATTTTTGCTATTTAATGCTCATATAGAGAAAGACATTGAGATTGCTGGTCTTCAGGGGTGGGACTAATGCTAGAGAATGTGAAGCAGTTACTCTGGGGCTGGTCACTTGATATAGGATGCTGTACATCGGATTATGATACATTCAGGGAGAGGTGCTCTACTTTTTGCTATTAGATATGATATTTATATAGAAAATGACAGAGGGATTGCTGATCCTCAGGGGTGGGGCTACGGCTGGAGATAATAAAGCAGTAACTCTTGGGCTGGTCGTTTGAGTGAGATGATTACCGTATGTACATCTGATTATGATACATTCAGGGAGAGGTGCTCTACTTTTTGCTATTAGATATGATATTTATATAGAAAATGACAGAAAGATTGCTGATCCTCAGGGGTGGGGCTATGGCTGGAGATAATAAAGCAGTAACTCTTGGGCTGGTCATTTGAGTGAGATGATTATGTACATCAGGTTATGATAAATTCAGGTGAGGTTCTCTACTTTACTAAATATGAAGCTGATATAGAAAATGACAGAGAGATTGCTGATTCTCAGGGGTAGTGCTACTGCTGAAGAAGATAAAGCAGTTACGCTGAGGCTGGTGATTTGAGACGAAGGTTTATGTACTTCTGATTTGAGAAATTCCAGAGAGGTATGCTCTACTTTTTGCTATTTAATGATCATATAGAGAAAGACATTGGGATTGCTGGTTTTCAGGGATGGGGCTAATGCTAGAGAATGGGAAGCAGTTACTCAGGGGCCGGTCACTTGATATAGGATGATGTACATCTGATTATAATAAATTCAGGGAGAGGTACTCCACTTTTTCTATTAAATATGAAGTTCATATAGAGAATGAGAGATTGCTGGTCTTCATGGGCAAGACTACTGCTGAAAAAGATAAGAGAGATCAAAGAGAGGTATGCTCTACTTTTTGTTATATAATTCTGATATAGATAAAGGCATGAAGATTTGTGATCTTCAGGGGTGGGGATAATGATAGAGAAGGTGAAGCAGTTACTCTGGGGCTGCTCACTTGAGACAGAATGATGATCATTTGATTATGATAAATTCATTGAGATTTGCTCTACTTTTTTCAGTTAAATATGAAGCTCATATATAGAATGACACAGGGATTGATGATCCTGAAGGGCCGGGCTACTTCTGGAGAATGTAAAGCAGTTACTTGGGGGCTGGACACTTATGTATGTGTGATTATGATAAATTCAGATCAGGTGCTCTACCTATTTCTATCTACTTTTTTCTGTTAAATACGAAGCTCATATAGGGAATGACACAGGGATTGATGATCCTCAAGGGCCGGGCTACTTCTGGAGAATGTAAAGCAGTTACTCAGGGGCTGGACACTTATGTACGTGTGATTATGATAAATTCAGATGAGGTGCTCTACCTATTTCTATCTACTTTTTTTCTGTTAAATATGAAGCTCATATAGGGAATGACACAGGGATTGATGATCCTCATGGACCAGGCTACTTCTGGAGAATGTAAAGCAGTTACTTGGGGGCTGGACACTTATGTATGTGTGATTATGATAAATTCAGATGAGGTGCTCTACCTATTTCTATCTACTTTTTTCTATTAAATACGAAGCTCATATAGGGAATGACACAGGGATTGATGATCCTCAAGGGCCGGGCTACTTCTGGAGAATGTAAAGCAGTTACTCAGGGGCTGGACACTTATGTATGTCAGATTATGATAAATTCAGATCAGGTGCTCTACCTATTTCTATCTACTTTTTTCTGTTAAATACGAAGCTCATATAGGGAATGACACAGGGATTGTTGATCCTCAAGAGCCGGTCTACTTCTGGAGAATGTAAAGAAGTTACTTGGGGGCTGGTCACTTATATATGTCAGATTATGATAAATTCAGATCAGGTGCTCTACCTATTTCTATCTACTTTTTTCTGTTAAATATGAAGCTCATATAGGGAATGACACAGGGATTGATGATCCTCAAGAGCCGGGCTACTTCTGGAGAATGTAAAGCAGTTACTCAGGGGCTGGACACTTATGTACGTGTGATTATGATAAATTCAGATGAGGTGCTCTACCTATTTCTATCTACTTTCTTTCTGCTAAATATGAAGCTCATATAGGGAATGACACAGGGATTGATGATCCTCAAGAGCCGGGCTACTTTTGGAGAATGTAAAGCAGTTACTCCGGGGCTGGACACTTATGTATGTCAGATTATGATAAATTCAGATCAGGTGCTCTACCTATTTCTATCTACTTTTTTCTGTTAATATGAAGCTCATATAGGGAATGACACAGGGATTGATGATCCTCAGGGGCAGGGCTACTTCTGGAGAATGTAAAGCACTTACTCGGGGGTGAACACTTATGTATGTCAGATTATGATAAATTCAGATGAGGTGTTCTACCTATTTCTATCTACTTTTTTCTGTTAAATATGAAGCTCATATAGGGAATGACACAGGGATTGATGATCCTCAGGGGTAGGACCACTGTTGGAGAATGTAAAGCACTTACTCTGGGGCTGGTTACTTGAGACAAATGATTATGTACATGTGATTGTGATAAATTCAGGGGAGATGTCTTACTTTTTGCTATTAAATATAAAGATTATATAAAGAATGACAAAGTGACTACTGATCCACGGGCAGGGGTTACTGCTAGAGGTGATAAAGCAGTTACTCTGGGGCTGGTCAACTGAAAAGGAGGAACTAGACACATCCTCATGGTAGGTGGTAAGGAGAAACACTAACTAGTGACCTCCGTGATTAGTATGAACCCAGCATTTTGTTGTAACCCTCTTACTTACCCTTTCTGATGTTTTTACCAAAATCAGTCATTGATGCTAATAAACAATATGGCTATGACTCTCATTATAATATGTGATCAAGAAAAAATATGTTTCATTTAATTTATAATTAATAAAACTATTGCAATCATTTCGATGTAGTAGATAATTCTATGGGTAAAGAAAAACAAATGAATAATCTAAGGAGCGTTATCCCTGCACCTTCACTGTGTACACTGTGTACCTGGACTGAGCAGACGGCAGGAACATCTTGAAGGTTTTTGTACGAGTCATCATTATATACCCAAGGAGTTATTAATCGTACAATCCTCAGGCTGCCGTGCCTGACCTGAGGCTTTTGTATACAGATAGTATTGGCTTTAGGTTCATCTACTTGTAAGACTGATAGCAGTAATTTTACTTTAGCGGGTTTACATTAGTTCAGTGGTGTTATGAAGCTCATAGGTCACCAGCGCAAAGTCTGCAATTGGCTCCTGTCCTCTTCCCATTCACTTTATATTGTAGGAAAAGAGACCCTGATTCCAATGATGTATCACTTAGTTTACTGGGTGCAGCAGTTGGAACACAATCAAGGTTTTTAGATGTAGCAAAGCTGAGAAAGCTAGCCCCACCCACACCACAGCTCTCTGTGTACATTGTCTGTTGACAGTGAGCTGCTTATCACAGGAGGGGGTTTGGCTGGACCACTTGGGATGAGGGAGATGATAATCTCCTGGTGATAAAACAGTCATTGTATGGAAACAACAGCACACAGCCTAATAAGTGAAACATCCCTGAAATCTGTGTTTCTACCTCATGCTGTCCTCAGATTACATAGCAAAAACCTGCTGACAGGTTCCTTTAAGTAATTATCTATATAACGTGCTTTATAAAAAGGACTTGTCACCAGCTTAAAATTGTCCAGTTTTAGCTCTTATTTTATTCCCGCTGCTCCACTGAGTATTCATTATTTTTGTTTCTTTTTTGGTTCCGGAGATATGGACAATTTATTTAGTGCTAATTTTTATGGTCTTTACCAAGGCAGTGGTGCTCATTGGGTAATAAATATGCAGAGCAGCCTAAAGACACGCCCCAGAGGATCCGGTGAACCATGCCCCCTTGTAAAGATGATAAAAAATTGCCCAAAAAAATAAAAAAGCTCATATCTCTGAAAACATATGGGAGATAAAAAAATAATAATAATAATTAGGGAAGTAATGGGAATAGGATAAATTGATTATATGGTCAAACTAGATCAATTAAAGGAAAACTCCATGCAAAACTGTGGCATGAAAGTTACTACATGAAAGAGGGATTTAATAACTACCAAATCATGGCACATTGGGAAATTAAAAGCGAAGTGGCATAAACTCCTTTGTATTTGGGCTACTGAAAAACTACAAGAAGACTAGTGGTAGCATGACATGTATTTAAGAAAATTTTAAGTACCATTAGGTTATATTATTGTTCTATGATTGTCAGTAACGTTATCTATAATATATAATTATTGAGAAAAGGTCTAATCTCAGTGAATGAAGGGGAAACGGTGCCAGACCCATACTTGTTGTCGTCAGACATTTCCAGCAGGGGGGGCTGTTCTTTACCTATCGATCCCTTTATTAGTGTTAGACAGAGGTCAAGGACCATAGGGAAGGATCAGGGGAGTCAGGAGCTGTAATTATTTG